>NW_027509042.1:18045000-18770000 GCF_051911475.1 Siphateles boraxobius
TTCTTCAGCTTTAGTGCTCGTGTTGCAGTTCCACCACTGACACCTACATAAATGTTACTGTTTTTGTACTCTTCATCGAAGTTTAACACACAGCATATTTAAAATTTGAATGTAAATTTTAATTTGACATTAATGTAAGTGATTTAATATGAAGACGAACTATAAAACGATTCATATTCAATATTGAATTATTAATATTCAATTTAAATACAAAGTGTGAGACTTTCACTTGGTCCGGGAGCCCCTCCTCCACAGTAAGAACCAACCAGATCTACTTGTGTTAAAGCCTAGGTGGCACTGATGTGCAGTTAAGACCTATAAAGCCGCAGAGCTCACAGATGAATTCTCACATTCTGGCTTTAAAGGAAGAGTCTTCATCGTACAAGTTATGATGAATAGCAATCCCACTACATCATTTTCAGACTGTTCCCAGCTATTTGAGCCACGGTAAGTAAACTTTCACAGCAGTCATTCATTCCATCTAAAACAGCAGTGCACTATTGATGTTGTATCTGGCTTTAATTTGATTTCTGCTGATTAAAAAAATAATCACAAGACGTATTAGATGCATATGACTGAAACATATTAAGCGTTTTGTATCCGTTATATCATGTGGCACCTCTGGTTTCATACACATTTCAGTATAATGCATAAAAAAGAGATAAAATACTATTAGACAGAGCTTGTTTAAAGGGTGTGGTTGAAATGTATCCATAAAGTATATGGCACATTTAACTTTTAATTAAATATTTGTTATAATTTTTTTAAAAGATCTATTTAAACATGGCTGACTGTATAAAAGTACAAATACCAAATTACTAGTCTTTGTGTGAAATGTGAATGGAGGAGACTGAACAATGACATCGGATTGAAATTTAAAGTTTTTTTTTACTTTTGATACTAAAAAAACTATAATGAACAGCTATATGAAAAAAAATTCTTTACCCCATCATATCAAAACCTGATAATCTAGCAGCAGTAGTTACTTATATTTCATCATGCAACGTGAGGCATTATGTAAGGAGTTACAAACTCACTTTACTATAAGTAAATGTGATGTACTGTATAAAATTATTGTCATGTAAACTATGGAATCCAGAAATCATTCAAAGTTGCATTTTCAGTTGAATTTGGGGAAACCACTTGAAAAATTTGTTGTGTTGAGCAATTTCAATTACTTTTGTTTGATTTGTTCATTGCAAACAGCTGAAAGTCTGTACATTTTGCCAATAAAACTGATTTGCAATGGGGCTTGAATAATTTTGATTACAACTGTATAACATATAAATGCATAAACTAAAGAACTTTATTAAAAAACAATAATCTGTCACAATATCTAATTGGCAGCCAAAATTGCACATGTGCCTTTTTCTATCCCTCTTCTATTTTTTTTCCATCAAATTCACACAGTGACATACCTGACCTGCTAGGACACATCTGAGAAAGATCAGTGAATAGCAGGGGAAAAAACATGTTGCAAAGCCTCTGTGATTCCCAGTTACATCCTCATTTATTTCCAACACTTTCACTCCCCTTATAATAGACATGCTCTCAGCTGAGAAACCTGGCAATAGGCCAGAGTAATCTTAGCTCTCTTTCATACACACACACACACACACACACACACACACACACACACACACACACACACACACACACACACACACACACACACACACACACACACACACACACACACACACACACACACACACACAAACACACGCACACACACACACGCACACACACACACACACCATCAGTGCATTGCACATTGTAAAAGAAATCATGAAACAAACAAAAAAGAACAACAAAAATTATAATAACCTAAAGAAATGTTACATTATATTGATGTAAAAGTGAAAATCAAATCACTAAAGAAAATCACTCTCTCAAATTTTTTTATTTTGACATCAAATATGCCACATAAGCATTTTTAGCATTTTGTGCTACACCAAAATTATTTTGTCTAATAACCTAAAAAAGCTTTTTGTGGTAACATTTAAATTGTGTTTAATTCAAATATATTACTTAATAAGGTTGCACCTTATTTTACAGTATGCACACTTACATGTACTTACAGTGTACATACCTAAGAAACTGCTGGTTAATATAAGGGTTAATATTATAGGTTTAGGAGTATATGTTCAGGGTTAGTACCAGTTATTACCCAGTATTGTAAAACTATAATAAGTACATAGTATGTACATGTGGAACAGGACTGCAAAACAAAGTGCAACCCTTAAAAATACAGAATCAACCTATTGGGTTACAGCAATTAAATACATTTTTCAGGGTCAAAAGAGGTAAAAAAAAAAAAGCCTGCATTACTTCATTGGGCTACACTTGTATACTTTTATCAAGATAATATTGGTTAGGTAACACGATTGGAGATTATGATGATTATTGAACAAATAGGTCAATACTGTCAGCACAATTTCACACATGGACCAAATGAATCATTGTGTAAATAAATAAATAAATCTCATAAGTGTCAATGAACAGTTAACAGTTTCATATATGATATGTGTGGGGGATGATAGCAGCATGATCTGAAGGTCTGCCAACACTAGCTGCTCGTCTCCTTGGTAACTCCGGGTACAAGGTGCAAGAAAATCAGTCCTGTGAACACAATCACTTGTACACACTTGCTCTGAGCAGGCATTCTCTCTAGAGGGGATAAACCACATGTTTGCACTATAGGCTATACATGTGTGATGGCGTGTCTGAGCAGTTATGTGAAGTGATACTAACAGGGCTGCGCTCTTCTGACCCTGAAAGGAGTGTGAGCAAACAACAGATTGCACTTAACCCAACGGCATGTGGCTAGTCAGCCAGAAAAAAGAAAAAAAAGAATAACTATGCCGCTTGAGTGGCAGAAGCATTGGAGCTTGTAGAACATGAAGGCATGTTCTCACATACATTTCACATGATCTCCTCTCACTTGCTATCCCAATCACATCCCACCTAACAGGGAACGTTCTCAGAACTAACGTTCTGGCAGAGTTCTCTCAAGGTTCTTCCAGTAACGTTATTAGAACGTTCACTCTTCACTGGTCTTTAATAATGTCCTCAGAATCCTCCTATTGCACAAAAACAATATTTATACATTGTTCATGGAAGGTTTTAGTTGGACATTCGTCTAACTTGAAAATAAAACAAAAATACTACTTGTTTCAGAAAGTTCAGAGAGCATTCAAAAGTAACATTACCATAATGCTTGCAAAACATCCTTAACGGTCACATGACTAAAAAAACATTTTTAAACTGTTTAAAAAAAACTTGACATTTTGAACATTCAGAGAACATTCAAGAAACAATGCTTCTATAACTAAATAGGAATGTTAGATAAACATTCTTAGATGATCATATATATTTTGTTAGCTGGGATGATACAAGCAATGGTGTTCATTTTTATTTAAGATGTCACACAGATTGACACTGCTTGTAGATGTTAAAAGCACAAAGGACTTGAAGGGAGTCGGATTTTAATATGAATTAGAATCCGGTTCATCCATCATCTGTCAGTGTACTCCATCCGTTTGTATGTTAGCACAACAAGATGGGTTGTGTGACTATTAGCCTGCATTACATCATACTTTTCGATTTCCAGCAGTAATGATGGTATAAGGTGGCCCAGGAGGAGGATAGTACTGTTGTTCAGTGGGGAAATGATGCCACAGTAACCAGTGCCAACAGCTTCATCACAATAGTGTCCATGTGGAACAGTATACTCTCCGAGTAGAAGATGTGATCAGCTGACAAATATTTATATATTAATTGAAACTTAAAATGAATAGATTCTGCATCACAGGAAGTTGAAATGGAATTCGAAGTGGAATTTACTTAATTAAAACTCAGAGAAATTCAACAGATAATGGCATTTCCTCCACCCTTATCCATAAATCGGTCAGTCTGTAAGGCATATAAAACCTTTAAACTTTATAAACTTCATAAACAAATAAATAGTTCACCCCAGAATTAAAATGATGTCATCATGTACCTCGTGTTGTTACAAACCTGTGTGAATTTCTTTCTTCTGTGGAACACAAAATAATATATTTTGAAGTTTTGGTTACCATTGACTTCCATTGTAAAAAGAAAAGGAAAGATTTCTCACAATATCTTAATTTATGTTCCACAGAAGAAAGAAAGTCATACAGGTGTGGAGCGAAACGAGGGTGGGTAAATGATGACACTTTTTTTTGTGTGTGTGAACTATAACATCAATTTCAAATCAGAATTTTACCATGCAATTTATATGCAGTTCAAAATTCAGGAACTGAACTGGATTTTAAGTATTCTCATAGCAACAGATCCATATCCGATGGAATATTGACAAAACATAAGCATTCATTGATCAGATTTGCATACCACAAAAACGTTACCTCGATGAACCTTAACAGAAATACTGACAGAAAGTGTCTGGTACAAACAATGCAGTGTAAAGTGGGTTACTTAGGTTATCCCTCTATATCTTTGGCATGACAAAAGACAAGTGGTCCTCTCTAATTATTTCTAAATATCTCCCTCTCTCTCTTTTTCTCTCATCACTTCTGCTCTCACCCACCAAATCATTCAGCTCTAAATGTATCTTCGATTACCTCATCAGTGCTATTATAATAGGACAGTTCTGGGAGTCTTGAGGGGTCCCACCTAACCCTGAGAATTGGATTACAGCTTATCCATATCAGCAGCTGTAGCTTCCTAACAAAGCCTGACGGGCCCCTGGGCATATTTCAAGCAAGACAGAATTCACTATGGACACTCCTGACTGCAAAAGTGGAATGGCAGAGGAAAATCTGGTGCCATAAACCTCTTTCCCTTCAACACATTACATGACGCTCCAGCATACTGACTGGCTAACAGAAGAATAAGAGGTAAGAAATACAGTAGATTTCCAGAAGCGGTAGCTAGCCACACAACAAGAGGGTCAGAGCTTATTTCCAGCCTGACAACCTGAGCTTCTCTAAATCAGTGTGATCACAGCTTAACTGACCGGTTGAATAACTCATGCAGTGCCCCTAAATCACACACACACTTGCTGCTCGGACCTCACTGCGTGATTTTATTTTTAGTGCAGCGAATGAGGGCATTTTAGGCCAAAGCTGCAATTCCAAAACAGATTGCACATTATTTCATTCCCTATAAAAATGTGTAAACTGCAAATATGCTGGATTATAAATCGAAATATTTTAAATGCAAAATCGAGATGTATGTGTGTGTTGTTGTTTTTGTTTTGTGTTTTTGACTGAATAAAGTTTATTAGTCAAACATTTCTGTGGTCTTTAAAAATGATTGTGATGAAAACTATGTGATCCAAAACGTATTGATTATTCTGTGAGTGGATCAGGTCATTCATTTTAGCCTGAGGTCAGCATCTAATGTGACATCACACACATAGATGATGTAAGGCAATGCAGTGAGCTCAGAGACAGTTTCAGTGGGAGGGCTGCTCATTTGGAACAGATAAAGGTGCTTTGTTTTCTTCACTTCCTCCTCTCTGGTACATGACTAGAACATTGTTCCTGTGTTATAGTATTTGTTCATTTGAAGAGAAACTGAATTGTCCTTTGTGGATCTGACCTAACAGCCACATTCGAGAGAGGAGAACGTATATTTGCTAAGAAGCAAATATAAACTTCCATTAAAATGAATATATCTGAGAAACAAGAAAGAATACACTTAATACTCTGAAATGGCTCATTAAAACACTTACGCGGTACTATGAAAGCAAATATCATATTTCAAATAATTAATTTAAAATTTGGATTTTATTTTTTAAGAATTCTGAAAAAAATGTATCACTGTCCCCATAAAAAAATATTAAGCAGCACAATTGTTTTCAACATTGATAATAATGAGAAATATTTGATGAGCAGCAAATCAGCTTATTAGAATGGTTTCTGAAGGATCATGTGACTAAAAACTGGAGTAATGATGCTAAAAAATCAGCTAAATTACATTTTAAAATATAAAACAGAAAACAAATTTCAGAAATTTCAGAATTCAGAAAACATACAGAATTTCAAATTATAGGCACAAATCCAATTTTGGTGATGAAAAAAAAAATTATATTTTAATGCTTTTGCATTCTTTCATACGTTTTGCATTCCCCCGAGAAAGTTTGTGTTCTGAAAGTGAATGCAAAGTTTTGCGGGGAATGCAAAAGCATTGAAATAGATTTTTCAATACAATTGCAAATTTGCAATTTTTAATACAAAGTTTCTTGTCAGAATGCAAAACAGAAAAAAGAAGAAAAAAGAAAGAAAGACATGTGATTTTCACAAGATTTTTTTAAGATTTTTTTTTTTAATCTCTTTTAAGATTTTTAGGAATTGTTTTAGGAACTACAATAAGCATTTGATTAAGAGGATTAGAAACAAATAAAATAAATTGTTTCATCACAATTTAACCTTTTACATTACTCCTATATACTGCTTTGAAAATAAGATTAGGTTACATTCAGTGCAGAATCCATAGTGCATAGTGTTTCAAGTCAGACCAGTTCCCCACAGACTCATAACATCACCAAATGCATCAATATACTTAGACGACTAACAGCGATCACCAGAAGAGGTTTTCTGAGATGATTTTGATGATATAGTCACAGTAAATGTGTATTGGGACTAACATGGGTCCATTAGTCCCATGCTTTATGAGAAAACACAGGAACATTGGAGATAACAGAGCTATGATATCTCCAGCCAGCTTCCAGTTAATGAATCATAATGGAACATTTAACAGCTCTAAACTGTTATGTGGTTCCCTCACTATTAGAGGTAATTTATGAGGTAAAACAAGCGCTTTTGTGGTGCAATCTCATAATTTTCACTAACATTCATTAAAAGTTATGTAAATATTAGGATGTCCAAATGTTCTTAAACATTAACATTAACAATAACAATGTTATTAGTATAGGCTATACATCTCGAAATACATCTCCCTGGCTTAAGATTCACATTTTACTATGGTAACTTACTAAACTGTGTAAGAGTCTCCGGGAAGTAAAGTCCAAAACATGGAGCCAGGGACACACTTAACGACTAGCTGAAACATTCTAAGACTGAACTGAACACACTTACAGACTGTTTCCAATGATTGCAGCAGATTTTAAACACCGACTGTGAACACAGACTGAACACAACTGTCTCTGACTTGGCGTGTTTGGGCATGATCAGTCGTAAGTATTAAAATTTCATTAATAATCAGCCTTACAGTTGTTAAGTGTGTCCCCGGCATTTAAGGGGCATTCGGCAACTATTTCAACTTAACAAAACCGTTTAGAATTCATTTGGATGATTTAATAACCTGTTCTGGTGAGAATGGTGACTTTCCCCGCTCCCCCCAACGTTCCCAGGCGGAAAATTAACCTTGCAACATGAAGATTAACGTCCCGGTAAATTGGAAATAGGAAGTCTTGTGAGAAGCGAGAACGAGCGAGAAACACAAACTGCTTTACGGCAATTCGACATAAACACACACGCTGCCCTCAGTGTGTATGATGTATTACCCACCTCGGTAGACATAGCTCCACACGATAAAGTTGATAATAACAAATCATAAGATAAGGATGGCGTCTACGCTAATATTAGTCTCTCTGTTTATCCCGAGGTTTACCGCAAACCACCGGATCCAGGCCATATCCAGATCTGATGAAGGACCATCACATGGACACGACGACAACGCATCCCTGAAGTGCCAGCCTCATCAACACTGTGAAGGCCTCATGGACACCTCAATAAACCCATCTCCATACCAGCGTGATGACTCCGACCCCTAACCAGATGAAGTGGATAAATATTGTGAAAGTTCTGATACAATCTGACTTCTGACCTATTATGCCGCCTAAATCATAATCATACACGGTTCGTTTGTTGGCCAAAGGAGGACTGGCCCACTGACTGAGCCTGTGTTCTCCCAAGGTTTTTCTCCATTCTGTCACCTGATGGAGTTTTGGTTCAGAATCAGAATCAGAATCAGAAAGAGCTTTATTGCCAAGTGTGCTTGCACACACAAGGAATTTGTTTTGGTACTGAGGCTTCCAGTGGACATATACAAATACAAATACAACATGAAACATAATACTACAAATTATAAGAATAAAAAAAATAAAAATATAAATATATGAGAATAAAACTATCACAGTTGGGTTTAGACAGAATAGACATTTTCAGATTTACAGATTATGAACCTATTTACAGTGTTTTGAATATTATAAATAAATAAATCTACATATAAGTATCACCTGAGTTGTAGAGTATTGCACTAAACAGCGGGAGTATTGCACTTACTGGCATATGCCATGGGAGGAATGTTAACTGTTCAGGAGGGAAATGGCCTGTGGGAAGAAACTGTTCCTGTGCCGAGATGTTCTTGTGGCCAGTGATCTGAGTCTCCGTCTTGACGGTAACAGTTCAAACAGGTGGTGTCCAGGGTGAGTGGAGTCTGTGATGATTTTACCTGCTCTCTTCCTCACTCTGGAAGAGTACAGGTCCTGGAGGTTTGGCAGGGGGGCACCAATGATCCTCTCTGCAGTCCGGACTGTCCGTTGTAGTCTCCTGATGTCTGATTTGGTAGCTGAACCAAACCAGACAGTGATGGAAGCGCACAAGACAGACTCAATGACGGCTGAGTAGAACTGAATCAGCAGATCCTGTGGCAGGTTGAACTTCCTCAGCTGGCGAAGGAAGTACAGTCTCTGCTGGGCCTTTTTCACAGTGGAGTCAATGTGATTGTCCCACTTCAGGTCCTGAGAGATGATAGTGCCCAGGAACCTGAATGACTCCACTGCTTCCACAGTGCTGTTCATGATGGTGAGTGGGGGGAGTGCTGGGCTGTTCCTCCTGAAGTCCACGATCATCTCCACTGTTTTGAGCGTGTTCAGCTCAAGGTTGTTATAACTGCACCAGGCAGCCAGCTGTTCAACCTCCAGTCTGTAAGCAGACTCGTCATCGTTTTGGATGAGACCGATGACAGTGGTGTCGTCTGCAAATTTCAGGAGCTTGACAGTGGGGTCTTTAGAAGTGCAGTCATTAGTGTACAGGGAGAAGAGCAGTGGGGAGAGAACGCACCCTTGGGGGGCGCCAGTGCTGGTGGTGAGAGTCCTGGATGTGTGTTTCCCCAGTCTCACTCGCTGCTGCCGGTCCGTCAGGAAGCTGGTGATCCACTGACAGATCGAGGATGGTATGGAGAGCTGGGTCAGTTTGGCTGTGAGAAGACCAGGCATGATGGTATTGAAGGCCGAACTGAAGTCCACAAAGAGGATCCTTGCATAAGTCCCTGGTCTGTCGAGATGTTGCAGGATATAATGCAGTCCCATGTTGACTGCATCATCCACAGACCTGTTTGCTCTGTAAGCAAACTGAAAGGGATCCAGCAAGGGTCCAGTGTCGTCCTTCAGGTGGGCCAGCACCAGTCTTTCAAACGACTTCATGACCACAGACGTGAGAGCGACAGGTCTGTAGTCATTAAGTCCAGTGATTTTGGGTTTTTTGGGGACAGGAATGATAGTGGAGCGTTTGAAGCAGCAGGGAACTTCACACTGCTCCAATGATCTGTTGAAGATCTGCGTGAAGACCGGGGCCAGTTGGTCAGCGCAGGCTTTTAAACAAGCAGATGAGATGCCGTCTGGGCCTGAGGCTTTCCTAGTCTTCTGTTTTTTGAAGACTCGGCTCACGTCCTCCACACAGACCTTAAGCTCAGGTTGGATGGCAGGAGGGGGGAGTGATAATTGGAGTGCAGGAGGTGATGGTGAAAGTGTGAAGTGCAGATCAGACCGGGTGTGTGGTGTGAATGAGGGCTTTTCAAACCGGCAGTAAAATGAATTTAAATCGTCAGCAAGGTGTTGATTGTCCACAGATCGAGGGGATGGTGACTTGTAGTTGGTGATGTTCCTCAGGCCATTCCAGACTGATGATGGGTCGTTGGATGAAAACTGTTTTTTCAGTTTATCAGAGTAGTTCCTTTTAGCAACTCTGATCTCCTTTGTCAATCTGTTTCTGGCCTGGTTATACAAGATTTTATCCCCACTTCTGTAAGCATCCTCTTTGGCTTGACGAAGGTGTTTGAGTTTCCCAGTAAACCATGGTTTATCATTAGTGAATGATAAGAATGTCCTGGTAGGAATGCATGTATCCTCACAGAAACTTATATATGATGTTACAGTATCTGTGAGCTCATCCAGATCATTGGTAGCAGCTTCAAAAACAGTCCAATCAGTGCAATCAAAGCAGGCCTGTAGATTCTGCTCTGCTTCATTAGTCCATCTTTTTACTGTCCTTATTCCAGGTTTAGCTGATTTCAGTTTCTGCCTGTAGGTCGGTATGAGATGAACCAAACAGTGATCAGAGAGCCCCAAAGCTGCCCGTGGGACGGAGTGATACGCATTTCTTATTGTGGTGTAACAGTGGTCCAGTATATTACTGTCTCTGGTGGGACATGTAACGTGCTGTCTGTATTTTGGTAGTTCACGGGAAAGATTTGCTTTGTTAAAATCCCCAAGAATGGTTAAAAGAGAGTCTGGGTACCTTTGTTCCGTTTCAGATATTTGTTCAGCCAGCTGTTGTAGCGCCGCGCTCACGCACGCGTCTGGAGGGATGTAAACATTCACGAGAATGAAAGAGGAAAATTCCCGAGGGGAGTAGAAGGGTCTACAGTTTATGAAATGTGCCTCTAAATTAGGAGAGCACATCTTCTTCAGTGTTGTTACATCTGAACACCAACTTTCGTTAATGTAGAAACACAATCCACCACCTCTTGTTTTCCCCGTTAGCTCCGCGATGCGATCCGCTCGGAACAGCTGGAAGCCCGGCAGATGTATTGCGTTGTCCGGTGTGGCTTCACTCAGCCAGGTTTCAGTGAAGCACAAAGCAGCAGAGTTTAAAAAATCCTTGTTAGTGTGGGTGAGGAGAAGAAGTTCATCCGTTTTGTTTGGAAGGGATCGGAGATTCGAGAGATGAATACTGGGGAGTGCAGTGCGCAGGCCACGCTCGCGGAGTTTAACCAGCGCGCCGGCTCGCTTCCCGCGTTTGCGTCTGAATGCGCGTTTGAACAACAACGCTGCACCTCCGATGAGAATGTCCAGCAAAACGTCCGAATAATCAAAAACTGTAGAAAAGGTTTCTGGTGTGTGTTTCCTAATGTCCAGTAGTTCGTCTTTGGTGAAACTGATAGGAAAAGAATGACTAAACGCAGAACAAACGAACAAAAACAACACAATAGCTGGAGAGCTCCACACCGAGGCAGCCATCCGCGGCGCCATCTTGGATAACAGTTCCTTGCCACTGTTGCCTTTTTTCCCCTTTATTCGCCATTGGCTTTTGGCTTGCTTAGTTGGAGACATTGAACATTTAATTTTGAATTTAACAATACTATTACAACTTTACTTTCCTGTTATCTCTGTAAAGCTGCTTTGAAACAATTTGTATTGTAAAAAGCGCTATATAAATATAGGTGACTTGACTTGACCACACAGCAAGAAGAGTACCGGCTGAGCCAAAAGGCCTTTCTGTGTTTCCCTGTTCTCCCTGTGTCAGTGTGGGTTTCCTTCAGGTAATTCAGTTGACACCTCAATTCAAAGACATGCAGCATGCATACATAGGTAAATTGGTGATAATAAATTAAGCCCTGTGATGGACCCCCATCTGTGGCTCGAGATGATGGGATAGGCTCCAGCAACCTCTTGGCCCTAGAGAGGGGAAGAATGGATGGAAAAATATAAGCAATGTTCCCAGGGGAATGTTTTGAGGAAAACCAAGACGAAAAAACGTTATTTTTGAACGTCCAGAAAACATTCAGTAATGTTTACATAACATTTTCAAAACGATAGAATGGAATGTTCCTCTTACATTCACATAAACCAAGAAAAAACTTTCTTATTAAAAAAACGTCTCGGTTACATATGGTAACCCTCGTTCCCTGAGGGAGGGAACGGAGACGTAGGTCATGACTGACCAATAGGAATCTCGCTAGAGAGGCCAATCTACTTCGAGTGAAACAAAAACAAGCCAATACACATTGGCATGCAATCATTTGCAACAGCTGTGCAGCCTCGCAGCGCGGGTATTTAACAAGCAGCTGGTGCGATTGCACACTAGTTTTTTGCTGAGGAGCCAAGCCTGAAAAAGCTGGCCGCCCCGGAGGGCGGCAGCAGATGTGGCGACGGGACCTACGTCTCTGTTCCCTCCCTCAGGGAACGAGGGTTACCATATGTAACCGAGACGTTCCCTATCGGTCAGTCACTACAACGTAGGTCATTGGGGTCTGTCCCCATGGAGGACTCGACAGGTTTTACTCTGGAGCAATAAGGGTGCACAGTAGGGTGCAGCAAGCCGACAGAGCCAGGCCTCTCAGTGCTTCTACCCGTCCAGGGTGAGAACACGGGAGGAGACCGGCTCTGCACGTAGGCTATAATATCTAGCGAATGTGTCAGGTGTCGCCCAGCCCGCAGCTCTACAGATATCTGTTAGCGAGGAGCCACGTGCCAGTGCCCAGGAGGATGCAACGCCTCTCGTGGAGTTTGCATGCAACCTGAGCGGGCAGGGCACGCCTTGAGCTTGGTAAGCCAAGGCGATGGCATCCACTATCCAGTGGGCCATCCTCTGCTTGGAGACAGCCTTTCCCTTCTGCTGGCCTCCGTAACAGACAAAGAGCTGGTCTGAGGTCCTGATGCTTTGAGTTCTGTCCATGTACATCCGCAGGGCGCGAACGGGACAGAGCAAAGCCAGGGCTGGGTCTGCCTCCTCCAAGGGCAGCGCTTGCAGGTTCACTACCTGGTCTTTGAAGGGAGTGGTAGGAACCTTGGGCACATAGCCAGGCCGGGGTCTTAGTACCACGTGGCTGTCACCCGGCCCGAACTCTAGGCACGATTCGTCGACCGAAAATGCGTGCAGGTCTCCTACCCTCTTGACAGAGGCCAGTGCAACCAGCAGCAAAGTCTTCATGGAAAGAAGCTTTAAGTCTACTGACTGCAGAGGCTCAAAGGGAACATCCTGAAGTGCTCGAAGCACCAGGGAAAGATCCCAAGAGGGTATGGAGGGGGGTCGAGGAGGATTTAATCGTCTCGCCCCCCTAAGAAACCTGACGACCAGGTCGTGCTTTCCAACTGCTTTGCCATCTATGTGGTCCTGATAAGCTGAAATAGCGGCAGCATGTACTTTGAGGGTGGAGGGAGACAGTCTACGCCTCAACCCCTGCTGCAAGAAGGAAAGCACAGACCCTATCGAACATCTTCGGGGGTCTTCTCGGCGAGAAGAACACCACTCGACGAACAGGTTCCACTTCAGGGCGTAAACACGTCTCGTGGACGGCGCCCATGCTGAACTGATGGTGTTAAGTACCTCTGGGGGTAAGTCACCTAGAACCTCCGCGTCCCGTCCAGGGACCAGACATGGAGTTTCCAGAGGTCTGGGCGCGTGTGCCATAGGGTGCCCCGTCTCTGAGTCAGAAGATCCTTCCTCAGAGGAATGGGCCAGGGAGGGACTGTCACGAGGAGCATGAGTTCTGGGAACCGAGTCCGGGTGGATCAATAGGGAGCCACCAGAAGGACCTGCTCCTCGTCCTCCCTGACTTTGCACAGTGTCTGCACAGTGTCTGCGCAAGTATGCTCACTGGGGGAAACGCATATTTGCGAAGGCCCCGGGGCCAGCTGTGTGCCAGTGCGTCCGTGCCGAGTGTTCCCTCGGTCAGGGAGTAAAACAGCTGGCAGTGGGAGGTCTCTGAGGAGGCAAACAGGTCTACCTGAGCCTCCCCGAACTCTCTCCAGATCAGCTGAACCACCTGGGGGTGGAGTCGCCATTCTCCCGGAACCACAGCTCGTGATAGCTCGTCGGCCACACGGTTGAGCACGCCGGGGACATACATGGCTCGAAGCGACCTCAGATGCTTCTGAC
Organism: Siphateles boraxobius; assembly: GCF_051911475.1. Lineage (NCBI taxonomy): Eukaryota > Metazoa > Chordata > Actinopteri > Cypriniformes > Leuciscidae > Siphateles > Siphateles boraxobius. Next base: position 18,058,893 of record NW_027509042.1, read on the forward strand.
TCAGATGCTTCCGACAGGAGGAGATGGCGGGCGAGTTGCGACATGCGACGGGAGCGTAGACCACCTTGTCGGTTGATGTACACAAAGGTCGCCGTGTTGTCCGTACGTACCAGCACGTCCCTGCCCTGTAGCGGCCATTTCAAGCGGCTCAGAGCGAGATGTACTGCTAGCAACTCGAGGCAATTGATGTGCCAATGCAGTTGGGGGTCCGTCCACACCCCTGACACTGCATGCCCGTTGTACGTGGCACCCCAGCCGGTGGCAGAGGCATCTGTGAATACCACAGCATGCCTGGACAGGTGTTCCAAGGGGACTCCTGCCCGCAGGAACAAGGGGTCTGACCACGGGCTGAAGGTCTGGCGGCACGCCGGTGTGATTGCCACCCGGTGAGTGCCGTGATGCCACGCCCATCTCGGGATTCGGCCGTGAAGCCAGTGCTGAAGCGGTCTCATATGAAGCAGGCCGAGCGGGGTTACCGCTGCTGCTGCTGCCATATGCCCCAGGAGCCTCTGAAAGAATTTCAGTGGGACCGCTGTCCTGCCTTTGAACGCGTTCAAGCAGTTCAGCACCGACTGAGCACGCTGCTCTGTGAGGCGCGCTGACTGGGTGACCGAATCCAACTCCATACCGAGATAAGAGAACAGGGGAGAGTTTGCTCTTTTCCCAGTTGACCTGAAGACCCAACTGGCTGAGGTGCCTGAGCACTAGGTCCCTGTGTTCGCATAGCTGATCTCGAGAGTGTGCTAGTATGAGCCAGACGTCGAGATAGTTGAGGATGCGAACGCCCTGTTCTCTCATGGGAACAAGGGCCCCCTCCGTGACTTTCGTGAAGACATGGGGGGACAGGGACAGCCCGAAGGGTAGGACCTTGTACTGATATGCTCGACCCTCGAACACAAAGCGCAGGAATGGCCTGTGTCGAGGAAGAATCGAGACATGAAAGTACGCGTCCTTCAGGTCGATCGCTGCAAACCAATCTTGGGGACGGATGCATTCGAAAATGCGTCTCTGCGTGAGCATTTTGAACGGTAGCTTGTGGAGGCTCCGATTCAAAACTCGCAGATCCAAGATCGGTCGTAACCCACCACCTTTCTTGGGTACAATGAAGTAGGGACTGTAGTGCCCTGACCTCATATCGGCTGGAGGGACCGGCTCTATCGCATCCTTAGCCAGTAGGACTGCGGGCGAACTGAATCGCATAGCCGAGCCTGATGGTTCGAATGAGCCAGCGAGACGGACTGGGGAGCACTAACCAGGCTCGCAGAGACCGTACAAGCGGGACCAAAGGGACCGTAGGCGTACCTGGAGTGGGGCAGGGAGGTGGAACACAGGGACGCAGCTCGGGTCTCTCTGGGAGGCGGCCCGTAGCGGAGTCTGAGTGTGCTGCACTTACCTGGTTCCACGGGGCAGGAGGTGCGGGAGGCGGCTCGGTGGCGTTCTCGGACCGTACACAGCTGCCGGCTGGCGAAAGAAGAGGCGGATGAGAGGGGTGAGGATTCCAACCCCCCACTGCTCTCCGGGTCTTCTTCGGACCCAGAGATGATAGATACTGCTCTTTTATTGAAAATTTGGGTACCGCTGGTTTTAAGGCCAGCGGCGGAACACAAACAAAATGAAACAAAGGATTTACCACCCGGCCCTCTTCCGGGGGAGGGAGCGATGCAGTCATCGTCTCCCTGAGAGCAGTCCCTTCCATCTCTGGGTCGCCCGTCCTAGGGCCGCTTACCCTTGGCCTTGCCGCCCCTCTTGGCGGGGGCCTGGACGGGCGGGGCGCCCTGCCTGCGACTGGCTCCACGGCGCCGTTTAGATTGAGGCTGCTGCTGCGGCGCGGGAGCAGGGGCAGACGCAGGAGGACGCCCACGGCGACGAGCAGACCGAGGAGCCGCGGGCGGTGGGGTGGAGGCAGCAGCTGACCGCCGCGGCAGGATGTGTCTGATGGCCTCAGTCTGCTTCTGTACAGCCGAGAAATGCTGGGCGAAGTTCTCGACCGCGTCGCCGAAGAGGCCGGTCTGGGACACGGGGGAGTTAAGGAACCTGATCTTGTCGGTCTCCCGCATGTCAGCCAGACACAGCCAGAGATGGCGTTCCTGGACCACTAGTGTGGACATCGCACGACCCACTGACCGCGCAGTGACCTTCGTCGCACGAAGCGCGAGGTCAGTTGCGGCACGAAGTTCTTGGAGAACTTGTGGATCATGACCACCCTCGTGCAGGTCCTTCAGAGCCTTGGCCTGATGAACCTGCAACAACGCCATAGCATGCATGGCAGAGGCAGCTTCGCCACAGGCCTTGTAAGCCTTGCCGGTCAGGTCCGACGAGTACTTACAGGCCCGGGAAGGAAGACACGGTTCTCCACGCCAAGTGGAGTTAGGGCACAGTTGCATAGCAACGGCCCGTTCCACTGGCGGGATACGCGTATATCCCTTAGCTGCCCCGCCATCAAGGGTGGTGAGGGAGGAGGAGCCACCGAGATGGTTTCTGGCAGTAAAAGGTGCCGTCCACGTCCCTGTGAGCTCCTCATGCACCTCCGGGAAGAAAGGCACTGGGGTGGGTTGCTGAGAACCAGCGCGCGCCACCCCGAGATACCAATCGTCCAACCTCGAGGGCTCGGGACACAGTGGAGGGTTCCACACGAGCCCGATCCTGTTGGCGGCCCGGGAAAGCATGGCCATCATCTCCGGGTCCGACTCGGGCACCGCTGCCACACCCGAAGGAGGCAGCGGCTCCGAGCCGTCGTCCGCAGAGAAGTCTGACCCACCCTCCGATGCAGCGATCGACTTCTGGTCGTCGCAGGGAGCGCCGAACGAAACGACTGGTACACATCTCGAGGATGGTCCAGAACGTTCTGTTGGCAGCTCAACTGGTTGCGGAGCATGAGAGGAGTGAGGGTTCCTAGGGGGTTGGTTCCCTGAAGGAAGCGCAATCACTGTAATCCTCAGGTCACCCGTGTCACTGCCCGTAGCAACCCGCGAAGGGGGGTTGGAACGAGGTGCAGGCACGGGGACTCCGCCCCTTTGCAGGAATGTGAGTCTCGACCTCAGCTCCGAGATGGTCATCTTCCCACAATGGGTACATGACTCATCCACGAACGCTGCCTGTGCTGGTTCGAGGCCCAGACACACAAGGCAGCGATCGTGACCATCCCGCGACCCCAGGTAACGACCGCATCCAGAAACACACAGATAGAATGTCATCTTGAAAAAGACGCAAACTATCTGTGTAAGCTCTTTTAGAGACTGCTCTCCTTGGTGCTGAAGCATGCAGGGGAAGGGTCACAGCGAACACAGACATGTCTGTGCACCTGTCTGTGCGCGATTCTCTCTCGCTGGTCTTACCAGCCGTGAAAACGGCCGTTGAACGCTTTAATCGCGCACCTTACCAGCCGTAAAAACGGCCGTTGAGCGCTTTAACCGCGCACCTTACCAGCCGTGAAAACAGCTTTTTTGTTTGCTCAGTTTTAAAACAACAAACAAAGAAGAGAGAGAGAGAAGAGAAAAAGACCGCTCGGGCTGCTGTGCCGTCACGCCCGCACCAAAGTGGAGAGATCCAGAAGAGGCTTGCTTTCAAATTCACTCTGTTCAGCATACGAAGTGCTTGGCTCCGAAGCAAAAAGCTAGTGTGCAATGGCACCAGCTGCTTGTTAAATACCCGCGCTGCGAGGCTGCACAGCTGTTGCAAATGATTGCACGCCAATGTGTATTGGCTTGTTTTAGTTACACTCGAAGTAGATTGGCATCTCTAGCGAGATTCCTATTGGTCAGTCATGACCTACGTTGTAGTGACTGACCGATAGGGAACTACGTTTTAGAACAATATTAAGCATCCTTTAGAAATTTTGTAATTTAATGTACTGATTTCTCTGCAAGCCTTTCATGGTTTATACAATCCTCTGCTGAACACAACCTCTACAGGTATAACCCAATCCCAGTGGGGACTTACAAAAACAATTCACTTCCCCACATAAACAAACAGTGACGAAGAGGCCTTTTGACCCAGCAGCATAACATGTGTTAACTGGTAAGTTAAAGTGGGTAGATTAAATACACCAGGCGAGACTGACAAAACTGCAGTAACTCTATTCTCACAAAAACTTAATAAAGATGTTAGGAATTCAAAAATAAAAATTGTTTATCTAAGGATATTTGTGGTGAAATTGTGTTTTTGTTGGGTATGTGGGTCATCTACAACTGGATAACTGTTTTCTCTTTTACATAGGCTAGTTTCTCTTTTACATACTTTTATTTAGCAAGAACACATCAAATTGATCAAAAGTGACGGTAAATTATAATGTTACAAAATATTTATATTACAAATAAATTATGTCTTTTAAACTTTCAATTCATCAAAGAATCCTGAAAAAAATGTCATGGTTTCCACCAAAATAATAAGCAGAACAACCATTTTTAACATTCATATGAATAATTAATAAGAATAATGTTTCATGATCAGCAAATAAACATAGAATGATTTCAGAAAGATCATGTGACACTGAAGACCGGCGTAATGGCTTCTGAAAAAGCAGCTTTGCATTCACAGGAATAAATTACATTTTAAAAATAAATTCAAATAGAAAACAGTTATTTTAAATTGTAATAATATTTCACAATATTAATGTTTTTACTGTACATGTGATCTAATAATATAGCCTTTGTGAGCATAAGAGACTTCTATCAAAAACATTAAAAAATCTTACCGACCCTAAACTTTTAAAACTGAAATTCACACTTAAACGACTTAAATTATTCTCTTCAAGGAACAGGATTTTTTAATTTTGCGTATTAAAATGAATGGTGCGTCATAGACAAGACAAAACATGTCAGGGCGATACAACTGTCATAATGTCAAAGAAAAAAAAAGGCCTTATTAAAAGAATCAAATTCTTGAAAAGAAAAACTTATTAATAAATAAATATATCATTTAATTATTAAACTTTTTACCTTGAAAAATATATGTTTTTTAAATAAAGTAGGCTACTTGACCAGAAAAGCATGCATCTAATAATACTTACCCCGATTAAAGGCTTGTCAAGAACAGCAGAAATATGTACTTTTTATTTTAAACTGTTGTATATGTCTTGCTTATGCTTGGAATGCTGAAACCACTGTGGGCCTTGTCTTAACACGTATATCTCAGCACTTGAAAGGAGTTAAGGCATGTCAACATGCAAAAGGTCCCCAGGGACTGAGTCGATGGTGCCTTTGTGTGGACATAACTGTCACGATGAAAGATTCTCTCCCTCAAGCCTTAAACATCACAGAAACCTATGAGGGTAGACTCAAATGTAAGAAAACGATTGCTATTTTTCCACAGTGATCGGGTCAGATGCCACCTTACCCACCTTCCCAGAATGACTGGTCATATTTGTTCATCTACAGGGCTGACTGACCTCATACAAACCAGAAATTACATCTACTGAAGTATCAAAGGCCTGCATTGCTTAATGACCTTTACTTGAACTGTAGACAAATAAAGCCAGACTCTCTGTGCTTCAGGTGCTGCCGAGGCTGGATGGCGCTCCTGTGGGGCTATTTGATGTCCGCTCAAGTTATGGAATATAGGGCAGGCTGTCTACTTTCCGAAACACATGACGGCAAAGGTAGCAGGATAGCCTAGAATCCCATAGTAACCAGAATCCTATTTCAAGTGCTCTGACATCACCTAGTGGTCAGATCTGTAATATTCCCTATTCTGCCATATGTTCTGTGATGACATTGAACTATGAAAAGTATGAAACCTGATACAACAGTGAGATGTGGAAAAGGCTATTTGGATCCATTAACCTCAACGCAACCCCCCTAAATAAACATCATTCAACCTGTGATGGAGTGAGAGGAGAAAGTCTCAGCACATCACAGCGCTTTTCTGCTCTGGTTAACTGAAGTGAGTTCTGCTGATGGAGTTAACACTGCTGGCCAGAGCACCGTCCTCTCTCTAATTGTCTTTCTTGCTTAAGTAAATTAAAAGTAAATTACCTTGTGACCACTAAGCAAAATGTCAAATTTGTCCAAGAAGTGCAATAATCACAGACAGACAAAAGAAAGAAAGAAAGAAAGAAAGAAAGACAATGTTTATTTAGAACTATTTTGTGTTAAATTGGTACGTGTTTATGTGTTATATGTATTTATCATTTTGAAATTTGAGTGAAAGACATTTAGACAGTTAAAGAAAGTAGTTTTTGAATAAATACTGTTCTTCTGAACTTCACACACACACACACACACACACACACACACACACACACACACACACACACACACACACACACACACACACACACACACACACACACACACACACACACACACACACCTATATAATATATATTGGTGTATTTGTGCATATATATATATATATATATATATATATATATATATATATATATATATATATATATATATTACACAGACACTTAAAATTACCACTGAAACTTAAGGACCATATCAGCAATGTCATCTTTGTTCCCATAGTACATTTAAAGTGTGTGGGAAGTCTCTAAAATGCATGAAACATCAGAACTGTATTAATAATTCATACACCACATGGTGTCCACAGCTGTGCCATTCTCACAATCCGTCATAAATACTGAAAAGGTTTGCTTTAACTATTCATTCAGTTCTATAAAATGTCATGCAGAATTTACATTTTTGTGTAACTGATACATGTTAATATAATAATACATAACAGAATGCCTTCATACAAGGAGCTGGCTCACGGAAAGTTTAGTCAATGGCACTTTAAACTAAGCAACAAAACGTGATGGATTGTGCTGATGTGCAACAAGCCATGAACACAAACCAGATGATGGATGTATGGACCCATCTCAACTGTCTTTTGATGTTCCATTAGAAACAGACTAAAAGGCACTAGTGTGTAGTTTACCATATAAATCTAGGCCTATATGTTATATATGTGTAATAACATAACATAACATAACAAAACATAACATAACATAACATAACATAACATAACATAACATAACATAACATGGTGTACATTTAGTCTTCATGTTAAGTGCTATATAGGCCTAATAGATTTTAGCATAACAAATACCTTTTCATTTCATATACAAGCGAAGGAAGAGTTGGAGGAAACTAATTATTTGCTGCCATCTAGTGGACACTTTTAGAAACTGCATTGGGTAGGCTATTTCCTGACGACTCGAAATTAAAAATATTTCTCAAATGAGTTTGAACTGCTCTATATGACAGCAATTGTGTGATCATAAATATAACCAAAAACAAGCAAACAAACTGTCCAACTGACCAAAATGGTCTTTAATATTACAAATATTCACAAAACATTGAGGCACAATTCAAATGCAACTTATTGGCTCTGAAAAGATCACTGGTAAATTGCAGGAAATCCTTTCATTGTTTTTATTATTTAGACATTATCAATTTGTAAAGACATGTTAAGTGCTCAAATAAGCTTTATAGTATTTATTTCATTTATCCAGCTATAAGCTGATTAAATACAAAGTGTTGATGTTTAAATACTTCAATTACTGCAGCATACTGTAACCAGCATGCTCTGCTCAATGGCATGTCTACAAAATGTTACTTATTAACACATTACGTTTTGTAACACTTCTCTAAAGAAGCATTGAAAATTGTCCAGATATTATTCTTAGTACAACTGTATGCCAAAAATTTTCCATGAATAAGTATTTGCATGGAGTTTGCAAGACTATGTGCAGGGGCCTTCATGACCTCTAGAGGGACTAAAAGCAGCCTCTTAATGCTGACATCTCATGATGCAGCCTACTTCAGATTTCTCCATATATATATATATATATATATATATATATATATATATATATATATATATATAATATTTGTAAAAAAAAAGAAAGATAATATGTATATATATATATATATATATGTATGGAGAAATCTGTATATATATATATATATATATATATATATATATATATATATATATATATATATAACACACACGCGCGCGCGATTAATGTACGTAAAATGTGGAATTGTTTAGAATAAATACTTTTTAAAGTTATGTTGTATTAGATTTGTGCCAACAGAGGGAAATAAACCCACTCTATAAATAGTCATGGAATGTAGCTCACAAGAAGTGATGCCAAGATCCCATATGCAGCATCAACCAGCAGCCACAACGAGCCACTTTAATCTCTTACAAAAGCTTACTATAAACAGTTTCACCAATATATTGTTACTACCGTTAAATACATAATATGGAACCTTCAAACAGTGCAAAGAACGTTCAGAATCTTTTTGCCATTTTTTTAATTCCTTTGTTTGATGATAGTGGTAGTTAAAAGGTTATTGTGAGAATAAATCGTATGGTGGCCATTTGGCAGAAAAGAAGAAGAAGAAAAACCCCACCCAAATAAATAAAACATATTATTTTATGATTAAGGAAAATAATGTATTAATAAGATTAAAGAGCTAGTATAACATCATATAAAGATATATATCCTACAAGATATATACAACTAAAGAGAAAACAACAAACAAAAACAAAAAACGCAAAGCAACGTAGAGCCTGGCACAACGTCGACATAATATTACACTGGTATTATTAACTACCCTATAGGCTACAGCGTAGACTCTATTGCAGCACTCTGTTCCACCATGACACGGACGGTAAGCGAAAATCTCGATTATGTGAAATGGCGGCAAGAGGAGGAGGCGAGGACGGAAACATGATACAGTATGCGTGACAGTACAGCGCCACTGCACTGAATCAACGAGTGAAACTGAAAACCCGAAGCGGAGTTTATTCATTGATTGGAATCAGCTACGCTGCAAGAGCGACAACTACTAGAACACTCCATTATAATCAACGCAGCTGTCTAACTTGCAAATCAAAGAGTCGCGTAAAACCGTGTGCCAGTCTTTACAGCTGCAATGTTGAAGTTAATGACAACCTTTTTATTTATTTATTTATTTGTTTGTTTGTTTACCGCCACTCCCTCAGTCATTGTAGGTAGCCTATTTGATAGCCTACTACACAGTCTCAGCAGATTTTTTAGTAATTGAAAGGCAAAGTGATAACGCAAGATTATATTGTTATAAAAACATGCAGATGTTAACAACTGTGGAAAAGCATCATTAGTCAGTGAAAGGGGTCCACAACATGTAGGCTAGGCCTACCCTATAGCCTATACAGTATGCAGGAGCTCATTAGAATCTGCTTAAACTTTTCCGTTTATTCCAATATGGTTAAGGAATGCGTCACATGTCCTTGCAAGTAATTTTGAAGAAATGTAGGCTACTTATTTCCTCTGAGGAAAAAGGTTACTTAGTGTGAGTAGCTGCCAGCCTATCCGAATTCACATAGGCCTAGGCTACTTTACAGGCCTACTGAATATGATGAAGAACTAGCCTATATTTCTGTTAAATTGTGCTATTTAGGTGTGCAAAATTGCACTATAAATATATTCCATAGCACTTGCATTTACATTTAAAAAGGGGTTACAGTTCTATGTTTGTTTGTATTTTAGAATCTCAGTTGATGTATGACATCTGAATATTGCCTATACTATAGCCTACTAAGGGTTTGGACAACCTCATAAAGTTGATATTACAGAAATACAGTCTGGCTGACCCATTTGTTTAGTGGAAGTCTATATGTCTTAAATATTACTCTGGCCTCTCACTGATTTTCATTCTTTTACAGCTCTGATTATGCTGGTCCTTAAAATAAATACTTGCTCTCAAGTTAATTTTACCATTGGGGCCTTGACTGTTCCCAGCTGTCCCTCCTCCCATCCACTCTCGACTTGGTCCCTGACCATACATGGTCTTATTTGAAGAAAGCGTCAGGCTAAGAGAGCTGTAGGAAGAAGCTGATCTGCCACTCAAACAGGCCAGTGTGTGAAAGGGTGGACCCTGTAACACGGACTCGGTAGCACTGGCCATGTAACTCCTTCACCACAAACATTTACACTGTAATATGTAGAGCTAAAAAATGCCCCTGAGGAACTAACTGAGAAACATAAACTTCAGCTGGACTGTGTGTTTCTCTCAGCTTGTAAAGACTTGAACTGACTTTCACTGTAAAAGCAACAAATGTGTTTTATGGGTGTGGATGTTTAAATATATTACTGTTACAGGTGTCAGTGACTCATTTTATTTTACAAATTTCATAAACAAAACTTAATTCTCTTTCTAAGCGTGTGAATGAGGTGGGAGCCGAAGCTGCAACATTTCAGTTACATAGCAATTTGTTCCTTCCACATAATTACACTTACACTGAAAAATGTCAAGGGATTTTAAAATCTGAGTGTAAGTATCCATTGCAGTCAAAAGAACTGTCTGATTCATAAAGTAGGTGTTTTTGATGGCATTTGAGTTTGTAGTGGGGATATGATGACATAATTCCTGCTATGTTATTATAATGAAGTGAGAGACAGCCTTCCTTCCTGGCACATTGTATGACACTAGAATGTATCACTCCTGGCTCTTATAGACACCGAATCACTTTATGGGCACAGCGGTGCTGTGATCACGTAGTTCTTATTGAAACAGGAAGTTAAGGTAGTTTTTCTGTAGCCAGTTCACTTCTTTTTATCTCTCACTATCAAAGACGAGTAGCCTATGGTCATTTTAGAGGTTACTAGTGTCACAGAAGTGGAACGTATTTCTGCTTTCACATTCATTCAGACCTCAATGTGCAAAATGGGAATTTACAGGTTCGCATAAGTTCCGTTTTACCCTTTAATAGTGAAATTAAATTCCACCAACTACACACAACAGATTGTTAGTAAATATAATTAAATAACTCTAAATTATTTAAATAAATAATGATTAATAAAAAATAAATAAAAAACTTTAAAGGGAACCTATTATGCAAAATTCACTTTTACATGGTGTTTGAACATAAATGTCGGCAGTGTGTGTACACAATCACCCCATAAAAATCCAACCACTCCTCTTTTTTAATCCCCATAAATCTTAAGCAGTGTCTCAGAACAGGCCTTTTGCAGATTCTATGTGATGTCACTTTGCTTAGGCCCCGCCCATGACTGCTGACGACGCTACCCTATTAGCATAGACCCCGCCCTGAGTGAGCTGTAAACAGTCCGCATGTTTATCTCCTTGCCAGAGCATTTAAGAGCAGCATTCAAGAAATGTATTGTTATTAAAGCTTCTAAAGTTATTCAAACAAGTGAGTGATGTTCTGTTTTTCTTTTGTTGTTTAATTCATATTAACAGCATATAACATTAGGAGTACAATGCTTTCACTTTAATACATCGATCTATAGGCTACATATGCGATTTCTTTCCCTGGTCTTTACATTCACTGGCATTACTGACTGTACTTATGTGAACTTTATGTGTTTTGGACACATTTTTTTTTGACAGTTTAAGTGCAAAAAGACATGAAAGAGAACTTAGTTTAATACCCACATTACGCGCCGTCTGACATCTAGCTTTCTGAGAGCGTGCTTTGGATGTGTGCGCTCAGAATGTCGGTCTGAAGTTTAGACTAGCTTTAAAACGCATGCAGATAATAAACTTTCATGATGATGAAGAACTGCAATGTCACGTGAGCGTGACCGTGATTGAGATGATAATCAAAACCAAACAGGTGGCTTTGTTTTTGGCAGAGTATTTGAGGGACGAGTAAAGGCTTCTCTTCTAAACAAGGTGGGGAGCAACATCTCATTTGCAATTAAAGATACATGTACAAAAACAGCATGTTTTTCCTCCTACTCAAAAATGAACAACATGGTATAATAAATGATATGTGGGGTATTATAAGCTGAAACTTCACAGACACATTCTGGGGACACCTGAGACTTATATTACATCTTGTCAAAAGCGGCATAATTGGTCTCCTTTAAGAAATTAACACAGATCATGATGTTGGCCCTGACTGTGTAAATGTGTGCCATGCCTCATTGCCTTATAAATAATGTAAACTGGATGAATGGATAAATGTAAGATCCACCCATGACAACTACAAATGTCATGAACAATAACACTAATACTGATAAAATGATTCTTATCTTCCTGCTTTTCTGTCTCTCGCAGCACTTTCTCTGTCTGTCTGGCTATTACTTGTGGATTCTCTCAGTCCCATATGTCTGATATAATAGGGCTCATATCTCAAATCTCCATCATCCCAGCATACCCCTCATTCTCTGTTTCAGTAATATTAAAGGGATAGTTCACCTAAAAACTAAACTTCTGTGATCATTTGCACTCCATTACCCATTTTAAACCAGTATAATTTTATTACAAAAGGAAATATTTTGTATGTGGATGCTGACACTATTGTTTTCTGCAGAGCTGCTTTATAGCTGATTTGACTTAGTATAATTGACACATTTTGCAACATCAACACTGTTATTGAGCTGAATTGAAATAAAAATTAACTGAATTAAGATGAATAATGACATTATTGTCTTCTGCTTTTATGGCTGAATTGAACTAATTTCATAATAGATGAGGCCCAGACAGTTATTGAACTAAACTGAGTCAACATTGAACTGACTTCCGCTGAATAATCATTTTTGATGAAGTTTACATTATTAATCTTTATTTACCTGTTTATTACCGTGACGCTGCTCTGAAACCATACTATAAATAAAGGTGACTTGACTTTTCAAACTCCAAAAAATTAAAATAAATGCTGTGTTTTGTCATTTCTATAATTTGACAGGCCCCTGGTCACCATTTACTTCCACAAAGTGAACGAACGACCTGAAGGTTTCTGTTTCTTTAATGATAAGGAAAATACTGAAAAAGTGTACTGAAAATATTTCAGTAAAACACCCGTGTCTGAACGCCTACTCATTCTTGATATTACTCATGCTCTGAAAAACATTAACACATTCTCTGGGAGAGCAGAAAGATAAGTGTCACGATTAACCACGCACTCCCTGGGTTATCACGGACTACATTTCCCTGCATGCACCTCCCTGGACTGATTACACCATACACCTGCGCTGATTACACACACCTGCATCTCATTCACACACACCTGCATATCATTCACCCACACACATATAAACCGCTTCCACGCACCACACCAGTGTGAAGTCTTGACTTTCCTGGCTGTCAATTCTGAGCGTTGCGCCCTGTGGATTGTTTATAACTTTGACCATGGACTGTGTATCCTGTTTCTGATCGTTCTCTGCCTACCTCGACTTGGATTGTAACTGGACCTTGCTTCTCGCCGCCTGCCCCGACCATTGCTTGTTATCTGGTTTGTCTCTGCCTTTTCTCCATTGCTCTGTTTGCTGGTGTTGATCCCTGTTTGACTCCTCTAAATAAAGCTGCAATTGGATTCCCTTGAGTCTGCCGTTTTCCTAACAATAAGCACCAGTTCCTCAAAAGGAGAAGGGTAGTATAGTGGACAAAAACCTGTCACAGTAACACTGCATGCTACTTCAGTCATAGATCCCAAAAGGTCTGATTGACCGACAATACTGCAGATGAAAATTTTTTTCCTTTTGCCATCAATAAGACATTCTTATGTAAAAACATCAGTTGATTTTTCCGTATAACATAATATGGCAAACCTCACCATCATCACTTTCTTGATGTTTGTGCAAAAATAGAAAGAAAAAAAAAACATTCAGTGTTTTAAAGACCTGTAAAGACAGTCATAATAGCTGTCATAATAAACCCAAATCTGTACTTGTGTTGTTAGGGGAGGTGTTTATGGGCTGGCACAGACTGGATATGTAATTATATTGGGATCTTTCCAGAAGGAGATAAAAATTCAACAGTGCAGCTTAAGTCATAATTTTCATCTAAACTTGTTGTCTGACCAGTCGAACGCATTTCATTTTTAAGATTTACTTAAGCTTAGTTTTATGGTTTTGTTTCCTAACAGATTTAATCAGAAAAAAATATAAAATATCAGTCATATTTTCTATATGTTTTACAGAAAGGATGTATGTGAAAAAGTGCATGACCATAATGCCGATAGTACTGTTCCAGTACGAACATGACATGTATAATAATAAAGAGTGTGTTTTTTTGGATGGGATAGAGTTAGGTTTGTGTACTAAGGTTTGGTTAGATAAGCGTAGTCCTTAGTTCTTAACGAAGTAGTATAACTTCGTCAACAGTTTATTCAAGGAAAGGGTTCAAAAAGTGTTAAAAGTGTGTCTTAGATATGTAATTTGAGACAAACTGTTGAAAGTTTAAACTTTGTTGACTGAATTTTTTACTTTTTGAATGAACAAATGCCTTTTTTTTTTTTTTTTTTTTTTTTGGTTAAAAAATTTCAGTCAGTTTTGAAATAGAAGCTACCGAATTTAGAAAACACCAGAAGGATATTGCACCAAATAAGTGTCCCATATGATTAGGATTAGCCATTTTTAGAGCTTGACCGCCTATGGTTATCATTCACTTTCACTGGAAAAAAGAAATGCCAAGTTTTTTATTATTATTTTTGAATGAGAAGATGACTTCAGGTGTAAAGTTGGATCATGAAATGTAGCACCAACAGCATTGTTAATCTGATTGTGGGATCTATATGAGAAGCCAATATGAGACAGATTTGATCCACACCATTATGGATGAACTCAAAGGGTAATGACAGCAAGCCAGTGAGGAATGAGTAGCAATAATCTAGTCAAGAGATCATCTAAAACCTGAATAATACAGGTACATACAGCTGAGAACCCCCCCCACATGATAATGCTGTAGGGCAGAAAGAGAGCGACTCATCACGCTTTTGCAGGGGCACTTTAGTGCAGAAATATGATTTACATTAATTTATAACCAAAAATCCAATTTCCACCATAATAAATACATCTATAGGATCTGGGAAATAACATTCATCATTAAATAAATTTATATTTTAAGGTGTCAAGATGCTACAAAATCGCATTTAAAAAAATCCAGCAATTCATCAGAAGCCATATAGAAATTCTTTATTTTAGGCATACGATTTGCCTGAAGGCACCAGTACTACGGATAGACTAGTGAGCCAAAAATGATCAGGTTTCTTTTTCACACAGTGGCTAGTGATAAGGTCCTTATAAATATAAGTCTTGTACTTTTCCGTCACTAAAGAATCTATTCCAATATACAACACAGACCCATCCGACCTCACATCCCCATTAAAATTCTTTTGTTCTGACTAAGACTTTGTTATGGCTACAGACGTCTGCCTGCGCTACCACGCTTGTTCAGGCAACAGAAGTGAAGCATGGAGCGTGTGGAAATTCCCCTGCAGAAATCCACTTACAGGTATTTCAAACCTACAACTGAGAGAACGCCCCCTTTAAAGACAAAATTGTGCCAATACCTAATAATGTTTAGCTTAACGTGGACTTTAGAACTTGCATGTGGATAATGACAAACAAACCTCAACTTTGACCACAAATATTCCTCAGTCTTTCTCATCCAGACAATGAGCTCAAGAATTCCATATTGACAGAGGGCCTGATATAATACCTGCTTGTTCTGTACATTATGTATTGGTAGGTACAGATATAAACTCTGGCAAATGAGAAGGGGAGATAACAACGGAGAGGAAGATGACAGAGAAATGACAGAAAATAGGAACTTTGATAGACAGAGAGGGAGGAGGCTGAGAGGGCAAATGCAAACATTGAATAAATATTCATGTTCACCGACAGAAAGGTTGCAGTGTGCAAAATTTCCAGCCTTTTGCAATGTGAGTGGGAGATACCAATGTAGAACAGAGAGGGGGAGGAATGAGAGCATTTACAAGCCTGAAGAATGATTCCACTGATCAGGAGGTCCACAGAAAAATGTACTTGCAAATTGAAACAGCCCTTTATTGTTTGTTTGAATGTGTCACAAACGAGCGACTCTTAAATAATTTGTTTCTTTCCAGTCGGTTTGATACAAAGAGTTTTTAGTGCACTCACATATTGATATAGGGCTTTTTGAAGATAAGGCTGCAGATTGTAGGGTGCAAAGTCAGTAGAACCAGTGGGTGAAAATCTGAACCACATCTGTTGCTGTTGTGCATGAGTTGCTTGGCAGAAGTTTATTGTCCTCACTGAATGAGAGATATTAAAAGATCTAAATGCTTAGGGCTTTTAGAGATTACTTAATGTCCTTGTGGTATTTTCTGTAAAAATTATGTTGAATGGTTTCGTAACAAGACTGGCTCATTCTTCTGATAACAGCAATGTTTGATTTACAAACATTCGCAGAACGTTCCTGCAGGTCCAAATTCTTACAAATGACCACAAGCAACAACAAAAAAACTACTAAGACTGGAATTCACATGTTCTTTTGCCATCAATTAATATCATAATTTTTTTGTTTTGCCTTTGAACCTTGCATGAATTATTAAATTTCAAAGGGGAGAACGGAAAAAATACTAAATTCCTTCAAAATAAAGTAAAATCAAATAAATATAATTTTGTTTTTTTTCCCAAAATACTTTTAGAGAATTACTGAGCATCTGTCCACCGCAACAGAAAATAGTAGTAAATTTTCCAATACTTGGGCCATCACCACTTTTGTCAGACAATTTATTTATTTCATCAATTAAAACACAATTCCTTCATCTGAATATGCATACTTCTGTACAAAAAATTATGAAAAAAATGGGTAGCATTTTATTTTACAGTGTCCTTGTTACATGTTACATGTACTTACCATAGTAATAACAGTAAATTATGCATAATTACATGCAGATAACACATAAACCAAACCCTAATCCTACCCTAACCCTATAGCAAGTACATGTTGTTAATTAATGTATAATTACGCTGTAACAATGATACCTCAAAATAAAGTGTAACCAAATAATGTTAAATGAGTAAAGCCTGTGTAATAAAACAGTAGCTGTGTTATATTATGTGTTTTTGGATTGTTGTGCTGATGAAACACTACAAAAAATATATTTCCAAGAAATGTCTGTAGACATAAAATCCAGACAACTTGAGATGTGGAATATTATAAGTGATCTGGGAATCAAGGTCTATACCGCACATACAATACTATAGGAGTGCAGTGAAATGGCTAGTGTTATTTTAGTACAATTTATGTACTAGCATTTATTAATATTTTGATAGCTTTTATTTTTGTATTTTCAGTTTTCAATTCACGCTTTATACAATACAAATAGTTTTAAAGCAGCTTTACAGTAATAACAGAAAAAATTATTTAATGAGGCAAATATTGTTCATTTTAGCTGTACAGGTATATCAGCTCTAAATGAAAATATTGTCACTGTTCAGCTTAAGTTAGTTGCCTCAATAAAGTCATAATTACTGATTATTGATAGTAAGGTAGTTGTTGTAGTGGTTATGTGTAGAATATGGGTCATGCAGAATACAGCATTAATATGTGCTTCACAATTAATATACAGCCAATATGATAGTAATAGACTTAAAAGTGAATATGTGTATCTAATTTTAACATTTCAACTGAAACTTATTCATTTCATTTGAGTGTTTCATCTAATATTTTTTTCCCCGGCTTTATTTCAATTATAACAATGTTTAGTTTAGTTTTAGTTAACAATAACACTGGATACAGCTGACAGCATAGGTTACATGACAAAGCCAACATGGAGGATGTATTGATTCTGTAGCACTTTATTTTACAGTCCTGTTCCCTATGTACATACTATGTACTTACAATAACTGGGTAATAACTAGGTACTAACCCTGAACCCCCTAAACCTAACCCATTTTGTAACCTCACATTACACTACTTTCTTAGGTAAGTACATTGTAAGTACACTGTAAAATTTCTTTCTTTCTTATGACACATTACTACTAGTTGAGTTCTTCATCAAATGTAGTTTACACAGACTGTTGACAAATTTCATTACGAATAACAAAGAAAACAGTCATACAAAATTATGGGTAAAGCCTCGTTCACACTGACAGCTAAAGCAACTTTTACAGGTACTTTTCAGTGCCTGATTAGAAAGTACTAGAACTGCTTCTACTATTTTAAATAGATCACATAAAAAGAGACACCTCATCCATAAGGATCAAAAGTCTAATTAAGAAATGCCAGTGGTGAAGAGAGTGGAAAGGCTGAATGAGTGAGTTGACGGTGATGACGGTGATTCACTCCTCCTACAGACAGCATGATTAATGACCACACTTACATGAACCTCTGAATATGACAAAGCCATCTAAACTAAACCAATCCTCATGGTAGAAATGCACATGGACCAGCACAACAGACATGACCTGAACAGACATTCCACTCAAACTACTATAAAAAAATGCCTGCTTGCTAGGAATATACAATTATTAGGCTAATAACTATAATATGCGCAAACACTTTATTTTGATGGTCCCTTTTGAACATTCTGTTAACTATAAGTAACTTTGCAACTACATGTCAACTAACTCTCATTAGAGTATTAGTGTAGCCTACAGTCTGCTTAATATCTGCTAACTCTTTATTGTGATGGTCCTACAACAGACACTCTACTGTCTACTTTATAGTCTATAAGTAACTTTGCAACTATACATGCCAACTTATTCTAACCCTAACCCTACCAGTCTACTAATACTCTACTAATACTCTAATGAGAGTTAGTAGACATGTAGGTGCAATGTTACTTATAGACAACAGAATGTGTTAAAGAGATCCTTAAAAATAAAGTGAAACTTATATGCTAACATGATATTAAAGGTTTTGGATTAAAACATTTATTGCTTTAATTCTAAATGTGCAAACATAGAAATGTAAAACGTGTAATTTCTTTACATGACCCATCTTAAGGGAGGGCTGACATTATAGGAGTCATTAGCAAATTTTAACTTCTTGGTCATTATCTATCTTCTTAATGTGGTGTTGCAAACATACAAAATTCTCCCTTGTGAACAGTGAAGAGGCCATCAAGTTGAAAGGCAGAAATGGGTTGGAAACAAGGTGACAGGGTAAACATTGGCTTTGTAGCCGGTCACCTGAGGTATACGTCCTTCCTCACCCTCACCACAGGAAGACAGACCACATAAAAACAGGAAACTCCCCTGAACTAATACATCAAAGAGCTACTGTGCATAAAATAGCAGTGCCAAACTCAAGGTAGATGGAGGACGTTTGTGTACACACGGTTATGATCGATAATGAAGTCATATTTATGATATTATATAATGAATATAAAGTTTTGCATTTAAAACGTGAGATGCAGGGCATTTGAGTGCAAAAAAACACAAAGTCTAGGGATGCGTTTTAAAAATGTTGAACTTCTTTTATGACAAAAGGGGGAAAAAGAGAAAAAGATGCTAGCGCAACTGTTAAACACAACGCTGTTAAACGCTGTCACGATTCCCTGTGTTTCTGTTTTATGGACTTTTATTTTGATATTCTGTTGCCTTGCTGTGCTCACTTCTGTGCTCACACTGTAGATAGGTTCCTGTTTCCCTTGTTTCCATTGCTGTCTTGTCAGTTTCCATATAGCAACCCTTGTGTTTTACCATGACATATTACCTACAACTGTCCTTCATTTAGCCCCTTGTCATCTTGTGTATATAAACCATACTCAGTTATCTTCTGTTCTTTGTCTTGTGTTAACGTTTCGTGCTGGTGTTTCTCAGTATTATTAATAATGGACCTTCTTTGCCTGCAAAATGTGACCGTACCTTAAGTTTAGCTAATGTGACCGTACCCTAAGTGTGACTATGCCTTTAGTATAAAAAAGCAAAGCACTCCACTGTTATGAAAGTGGCATTGATGAGCTGCTCTAAACTTCAACTTGACACTTTACCATAAAATGGCGTGCATTCGCGAGATTCTGCAGCAGCGGAAAGCATAAACACGTTCTGTGTGAATGACCCCTTAGTGTGTAGCCTTATGAATACACAAAACATTCTCCATTAATCTGCTATAGTGCGAGAAAGGAAAATTGTACTGCAAAACAGAAAACGGGTGTTTACAGCTTAGTTGTCTTGCCTACAAAAGTGTCAAAGAGAGCACTGTAGTAACTAGCAACATGGTCGGAAACATGACTTACGTGGGAAAAAATGCTAACACTCAAGCAACCAGGGAACGTTCACAGAAATTTGGCATGCATTCTGGCAAGATTCTCTCAAGGTTATAAACAAATGTTCTTCCAGTAACGTTTGTTCAATGTTATGAGCTTCAATAATGTTGACAAAACATTGCCACAAAGATGCTATTCATAAATCATTCATGGAACATTTTTCTGAAACATTTTAGTTGGATGTTCGCCTAATGTTTTAAACGTGACCACTTATTACAGATCCTTGTTATAGATGGTATAGAGAACATTCTAAAGTAACATTCCCAGTAAATTACATTTTCACTTAATGCGAACATTAGCAAAATGTTCTTAAAACATATTTTGTTAGCTGGGACAGCAGAATCAGAAGGGTTGTTTGGTTTTGCTTTCTACTCTTTTAGTTGCGATTTCCTTCTGGACTAGGTTTGGCCCAGTGGTGTTCTTTATCAGCTTCATTATCAAACTGAAGGGCATCAGATGATGTGTGCAGACTGTCTTACACATGATGCATGTCAAACTAGGACACAATTCCCCAATGTCACTTAGCACTTTAAAGACTACAAAGAAAGAGAGGGGGAAGGTTAGTTGATTTGCTGGGTAAAATATTGCCGTGGAGCACTCCTGACAGACTCTTCATGCGCTCACATACACACTCATGTGGTTCCAGTCCATGGCTCACTACAGATGTGGTTTCTGTTGATTCTCTGAACAAATCAGGATGAAAAATGACTGGAATGTGACAGACACATGATCTCTAAATACTAATAACTCTCAACTGAATCAGAGAACGAGGCTTATTGGTGAGTACACACAATAAGGAAGGCGGGAGGAACAAAGTGAGAGTGAAGGGGGGAAGGGTGGAAAGAGAAAAAAGAGAAGGGAGGGAAGAAGGAAGCAGGGCGGAGCTGTTTTGGGGGCCTTTGCTCACATTTATCACCCATAATGAAGATGGGTGAGGGGCCTTTGCAGTACCCAAACCCTCAGCAACGAGGAACCCTACAGACACCTCTAATGAGTCACAAGACACTAAACAAGCATTGGCAGCACCTATGATCTGTCACAGAGAAACAGGAAACACACACACACACTACAAACCTATAGGGTATGCCATTAAATTCCAGTTCTGGTTTATAATATCCTCATAATTAAATTTGTGGTGTGATGCAAGTGCAATTATTAGTAAGAAGTATGCAAATTGTGTTGATGGCTTTATTCAGATGCTCCGCAGATGGCGATTAGTTGACCCAGAGCGCCATCTTTAGATTAAATATGTGGCTTATAATTCTCCATTTGCCCTTGAACGCCAGGATTTACTCAAACACATCTATCTCACAAAATACACTTCCACATCAGAAGGATTTTGAATAATAGTTTGAATTAACCTTGCTCTGTGCAAATAGGGATGGTGAAGAAAATCATTCAAAAGCAATTTTACAAAAAATAATAGATAACAAGCGCTCGACATCAGAGAGCCAAAGACGGAATCCTGTGAAATTGCTCAAGCAGCACATAAAACAGCAGCAGAACAAAGGAATAAGCATCACGAATGAAAATGGGACATTGTAACTCCGTTGCCTGTTGGCTCCAGACATCACACAGAAATAGCTGCTGAGCCAGTAGGTGTGGTGCCATGGCAACTGGGGCTCAGGTTTGATGTCACAACGACTCACCATAGCAACCAGCCCAGATTGCCTGTCACAGCATGAGGTCAGTGTTGCCATGGAGACACACCAACTAAGTAATGGGCTTGCCGTCTTTTTGCAGTGTGTGTATGTGTGTAAGGAAGGTATGTATGTGTGTAAGTGTGTATGTGTTTCACTGTTCATGCAATGGAGTGGATCACAGTCTTAAAAGGTTAGTTCACCCTAAAATGAAAATTCTGTCATTAATTACTTACCCTCGTTTCGTTCCAAACCCGCAAGACCTTCGTTCACCTTCGGAACACAAATAAAGATCTTTTTAATGAAATCTGAGAGCTCTCTGTCCCTCCATTGAAAGCCTACGCAACTACCAATTTTAAGCCCCAGAAAGGTATAGACATCAACGTCACTTCATAAAATTGAGACCACTGGAGTCACATGGATTATTTCACTGACGTCTTTACTACCTTTCTGGGGCTTGAAACTGGTAGTTGTGTAGTAGGGGTGTAACAGTTCAAATTACTCATGGTTCGGTTTTTATCATGGTTTAAGGGTCACGGTTTCAGTATGTGCTGTTCAGGGAAAAAAGGACTACTGTCAAATAAAAATAAAGAAAATAAAAACAAATAATTTAACTACAAGCAACAGCACAAATAAATACAATAGAGCAAGGATACAAATCAAATAAACAGTGCTTTTCAGGTATCAGTAGTTTTCAGGTACAGAAATTGAATTAAGTAATCAGATGTGAAACAACATTGCATATAATCTTCACTGTATAAATAAAGATTAATCATTATTAAAGTTATAAAGGCTATTCAGTCAAGAGCAATGATTGATTTCCTTGTCTTTTGTTGTTTAGCATAAAAAAAGACAGCAGGAATATTAGGCTACAGTCACTTTAAGAAGTAATGCACGGATCCTGTACACTGACAGTGTACAAATGTGTTTTTTCTCTACGGTTTACGTTCAATTAAGACATAACCTACTATGTCTGCTAGGATACTCACCAAGATGGACATGTTGACAATTTTTGTGTGAATTTGTCTGTTCAAGCGCAAGAGTTGAAAGAGAACTAAAAATTTGTGCACTGTCTGAGACGCGGCTTTCCGTGTGCACGCTTCGGATCAGCGCACAAATATTCTAAGCAGTGCGCACACGCGAGTTCTCTTTAGCAACTTCTTGCACTTAAATGAGTTTATTTTAAACACAGATAGAAACGTGTGCAGTTCATTTCTCACCTGCGCTCTTGCGCTATCAACACTCGGGTGATGACGGCGTAAATGACTGATCATTTTGAACCATTGATGCGTAGATCCGTGTGTGGAGAACAATATGGTTAGATTTTGTACCGAGAGCAGTACCGACAGCGTAGGCTGTCAATGGAGGAACAGAAAGCTCTCAGATTTCATTAAAAAAAAATCTTCATTTGTGTTCCGAAGATGAACTAAAGTCTTACGGGTTTAGAATGACATGAGGGTGAGTAATTAATGACAGAATTTTTATTTTTGGGTGAACTATCCATTTAAAGCTTTATAAACACACCAAAGGTTGGTATGTGTAAATGCATCCATCCAAGCTTGAAGCCCTTAAACTGCATTTCAACGTTCCAAAATGTATAAATAAATAATTTCCTCTCAGAAGTCTTTGACTAAAACATGGCTGTTGTTGGTCATCCACAACTGGAGCTTTGGGAGGGCCGTGTTTATGTTTTTCCCGCAGTGTTCGCTCACAGACGCCTGACCTACAGCCCACCTCCATGAATAAGCATGTAGCACCCCCTCTCCTTCAACAGAGCTTTTCATTTAAAAGAGGGACCTTGTATAGGGGTCCATTAAGGATGAATTCAAGCTTTAAAGCCTGAGGCCACGGCGTCACGCTAAACCCAGCTGTACGTTATGAAAACTACAGGAACAGACTTGACTTGAACCCAAGCTCAAACGTTTGTAGTTTTATTTAGCAGACAATCTCAGCAGCTGAATGTGATGTGATGCCATGTAGGACAGTATTAGGTCTTGAGTGCCACCTAGTGGGCCCTTTAGCAAGTCTGACACCAACAAGCTACAGTTCCATAGTCACACGTACACAAAGGGCTTAATATAATCGAATTATACTGAGACAACACAGAGTCATATAAGAGCTTTAACACAACCCCTGATTATCCACTGAAACATGCAGGCAGTCAGCGACTTCTTGAAAATTAGTTCTTACTCTTAGCTCTGGTTAAATTGTGTATAAGAAATTAAACAGATATACTGAATAACTTGTTTCTTAAACAGAGCAGTGTTTGGCTAATTATGGCCTTTTCAATTGCCAATGTTGACATTTCTTAGAACTTGCAGATTGCTGTTATAATGCCTATATATATATAATTGATTTATATGTGATAAATCAGTACATTACACACATGGTTACATTTAACCACTTCTTTCAGAATTCATACACTCCATCCTGAATTTATTATTATTTTTTTAAATAATGTAAAGGAGTTGTATAAAAGAGCAGGCTACAGAGGTTTATAAAGCTCCTGGTTTGGATGGACTGCATTTTTTCTTGGAATTGTTAATTAAATCTGTGCGTCATCAATAAATATATAATTACTAATAAAGCTACAATAAAGATACACAGTAAATTTTTTTTTAAAAAACAGAGAATGTACTGGTAACTTTCTGCCAGTACATTATCCAGTAATTTTACAGAAATTTCCATTAACCCTAAAAACAGCACAAAGCTTTATTCAAAAACAGTTAAAACACACATAAAAAAAAAAAAATTATACAGTACATTGTGCCCTATTTTTACAGCATAAATCTCAGGCTGCATCCACTGACTCAAATATGTCCCATTGTCCCCAACATTATGTCTAAGATTACGTGGACAGCCTTGACCTACTACGCCCCCCTGAAAAAAGGTCTTCAATATTCACAAAAAATGCATTCAACAAAACCGGAAAAATAAATCATGTATATCCACCCATGTGCCACTGCAGTTCTATACATTCTTCTGGAGAAATCATACAGACCTATTTTTTGCACTGTAATATAAAATCATCATACACATCATATTCCATATGGACAAGTCCCATCTGGCCACTGCATGACTTTCTATGTTGTTTTTTCTTTATTCCTTTCTGATATTACCTATTAAAAACAATTTTCAGAACAAATTCTGGAAAAAATAAATTGAGCCAAATTGAATGTAATTAGAAGTTTATAATTTAGCTTATATATTTTTTTAAAATGTGTATAATGTTTATCATTTTATCTTAGGTTTGAATTTAAAGTTGTTTTGAATTCAGTGATGTAAGCTACTTTAAAAGACTGTGCCACCTGAAAAGAATCTTTTGTATAGACAACAACAATTACATCCTAAAAACGGGTTTAAGATAACCTTAATAAACAACAACGAAAAAACAAACATCTTTGTTCATGCATGACCTTCACACAGACATGCCTGAAATTGTGTCCGAAAAAAATCATCCCATTCCCCCCCATCTCTTCGTAACTTGGTACACTGTGTCAATCCAGAATGTGCACAAGACAAGAAAATTGCATTAAAAAGCTGCACATACTGCATTAAAATATTATGCTGAAATTGAAATTCAAATAAAAATGGTGTGCCTTTTCATATTATCTGGCCAATATACTTAGAACAAGACAACCATATTCATCTACTTGCAGAAAAAAACTTGCTAAGAGATCAAACAAGAATTTATTATGTGACTTTTTTTTTCATCGTCAAAAATGGTAGCATGTATTTAGCTATGCAGTATGCAGCCTGACAAAAGGATCAGCATCTGTTCATTGGTGCCTTTTTAAAGAATGAAAATAGACAAGAGCCAATAGAAGAGCCAAACAAGCCCTAGAAAAGAGGCTATTCAAAGGGTAAGCAGAGAGGCAGATTGAGCAGGTTTGGACTGAGTTACCAGAAGCAAGTGATGGAGTGATGCTTTTATAGTGCAGGCTGGTTTAATACCAAGTTTCATAATAAAATACCAAGAAATATTGTAAAAAACAAACAAACAAACAAACAAAACAGAAAGAAAATTGTTTAGGATTAAAATATTCCAGGGTTAATCCAAAGACTAAAGCAATTGTCAAAAAAGCATGAAACTTATATAACATATGAAAGTTTTTATTAGCTGTCATTTTGTTTCACATAAATACAACTGTATGTATTATTTTTCAGCAAAGACATAAATCATTCCTAAAAGAATGGATGGATTTTTTTCAACCAACCTTGATCCTCTATTGTATCATTTAAAGATGCATGTTTCCTGTTGCAACAATCAATGTTGAAAAGAATTAAAAGTTCTGGTCCAGTTGTACATGTTTGCATTCATTCATTAACACAAATCTGTAGTGTTTTGATCATCAGCAAATTGTGGAGTCAAATTTAACTGATGAACCAGGTCTACACCATTAGATATTTAATGAGTCTTCCCCAGAATGACGTATCCATTTGTGACCCAATCAGAAAAAGCCATCTCAAAGGACACACATACGGCTTCTTGTAATAGAACCTCTGACAATTAGAACGAGTGCAATTTGAACGGGTTACTTCTTTCCAAGTGACAATCTGCAATAAAAAAAAATGTTTTGCCAACATTAATTAAACTTTTACAAAATGCAATTAATTAATTATGCACAGAGCAAAGACAAAAATTTATTTTGAGGGGTCATGCAGACTATACTGGTATTAGCATACATACAGGAAGACTAGATGTATTAAGGCATATAGCTATAGTTCTTACTTGTTAAAATAGTCATCCTGTAGATTCAGAACCAGACTATCTGAGTTCAGGTACACCTTGTTCTGTGAAACTGCCACCTGGAAAACAACCTTAATCTGGTCAGGGCTTTCAAAAGACATAAAACATTCAACTTTTTCCAAAAGGACTGGTATGTAACCAGCCGAACCTTGGCAGAACTGCTAGTGAACATCAAATATTTACATGGGTGAAAAACACACCTTTTTCCAAAGAATACAGTTTACATCAGGAAAACTCATAAAAAATTATGAATAAGCAAAATGCCACATAGCTGTGGAAAGAAGTGAATGGTAACATTGTACCGTTTTGGCAATGTTCTGCGCTGCCCTGATTCTTCTGAGTTTAAGGTATCCGGGATTCTTTGTGACAGCCTCTCCTAACTGTGAATTAGAAACCAAAATACATTTCTCATAAAACATTTTTCACGAAAGACACATTAATAATATTTATATCATAAAACGCTATGTAATGCTTCATTTTACAGTGTCCTTATTACACGTTACATGTAACTACTAAAGTAATAACTATAAATTATGCATAACTATGAAACTAACCCTAAACCAAAACCTAATCCTAACCCTATAGTATGTACATGTAGTTAAATGATAATCCCCCAGTTTCACAGACAAGGCTTAAGCTAGTCCCAGACTAAAACGCATGTCTGAGTAGGGCTGGGTATTAGGCTTGGGCGGTATCCAAATTTTGATACCGTCAAACCTCCTCCCTATTTTACCGGGGTATACGGTATTACCGTAACTGATTAAAAATTATGACATAAGGCTCAGAAAGCGTTACCAAAACTGTTGGCTTGTGCCTACACCGTTCTGAATACCAGATCGGGCAAAAAAATAAAAAAAAATCAAGGCCAACCCGTGCACGTTTTGTCTGATCCCGGCTGACGGCATTAAATGTAATATGAGCCGTAGCCCTATTTAGACTCGACTATTTTTAATACGTGGGCCGTTATAATATGGTGGCGCCAAATAATTTTTTAACCCAGGTGCTGAGGGGGTGGTAGATATAAATACTATTTATAAATGAGCAAAAATGCTCATTCATTTTATTAATTAATTTAAATTAAATTAACAAGCAACAAGCAAGAAGTGCATTTGTAAATCCGGTGACATGCGTCCATTGATTTTTATTAATACAACTTTTCTGTCAGTGCTGCAAAGATTAAGTTGACGATCGCCATCTCCTAGTGAACGCGCATATATAGAGAGAAATGCAAATCATGGATTACATAATCAGAAGGTATAGGCTAGCCTTTTTCTTTTCGTTTTGAATTGTTTCATTTAAAGAAATTGACGATTGATATCTCCGTAGTGAACGCACCTATAGAGAGAAATGCACATCATCTATTAATCAGAGAGTATGCTGCCTATATTTCTTTTCCTTTTGAATTGTTTCGTTTAAAGAAATTAAGAATCGCCATCTCCATAGTGAACGATAGAGAGAAATGCACATCATGGATTAAATAATCAGAGAGTAGGCTAGCCTATTTCTTTTCGTTTTGAATAGTTTCATTTAATTTGCAGCCCGTCCTCATCCCAATGCGTCATATACAACGCTTTTGCCAAAGCGTACATATCCTATGCACATGGCACCCTTTAGCGTAAATATGAGACGCAGATATATATGGGGCAGAAGGCGCCTCCTAGTGGTCTAACCCTAACCCTACCCCAGACCTAAACCTACCCATACTCTGTGCGTGTTTATTTACGCTAAAGGGTGCCATGTGCGTAGGATATGTATGCTTTGGCAAAAGCGTCGTATATGACGCATCGGGATGAGAACGCGTTGGCCATTTCCGTATGAACGCGCATAGAGAGAAATGCACATCATGGATTAAATAATCAGCGAGTGGCCTATTTCCTTTCGTTTTGAATTGTTTCGTGAGTTTCGGTTAATTTATGATGAGATTTCAATGCAAGTGACCGCGGCGCGCCAGCGCACGATCATGTCATGATTATGTTGTCTGCTATATTTGATTCTTATTTATTATTGGTTGATAAAAAAATTATTAAAATTAAGATACAATTTATACAAAACGAAATTCACTTTAAAGAAAGGCCTTTTACAAAATAAAACTTAATTAAGTGGTCAATGTCTGACTCCCGATGCATCCCATCTTACTCGTGCTGATCAGTTTTCATTATCAACGTAAAAAAAAATAACATTATAATATTTTTACAAATATAAACTAATGCGCTTATTTAATGAACTCGGGGAAAAATGCATCCTCGCAACAGTGAGTGGGTGGTTGTTTCGGAGATAAGACATTAGGTTAGAGGTGTTTCCATCTCTCGCGGTCACCTTTTTTATTGCAACATTTACAAATTGCCTTGTCAGTATTTACCACCTCTCCCTCTCTCTCTTTCTCTCTCTCTTTCTCCTCCACACTGTCATTTGATGACAACTACATAAGCATTTTTAGGCATTGAATAAATTATATTTATATATTATATATAAGTGCCGGTAATGACGGTATTGAAACTGATACCGTTGCTATTTTAAGACCTGCTATTATACGATATTACCGAAATACCGCCCAACCCTACTGGGTATCAATTAAAACTTTTTGATACCGATATACCTTGACTTTGATACTGGTTCCTGAACGATACTTTTTTCGATAACAATTTTATTAAATCCGTTTTAACAACATTATGTCAGTTTTTTGACTTTTTTACACACATTTAAATCTGTAAAAAAGCACCAATGCTAAAGTTTTCTATGTATCCTAATCATTTAACAACATGCATTATTTACTTCAATGAGCTCCTTGTTTCTGCCTTAATGCATTGTTTAACAATGAAACTGAATGAAAATTGAATTGAAATGCATTGCTTACACAAAGTCACCTCTGGCACTGATAATAACAGATCACTCTAAATTGTAATTTAGACATGCATTTTCTGTAAAGCTGCTTTAAAACTATATGTATTTTGAAAAATTTTATACAAATAAATTTGATTTTACTTAAATATAGACTTATACATGGCGGGATATATGCCTTGCGCTCAGCACACAAAGCTTGCCGTAAAGCACTGGCAAAAGTAGCCTAATGATTATGAATGTGTCAGGACAAAATAGCAAGGAGACATTTTAATTGTTTATTAATAAAATGGTGTTTTCTGAGTCTGTGTTGGCTGCAAAGATGAAGATGACATTGCGGACTCGTCATCTCTGCAGCCAGTATAGTGAACGTGCGCGCCTATAGAGAGAAATGCACCTTTTATTTGGATTACATAATCAAACTATTTGTTTCGAATTGGTTCGTTTAAAAGAAGACATTTCAATTTGACGTTCATTTGTGACGCGCTCCAGTTCTTCTTGCAGTCGAAGATGGAGCAACTTTCTGCGCTCAAGTTTATTCTGTGTGCTGTTAAGTGCTTCATCAGATTTGTCATGTTACAGGTGTTGTGCCAAATTCTGACCCCCGCGAAATTATTACCCCCCTATCATTTGTAGGTTTGGGATTAGTTGTGGAGGAGGGGTTAGGATTAGGGCTGGGGTTAGGAATAGGCAATCAGGTACTGACTTCATCGAGGGGGGGAATAATTTGGCAGGGAGTCGAAATTCGACACAACACCGGTCTTGGCAGCAATCATCTTGTCGCAAATATAGCATCGCGGGCTGCTGGCATCAAGTCTGGTGAAACGTAGCTATACTTTTGATCTTTTCCACATATTTTCCATCTATGTGGGTTAGGACGCTTACACTACAGCCTCACGTGTGAGCCACGTCTCTTTGGGCAACTGCGTAAACTATTGTTTTTCCGCCACAGCCAATCATGCTGCATGCTTATTGGCTCAATGACGTTGACGACATTAACCTAGGTATCGAAATTTGGTACTGAACGACAAGACATGTTTCGATACTCAATAGTATTGAGGCAATTCGGTCAGTACCTAAAAAGAATTGAACTCCATTGCCAGCCCTATAGTGGTGCAACGGATCATCATTGATCCGTGATCCGTTCGGATCAATATCTTAGGTTCGGCACACAAGTGATCCGCTGATTGATTTATGAAAAAAAAAAAAAGTTGTGCGCATGCGGCATGTTCAGTCCACACACCGCGTGGTCATGGCGAGCGGAGGAATAGAGGAGCTTGAACCCCCCGCGTCATTTAAATCCCCTGTATGGGAGCATTTTGGCTTCCCTGTCAAATATAATGATGAAGGAAAGAGGTTAGTGGATAAAACCGTGTGTAGGCACTGTGGCAGCATGGCCACGCATTTGAAGCGACATCGCCCCGATGTTTCACTGACAGGAGTGAAAACATTCGCGCAGCACTACCAGGCTCTCGCTCGTCCCTCTCTCTCTCGCGTGCGCGCTCTCTCTCCCTCATATGAGGCGCAGTCTAGGGCTTAAAAAAATCAAACTTCATTCACGCACACATAAAACACTTGCATACACATATACTAAGTAGTCAAACATACATGTATACTGCTGAATGCTCAAACAAATGCATATGAATTGCACAAAGACACACCTAAAGTCGCTCTCGCACATAACGTTACACGCAAACTCTACACACACGAGATGCGCGCACAAACAAACTCTCCACGCACATACTCATATGAGACACGCGCGCACACACACAAAGTCCACGCACCTACTCATATGAGACGCACGCGCGCACACACAAACTCCACGCACCTACTCATATGAGACGCGAGCACACACACACACAAACTCGCGCACAAACTCAATGAGACGCGAGTACACACAAACTCCGCGCACACACTCATATGAGACGCATGCTCACACAGTAGCCTACATGATGCATATGATTCTCAGTGTGAACACATTGGTAAGTGCATTTTTTGTTAACAGAGAATGAGAGTCCATTGCTTTTGTTTTTGGTTGTTTTGTTCATATATTTAAAATGTTTTCAGTGTTAAATAGTCTTTAGAAATAAAAGTTTATTGATCTTTGAAAAGGTGTACCTGCATTATTATGCCATTATCATTATTTTAGATGAAAATGGTCTCAGAACGACAATATTATCGTTTATCATCAATATTATAGTTTAGCGCAATAATTTCTTTGACAATTTATCGTCCAGCAAAATGTGTTATCGTGACAGGCCTAGCTATCATTTGTGTTTATAGGTGCAGACATGAGGCCTTTTTTTTTTGCTGATCCGAAAAATGATCCGATCCGTGACTCTGATCCGAGAAACGATCCGAACCCTGAGTTTTTTGATCCGTTGCACCCCTACAGCCCTATGTTTGAACGGTTTTAACTGAAAGCAACTTGCACTGCCATATCTTAGAATATGTCAGCACCATTGTTCTGTCTCAAGATGCACATCAGTGTTCTTTTTTATAAGGCATGCTATTTTATAAAAGCTGCTTAAATGTTCTAATTGAACTAAGGCCTAATCCTGGCTCAATCTAAGCCCTTTCTGTGAAACCAGGCTGTTACCCAGTACTTAAATATATAATTACACTGTAACAAGGACACCTTAACTCTTCGGGGTCGCCGATCACGCCGGCGTGATCAAGTTACATGACCAGTTTAAGACGTCGAAGCATAAAAACAAAGTCACGTTGAGCGCTGCCGTCCACTTCTGTCGAAAGTGCTGGCTTGAAATTCTATTTTACTTTTTGTTTTGTGTTGATAGACCAAGTAAAAACGGAGATATGATCATTTAAACTTTATATAAAAAAATACTGACGCGTTCGTAAAAGAACGCAAGATGGGATGCGACAGGCGTTGCATTTATTCTAATAACTTCGTCGGTTTTTGTCATAAAACAAAACGGAGAAAAATGTGTGAATCTGCTGACTCTGCTATTCAGGCTGCACATTTTAGGGAATGGAGGAGGAGCCAACTGAGCTAAGACGCAAAATTGAAAGGCAGAGGATTTACGGAGTTGATAAAGATAGACATATATACGTTATATATATAGAGAGAGATTATTGCTAGTTTTTGGAAGAGTTTGAGTAGATTTTGAGAGTAGTTTAGGAGTAGTGTAGATAGTTTAGGTAGTTTAGAAGTAGTTTAGGTAGTTTAGGAGTAGATTTAGCTAAACTGTTTTGAGGAGAGGCACAGATAAAAAATAAAAATAAAAAACACCTGATATTTGCTGTAAATAGTTGTATGTATAATTTGATTTTGTGTTCATTTTACCTATTGTATGGTATATTTGCACTATTGAGGAACCCCTCTTACTCAAGGAATGAAATCCCTGTAATGTAGATATCTGTGTAATTGTACATGAATTGTTTTGTAGAGTTTCTAAGCAAAAAAGAAAAGAAAAAACGCCTATTGCCACACCTGCTTTTTGCTGCATATAGTTTAATTTTATCTCAATTTTACATTTTTTATGTTGTATTTGCACTATTTGCGAACCCTCATACTCTGGGAATGCAAGGCCTTAAATATAGCTCTCTGAATAATTGTGTGCACAACATTTTTTAAAAAGTGGCTGAGCTAAAAAGAAAGAAAAAAAGCCTATGGCTACACACGCTTTTTTTTGTAAATCATATTTTTTTTTGTATATAGGTTGATTATATCTGAATTGTACCTGTATATGTTGACATTTACAACTTGTGTTTACATTTTAAACCTTTTAAAATGCTTCATTGAGCATGTTTGTGTTTTTTGTAGTAGAAAAGCTATAATTTTTCTATTCGGATTTTGTGTTTTTTGTGTGATTTTGGGTCCAGTATGTTGATAGAGTACATCAAAGTGAAAAACTAATTGTCTGATCATATAGGTGATGTTGTGCTGAAAAAAATTATACCAAACATTGGTATGGTAAACATTTTTTTATGTTGCAAAATTTTAAAAAAATAAAAGTACTCAAAAACGGCCAAAATAGCCCAAGACTCCGAAGGGTTAAAATAAATTGTAACCTTAATAATAATCTAAATATTAACAACAATAAAAAAAAAATATATAATATAATTCAAAATTATAAAATATAATCTGTTTCTCAAATCTGATTGGCTCAGAGCCTTTTCCAGCCGTGCGATATTCCCACATTATCAGTACTTGCAATATTCCCACATTATCAGTACTTGAACCGTTTCACCGTTTGTACCGCTTGCGGCGACTGTCATGGCGGTCGAGCAAATACGTCATATTTTTAAAAAATACCACTGTTGTTGTGTTTTAGAGTTTTTAAGGTGAGAATGTAATTATTTAGACCTAGAAAATGTGACTCATATACAAACAACTGTTTCACGTGTTTGTTTTAACACTTTCGCAAATGCGAGCTCGAGGCCGTCAGCGGCCGTTCAGCGCTCATGTACCCGCAGAGAACAGCTTCATCTCGGCCAGTCCTTTGGGAATTTCCCGCTGGCTCTTGTGTAGATAGTGGTTAAACGAGATATAATTCATCTGGGGTATATCAAACGGGCAATATTTGGTCTTTTTAATCCATTACTTGTTCCAGAGCAAATTGATTTTGGTTAAGGGGACAATTAAGTTTAATAACTTTACTTATATTTAACTTAAATCCTGTGCAAGTACTAGAGTGCTGCTTTTGTACGTTTGACTGAATTGTTTGCTTGTGTTTATTTCCTATTGTGTTTTATATTTGCTATTGTTGTTAATTTAAATATTGTTGTTCAATAATAATAATATCTTAGCCTATCTAAATGATATGCCATATATTTGGTATTGAGAAAGGATCGTGATATGGACTTCAGTGAAAGTTACATTACTTACCCTATTAGATGGGGAAAAAGTATTTGAGTCAGAACAAGGTAGTTGTTTTAGCGCTATCAAAGGAAATCCCCTTAACTTTTAAAAGGACAAAGACATCACTTTCCACAGCGGATATTCAAACTGTTTTTTTATAATGGATATAATAATACACTCGTTTAGTCGATCTCCCTCTCATAATACCATAATACTCTACTCAAGATAATACAATAGGCTTCAATGAAGCGACTCAACATTCATTCGTTACTAGTTCTAAAGTAATGTTTTAGAATTAGTAATGGAGGCTTAAGCTCAACTGTTAAACTGTTAACTTGAGATTTGAATACAGGAAGGAAGGAAGTAGTTCTGCACAAAAGAGTGTTTTTAAAGACACGCCGTTGCTGTTTCTCAATGTTTAATATAATATATTATAATATGATATGATATAATATAATATTTAAAATACCCATGAGCTTTGGCAAAAATAAATATTTTTAGATAAGAAGGTCATACCATTTTGGCTGCCTGGGCCTCTCCTTCAGCTTGGATGATCTTCTGCCTCTGATCTTGTTTTGCTTTCTCCACATAGAACTGAGCTCTTTGAGCCTCCTGCTGGGCTGAATGATCATAATTTTTATTACAGCAACAATGTACATATTTTGCGCTACGGCCCTCAAGAACCGAATTTTACCTACCAACTTGTTTGGCCTCCACAGCTGCTGTGTACTCCCTGCTGAAGCTCAACTCTGTGATGGCCACATCATCGAGAATAATGTTGAAGTCTTTAGCACGTTCAAAGAGCTCCCGTCGGATGAGCATAGAGACCTGCATGCAATCAATGTCGATGAAAGATTAAAAAGACAATCATTTAGTATAGTGATCTGGATATTCCCTTCCCTTAAATATACATCCTGGATATTACGGTAGGTTCTAGAACTCATTTGTGGAAGCCAGATTGTGGGAGAATACCAACCTGGGCTCTTTGTGTAATTAGTTGGGAGGCATTGAATTTGGCTACCACACTCTTCAGAACTTCATTTACAATGGACGGCAGCACACGGTCATCATAGTCCTTTCCCAGCTGCTGGTACAAGACGGGAAGGTTGGAAGCCACCGGACGGGACAGCACACGCAACGCGATGTTCACCATCTGCAGGTCTGACCACATTACAAACAACTTTACTCCAAGTAAAATAAAGAACAGCTTCAGATTGGGCAGCCTTATTTAAATAAACTATAATCAATACTGTGAACATATTATGACCATGTTCAAAATGGAAGAATCAAAATAAAATAAAAAATTACCTTTGCTTCCAGTTAAAGATGATATTTTTCTTGGTTTGGCTCTAATGTCATATATGATTGGATACTGAATCCATGGTATCCTATAAGAAGAATGTCACTAAAAATCTTTTTTTTTTTAGAACTACAACTTTCCTTTTTTGCTATGGAAAGATCTAACATGGGGTTTGCTTTCATACAGAAAACTGTTCACGAAGTCATTACAAAGCTCACCTGAAGTGGAGACCCTCAGCAAGGACTGTGTCCATCTGCATCCCTCCAATTCTATTAAAGATAATTGCTCGCTGACCACCCTCCACTAAAGACAAGACCATTAGTGTGAGATATGGCATTACCAATCATCTACTTTTGATATTAACTTGAAAAGTACATATTTGCACAAATACACAACCATTCAAAAGTTTGGGTTCAAAGTCTCTTATGCATTTATTTGATCAAAAAGAGACATTATTACAATAAATTACAAGATATTTAAAATAACTGTTTATTTTTTATTTTTACATAGTTTAAAATGTAATTTATTCCTGTGATGCCAAAGCTAAACTTTCAGCAGCCATTACTCTTCAGTGTCACATGATCTTTCAGAAATCATTCATTTGGAATTATTATCATCAAAATGTGGAAAACAGTTATTATTTTTGTATAAACCATGACATTTTCTTTTAGGATTCTTTGATGAATAGGAAGTTTTAAAGAACAGCATTTATTAAAAATGTAACATTGTGTGAATGTATTTACTGTCCCTTTTGATCGATTTAATGCGTCCTTGCTAAATAAAGGTATAAATTTTCGGTTACACTTTATTTTAAGGTGTCATTGTTACAGTGTTATTAAATATTTAAGTACAGTGTAATATTAATTAACTACATGTACTAACTATAGGGTTAGGGTAGGATTAGGAATTGGTTGAGGGTTAATTGCATGTAATTAGGCATCATTTACTGTTATTACTATGGTAATTACATGTAACATATGTAACAAGGACACTGTAAAATAAAGTGTTACCTAATTTTCTTCTTATTATTATTACAATCTTTTGAATGGAAGTGCATAAATGCACTGCACTAGAAATTAGTTGTTTCTAAGACGTTTTCTAATGCAATACTGGATGTACCTGTATATGTTGCCTCTTTGACTCCATAAGCAAGTGCACCTGCTCCAATTAATATCTTTAGTCCGATTCCAGCCCCCCTTGAGCCAGAGGACATGCGTCCGGCGAGATCTCTCAGGTGCTGGAGGAACCTCTGTGAGAGTACAAAAAAGCAACAACAACAACAACACCACAATAACAAAAACAACAAAACATTAATTTGCATTGGAAATTATATATGACAATATTACTGAGTAAAATATTTAAAAAGGTTAGTTTCACGCAAAAAATGAAAATTCTGTCATTTACTCACCCTTATGCCATTCCAAACCAGTAAGACTTTCGTTCATCTTCGAAACACAAATGAATATATTTAAATTAAATCTGAGAGATTTCTGTCCTTCCATTGACAGTCCACGCAAATACCACTTTTCATCAACGCGGCGCACATCATATACGGTAAACGGAAGCTAAAGCATGCTTGCTTGCTTGTGGGAGAAGAACCATTGAGGTTAATTCATTTCCATGTGATACGCAGCTGGTTTGAGCCAGAGCCATTAAAAAACCAATGAGGTTTGTTCCTGGCTTCAAGCAAGGACGGTTGAGCTTCTGTTTATTTTCGCTGAAGTTTATATGTGAATAAAAGCCTAAATTCAATCTGTTCATCATATAAAGCAGTCAGTCTCTGCAGAAAATTTGGAGTAAACTTCTCTATTTATATGGATTAGTTTTACTATCTGTTTGTGAACTTTCAAAGTGGTAGTTGCGTGTACTGTCAATGGAGGGACAGACATTTTACATATTTCATTAAAAATATCTTTTGTTATTAAAATATGAACAAAAGTGTTACAGGTTTGGAACGACATGAGGATGAGTAATTGATGACATTTTTTTTTTCATTTTGGGGTAAACTAAGCTTTTAAGATCTCTCTAACGGGTTAAATGAGACAACAACAGCGACATCATTTGACACACACACACACTTATATTTAAAGACATTCTTAATAATTAACAATGTCTGAGAAATTAGCTGACATTCTGATTAAGAAAGCGCATACTGTAATAAACAAATTAGACTTAGAGAAGAATCACAATCAGTTTTTATTCTTTCATGAACTACGTCATGTCAACTTCAGACCAAAAGAAATATGTTACGGGTCATATTAAACGTCAAATTCCCAACAGTCTATTAGACCAGCCGGCATCAGGAGTCAGGATTTCAGCATCAGAGCATGCTATTGAGAATCAGTAAACAATAAACATTAATATGTAAATTCCTACGTCAAGAGCTACTTTAACGGCCTTATTAAGAGGCCAGACAACAGGTTTAATCTTAAAATGTACTTTAGAGCAGAACAGGTTTATGGTCATTTAATTCACATGTTTGTAACACTCTTTCTGTTCAAATTTGTGTTACCAAGCGTGAAGCTGAATATTATAATGTATAAAAATACAATTTATAAGGGTATTTTTTTTTTTTAAGAATTAAGACATTATACTCACGTTAGGCTCTTTATTCGCCATGCTTGCAAGAGCTACCCAAGGTCGTCTCGAACAACTTCCGCTCCTACCGGAAGGAATTCTGGGTAATGTAGTACTTTTGGTTATTTCCATGCTTTGGACATGTCTACATAGTATACCGGCACCCTTTAGAAAATAATTATAGGCTAATTCCAAGGTTTTATGTGTTAAATTAAAACAAACTTTATGACGACCATTAATATATTTTTACTGGATACAAATATTCTCTTTTGAAAATCGAATTTATTCTGTGGGATTTATTAATGGGATCCATGTAAAGAGCAACATATACTAGATGTTTTAAACATTTGAAGTAATTCTGATTTGTTCTTATATTCCACTTATTTTATGTTAAATCTGCCATATTCCTGTATATGCAATGTGAGACATAAAATAATTAACATGTGAGAGAGAACACATCCATATCAATATTTTAATCCTTAATTACATCATTTATTTTAAAACACAGCCTATCTTACAGTTTAACTAAAAAAAAAACAACAACAAAAAAACAAAACAATGAGAACATGAATGACCAGACAGACTGGGAGAAACCCTTTTAAAAACAGCTGATAAGGAAGCAGTGTACATAGCAGGTTTGAATTATAGAAGAAGAAAAATATACAAACAGGTAATTTACACAACCAGGTTGTCATGAGCATGATAGCTCTTATGTACAAGTCCTTATCTGCCATAAAACTGGTGTAATCGTTTGTCTTGAAGCTGTTTTTTTTGTTTTGTTCTAAAATGTTCCCTTTAATGTTGTTGTCACAGCGCATCAGAAGAAATACTCAGTATGTAAAGTGTCTCCTCTGTACATTGAAACTTGTAGTGATGGGTCCATCCTCTGGACTGACAGTAAAAGTAAAAAAAATTTTTTTTTTTATAAAATAAAGGTTCCATGTCTCAGACGTAGAAGAGTCGTACCCGGGACGTGCTGACATGAAGGTCGTCATCATAAAACTTGGTCTCTATAACAACATTACCCCTACAAGAGAAGAGATTTGACCCATAATTAATCCATGAGTAACATTTATGAATATATAATATGTTGACTATCATGAAAATGTTTTTTTTATTCAAGGAAACTCTTACGTTAAGACATTTGCAGGCATCATTTGTGACTCTGGTGCAGCTTCTATCAAAGACTGCCATGTGTTTGTAGAATTAGGAATCACAAAGCCAAACTCGAAAAACCACTCTGAAAAGACAAAAAAAGGTACACGTGTAAGCATTTTGTGGTGTAAATACTTTTTACACACTTCAAATCTAGTAGGCCAAGAAGAGGAAAAACATTTTCACAAACAAGCTTTCAAAAATCTCATCTTTTCATGTGTCCAAGTTATATCATTTAACATGTTTCAAAAGTGCTTGTGCATACAAATCGCTATTCCAAGATTGTACATTTTTTGCATCTTGGTTCATAGGAATTTGTATGCACAAGCACTTTTATAACACAATTACACAAAGTAACCTGACAAGTAAAGTCTAGAATTAGAAAATGGCAATTTATATTGAATATTAATATTGGTAAAACTTAACAATAAGGTCCTGTTAGTTAACATTAGTTAATACATTAGCTAACATGAACTAACAACGAGCAATGTTTTTAAAGCATTTATTAGTCTTTATTAATGTTAGTTAGTTAGTAAAAAATGTAGTTGCTCATTCTTTATAGTTAGTTTTGTTTGAAAGTTGAAATTAACATGAACTAATTTAACTGAATTAAATGAACATTGACTAATATTAATAAATGCTGTAGAAGTATTGTTCATTGTTAGTTCATGTTAACAATCACGAATAACTAATGTTAACAATTGGAACCGTACTGTAGTTGTGCTACTATTAATATCAGTCTACGTCCACAATACCATGAAGACAAGCATAGATGAAACTTATAATGGCTGACAGTTGCATCGTAAATTAGTGTTGAATGCACAAAAATTCTATGAAAATAATTTTGGGTACAAATAGGATAATTGAATCGAAAGAAACACTGCATTTAAAATATACTGTTCAGGTTATTTAAGAATCTTAGGCGTATATACGTAAATGTTCAAATGTACCTGTGCCTGATTTGGATTACATTACATTACATCTAAATCCACCCAGACTATGACCTAAAATGGCTACTATTGACACTCATAAAAAGGTCAGATGCTAACAGTAGCCCCTTCCACACATACAAACTTTACTGCTAAATTACTGGTATACTGC
Source organism: Siphateles boraxobius (assembly GCF_051911475.1). Taxonomy (NCBI): domain Eukaryota; kingdom Metazoa; phylum Chordata; class Actinopteri; order Cypriniformes; family Leuciscidae; genus Siphateles; species Siphateles boraxobius. Next base: position 18,099,026 of record NW_027509042.1, read on the forward strand.
CATTAAGAGATCATGTGTGAACAGGACCTTTTCAAAAATACAGTTCTGGCAATGAGAAGTTTTAAGATAACCAGTAAATTACTAGTATGATGCTGTGTGTTAACAGAGAATGAAGATTACAGGCATGAGCACGTACGAGGTTTGTCGGAACGGTTTATGGTAAGTTCCGCTGCTTTTTCTATGTAAACATGCGCTAGACGGACGTCTGAATATTGCACCGCGTCTCGTACTCGGGACCCTGCCTTTTTTTCTATTCATCAGCTTTGTGGCTCTCCAGTTACTATTGCATACAGCAGTGCGATAGTAACTATTGTGCGTCTCGTGTTTTTAAGAGCTAAACAGCATTCTGTGTGATCATCCCCTTAAACCCGTCACTCAGAAGGAAAAAAAAAGTAACTAAAATGAAACTAAAGCGCTTCTCCTCATCCAGGTGGATGAAGAAAACGGTTCAGTGTTTTTCCGATGACTTGCATTACAGAGTTTACCGGTATTTTGGTACTGATGTGTAATGGTATCCTACTGGTAAAAAGACAGAATGCAGTTGCTTGTGTGAACAGCACATTTGTGTATTTACTGAAATAATTTATAATAATAATTTTTATAATAATTTACAGAGACTGCTGTGTAAAAGGGGGTTAATAAGTGGATTATTATGAGCAAATAGTATTTTTAGCAACATTTATATTTTACACATTTTAACAGGAGCTCCTTGCTTGAGAATACTAGGTATCTAGATATTTCAGAACTAAAGATACCTCTAATTTTGCATTTACAACCATTGCTATTTGTTATCACATATGTGCAGTGTGCAAGAAAGAATCAGAACAACCTTCTAGGCACTGGCCTTTAAAGAAAACTTTTTGCTCCAGTCGGAATTTTTCCAGTTTTTCTACTGAAGAGAAATTCAGCTCTCTGGAGACTGCTTTACATTTCAGGATCTTCTTAGGAACCCGAGCTGGAAAACAAAATCAAATCTGTTAGTTACCAGACATGGCACATTCTGTACCAAATTCAGTACTGAAAACTGATCTCGACCTCACTTTGACATCATTAAAAAAAGAGCAGTGATGTAGTGGAAATTAAGAGAAGAATTGGCGTAGCCAAAGTAGTCAATAGTTTAATCTTTAATGCAAGGTAATGCTGAGAACCACAAACCTTCATGTTCTACCCCAGGAAGAGAGAGGTCTTCAGTTCCCTGCCAGAGAACCTTCCCTGTCTCTGCATCTCTAAGATTCATCCAGTTTCTGGAGACAAGTTAAGGCATGCTGAACAAAAGTGCCTTTCAGCTAAGTCATTTCACTCGGCGGCCATCTTTGAAATGCCTCTCGGGCATCTATTTCAGTCTTGCAAGTGCAGCTCCTATCTCTCTGAACGGGGAAACATCAAATTCATGAATAAATATGAATCAATTTCATATTTGAAATCAAATCACCAATGAAATCTGACAACAACTGTCTCATAAATATGGTTTTTTACATTAAAATAGTTTGTACACGGTAATAGTAATATGTATATAGTATAAAACGTTGGTGTTAAAAAAAGAGTTTTTTTTTTTCAGGCTAGACCAGCCAATGCACATGTGCAGTCCTTAAATGTGCGTATCAGAACATTGAAAACCGGAGCTTCTAACGACAGCTGCAGTGACGGGATGACTTTACCAATCAGCAATCGGCTCTTTTATTTAGAAGGCAAGACTTATTCCGCCATATTGCACGTTCTCCCATTCATAGTAATATGAGTGCACTGTCTTTCTATATATAAAGTCTTTGTGCTGAACAGACTGACAATGAAAAAATGTCTTCTGATTTCAGGGCCAACATTTTTGTAAATGACATTTGAGAGGAAGATAAATTCACATGAAGACACTTGTCCAAATCAATAATCAGACTTAGGGTTTGGCTCATTGGGCTTAAAAGGGACAGTTCATCTAAGAAAAGAAGATCGTGTCATAATTTACCTCATTGTCATTTCAAACAGGTATGACTTTCTTTCAACAAAAGAGTGACAGAATGTTCAGTTACAGTCAAGATCCAAAAAGAACAAAACAGCACCATAAAAGCAGTCCATAAGACACTTGCACTATATTAAAACTCCTCTAAAGCCATGTGATAGGTTTGTGTGAGGAACAAACTTTAAGTTTAATTCACTAAATACCTTGTTCGACCACCAAATCATTGGATGGGAAAGAGCATCTTCACATAAGCATTCAGCTACAATTATTTTTGTGTTCCACCGAGGAAAGTGGGTATTAGAGGTTTGCGAAAGTTGTGATGGATGAACTAATCCATTAAATGATGCCTAAATTTAAGAGTATCTGATCATTACATTGAGCAGCTTTAAGTTTTAAATCAAACACAAGTCCAGCAACTAAGATAAGAGCTAACAGGAGACCACACTTTAGGTCTAAAAACATCCTGATCTGTCTGCTAAACAATGGTTTGTGACATCTGACCTCTTCATCTTCAGACCACCTGTAGGAGTCTTTCAGGCAGGTCGAGCACACTCACACGAGGCTGCATGTGTCATTACAGGTGCACAGCACAGGCCCTAGTCACCGAGCGCATGAGATCTCAGTCAGGGCTGCACAAGTGTGCTACATGTATCACTAATCCTAATCTATCTTTCAAGCATTAAATCCAAAATCCAAATCTGTTCCTGTTGGAATGAAAAGGGCTCATCATAAAAAATGTGTTATACTTTATTTGAAGGTGCCTTTGTAAAAGTGTAACATTAAAGTACTGGCTAAAATTAATTAACAATAACAGGTATTTACTATATGGTTAGGAATATGGTTTAGATTAGGGTTAGTTGCATGTAATTATGCATAATCTACTCTTAGTACTATAGTAAGTACATATAACATATGTACACAAGGATACTGTTACAGTGTTACTTTGTACAATTTTTTTTTTACAAAATTAGTGACACTGCAGCCATAATAAAGTGTTTTATTATATAAATACATAATATTTATATTAATTATATAATTTGTATATAGATTATATTAATATAATATTTTATATTTATAATAAATATTTATAATTTGTATAATCATATTTTTATATTCTCATAAATACATTATATGTTTTTATGGAGACTCAATTTTATATATAACTATCCTTGTCCACACTAATACGTTTTCGTTTGATAACGCATCTTTTTCTTTCCGTTTTGGCCTTTCTTCCACACTGAGATGGCGTTTTTATTAATGGAAACTAAGCTTTTTGAAAACGCTCTCCAAAAAGTGGATACATTTGAAAACGGCATTTTTTCTTTGTTGTGTGGACTGTCAAAACGTAGGTATTTAAAAAACATGACGTAAGATTAGTCATGTGACGCATATTGTACCAATAGATATTCATGTTTACCGTTTTTTTTACCGCCTGTTGTGTTATTTACTTTCACACTGTTGCTAAAATATGTTACTTTGCACACTCTTCATATCACAGTCCTGCAAAGATGATGTGCTGTCCTGCGGCAAATACATGAGAGCACTTGCGTTTTAGACCAAACGTATAATGGTGAGTAAGTGCGACCTGGACGCATGAGTGAATGGTGAGATATTTTGCTAAATAAAATGATCCTATAAGAAGAACTGTGCGATTACTTTATTATTTATTTTCCGTATTTATCATCTCAGTGAGCTTTTGTGAGGTTTTACGCATGCGCAGTAAGGTGAATTTAGCTTATTCCAAAAGTTTCTCATCCACACTGAAACATCGGAAAACGCTAGCGTGGACGGAGAGCGTTTTTAAACAAAAACACCGTTTTCAAATGTATCCGGATTAATGTAGATGTAGCCTAAGGCATTACTATACTTTAAATGAATCCCGAGACAAAAATAACCGGAAGCATGACCCAGGATTCATTTTCAGTCCAGCCCTGAGAGATGATATATTTCCCCTTTGCCAAAGAACCAAACGGAACCAAATTAAATGATACAGTAGTAATTTGACTGAAAACATCACATATCTTCATGCACTATGTTTACACTACAAAAATAACAAAAGTTGGTAATATTTCCTATGTGCCTATTGCTTAAACATCATTTAGACCAGTGGTTCTCAACCAGGTAGTCTAAACAAACTTCCAAGGGGGCCTCAAGTACCCCTTTCCCACCGACACTGTTCCGGGCTTTTGTCCATTCTCGAACCGTTCCACGCATTTCCACTGCAGAAAAGGGGGTTCACAAGTCTGTGGAAACACGCGGTCAGTTCACGACAGGCACCAGTTCGCCTGGCCAAAACCGGCTTTAGCTCCAGAACGCAAACCATTCTGGTGGAAAAGTTAAAAATCAAGATATACATCGTTCCAAGCTCTTTTATGTGCTGTATCCAGTAATATATTTTACCCTGAATTTAGATGCCAACAGCTGAAGTCACTAAAAATGAGTAACCATTCACTAAAGTGCTCGGCTCTGTTTCTGATGAACCAGGTGACTGCATTTGAGATTATTGGAGACAGATGTCTGAGGGATCTCACCTGCTGAGCACACTGAGAGAGTCACAAGGGAGAGACCCTTTTACTCACAAACACTGTCACTGTCAAGGTAATTAGTCCCATCGGCGCCAAAGCTTTCATGGAAGCCACATTCATTTTTAAAAAGTCATCCATTGTTGCCATTTCCAGTCTGTTGTTATTTGTGCAAAAGAGTGTCTTTAAAGAAAAAAAGAAAAAAACACCAGCACATGCTTCACAAATTTTTGCCTCGTTACAAATAATGGCGGTGGAGGCCGTGTTACTACAAACGGTTTGCCAAAACTAAGACACAGGAACATAAAACCAGCCTTGAAAGACACGTTGAGCACAGCACACAAAATACAAACTCCTTCAAAATTCTAGATACACTTAGATACTTAATACTTGTGCTATTGCAGCATTGCTTTCATTGTTACATTGCTCTAACACTTCTAACACTTTGGTACACGATACAATCTATCTTTTTCATTATTTAAGTCAGTGTTTTTTGTAGCTACTCATGGGATGGTGCTTTGCACACGGTAGTCACCTCTGGGGCACACTGGTTAAAAAAAAAAACCACATACACACACAAGACAGATATGATGAAGCCTGGAGGTAAAATTGCATGAAACTTTGAAACAACCTTTGGAAATTGGCCTGTGCTGCATAACTACATTGTACCAGATTCACACTGCTAAAAAGAGCTGTGCTTTATTAAGATGACACATATTCTGTGAAAACAGCTGAGGTCAAAACTTAAATGCAGGACCAATACAATATATTATGCATAAAAACGTTATTCTAAATTAAAGGTCAAATTCAAATCATAGGTGATGATATCTAGGCTATGGCATACCAGCCCATGGTCCAGCGTACTATGAACAACTACAGTATAAGTTTCATTATTTCACATAAAACAATATCTGAATGCCTTATCCATACATACACTACCAAGAGTTTGGTGTCGGTAATATTTTTAATGTTTTAGAAAGAAGTCTCTTATGCTCATCAAGGCTGCTATTATTTGTTCAAAACTAGAATAAAAACAGTAATATTATGAAATGTTATTAAAATCTAAAATAACTGTATTTATTTATTTATTTATTTATTATTTTAACATAGGTTAAAATATAATTCATTCCTGTGATAGCAAAGCTGAATTTTCAGCAGCCATTATTCCAGTCTTCAGTTTAACATAATGCTTCAGGAATAATGCTATTATCCTGATTTGGTGCTCAATAAGCAACCGTTTTTCTGGTTCTTTGATAAATAGAAAGTCCAAAAAACAGCATTTATTTGAAATAGATGTAACATTATAAACGTCTTTACTGTCACTTTTACTGTGTCAATTTAATGTGTCTTTAGTGAATAAAAATATGAATTCATTTATTTACAAATCTTTCTGACACCAAACTTTTGAACAGTAGGGTAAGTTCAAAATATTTCCTTACGGACTTGTACATTAAAAGATGCATATTCACATAAGTTTTGGTCAACTATCATTTTCCACAGCTTTGCCTCATGCAGCACACAGTTGGATGTGAGGAGCATAAGGCAGCAAATCCCTGTCCTTTCAAATCAAGGATTTAAGAATTACCAGCCTGTAAGACACACCCTTGCTTTCCCAAAGAAGGTCACACAGGGTAGACCCATGTCTACTTGAAGATTAGAAAAACTGTGTCTGACGGGGCAGCCGTTACTCAGACCACTTTCACGCCATCAGAATGTTCTGGTGCTAGTTTGATTATTCTTGTCAGATTTACAGAGCCCATTATAGAAACACTAGCCAAAGTTATGTAATCGTGATGGCAGGCACAAACTGTGTGAGGAGATTTCACCTGGCTAATGCACCTGATCCCAAGAATCAGGTGCCTGTCAGTCTCATAGTATCCTCATTAACAAAACTTACAGCTAAAGCAAATAACAGCATCCCAGTTAGTTACTGATGCTAATATGCTCAAATAAAAGTACAACTGCTTTGAAAGGACGATATGATAATTGCATCATAACTGCACTAGAGAGTTGCAATTCATATCCCAGTAACTCAATAATCCATGTGTGCACATGACCAAAAACAAGCATAATCATACAATTTATAGAACACCGCAGACATAATCTCTGGATTAGAGAAATTACACCGATTTATCTATTCACACATTGCATAGCAAATATAATACTGCCATACCGTACATAATGCCTAAAAACTTCATAGGATACATTTCATAAACAGTTTAAACAATTGATTGGGTGTTTAAAAGTGTTAGCACATCCAAATTGAACTGTCAATTTACAGTCTGACTCCAAAGACGCAAATATAGCCTGTAGTTTGTTTATAGATGGAGATTGTTCCAATTGAAATCGGGCATGTATTGAACATTATGACTAGAATGCATAACATAATATGCAACTAGTTCACCTTCCAGTTTGCTAACTGTAATCAACATATCATACAAATTACAGCATCATCAATATTAGAGTCCTGGTTTCAAAACATTTAGATTATTAGCCGGATACAGATTTACGCCCGAAGTCAGATAGCTAGCTATGATGTAAAGTTCTGCAAGTTTGAGGTTTTGCAGCTAGCAGGCTAACGTTAATCTGCCCCATCATCACTTAAGGATACAGTTTAAACCCCTTCAGAATCTCCTTCGCTCTGTCTTCGTCCGAAGACATCTTTATCCTGGATCTTCCGCTTCAGCAGATGAAAAAAGACGAATTAAAACGTTCCACCGAGCAATAACTAATAAATACTGGGCACAATATCTGTTAATTACACAAAATCCAGCTCGAAAAAGCTTTTAGTTACAGTGAGATGCAGCTTTAACCTGAACGGATACACTTGATCCGCTCACAACCTACTGTAAATAGATTTTTGTGGGAGATTGACAGCTGATTCGACCAACTATCTATCGAGTTTTTGAAGGCCTGGATTAAATGCACCAATCAAAGAGGAGATGCAAGAACTAGGGCGGGGTCTGGTTGCGTAGGGACGCGTCACCGATGGCAACCCCTCAAACGTCCTTCGAACGAAGCTGAACGGAAGCGCGTGTGAGACAAAAAGTTGTCTGTACATTATTTCCTATGGCAAAACTGTGCTTCGTGGAACTTACAGGGGATAACATATAAATACTGCGCAGAGGAATACTGCTTTTTATACGGATAGTGGACTATAAACGAGGCTGATGTATGGACGTAAAATATGTTTTCATTATCTAAATTGTTTTGGATATTTGTCGCTTGCAAACATGTGGCTCAGTAATACAAAAAGATGTTGGAACATTGGTTTAACCATATTTGTATGCACTCCATTTTTAGAATTCAAAATAAAATGATTATTTTTCTGTAAGTTATATTTTTCCAAATAATTAGGCTGTAGCCTATTGCATCAAAAACACTCATCTTAATAGAAATCGTGTGCTTGTAAAGTAGCTGAGGCAAGTAGTCTAGAGTACTACTTTACATATAAAATATAGCATATAAATATAGCCTATTATGTAGGCCTATATTTGCAAATAAATGTATGTTCTCATCACACAGTTAGTTAGTCTGTAACAGCAGACGAAAGCTCTGTGTCTGCAAATTATATATCCAAAATAAGCCCTGTGGCTAAGCGAAAACCAGCACAGGAAATAATGATAGCTATATTTGTGCAATTTATCAACACGTATCAAAATGTTCTCCTTTAAAGGGTCCAGAAAAGAGTGGTCTTGTAACATGACCGCTTTTCTCACGTAAAAACCACAGAGCTCAGTTACATAAAATAGGTCTCTGCTTCACTCTGCCCTTCTCTGCAAGCATGCGTTTTATTTTATTTTATTTTAAAGCAGAGAAGACCTGCAATGGTAGAGTACAACCAGGGGGCGGTGTGATACTACAAGAAAAGAAAATAACATTACCTTTTCAGGGCCTTTATTAATTTCACCTACTCATTCCACTCATTACATGTATTTGAAAGAAATAGCCCTACACATAGTGATATTTTGAATTGAGAATTTTATTTTGAAAATTATAATAATAAACTAAGTAACAGAAAATGGGGAAAAAAGTTCATGGACACCTGATCATTCACAGCATTACCTCAAAAAATTCAAGCACCAGCAGTGTGGTATATGATTCTACAGCCTAAGGAAATATATGATAGTTCATAAAACACCACTCTGCTATTTCTGAGATGTCACAGCTGAAAGTAAAAGGATGAAAAACTGGGAGGAGAAAGCCCTTATATTAACAGTAAATCTTATGTCTCTGCAGTGTCTGCAAAATCCAGTGCAATCTATTTCATAAATTACTGCTCCTCCTTGCAACTTGAAATATACAGGTCCTTCTCAAAAAATTAGCATATTGTGATAAAGTTCATTATTTTCCATAATGTAATGATAAAAATTAAACTTTCATATAGTTTAGATTCATTGCACACCAACTGAAACATTTCAGATCTTTTATTGTTTTAATACTGATGATTTTGGCATACAGCTCATGAAAACCCAAAATTCCTGTCTCAAAAAATTAGCATATTTCATCCGACCAATAAAAGAAGTGTTTTTAATACAAAAAAAAAGTCAACCTTCAAATAATTATGTTCAGTTATGCACTCAAGAGTCAATACTTGGTCGGGAATCCTTTTGCAGAAATGACTGCTTCAATGCGGCGTGGCATGGAGGCAATCAGCCTGTGGCACTGCTGAGGTGTTATGGAGGCCCAGGATGCTTCGATAGCGGCCTTAAGCTCATCCAGAGTGTTGGGTCTTGCGTCTCTCAACTTTCTCTTCACAATATCCCACAGATTCTCTATGGGGTTCAGGTCAGGAAAGTTGGCAGGCCAATTGAGCACAGTAAAACCATGGTCAGTAAACCATTTACCAGTGGTTTTGGCACTGTGAGCAGGTGCCAGGTCTTGCTGAAAAATGAAATCTTCATCTCCATAAAGCTTTTCAGCAGATGGAAGCATGAAGTGCTCCAAAATCTCCTGATAGCTAGCTGCATTGACCCTGCCCTTGATAAAACACAGTGGACCAACACCAGCAGCTGACATGGCACCCCAGACCATCACTGACTGTGGGTACTTGACACTGGACTTCAGGCATTTTGGCATTTCCTTCTCCCCAGTCTTCCTCCAGACTCTGGCACCTTGATTTCCGAATGAAAAACTGAAAGCAAAACTGAGCAACAGTCCAGTGCTGAATCTCTGTAGCCCAGGTCAGGCGCTTCTGCCGCTGTTTCTGGTTCAAAAGTGGCTTGACCTGGGGAATGCGGCACCTGTAGCCCATTTCCTGCACACGCCTGTGCACGGTGGCTCTGGATGTTTCTACTCCAGACTCAGTTCTCTGCTTCCGCAGGTCCCCCAAGGTCTGGAATCAGTCCTTCTCCACAATCTTCCTCAGGGTCCGGTCACCTCTTCTCGTTGTGCAGTGTTTTTTGCCACACTTTTTCCTTCCCACTGACTTCCCACTGAGGTGCCTTGATACTGCACTCTGGGAACAGCCTATTTGTGCAGAAATTTCTTTGTGTCTTACCCTCTTGCTTGAGGGTGTCAATGATGGCCTTCTGGACAGCAGTCAGGTCGGCAGTCTTACCCATGATTGCGGTTTTGAGTAATGAAACAGGCTGGGAGTTTTTAAAAGCCTCAGGAATCTTTTGCAGGTGTTTAGAGTTAATTCGTTGATTCAGATGATTAGGTTAATAGCTCGTTTAGAGACCCTTTTCATGATATGCTAATTTTTTGAGACAGGAATTTTGGGTTTTCATGAGCTGTATGCCAAAATCATCAGTATTAAAACAATAAAATACCTGAAATATTTCAGTTGGTGTGCAATGAATCTAAAATATATGAAAGTTTAATTTTTATCATTACATTATGGAAAATAATGAACTTTATCACAATATGCTAATTTTTTGAGAAGGACCTGTACTTGTGCATGGATTTCATTTATTTCCTGTACAAATTTAAAAAAAATGACATAGCAACCTTCAGTTAGACTGTATGAATAAAAAGCAATGAACATTGCATTTAAAAGAGAAGATCTATGTTCTTTGAATTTCAACTGGCATAATTACACCAGCACTATGTGTAAATTGATGGATGGATAAAAAAAAAAACATGCCACATGAAATAAGAAAACTGTCACGGTTCATCAGTCCGGGTGTTCGTTCTGAGTTTCTGTTGGTCTGTTTGTAGGCGTGGGTTTGTGGGTGTGTACTACCTGTTTGTTGTTTAGCACCAGTTGATCACTTATCAGCCTTCAGCTGCAGCTTATCATTATGCTTGTTAGCTGTCTTTATATCGCTGGAGTTGTTTGTGCCTAGTGTCATGGTGTCTCTCTCGCAGTTCCTGTGTCCTAGTCTCCGTGCGGAGTTTATGTCTTTGTTTCCTGTGCATCCAGCCCTTTGGAAGATCGCCTGAGTCCATTCACCTGCCTTCGAGCTAGCCTTCTCTGGGGATTCCCCTTCTCACGTCTCCAGTCGGAGTGTTGTCTTCCAGGTCGCACGCCTGCTAAACGTGGTGTTTTGAGAACTCTCCTTTTCTGTCTGTCAACATTAAACTGCTTACTTGCATTTGGATCTACGACTCATCCTTGTGACAAAAACTCCTTCAAATAGATATGCCCGAAAATGCTTGCTTTTTAATATATATATATATATATATATATATATATGTATATATATGTGTGTGTGTTATAGGCAGAGATTTATATCAAAATACATGTACTGTACCTCATGTTCTGTCAAGGTTCACATGCATTTTTGGTTAGTGTCAATTGAGGCAGTGATGGTGAATGATGTCATGTGAAAGACAGGAGCAGAGATCCTCCACACCACAAACTCATCACTTCGAATTACTCTGCCAGAGAAGAGACATACTTGGACTCGAGCTGTTCAATTAATAATTACACCTTTCACCTCATCTTTAATGCATGATTAGGTCTCATATCAAAGGTGGTATGATGAGAAAGCATGGCCCAGGCCCACTGACGTACCACTCTTTTTTTTTCGTATTTCCCTTTTTTTTTCTGTACTAGTAAAAAGGTTTTAATTGCTGTTTTAATTGCATATTTTTCATTTTAAAGTTAATGTTATTCCAGTTCTTTAAACTAAGAGTTGCTTGTGTGGTTGTAATTGTGATAGCTCTGGGCAGTGAGGTCATTACATAAAATACAGTGCTGAATGTAATGCTATTTTATGATGTCAGAGCTGCAGATCTATCTATCTATCTATCTATCTATCTATCTATCTATCTATCTATCTATCTATCTATCTATCTATCTATCTATCTATCTATCTATCTATCTATCTCTGCAGTTACCTAGCAAACACCGGATACCCATGCAACTGCATAACACCCTACCAATCGCCCAGCAACCACAGAGAATACGCTTGTAACTGCATTTCAATACCCTAGCAACCACTAAGCAACCACCCAGAACACCCCAATAACCCCCAAACCCTAGCACTCTCCTACAACATCACAGAAACACCCTAGCAACCATCTATCAACCATTTAAAAAATGCTAGCAACCACTAAGCTCCTACCCAAAACACCCTAACATCTGTATAGCAACACCAAAGCAACCATTCAGAACACCTAGTAACATCTTAGTGACTGCATAGCAAAACCATATCAACCGCCTAGTAATCACACAGAACATCCAAGAAATAACCTGCAACGGTGTTATTTGTTGTTGTGAAGGCATTGCTTGGCAGTTGCGAGGTTCTTCTGAGTGGTCATCACCAGCCAAAATGAGGGAAGGGTTTAACAGCCCTAACTTTATTATAAACGTGCCTAGAGGGCCAGCAGACTCTCATGTTGTCCCGAGACCTGGCTACGTGCAAGGTTCCCACAAGGTTTGCCTGGCCATTCAGCCTTAAACAAACTTGGCCTGCTGTCCTCGGAGGAGGCTGGAACCCCCGAGTTAAACCCCCCAAAATTCAGGAGATTCACCCGGCTCGTGAAAAATTCTTATTGAAAATTATCATGTGGCCATTATGAAACCTGCGGACATTCCTATATACATAGGGCCAATTTTTTCAGCTCATTTCATACCCACATGGGCCCTACATACAAATGGGTAGTGATGCCCTCATAAACATTGTCTGTAAGACTGCATGGCCTTAAAACCTTCAAACTTCAATGCTGTATGAGGGAATGCTACATCTGAATAACAGCTCTCACTTCAGCGGATGGCCAGTGTGAGTCCATTGTGACTGTTCGAATCCTGAGCAGAAGGTCCAGGTGTCACATCCAAGGCAACTCAACAATTCTCAAAAAATTTCCTTTATCTTTAGCACACAACTTATTATGTCAATTTGGGTTAGTTATTGCCAGAAAATTTACCAAATTATCCATTATCATTTAAGCTTCTCTCTTCCAGGGAGAAATGATGCTAGAATTAGCTCTAATGTTGCCTGGAAATGGAGCTGAACAGGAAATAGAGTGTGTGAAAGGGCTTGCAGTGGCTAAATGGGAGAGCGCATAAAAAAGCAGGAAATTAGGTAAAGCTCATTAAAAGAGGGTGTTGCAGCTGGAAGATAAGCAGATGTGACTTCTCTATTAGACAGCTCGTTACCTGGAGTTATCGAGCAGCAAAGACCAACCATATTGCATGCGCCTAAAAGAGAAGATAGATTAGTGTCCACAAAGACAGAGAAACTGTTAAAGCTACTGAACATCTCCCTGTGGACGATGCAAATACTTCAAGAATTTTTGCCACTATGAAGCATTACATTTGGCCTGTGAAACTTTGAAATGCTATTTGCTGATTTATATTTGAATCTAACCACTGTGATGACAGTAATATTGATAAATACCCAATTTTTCAGGCAGCTAAACATTAATCAGAATAGAAAGCTTTTTCATCAAAACAGGCACATTGATATTTCATCAGAACTATTTTTGTCCTCCTTCCCCATGCAAGTCCCATCCAGCGTTACAGTTATAATTATTGTCTTGTTTCCAATTGCTCATCAGACTACATTAGCTGGTATATTAGTACTGATTCTGCCAGTGGAATGAAATTCTTAGTTCAGTGTTCACTGAACATTACAGGGACATTGGGTCCACAAGCAAACTGTTCTTAAATCCTGTCAAACTGTTTCCCTTAAATAATAAAAAAATAAGTCATATTTTAGTTTCTATCCATTAGAAACCATATATTACGTTAAGTAAACATCAAGTGTAGCGTCAGTTCTGGCAGGTCACGTTAGTCAAGCTCGCATCAGCTGACTCTCAGCTGATCCACGTCTACCTATAGGAATACGACGCCTATCACTGAATACATATATAAGCTCCTTCAGTATTATCAGCAGCTATCGCGTTTTTCAGGAGCTAATTACCCTCCTCCATCCCCAGCTCCTCCTCTCACCCAGTCAAGATTTGGATTTCCCCTTGAATCAGAATAAATTCTCAAATTATGTTGTACTTTAAAATCTTGAATTAATGATATCTGCATACATTCATGTTGGTTCTGTTCTTTTTACCCTAAGGGGGGTTATTGCTGCTCTCCCTGCTCTTATCCATGCTAGGCTGCATGGATGCGCAGGGAGTTTTTTCAAACTGTACATTACACAATTTTCCTGCCTAACTTGACTTGTAGCTTTTTTCTTTTACAGTTTTTCTCAGTTGTTTTGAAATTTGCCATGATGTCATCACGCGCTGCATCCATGGCAGCCAGAAGGGTCATCTGTGTATGTAAAAGTAAACAATGAGTCAACAGAACATGCACAACAGAAAATGCTCCTAAGCAATTTTAATAGTTGCTCACCACGTGTCTGATGAAGGGCTTGGGCCCGAAACGTTACACGTGGTGAGCAACTATTAAAATTGCTTACCCAGCTAGAAATTTTTTGTTCTAAAAATGTTCTGAGAACATTACCATGCAGTGTTCTTATAACATTTTCAGCGGGTAGTTTTCTTTTTGTTCCCAGAATGTTCTCTTAAAAGTTCTAATAACATTCTTTAAAAACATTCTAAATATGTTTAATGCTAACATTGTTAGAACATTATTCCCTAATGTTCTTATAACATTTTCAGCGGGTAGATTTCTTTTTGTTCCCAGAATGTTCTTAAAAGATCGGATAACATTCTCTAAAAACATTCTAAAAATGTTTAATGCTAACATTGTTAGAACATTATTCCCTAATGTTCTTATAACATTTTTAGCGGGTAGTTTTATTTTTGTTCCCAGAATGTTCTCTTAAAAGATGGCATAACATTCTCTAAGAACACTCTAAAAATGTTTTGTGATGACCTTCTATAAAGGTTTAATCATAACATTTTTAGAACATTACATCCCCTAACATTCTTATAAAGTTTTTAGCGGGAAGTTTTATTTTTGTTCCCAAAATGTTCTCTTAAACAAAAAAAATGCTTAGCTATAACATTGTTAAAACATACAATTTTATTAATCTCAAAACTAAAACATCAGAATCTAACAGGTTTATAAATGGCATCCACATAAATTATTAGAAGTTCTGCGTACAGTAAATGCCCAACATTAAATGAAGAAATCAGTAAAGTCCAATGTGCAATCATGCGTCTTGACTGCAGTGTTTGCTCAGAGCGCTCATCATCAGTCTTTGCTTGTCTTGGTTCTTGCAGAAGAATAATAAAGTCATCTGTATTAATATGTGTTCTACTGTTCTCTCTTCTAGTTGTCCAGCTGCTCTCCCAGTTAGCAGCAGTGAACTCTATTCTCTGTGTGCATGGTAGGGTTTTTCCTCATAGCCTATAAAAGAAGATCATGCAACAGTGTAAACAGAAAGAATACAAATACATACATATTAAGATCACAAGCAATATTGACATTGAAAACTTTCAAAATTAGCCAGCCTAATTAGTAATCAGAAATTATGTAAAGACTAATTTATTGAAAGTATAAATATGATACCTTATGAGTATCTTTTTTGTTTCTGTAATTTAAAACATATACTTAATCCATATTAATAACACAACTAGAGGCTAAATTATGTGAACAAACGTTGATGTTGGCTTGAGAAGCCTGAACCTCGAACCAGGACTGGAACTCAGGTCGCCGTGAGCACAGCTCCAGCATGGCACAGCGCTGCCCACGAGGCTAATGCTCTGACTTAACAGCGCTTATATTGTCTATGGATCGTTACATTTCTTACAGATTTCTGCTTGTTTTAAATCAGATACAGATAAAGTAGCACTGCATTTGAAAGTATTGGCGATAGAACTATTTCTAGAGTGAATTAATCATACCTGTAAGTGCAGCATCTCTTTGCTATTAGTGAAGCTGTACGTTTTAGTTACTTCAAAAGCAGAAAGAAATATAAGCTAAGCTAGTTATTTTAAAGCTAGTTATTTTAGTCAATAAAGTTTTAAATATGGATATTTTTCTTACACAAACGCATCGCTTCGCTTTAGTGCTGGGCGGTTTGACCAAAAATTTATATCACGTTTTTTTTTCAAAATGATGCCGGTTTTCCGGTTTATGACGGTTTTTTTTGTCTCATGCATAATCAGGTGTTCAAAGCATTTTCGACTGGTTGAGAGAGGAATTACTGCAGTAAATTGACTTAGGATGGTCTATTTTACTGTCATTAGTGAATATTGTAGAATAGAATAGCGCCCAGTAAAACCTAAAATTGTAATTTCTCAACGTTCTAATAACGTTCTTGTAACCAGGAAATAACGTTAATACAACGTTTATATAACGGGAGAATTGAATAGACCTATTCTAAAGCCTCGTACACACCGGGACGAATATCGGCTCGCGTTATTCGTCAGCGTTTTTCAACGCGTTTTTTGTGTTCACACCCAAGCGATTTTCGCTGACGATGAGCCGAGTGAACATGCAAATTTATTCCCTGACATTAGATGACGCTTAATGTAAAACAGAAATACCCCGGTCCACAAAGTGCTTCTGACACTCGCTTGTCACTCAGAAGAAGAGAGCAAGTTTGTCGCGTTTGTCATATAGTTCTTTATTCTCGTTGGTGTCTCTTTATAAAGACACCAACAAGACCAGCAGCTCTACATTCATCTGGCCTTGCATCTTCCTCGTCTTATTTCTTCCCGGCAGAGTGTAGTCAGAGAATGTCTAATAAGTCTAATAATAATAATGTCTAATAAGAGAATGTCCGTAGACGGGCTTTGGTCATTAGACATTCTCTGCTTTGGTGTAGTAGACGCTGTATATCTTCTTCGCCATTACGTATGTGTGCTCGGCAAGACCGTTTTGTGTTTGAGCGCCCCCAAGTTGTGTTTTACTGTAACTTCAGAAGCTCCAGACACGTGAGCAAAAGCGCCAATCTCATTGGTCGGATAGTTTTTGACGCGGCGCGTCAAACCAAAAAAACGAACCCGAGGCGTTTTAAAAAAAATGACGCTTTTACGCGTGGCGTTTTACGCGTCGGTGTGCACACTCACATTGGCGCCCATTGTTTAGTCACGAGCCGTTAAACGTTGCCGAATATCGCACGCGAAATTCGTCCCGGTGTGAACAGGCCTTTACGTGAGCAGCGTGTATCTGAGAGCGCGGCACATTATATTCCGCACGCGAGCAGAGAGATTCGCGCTCGCGCATTATATTAATGTACTTTCGCGCTACAATAATGCGCTCTCGACATTTGACAGGAAAATAACGCCATAGTTCTGCAGCATCCATCTTCCCTGTAACGTAACACCAGAGCACTGCTGTTTACTCTCGCCTCGCAGTCGCTGCTTAGAAGTGCAACATTGTACAGGGTCCGTCTGAAACAGTGTCGCGTGGCGTAATGTCGTTCCGAACGTTGTGTAATTAAATACATCGGTATGGCGGTATATTAAAAATTAATATCATAACAAAAAATATACACCGGTTTTCGGTATGAACCGGTATACCGCCCAGCACTACTTCGCTTCAAAAGGCCTTTATAACCCCGCCAGAGCCGTGTGGATTTGTTTTATCATGGATGGATGCACTTTTATAGACTTAAAACAGAAACGGCCATTCACTGCCATTATAAAGCTCGGAAGAGCCAGGACATTTTTTAATATAACTCCGATTGTATTCGTCTGAAAGAAGAATGTCATATGCACCAAGGATGACTTGAGGGTGAGTAAATCATGGGCTAATTCTCATTTTTGGATGTCTTTTTGGATGAGATCATTTATGGTCTGTGTTAGGTGCTTTTAGCACTAAAGCTCTAGGAGTTAAGAGTTGAAAATTTTTGTCTCAGAAAAATAATAATAATAATAATATTTAGTTTAAATAGGTTAACAATATGTTGGCTTTCTTAAACCAACATAATTATTTCCTAACATTTGAACAAGATTACTATAATCTGTATTATAATATAAAGGTAATTCTGTGAAGATTTACAACAAGTTACAAAACCACCTACCAGTAACAAGGCTCTTTAGCTCCCATATCCATTCACCTCTGCAGGTTTATGTTTGACAGGTTCCTTTACATTGACCATCAGCCCCAGAGTAATTACCTGAAATATTTTAAAACATGGTCTGTCAACATACAACGATATTACAAGCACATACAATATTTGCTAGAAACACAAAAGACTGAAAACGTTTTAGACGGAATGCTTTTTCCAATTTTCCCATTACCTCTTTATGAATTACTTAAATATTATTAACTTTTACTTTCAAAAGACAATAAGATTAACACTTTTAAGTTGCAAAAATAGAGTATTCATATACACAGAACACAATATTATAGTAGGCTACCTTTGTTGTAAATGGAGACTTTATTACGTCATCGGTTTTATATTCATCTTCAAACAGGCAGTTTGGAGTCTGGATTAAAACAAATCTAGCTGTTATTCAAAAGTAACATATACTCAGATTTAATGCGACTGTCATACAATTCTAAGAAAGTAAAATCTAACACTGAAAGACATATATCAAGGATAAGAGAAAGCTATATGTAAACTGAAAAATACACACAAAAAAAAAACTTACAGTTGTGAAAGAGCTCTTCCGTTGACCAGGAGTTCTGTTGTTTGGCAATTTGTCAATTTAGACAACGGGCATTTTGCGCCGATTTCTTCAACAAAAACGTTACTTTCTTTGCGCTGTTTGTCGATTTCAAATGTTCTTACGTCATGAGAAAATCACGCTGTGATTGGTAGTTTTAAACGTCGATCCACAGTGACCCCCAATCAGCTTCTCTTCTCTTGTAAACACATTTCGCGCAACAGTTCAAACAGTTCAGAGTAATATCCTCAAAACACTTTACAAATGCTGTTTTGATAATGTTCCTCTTTTAATATGGAACATTATGCCAATATTTTATAGGTTAAAACAATTCTACAATCTGTTACCTAAACAGCTTCCCTAAAATATCCTTAAAATGTTCATGAGCTTTTGTTACTCATCATATTATGAGATTTTGTCATCTCAGGCCAATAATGTCCTCAAAACATTTGATGAATGTTGCTTTGATAATGTTCCTCCTTTTTTATTGTGCTAATGATTTATAAAAGATAACAACATCCCTAAAAAATTCCTCAAAATGTTTCATGCAAAATGTTAAAAATTAAATTGAAAGGAATGTTTTATTAAAAACATTTTATCATCTCAGGACTAAATAATATCCTCAAAACATTTTACGAACGTTGATTTGATAATGTTCCTCTGTTATTATGGAACATTGTACCAATGTTTTATTGAGAACATTGTCTTATCTGTTATCTCAACAACATTCCCAAAACATCCTCAAAATGTTACAGTTATAATGTTCTTGCTTTGTTAACACTTCACATTACAAGAACGTTTTATAAAAAACACTCCGTCATCACAGGCCTCAATGATATCCTCAAAACATTTTGCGAACTTTGATATGATAATGTTCCTCCTCTGTTATTATGGAACATTGTACCAATGTTTTATTGAGAACATTGTCTTATCTGTTATCTCAACAACATTCCCAAAACATCCTCAAAAAGTTACAGTTATAATGTTCTTGCTTTGTTAACACTTCAAATTACAAGAACGTTTTAAAAAAACACTCCGTCATCTCAGGCCTCAATGATATCCTCAAAACATTTTACGAACGTTAATTTGATAATGTTCCTCCTCTGTTATTATGGGACATTGTGTCAATGTTTTATAAAAGATCATTCTACAAACTTTTACCTCAACCACATCCTGAAAATGTTACATTTAAAACGTTCTTGCTTTGCTAACACGTCACATTACAAGAACGTTTTATAAAAAACGCTGTCATCTCAGGCCTCAATGATATCCTCAAAACATTTTGCGAACGTTGATATAATAATGTTCCTCTCCTATTATTATGGAACATTGTGCCAATGTTTTATTGAGAACATTGTCTTATCTGTTATCTCAACAACATTCCCAAAACATCCTCAAAATGTTACAGTTAAAACGTTATATCTTAGTTTACATTTAACCTTATAGGAACATTATTTGAAATGATAAAACATCCATAAAACATTCTTAGAACATTACATTCAAATGTTTTCTTTAAAACATTAACCAAACTTGTAGGGAATGTTAGCCAAAGTTCTGAGAACGTTCCCTGCTAGCTGGGTAGGAGCATTTTCTGGTGATCGGACTCATTGTTTACTTTTGCAACTACCTGTCTGCCCAGCACCCAGTTTTATTGTTTTGGATGTGCGTGCTGCACCTTTTGAACTCATCTGTGTATGTGGCTGGCGATCATATAGCATTTGTATCTCCATGCTGAGAAAAATTCCTCAATGGGGTTAAGGAATGGGGAGTAGGGTGAGAGGAACTCTATCAGCATCCTGTGGTGGGCCGCAAACCATTTCCTGATGATGTTGGAGCGATGGAAACTGACATTGTCCCAGATTATCACGTACTTTGGCAGGTCATCTCCAATCTGACCCCTCTCTTGTTCAGGGATGAGATCCCTGTATAGAGTGTCTAAAAAGGTGACAAGACGCTCTATATTGTATGGCCCAATAATGGGAATATGCATTAGCACACCATTCTCCGAGATAGCATCACCCATGGTTATGTTCCCGCCCCGTTGGCCTGGCACATCAACTGTAGCTCTGTGACCGATGATATTTCGCCATCCATGTAGATGAAGCTGTGCGGTATTCACTTGCTTCCAGTTCCATTATACGCTATATATCCAAAAAACACAAAATGAGTTTTATGAATTACATGCATTTTAATTTTGGGCAAGATAAAGTTAGGCCTACATCAAATTTATACAGCACATATTGCATCTTTTCTAACAGCCATAGCAAATGTGTAAAGTTCACACTTACTGTACTGTATATCACTATACGATGTTGTACTGTTTACTGTGAGGTACAGTTGCTGCATGCTCATACATGTTTTACCTTTACATACTGGTAGCAGACCTCCTTCACTCTCACCACTTATTTCAAATGGAACAGTGTACAACTGCTTCATATTCATTTGGTGTCTTTTCAGCACCCTGTCAATGGTTGAGATGCTGACTGTTTGGATGTTTTCAAAGATGTTGTTGTCCTCTATAATGGCACTCTTTATCTCCCTTAATCTTATGGCATTGTTTTCTACAACCATGGTGCAATTAGCCTCTTCCTGTTCAGGTGTGAAAAGGGGCCCTCTGCCACCCCTGTGAAGTTGTCTTGAAGTCCTATGTGGAAAAAATATAGTGATGCAAAACAAAAAATTGAGTAAGATAAAATGTCACTTTTTAAAGTATACTTACTGTATATTGTAAAATGCAAGTGGAATACTGTAATATTGTATGAAGCATTACAGAAAGTATACAGTATTACAGTACAGTGGCTATTACATACCTGTTCTGTCGACGAAAAGTCTGAATGAATGAGAACACAGTTGTTCTCCCAACATTTGTCTGCACCCTTCGACCATCCCCGGCCATTGTAAGCCCATGATTGAGAACGTGGTCTACAAGTGTGTCTCTTATCTCATCAGGAACGCACATATGTCCTCGGCCTCTTCTGCCTCTTCCTCTGTTTTGCCTCCTAACTCATCCGCCACACAGCCTCACTCCTCTTCCTCTTCTTCTTGACTCTGGCTGTTGACCCCGTCCAATTCCTTGTCCTTCCATTGTCAGAAATTGTAACATTGTGTTGTGCTCCGGCTATATATATACCTGCCAGTTGATGGTTCATGAGATGCACCTTCGTTAGAGAAAGTCAAGATTCACCTGGGAGCAATTTACCAATTCAGGACAGATTTAGAAAAAAAGTCTATTGGAAATCGAAATAGGCTTGACATATTATGACAACTTGTTCAACCATTTTGCATGTAAAGACTTATGCTATGAACTAATGGCTAAATGTTGTGGGGGGTGAGACTATTAAACAGAGACCCATTATAATACATTTTGATCAACATGACATAAGCAATTGATAATGTAGGAAACAGCAGAGAATTGTACATAATCATTTGCATGGATGTACCAAAGCATTTGCAACTTTTTCAAAGAAATGAGAAACTGCTTTTTTGATGTGCACAAGTGACACAATGATGTGAAGACTGAACAGGTAGTTTTGAGAATTTCAATTCTGATCTGAAAAATTTACCAAAGCGACTGAGAAAAAACTGTAAGACAATATTATAGAATATTAAGTTGCTTTGGCTCAATTCTTGAATTAGATTTTTTTGCTCAAAACAACAAGTTCAGATCTGTGAACAATTAGTTTCTAGTTCACATTTGACTCACCATTTTTAAAATTAATTTAAGCAAATTGCACGTGTTTAATTTGGCACATGTGTGCAAAAGAAGTGCAATTGTTTATAATTTGCTCAATATAAATGCACATGGCTTGCTAATCAAACCCGGTGAGTATAATTCTCAGTGAAATTTTCATTCAGTTGTCATCTCACTTGTCTCTCCACTGCCAACATACATGTATATTCCATAAATAGCTTTGACAAATAATGTTTTCGGTTTACATGTAAGACATTGCTACAATAAGTATTATATTTTGTATACACACAAATGTGCATATTATTTTTCTGTGTACTACAGTATTGACTTTTCCCAGAAAAGTAATTTGACCATTACAGCTCACATGATGACTGTCGCGAGCAGGAGAGGCCGAGGGCCGTGAGAGAATGGCGCGAGAACGGCACGAGGTCGGTCTCGTGCCACTCACGGAGGAGCGGAAGCATAAAAGGAGGAGCGACGACAGTGAAGATCGAGAGAGGCCAGGCCTGGATTTTATACTGTGTTTTATTTTGTTATTAAATTCTTTAAATGTTCGCCGGTTCCCACCTCCTTCTTCCCATAACATATAACTGCGTTTTAATGACATAACTTGACATTAAATTTTAAATTGCTTCAAAAATCATTTTGGTGACACTGGACAATTTACTGACACAATAACTAGGTTTTAAATTAAATGTTTTGGGTGAGTTACATATATTTTGTATGCATGTTAGAGTTGAGAGTTGTGAATTGCACTTACAGTTTAGAGAATGTTAATACTATTTCAAAAAGGTAGCCAACGCAATAAAAAAAAATTATATCAGACATTTATTTGTCTCACAATATAAAAAAGAAAAATCAGCTTCTAGGTATTAGCCACAAAGTTAATATCAGTGCTTTCATTATTAACAATAACTAGGAAATTAAAATTTGTCCAGACAGACAGACAGAGAGACAGACAGACAGATAGATAGATAGATAGATAGATAGATAGATAGATAGATAGATAGACAGACAGACAGACAGACAGACAAAGAACCCAGTGATCCACATTTAGCGTTCGCTTCTAATGTTAGCTCTTGCAGTAGAGAGATAAGTCTCAATAGGCATCCAGGAAGTAATCAAAATGAAAACACATTTCTGTATGAGAGAATATGACTAGAATATAAATAAATAATGTGAATAAATGTCATTGTTGTTCAGTGCAAATGTGGCAACATTCATTGTTTTATCATTACTCAAGATTTTTCCATAAAGAAACCACTATTGAAAATACAGTGTTCTTAATGACTGTTCTTACCACAGTTTCTGTGGAACGGTTGGATAAGAAAAAGCATCTGAAAATATGCTTTATCAGCAAAATCCACTTAATATTTGCTTTATGTTCAAATTCCAGCCAGCTGCCGATTGTCTATCTGCTCCATGTTGGGAAATAACAGAAACAGATGCTTGGTGCCAGTGTGAATTACAGATATAGAGCTGGATGTGACAGAAGCTGGAGAAGGATGCAATAGCAAAAACGCTTTATTAGTAATGGTAAGTATAAGAACAACACGGTCAGGCACACAACAAGGGAAACAACACAGCTGGTCAGAATGGTGGATCGGACGGACACCAGCGCAGATGGTGGGTGACACAGGGACCTCGGTGGACAACCAGTGAAGAATCTCCAGTGAGGTGCTTCCAGTCCAGTGATGAATCTCCAGTGAAGTGCTTCCAGTCTAGTGATGAATCTCCAGTGAAGTGCTCAGTCCCGTGATGAATCTCCAGTGAGGTACTCAGTAATCCGTGGAAGTGCAAGGGAAACTCGAGCAAACACGACGACGACACAAGGGAAATCCACAGGAGGAAGAACAGCTCAGGAACAAGAACACACCGGGAAGAACAACGATCTGACAACATAAGGCACCAGTTAGGGAACATATAAAGGAAAAAACTGATTGAAGCCAGCTGGCGCTGCTGATCATCGCTGATCAGTGACCACGCCCACAATTAACGCACACACACACAACAGCATGCAAGACGAGAGAGAGACAATGAATTCATACACTGTGACAGTACCCCCTCCTCTAAGAACGCCTCCTGGCGTTCCCAGACGGCCTTACCTGTCGATTGTAATCATCGATAAGGGAGTGATCCAGAATGTCTCTAGCAGGAACCCAACTTCTCTCCTCCGGACCGTAACCTTCCCAGTCCACCAGGTACTGAAATCCGCGTCCCCTCCGTCTCGAGTCCAGAATACGGTTAACCGAATAAGTTGGTTCCCCATCTACGAGACGCGGCGGGGGAGGAACCGGGACTGGCGGATTAATGCGTGCATGAAACACAGGTTTAATCTTGGACACATGGAAGGCGGGATGAATTCTCCTGTACGCAGGAGGAAGTTTG
Organism: Siphateles boraxobius; assembly: GCF_051911475.1. Lineage (NCBI taxonomy): Eukaryota > Metazoa > Chordata > Actinopteri > Cypriniformes > Leuciscidae > Siphateles > Siphateles boraxobius. Next base: position 18,123,495 of record NW_027509042.1, read on the forward strand.
AGTCGGACTGCCACCGGACTAATGATCTTGGTGACAGGAAACGGGCCGATAAATTTGGGAGCAAGTTTATTAGATACGGATCGGAGAGGAATATTCTTAGTAGAAAGCCACACTTTTTTGACCCACGACGTATACGGGAGGCTTCGACCGGTGGCGATCGGCCTTAGCCTTAGTGCGCACCCCCACTTGATGAAGAGTCTCACGGGCTCTCATCCAAGTGTGGCGGCACCTCTGGACGAAGGCGTGAGCGGAGGGGACCGCGACCTCGGATTCCGTACTGGAAAAAACTGGTGGCTGGTAACCTAAACTACATTCAAACGGAGTGAGGCCCGTGGATGACACTGGTAACAAATTGTGGGCGTACTCCACCATAGACAATTGTTGACACCAGGAGGAAGGATTCTTGGAAACCAAACATCGCAACACTCTCTCCAGATCTTGGTTGGCTCTCTCAGTTTGACCATTGCTTTGGGGATGGAACCCTGAAGAAAGACTGACAGTCGCTCCCAGTAACTTACAAAATTCTTGCCAAAATTTGGACACAAATTGGGGACCCCTGTCAGAAACCACGTCTATCGGAAGGCCATGTAAGCGAAAGACGTGATCAATGACAGTTACCGCTGTCTCCTTGGCAGAGAGTAATTTGGGCAAGGGAATAAAATGAGCCGCCTTCGAGAACCGGTCCACGACAGTCAAAACGACCGTCTTGCCCTGGGAGGGCGGGAGGGCGGTAATAAAATCTAGTGCGATGTGGGACCAGGGTCTCGAAGGGACAGACAGCGGTTGAAGTAACCCATCTGGGGGTCGATTGGAGGATTTACCAATGGCACAAACAGAGCAAGCCAAAACAAAACTGCGGATGTCACGAGCCATAAGTGGCCACCAGAATCGTTGCCTGACCAAATAACTGGTGCGATTAACTCCTGGATGACAAGCCACACTGGAACAGTGCCCCCACTGAATAACGTTGGACCGACACTCCTCTGGCACAAACAACCGATTCGGTGGGCAATCAGGCGGAGGCGTTACCCCTTCTAAGGCCTTCATGACCTTCGACTCAAACTCCCATCTGAGAGTGGAGATCACTAATGTCTCAGGTAAAATACACTCAGGAGTAGACGGGCGTTCGGATTGGTGAAAAATACGAGATAAAAATCGGGTTTGATGTTTTTGGAACCCGGGCGGTACGAGAGAGAAAAGTCAAAACGTCCGAAAAAAAGTGCCCACCGAGCCTGCCTAGAGTTGAGTCTTTTGGTGGTTCTGATATATTCCAGATTCTTATGATCAGTCCATACGATAAAAGTGTAAGGAACTCAGCTTTTTGGAAATATTAATAATCAATAATATCTTGTTATTATTAATTATAAATATTTGGGTCAGTTAATTGGATTAACTTGATGTGGCTGAATTAATATTACAATCAATTAATCAGTTCTTCCAACGAACTCTTTTGATTATTAATTTATTCTAATAAAGGGTATCTTCCATGGCCACCGAAGAATAATTATTTCTTCGCCTGTACAGTACTTTGAGCCAGTAGCAAAAACCGTGATCGTAAAGTGACTTGTATTGCAAACAAAACAGAACCAAATACATATTATGTACAAGTTTTATTAACTAAATATAGATATTTATATGAATATAAATAAACTAAACAACATACACACATGAATACATAAATAGGTTAGTGATAGGATGAAATTGGAAACCGGAAGAGGGTCTATGAGAAGAACCATCAGAATTTCATTTTCACATTTCATTGAATTGAATACTTGCATTTGTAATGGGAACAATTCTTGAAGTTGTTGAAAATTGAAGTCGTTGATGGTTCCGGCAGTGTCAAGTGGAAGTTGGTTGAGCGTTCTCTTTCTCCAGGACCGCATGGCTGGTTTGGGCAAGGCCTGGGACTCTGTTGAGGCCACGCCGAGCACCCAGGAGAAGTGAGGAAGTCAGAAGGATGGGTGATTGGAGTCGTTGTTGGTTGGAGTCTTTGTTCCAAAACTCTTGAGATTGTCCTTGTTTCTTTGTGAGAGAGTCACCTCTCTCCTGCCTGAGCCCATATCTGGTTGGAGTGAGGCCTGCTGGGCCCTGGGGCCCCCGTGGAGGGGGAAGGGGGTTCCCCAGTAACACCAGAACAGTGTTCCGGCTGGATGAAAGAACTAAGAGAGGGAGGTCACATGTGGACTGTCTCTAATAAGGCCTGGAGAAGATCCTCCCCTAAGGGTTGAACTCGACCAATCAGAAAGGGGACATGTCTGAGAGGGAAAGTGGCTCTTAGTTGATTTACGGATCTTTGTCCCATAATATGATTATACCTTCATTAATGCTAAAATAGCTATAACACATCCACACTGCATTCTAGAAGAAGGTAATGTACATCAAAGTGTGAGTCATTAAATGAGGATTATTTAGGTAGGAGGCATTATACAGGTGAGGTTACATTGATCGTTAGTTGGTTGTATACCAGGATACATACCATAATATATACCTAATAGTACACGAGACAGTAAACCATTTACACTGTTTCTTTCACAGTTTTATGCATGTTCATTTATAGATCAGTTAGTCTATGATAAACGCAGCAAAGTCTGTTTTAAAGAGGGTTTCTGTTTCATAGTCTCTCTCTTGAGTATGTGGCCACATTCCTCGGAGGTCGTAAAATCTCCTTATCATGCCCTGTAACATGACACTGTTTCTTTCACTTGTGTTTGTTCATTTGGGCTGTGTGAGGAGTTTCATAAACCTTTGTATATAATGAATAAATAGTATGTGTCTGATTGGTCCATACCCTACAGATCCCCCCTCTCGATCGTTGTTGTTCCCCCTCTAGGACAACCACAAGCGAAGTTGGAAGTGCAGAGAGATCGGACACACACTTGTCATAGAAGGCTGGAAGGCCATGGTGGCCTCTGGTTGCTCGTGTCTTCTGGAGCGGTGGTCGTTCCACGGCTGGTGATGTGGACAGTAGCCAAGTCCAGGTCTCTGCAGCAGGTGTTGAGGCAGCAGGTGTTGGGACATTCTGAAGTTCATTAGTTTTGGGGCAGGTGTTTCCTTGTGGTTGCAGGAAGTGGTTAGGCCTCTATGTAGCATAGAGAGGTTTTCAAGCTGACATGGTGCTGGTGGCCGGAGGTCAGAAGGTGGTTGTTAGCCTCTCAGTCACGAGAGGTCTGAAGGATTGAAGTGTTGTTCTGTCCTTATGGTGGTGCCGACGCAAGCTTGCCTAAGCTGGGGTGGGCAAGGAGTCGGAAGCTTGTACCTTACAGGACTCCTCGGGTGAGTCCTGTGCAGGGAGCTATTTTGCGTGTGTCAGCGGCTCCAGTAACTCTGAGGCAGGTGCGTCCAGCTGTCCTTGCGGAGCCTCAGATTGACACCTGTGTGAAGGGTATGGAAGAGGATGCTGTCGTTGACAGCCGTGGTCTTCCTGTGGTGTTTGCAGGTTGAGGGTGCTGTCCTCCATGGCTTCTCCAAGGGGCTTGGCTGGTACCTGGGTTGTTGCCATGGTGACAGTTCTGTGCTGGTCCTGGGCATGCTCAGTCCAGCTGCATTGAATCTGGTTCGAACCTCAGTGTCTAGCTGGTCTGTAAGGCTTTGGGCACAGGTCCGCTCCTTGTGGGACGCTGTGATCTATTATGTGAGGTAGTTTACCTTCTGTTTTATACCCATAAGGTGGGGTAAGGAGATGAGAATCTTGATCACCCCGGTGTGGCTGTAACTCTGGCTTGGGTCATGGGTCGGATGTCAGCAGCCATGGGTGGAACAGTGTTCCTCGCGATGGCTTGTCAGTCTTTTCGTTCTCCTAACCGGTTAAGGTCAGGTTAAGCAGAGGATCTGCAACATTTTGGCACACCTGTGGTGAGAGACTAATGCATGACCCTAGAAAGTTCAGAGCCACGGTTTAATGGGTTCGCTAGATATGTAGCATAAAGCTAGGTATTTCATGTGTAGCTAGCTAGTGAAGTGTGTATTGTATCCTTATCATCTTAGCTGTGAATGTTAGGAGGCTAAGACTTGTGTGGTTCTGAGAGTATTTCCTGGAAAGGGCATAGCCGAGATGAAATAAATGACTTAAGATGGTTCTTATGACTAAAATATTTCTCTGGACTTAACTGGTGGTTCACTACGGCTTGACGAAGTGAAGAATAGGAGGAAAAAGGACAGCTTTCCTATTCAAATTATGCTTATTATCAATCCTCAGGACTATAGTTATGCCCTAGTAATCGTTGAAGTTACTTGTGTTGCAGGGTCATAAAAATTAGTGCACTTGTTGAAAATAAACAAAATCACAAATAAAGGTGTCTCTGGTTCCTTTCTGGGCCCTATGGGAAATGGAACCACATTTGAACAAGAGAAGAAATGGAAATAAATCATATACATGACAGTATAGACAAGTGAATAGCTGACTGCTATTATTATCGAAGTAAAATAAAAATAAAAAGGACTTAAGTAAGTGATCAAAACAGCCGGAATGATCTGAAATTGAGAGTAATCAATAGCACTGGTGACTAACCTTTAGATTTGCCTGGACCAACACTCCATAGTGGGTCACAGCTGTTGCGTGTTTAAGACCACACCGTGTGTGTCCCTCCAAAGGTTTAGTCAACATGCTGATGAAAATTCTCATAACTATAAGAATTCTTCTCTAGCTACACAGCTTACATGTAATTAAACTTGGGTATAATTGACAGGGCATCTGCAAATTTAGCCTACAGCGCTCAGCAAGGACTATGCCTAAACTAGTGAAGGTGAAATTCAGCTGAGAAGAATTGAAAGTAAGGAAAGAGAAAAATTAGAAACCCTAAATGGGGTTAAAGAAAGTATTTTAGAATACTTTGCGCTGTATACATAAAAGCTGTAATTAAGGCTTCAAGTAAATGATGCTAACCGCTAACTGTAGAAGTTATTATGTAGCTTAGCCTAAGCTGGATTGATGCTAGGTTAGCTTAGCTTAGCCTAAGCTGGATGGACGCTAGGTTAAGTTAGCTTAGCCACCTAGGCTGGTTTGTTTACAAAATGACGTCACGAGTTAGCACTTCCTGTGACAAGCCGTTGTCATGGGAACCAGTGCATGTCAGAACAATTCAACAGTACCTGAAGAATGTCTACACATTTTACTGAGTTATGAATGTTTAAACGGTTTAAAAGGGGGCCCCTTTACTTTAAGTCTTTCAAGAACTTGATGTTACATTCAGTAAAATGCTAATGTGTTTTGGCATTTGCTAATTTTACTCATGGAACTCTTCTCTTTACTTTACACAACTTATTCTATTTGTTTACAGAGTAAGGAAATAGATTTGCTGTAAGTCAAAGGTTGTCTAAGCCTATATAGTTACGTCCCTCTCATGCATAAATGCTGACTTTTCAGCGAGTGAACAGTTTTGATCACTAGGTAGCTCTCTGCTTGTGGATGCAGCTAAAAATTTAGGTGAATTACATCAATCTAACAATAATTTGTAAGGCCTTTACATTGTAGAAAGGGGAGCATCACCCAGGTCTACGTATATATAACACTGTCCTGAGCTTTCTTTGTCAGAAACAGGTTTAGCAATACTGCAATTTGGATTTCTTTAACCAAAGCAGGATAGATATCGGTACAGTTTACAAGCTGCTGAGATGAGATTCCTTTGTCAAACAGACTTACGCTTTAATGCTGAACTTACTGATACCAGTTGGAAATCTAAGACTCTTTCACTTACAGTAGAGATGTCAATTCCCGCTATCGTTTTATCTGCATTTAGACAAGCCAGCAACCAGTGATCAAAATGCGTATCGCATGTTGTGTTCCAGTTGGACCGCAATGGTCAAATGCACGCCTGTAGGTTAACAGTAGTTTAAAACTCAAGTGGTTTTCCTACACTATGGCGTCAAGGTATGCCCTATTTGGAGCTAGTGTTTCCTGTAACCCTTCATTGTCATGGAAACTAATGTGTAGCAGTGCCAATTCAACCAGCATGTAGCAAATGTTTGTTTCAAAAGAGTCGTGCATAGTCTGTTGGCAGGTGAGGCTTACACGTCCATTCAAGATTTTCTTTATATCAGTAAAATTCTACTTTTACTAATGCAGAGTCTTGCTGCTCTTTGAGCACACATTTTCATCTACTTTAAATGTTTTATGTCCTATGTTGACCAGGGACTTTTTAGCAGAGTCTTGCATTGTTTTCATGCTGTGTGCCTTCTGGCTTTGCAGTTCAGAATCAATGGGGTCTTAGGAACCTTTTCTGGGGAGGCCTTCTGTGTTAGAGGCCTTCTGCATCAGGTCACGCATCGTTGAGTGGGCATTGCGTGGGGGCAGGTGAAAATATGGTGACTAACTGGTTTTGGAGGAAAAGTTTCTTGAAGCTGGTGTCCTCCTCCGTCACAGGTTCGTTGTAAGTTCCACAGAAAACTCGTTCGGAGTCGGTGGTGGTAGCACAGGCCCTTCTAGGTCTGTCCTGCTTGGTGTTTGGGCAGGGCCCAGCTGGGCTGGATGTGTCTAGATCAGATGGAGTCTGTCTCGGTGTGCCACACCGGCTGCAGGTGCAGACTGCAGTTGAAAATCAATGTCTCGTGGATTGGCAGGGATGTCTCTGACCTTTCACTTGAGGTCAGCAGGGTCCATCTTTCTTGTGTGGTCCATTTGCAGTGGGTTGGACTGTTGCAGCTCTCTTTGGACCACATGGAGTGCGTCAATAATGTTACAGCATTGCTAAGTCAGTGTTCGGACTTCCGCTGCACATTGATGGCTTTAGCTCTCTTTGAGTTCAACCATTTCTTTAAGTTCTTTGAGTGAAACAGTTCTTTACCCGTCGGTTTGCAGGTGCTCAGAGCTGTCGTCCGCCTGAAAACTGATGATCTCTTTCAGTTGCTCTGCTCTGTCAGGGTCCTTGCATCTGTCCTGTGCCTTCTCCCGTTGAGCAGGGTTAGTTCATTTACCTCCTGTTTGAGGCCTGCGGGAGCATGGCCAAGGAGAAGATAATGCTGGTCAGCTCTTGGTGGCTCAGGCTGGGTGTCAGACGTCTGCTTTCATTGTTGCCTAACTGTTCCTTCCTCTGCCGTGGCAGGTCGTTGCCTGCTTCAGGCTGAAGGATGTCCATGACACTGCTCTGCCGGGTCTTCAGGTGGTCCTGGTGGCAGGGCTGGGTGTCTGAGGCCTACTGGAACACTTGTGGGAACACGAGAGAGAAATGGCAAAGGCAAATGCAAGTTTCTACAGAGGTGGTGAGCTATCTGTGTGGGAGAATGGCTATGTGGAGCAGCTAAAATTTAGTGTTGGTGAGCACACACAACAAAAAAAAAAGTTTTGAGTATCTTAGTTGACGTGCTTTAAGCAGCATCGACTGATGACTGGGCTCTTACATGTCATAACCTATTACTCAAAAATTCTGATGGTTCTTCTCACATGTTGTGCAACGAGAGTAACAGATAGAGCAAAACCAAAATAAAACAATGGGATGAAACCAGAAAAGAAGAGGAAGAAAGGAGTGTTTTACCTATTTAGGTTTAGCTAGGAGACATAGGTAAACATGAGTCACTTATGGGTTATGCTGCTGTTAGACTAAGCTACCAGGGACACATCAGACATCTCAAGGTCCAAAAGAAGAAGAAGAAACAATGGGAAGTGTTTCCAGTTCTGTCTGGGGCCTACTGTGCGTTTGTGTTTAGCCGTACTTCATGTACTTAGCTTGGTGCTAAGGAGTGAGGATGGGTAAAACACAGACAGGAAGTAGGATATTAATGACCTGTGTAACTCGCTATGGAAACAACAGTCGCTAGATATTGTAATCCTATAGAGAGAGAGAAGATGAGGATAGTGACTAGTGATCTAAAATAAGGTAAAGGTAAAGTTAGAACGTCCTTATAGCTCTAAGAAAACTAAAAGGAAAGGGAAGCGTATCAAGTAATTTAATTAAATTTCAATTTTAGTTAAGCCCTTCTTTTTTTCTTTAGCTGAATATAAGAATTCAGGCTGAAACAAACGTAAATAACTAAATTGAAATAAAATAAAATAAAAAATAAAAAAATGTATGTAAACATTGTGTGTTCTCATAGCTCTGGTAACTAGAGGGGAACTTGACTAAGCAAATTGATTTAATTAAGTTCCCAATTTAATTAAATTCAATTTAACTGAATAGGACTATTCAGGCTCAACAGGTGTAAATACACAAAATAAAATAGGGGTAGATTTAAGTAAAAATAAAAGAAACACAAATAAAAACCCAAAGTATCTGGGTTTCAATCTGAAAGTGAAACCAAGAGGAAGGGGTCGAGAGAGAGAAAGAGAGAGAGAAGAGGGTGGTTTAACCCTCTTATGAGACGTGCTTCGTGAAGCTCTGACACCAGGGTGAATCATTCGTCTCAAATCATTCGGAGTGTATCACTGCTAAGGTCACGTGATTTTATTAAACTGGGCTTCGTTACGCGTCATAGCTGTTTCGAAATTGTTTTAAATTTCAACGGTTCGTGAACCATTGTGTATCTGGTCTCTATGTGATCTCGTATCACTTTATAGATTCGTACACATTTAATGACGCATTTGATAAAGGGTCTGATTGACTTTCAAGTCAAGCTTTCATAAAACGAGCCCTACGGTTTACTAAGATATTATGCCTTGAAAGACACCTCATATTAAACGATATTAGGTAGCTCGCGGATTGCCATTACCTGATTACACCTTTTGATAAAATCTTTGCGATTGGTTTGTAAAAGGTGTTCCGTTGATTTGAGTTTCCGCTACACTTCCACTGTTTTGACCAGCAGGGGTCGCCAGCAAGGGCGCTTCAAACAAAGAATAATTTGTGACTCAGTTGACTCCTTTGATTCAAAGCCTCGAAGAGCTTTGACTCTCATTACTTGTGTTCAAATCACTCAGTTCAAATCACGCAAAATCTATAGTCTTTGGTTTAAGGTTACACTTTACGCTCTAACGTGTCTAAGTTTTTAGGCGGTGCTAAAACTATCACTCGAGGTAGAGGGTTTTACTTGTAAGTCATGCGTGTAAGTTAGGATTGAGGGAGCTATTGGCTACAACCGTCGCTTGTTTACACGAGGGTCTGTGAGATTGGTGCTGTTGTCAGAAAAACTAGATAGGAACGCCTGCTCGCGTTCCGGACGCAATGCCAACCAACAACACAGATCGTTCGGAGCAGCGATCGAGCTGTGCTGACAGTTTGCACTGAGTCTCTCGCTTAGACACGACGTTGCGTGTGAGTGACTCTTTTTAACAAATCAAAACAGCACCGTTCTTTCACAGACAATGGCAAATTACTAGTTAGCTAAGCTAGAATTTATACCACTAATTCGACGCGATTGTTTCATATGAGCGCTTCAGCGGTTTAATATGAATACAATGACGTAACGCATAATAAGGCCTTAATCGGTGATTGAGGAACATCGCTCAGATCACATTCAAAAATGCTGAAAATGGAGATTTCTTCGTCCATATCAGGTTAATTAGTTCTGGTACCATTTATGCGCGCGGCTAATCTGAGATTTCTTCGTCAGAGAAGGCTTATGCTCGATTTATATCTGAAATTAGGCTTTCTTCGCTAATATCAGGAGTTTCTTATCGTACGATTTAAATATGCATTATAGCATTTGTGAACTTTCTGCCATTCGTAGGAAGGCATATTCAAGCTATAGTTTTGCTGATTTACTCAGAAACTTGTACGTGCATGTATGAGATGTTAATAAAATTTATGGGACAACATATGATTGATTACTGTCTGCTTGCATACAATGTTTAATACGATGCCTTAAAATTCTCCACCATTATGTAAGGAACTCAGCTTTTTGGAAATATTAATAATCAATAATATCTTGTTATTATTAATTATAAATATTTGGGTCAGTTAATTGGATTAACTTGATGTGGCTGAATTAATATTACAATCAATTAATCAGTTCTTCCAACGAACTCTTTTGATTATTAATTTATTCTAATAAAGGGTATCTTCCATGGCCACCGAAGAATAATTATTTCTTCGCCTGTACAGTACTTTGAGCCAGTAGCAAAAACCGTGATCGTAAAGTGACTTGTATTGCAAACAAAACAGAACCAAATACATATTATGTACAAGTTTTATTAACTAAATATAGATATTTATATGAATATAAATAAACTAAACAACATACACACATGAATACATAAATAGGTTAGTGATAGGATGAAATTGGAAACCGGAAGAGGGTCTATGAGAAGAACCATCAGAATTTCATTTTCACATTTCATTGAATTGAATACTTGCATTTGTAATGGGAACAATTCTTGAAGTTGTTGAAAATTGAAGTCGTTGATGGTTCCGGCAGTGTCAAGTGGAAGTTGGTTGAGCGTTCTCTTTCTCCAGGACCGTATGGCTGGTTTGGGCAAGGCCTGGGACTCTGTTGAGGCCACGCCGAGCACCCAGAAGAAGTGAGGAAGTCAGAAGGATGGGTGATTGGAGTCGTTGTTGGTTGGAGTCTTTGTTCCAAAACTCTTGAGATTGTCCTTGGTTCTTTGTGAGAGAGTCACCTCTCTCCTGCCTGAGCCCATATCTGGTTGGATTGAGGCCTGCTGGGCCCTGGGGCCCCCGTGGAGGGGGAAGGGGGTTCCCCAGTAACACCAGAACAGTGTTCCGGCTGGATGAAAGAACTAAGAGAGGGAGGTCACATGTGGACTGTCTCTAATAAGGCCTGGAGAAGATCCTCCCCTAAGGGTTGAACTCGACCAATCAGAAAGGGGACATGTCTGAGAGGGAAAGTGGCTCTTAGTTGATTTACGGATCTTTGTCCCATAATATGATTATACCTTCATTAATGCTAAAATAGCTATAACACATCCACACTGCATTCTAGAAGAAGGTAATGTACATCAAAGTGTGAGTCATTAAATGAGGATTATTTAGGTAGGAGGCATTATACAGGTGAGGTTACATTGATCGTTAGTTGGTTGTATACCAGGATACATACCATAATATATACCTAATAGTACACGAGACAGTAAACCATTTACACTGTTTCTTTCACAGTTTTATGCATGTTCATTTATAGATCAGTTAGTCTATGATTAACGCAGCATAGTCTGTTTTAAAGAGGGTTTCTGTTTCATAGTCTCTCTCTTGAGTATGTGGCCACATTCCTCGGAGGTCGTAAAATCTCCTTATCATGCCCTGTAACATGACACTGTTTCTTTCACTTGTGTTTGTTCATTTGGGCTGTGTGAGGAGTCTCATAAACCTTTGTATATAATGAATAAATAGTATGTGTCTGATTGGTCCATACCCTACAAAAGGTACCCCTGAGCCTTCTAACCAGTGACGCCATTCTTCCAGCGCTAACTTGGCTGCCAACAACTCTCTGTTACCAATGTCATAATTACGCTCGGCAGGTGATAAGCGATGGGATAAAAACGCGCAGGGGTGCATCCTGTCGTCTGTGGAAGAACGTTGGGAAAGAACTGCTCCTACCCCCACCTCTGACGCGTCGACCTCCACCACGAACTGACGTGATGGATCAGGGTAACGAGGATGGGAGCCGAAACAAAGCGGCTCTTAAGTTTGGCGAACACAGCCTCGGCTGTATCGGACCACCTGAACGTCGTTCTGGGGGAGGTCAAGGCAGTCAGAGGCGCGGCTAGTTGGCTGAAGTTGCGAATAAAACGCCGATAGAAATTGGCAAATCCCAGAAACCTCTGCAGGGCCTTACGGGAATCTGGACTAGGCCAATCAATCACAGCCTTAACCTTGTCAGGATCCATACGCATTCCCTCAGACGAGACGATGAACCCTAGGAAAGGAACAGACTGTGCATGAAAAACGCATTTCTCCGCCTTGACAAAAAGCCCATTCTCTAGTAACCTCTGAAGCACTCGTCTGACGTGCTGAACATGTTCCTGGAGAGAAGATGAAAAAATCAATATGTCATCCAGGTAAACATATATGAATTGGTCGACCATATCTCTCAGCACGTCATTGACGAGTGCTTGGAGGACCGCTGGGGAGTTGGACAGCCCGAACGGCATAACCAAATATTCAAAAGTGCCCCCTAGGGGTATTAAACGCGGTCTTCCATTCATCACCCTTCCTTATGCGGACCAAATGATAAGCGTTACGTAAATCCAATTTTGTGAAGATGGATGCTCCCTGCAATCGCTCGAAGGCTGAAGACATCAACGGCAAAGGATAAGTATTCTTTACCGTGATGTTGTTCAGCCCTCGGTAATCAATACACGGTCGCAGAGACCCATCCTTCTTCCCCACAAAAAAGAACCCCGCCCCCGCTGGAGATGAAGAAGGGCGAATGAATCTGGATGCTAGAGAATCAGAAATATATTTCTCCATAGCCTCCCTCTCTGGAACAGAAAGCGAATATAATTTGCCCTTAGGTGGAGACTTACCAGGCTCTAAGTCTATAGCACAGTCATAGGGACGATGAGGAGGAAGAGAAGCAGCTCGAGACTTACTGAACACTTCTCTCAGGTCCTGGTACTCCTCGGGCACGTTAGACAAATTCACTGCCTCCTCCTGGAACACAGAAACAGGTACAGACGAACACGCAGATACGAGACAAGACTCATGACACTTATTACTCCATGAAGACACTGAATTGTGGCCCCAATCGACTCTGGGATTGTGCAAGGTGAGCCACGGATGACCAAGTACAACTGGTGCGAGTGGTGAGTCCATGAGGAGGAATTTTATAGTCTCAATGTGATTGCCGGATGTGATGAGAGTGATGGATTCAGTAATGTGAGAAATGTCGGGGAGGAGTTGGCCGTTGAGGGCATTAACGGAGATCTGGTGCTCAAGTGGAGAAATGGGAATAGAAAGTTTTTTAGCCAGTCCAAAATCCATAAAATTACCTTCCGCCCCAGAATCCAGTAATGCCTTGGTGTCGTGTGTGCAGGTTGCCCACCTTAGTCTTACCGGGAGGAGGGTAGATGATGATGGTGATGAGGTCTTCTCGGCGGAGATCCCACCCGATAGTAGCCTCAAAGTTACTACCGGGCTTGATCTTTTACTGGGCAGGCATGAATGAAATGGCCCGCCTTCCCACAGTATAGGCAAAGCCCCTGGGATCTCCGCCTCTCGCTCTCCTCCCGGGAAAGCCGAGCTCTACCCACCTGCATGGGCTCGGAATCGGGGATGTGACTGACCGTGTCCCTGCTGCCGACCCGGGAATCCTCCGTGCTGCGATACTGATGATCCTGCCGAAACCGACCCATCCTGCTCAGCCGTGCATCGACTCTCAGCGCTAGCTCGATGAGTCCGTTCAATGTCTGAGGAAGGTCCAGCATGTAAATCTCCCTCTGGACACGGTCAGCCAACCCATGCAGGAAACGGTCCCACTGCGCCTCCTCGTTCCATCGGCACTCTGCGGCCAGGGTGCGGAACTGGATGGAATATTCCGACACCGAGCCATTACCCTGGCGGAGATCGGCGAGTAGTCTGGCCGCCTCCCTACCCGCCACCGCACGATCGAAAACCCTTCTCATTGCGTCGGAGAGTGCCTGGAACGAGGTGCAGCATGGATCTTGATTTTCCCACACCGCCGTTCCCCAAAGAGCCGCCTTGCCAGACAGTAACGTTAGAACGAACGCCACTTTAGTTTGTTCTTGGGAGAATGTCAGCGGCTGTAATGAAAAATGCATTGAACATCGGGTCAAAAATGCTCTGCAAAACTCGGGTTCACCTGAGTATCCTTCAGGGGTAGGTAGGCGTAGCTCGCGTTGATGATGCCGCTCTGGTGGTACGGGTTGAACGGGCGGTGTGGGTGGCGCAGTGGGAACTCTCAGATGTTGTAGTTGTTGGGTGAGCTCGGACACCTGCGTCACAAGCGCTTGGACCGCCCGACCTGTGTTGGCGATGCTCTCTTCCTGTTGGTCCATACGCGTGATGCTTATCGAAGCGAACTCATCCCAACTTCTTGCGCCTGCTGCATCCATAATGTGGTCAGATCGTTCTGTGACAGAAGCTGGAGAAGGATGCAATAGCAAAAACGCTTTATTAGTAATGGTAAGTATAAGAACAACACGGTCAGGCACACAACAAGGGAAACAACACAGCTGGTCAGAATGGTGGATCGGACGGACACCAGCGCAGATTGTGGGTGACACAGGGACCTCGGTGGACAACCAGTGAAGAATCTCCAGTGAGGTGCTTCCAGTCCAGTGATGAATCTCCAGTGAAGTGCTTCCAGTCCAGTGATGAATCTCCAGTGAAGTGCTCAGTCCCGTGATGAATCTCCAGTGAGGTACTCAGTAATCCGTGGAAGTGCAAGGGAAACTCGAGGAAACACGACGACGACACAAGGGAAATCCACAGGAGGAAGAACAGCTCAGGAACAGGAACACACTGGGAAGAACAACGATCTGACAACATAAGACACCAGTTACTGAACATATAAAGGAAAAAACTGATTGAAGCCAGCTGGCGCTGCTGATCATCACTGATCAGTGACCACGCCCACAATTAACGCACACACACACAACAGCACGCAAGACGAGAGAGAGACAATGAATTCATACACCGTGACACTGGATCACAACATCAGCATTTAGACGATTTTGTTTGTGTGTGTTTCGCATCCTCTAAGCCTTGCAATTTAATCACCCAGATTGCTTTTGATGCCTTTATACTTCAAACGCAGCCATGATAATTTATCAGCTGTGAATGAGAGGTATGGCTCTGAACATTACTTTGACATCCTAGGAACACAGAGCACTGTCTGTCAGACAACCTCAAATCTGGGTTAATTTGAGGTTATTTTAAGGACCTAATCATTCATACGAACAAGGACAGTATTTCCTAGTCAAAGCTATTGTCAAATATGGGTGAACAAGCCATTTAGAAAGGAGTGCTGGAGAGAGATTTCACTTTCTTATTAAAAGGTCAGCAGAGTCAGGGCTGACCTGCGAAAACTGCTGTATTTAACATATGTCTTCAGACTCTCAGCAGTAGCTTTGATAAAGGTCAATGGAAAGCCATGTGAAAATTAGTAAGTTCCTCATTTATAATGGGCAAAGGATGAAGAGGAAGTCATCGGGTTTTAAGGATACACAAAATATTTTTGCTTCTGCTCAGTTTACTTCATTACAATCAGCTAAAGCAAAAAAAAACAACATTTGGTCACAGCATTTTATTTTGTGCAAACCACTGTCAAGTATAAGTTTTATGAACTATTTATATTGGGACAACATGAATAATTGTCATTGACATTAACTGCTCTTGTGAAAAAGAAATAGACATAGAAATCATTTGATTGTGACAGTGCACATTTTTCAACAAAAAAGGGAAAACATCAATGCGGAGCAAAAAGTGCCATTTCTTTCTGCAGGGTTTCACCACTTTCTACAAAATATGGTGTGCATTTATTGAAGAGTTGTGCCACTTTTTGCACAGGATATTTCAGTATATTTCTGCATCTTATTCACCAACCACCCACAATCCAGCTTTAAGCAGGTGCTAAATGCCCTGAAATAGCGATTTGCATAATTATTTAGCTATTCAGGCGCTAAACAACCAGCATGTGTGAATATTCAGTGGGTGCAATTCATTTGTGATTTATACTCTGTATATTAAACATTAATTTAAAAAAGAAAGCATACTCCCTTCGGATGATCCATTTTTAGGGGACATGCTATGTAATAATTTACACTATAGGAAATGGAACTGTCATTGACTCACTATTGCTGGCCTGTTTTTTATTAAAATAAAAAAGCTTTGGTCTTAACGTGGTGGTAATCTTAACCATGAGAGCCTTTATACATCTCTCATTGTCAATGCAATAGCTCACTTTAAGAGTCATTTACTAAATTATGTTACATTCTCATTCATCTTTGCCCCAGCCAACCATGCTTAGTTTGATAAAGGTGCAGTCCACTTGAATAATTCCCTGTAATGGAACAATAATGGAAGAAGTGCTTATTCACGTCAAAGAGTCGGTTATCATTACCTCTAATGTTACTTAGATCATGAACAGATTATGGGAAGTTTAATTAGGTTGACTCTCCTTTGCATGTTACTTGTACATGCAGAGAACTTAACTTTCGTAATTTTACTACAACATACAACTATTTAATGACAGCAACTCTAAACACATTTATAAACACATAAGATGTATTTTCTCTGACACTAATTCCATTACTATAATTGGTGCTTTTCAATTGAACATAAAATAAATTAAATGGATTGGAAAGTCTTTAAACTGATCAGAGATTTCATAAAATATTGAAATACACAAAGGAATCTCATTATTATTTCATTGCAAAAACATGCAAATTATTTTTCCAAATAATACTGAACGTATTGAAGTAAATTAGAGTGAGCTTTCAGAAACTGTCGCTGAAGTGCAGTTTATTATGTAGTGTAATTTGTTAGAGTGGTGATCCATTCCTGTCATGACAGAAAGAAGAATAATTAGTTTCAATGAGTTACTTTGCAGCTATTTGAATATAGCTTGAGCCTCAAGCACATCCACCTGTCTTTGAATGGCAAGAGCACGTGCTGTGATCCAGATGAAGTAAATGAAAACCGAAGATGACAAATCAGCCCATCATTCCTGATCCAATACTGTGTAATAATCACCATCAAAAATGTGACCACAGCAAAAATGCTAATTTAATTTGAGAAAACAATCATTTTGATTCTCCTCCAGTCATGTACCGAAACGGGTATCAGTATTAGTCTGTAATAACCTCCCAAAGGTTTTGTAGAATTGCTGATGTCTCGAGAGACATGGGAACGGGAGCAGGAAACAATGACTCACAATTGCTGAGGTAAAAACTGAGGGAATTGCATGCTAATAAAGGGCCCAATGATGGTGTATTGAGGTCCCAATGAATGAATCAGATAGTATTAGACCTAAAGTAGGTTATATGTACCACCCTACGAAAAAGAAGTTTATTCAAGTGTGCTATTATACTTTGAGTCTAATTTTGAATGTACTTCTCAGAAATATAATGTATGTACATCTCAGAAATATATTAAAATTGTAGGTCTATTCTTTATATTGACCGAAAAGTATAGCTTAAGTGTATTGGCCTATAATTGTACTCAGTCTTTTGATTGAGATATACTTAAAAGATAATTAATATTCTAAGTGGTTTGTTGTTGTACATATTGTTGAGTAGCCTATTAAATACTTTTTTTCACAAATTTTATACTGTCTTATAAACTTACATTGTTTGAAAATATTTCTATTGATGTTGCTAATTCTGATTATCTCTAATCTTTGTGTAGGCTAGTCCACTGGAAGTGTACATAGGAATTTAGTTCAAATATACTTTACTCTTTCCCCCCCACGGAACCTTTTCACCGACTATGATGACATGATTTAACATGATCAGCATCGAAAATCCTGCAAAGTTTTGTAAATATATATTTTTAAATATGTAGCTACATTTATAACACTATACTTTTTATTATATTATCTTTGCATCAAATTACAAAAAACTTGTTAACGCTGCTGTGAGGGTGTTTCTAATACAGCGGCTGTTGGAGTGTTACGTCAAAATTGACATATTTCTCTCTTCTGACTGCCGTTATCAATCCTTCTCTATTTTTTCCTCTTTTTGAAAGTTGTGAAAACACTATTGTGGAGGTTTTCTTTTGCTATTTTGAGCAAATAGGAACACAAATATATTTAATGTATCCTCTCATTCGCCGCTATAGAACTTTACCTAACTATGACGACTTCTGCTTCTGAGAAACCCTGAAATGTGAAAAAGGTCTATGAATTTTCCAACTATCCATGGCTGCATCTGAAAAATTAAAAATGCTACCCTTGCAGGATGCATTCCAAAGTAGGACTGCACCAAGGCACGTCCGAATCCAATGTTAGCTTCACCTCATGTCTCCTAGGATACCTTCATCTGATCCATTTTTGAAGGTAGCAGTATCCTTCTTTGCCTATAATATCCCACAATACGTTTTTCGTTGTGTTGGCCATTCACCCAGAATGTGTTTTTGCAGTTAAAAACAGTAAAAAGAAATTAAAATAAATAAAGCGATGAGCTTTATTGACTAACACAACGGTCAAGCACATAAAGCGTGTGCTTACATAAAAAATAATGGAAAAGTAGCACAGTGGAATGGGAAAATGTGTTCTGTGTGAAGGGCCCCTTACATGATTCTTGTGGATTACATTTATATGTTTGATTAATCCTGAAAAACCACTTCCTAGCTCAATGCACTTCACATGGATGGCATTGTGGTGGCTGGGGTAGAGCTGTTGCAATTTTTTTCTGTCTACCTGGAGCCAGGTATGTTTTGTCTTTTATTCTACTCCTATCTGTCAGATAATAGCTAAAATCTGGAGCATGGGATCTGGATCTTGTTCAGAATAATCTGATTTGTTCACTGTGGTCTGATAGGTTTGTAAGACAGAAAAACTGGAAGAACTGTAAGAGAGGGCTACTCTCTGAGAAAACAAAGCAAATTACCATTTGAGGTCACTCTCATGCAGCATTCGAAACGCAAGTCTCACCCCAGAATCATTCTAATCTACATCTCTTTCCCTCCACCCCACCCCCACTCTCTCTCTCTTGTAGTGAGATCACCTAAAACTCATCCAAAATATATGGTTTTAATGTGAACAATTATCATACAGTTTTATACATGTTTGGTATCATTTCAAATGTCTCAGTGCAACTGGTACAAATGTCTCATTCCCAAAGAAGTAAACCAAAAGGTCATAAAGTTCTTAAGAGTTTAGAAATATCTTACACACAGAAGGGTGTGACTTTCAGGTAAATGGTCCCCTGCTCGCAGAAGGTGTTTACTCAATGCAAATTGCCACTGTTAGCAAATGGTTCAACGTCTGCCCCCAGTAAGTCTGGGATGGTGATTAAGGTGAATTTCCACTGTGAACTCATGTTTACATTTGAAATGAGGTCTGTCTATATAATGAAACGCAACTAGAGCCCAGGGCCTTTTCTGTACCTCAGATCAGTCCGTGAATGCTGAGTGTCGCCGAGACAATTTTTAGCATTAGTGTTTCTCAGTCATCACACAATCAGTGCCTGTTTAGGGTCCATTAAATGTATCCATGGAGACAAATGCTTTGTTTGGAGGTGAGAGATCTTCCTGAAAACCTTCTTCTGGTTTGTCTTATCTTGAAATGGTCCTTTTAATAGCAAGTCCTTGCAAAAGGCTTCTAATACTAAGTGGGCTGAAACAGGGATTGATGAAAGAAGAACTCCACCAGTGGAGTAAGGGTGATTTAAGCCATTTGGATTTATATTTGAGAAGGGCAGAGCGCAAAGCACAAAGACTCAAGTGAAATATAATAATTGTTGCACTTTGCTCTCATATTTGTCTTTTCTTGTTGTTGTTTTTTTTCACACTAACTATAAATTTAAAATTTAACTTAACCTAACCCAGTGTCACAAACGTCTGTGGCTGTTGTAATGCACAGCAAAGATGAACTCAAAAAAAAAAAACAGGCTTTACTGTGAGTTTCCACAAAATTAGACACTGTACTAGCATAGGGAGTAAAGACAACCAACTAATGACGACACGGAACACTGATTAAACAGAACTGAGGGTACTAACTAGGAACTCAGGCAGGTAAAACAGGGACAGAAGACAGAGAAACGAAAACCAAAACTGAACATACACTTTACAATCAATTGCTGCCCTAAATTTTTCAGTATAATCAAATTGGCTGTACAATTTCAACTTGCCTATTAATTTTGTGTAACTAGTAAAAAGTTGATATTGAGAAAATTATTTTGATGAGTTGAAGTAATGGAAATATACATGTTTGTCACGAGTAAATAATCACATCTTTTTTTTCACAGCAGCTACTGGCATGATTCTTGCATGAAAGGTCTACATTTTATACATCTTCATGGACATCAATTAATTTTGGCACAATCTTATCCAAGTGTTCCAAATAATTCATTAAGACATGACAACATTCCACAAAGATTTTTCAATGGCATAGAACAGAGCAAATGTATTGCAAATTGGATGTTGATATTGTAATTTTGTAAGAGGGTTGAGAATTTCTCTTCCACAGCAACACTGAATTGTAGCACCAAGTTACACAGTGTGAAATAATGCATTGCTAGAGTTTTACATCAAATTGTTTAGCAAATGACAACAAATCATACACTAAATCGTTTTTTTTATATTATTTAAATATTTATTAGTCACAGAAGCATAAAAATGTTCCAAAAGTGGCACCAAAGAAGAGACTGTATTATTCGTTTTTACCTTTGTTTCAGATGACTTACTTAATTCCACTTTCATAGTGTCATTTTCAGATAAGAAATTGCCTGTTACAATGTGTATTCGCCTAATCAGTGTTATTGAGCTCATACAAATGGAAATAAGAATGTTAACCCAGGGTTCACAAATGTACAGTGTGGAATCTTAAAAAAGTGAATTGACCAAGTTTAGGCTACTTACTAACCCAGGGTAAAGTATGATCAGTGATATTATGTCTAAGTTTAAGGTGTCTAAATGGGACATATTGTAGGTCAACAAATTCAAGTATGAAAAGCCTATTGTATATTAAGCCTTGCCAAAAGTCTGGATAATGGACATTTAAGAGAGATGAAAATGAAAAGTTCTTTAACAGAAGCACAAAGGCACTTATAAACATGTAGAAGAAGAATATCTCTTTGACATTAAAAAGGGATCACAAGAAGACATGGTTCAACCTCTCGAGGCATTACACAACAGATTATGCAATCCAGCTTGCAATGTCTTGTCACTCGTCAGCAGACAGAACTCATGCAAGATTAAAAAGAGGCTGTAGTTTGGCTAAAGTCTCAACCCAAATGAATTTTGTCCTTAGGGTTCAACATCTGGTCGAAGCTAATGCTGCTCAGGGCTTTGCTAAGACTGCAATTTTGCTCATAAGGCTGCACAGAAAGAGAATTAGCAGTTTGGAAGAAAAAAAATTGTGTACAAAGAAATAACGGCTGTGCTAAAACTTTTCTATCAAACTATAAAACGATTTCCCATGAAGGCAACATTTCTTTGTTTGTGTTCTCTGTGCTATTTTAAGCCCAGTGTTGTCAGATATAATAATCCATGTATATCCTTCCTGCACTTTAAGAGGAAATATTTTGGTCTGAGTGATGGAGGTCATTCTTTTTACACAACACAACTAAAGCGACCGTTCACTGACACCCGTGCAAATGTATTTATTTTCTCCTGCTTTCATTTCCTGCTGACACGCCAGGTTTTGCATGCACACGTTTTACAGTGTTTTGCAGCTGATAGTGAGTTGTTAGGCACTGTGATGAAAAAGGAAAAGCTCTTTCAAATGGAGATCAAGCCCCTTATTTACTTAACATGTCAATATACTTTGTTAGTCCTACTTGCAAATGTTTCCAGTTCAGTTTTAACTGTACACCTCGTCCGAAATGTTTGCCTTCAAATTATGTATTAGGAAACACTTTAGAATACGGTTCCTTCGTTAATGAATAACTACACAAGAACCAATGAGTAACAAAATATTAACAATCTAGTAACTATTATTAACTAACAAGAAACTCTGATTAACGAACTAGTAAGTAATAGCGCACAGATGAAAGTGGTAGTTCACTATTAACTAATCAATAACTACTATTTTTTTATGCTTCCCAGAGAACTACTGAAAAAGTTTATTAACAATCTAGTAACTACTATTAACTAAAAAGAAACTCTGATTAACGAATTAGGAAGTAATAGTGCACAGATGAAAGTGGTACTTCAATAACTACTATATTCTTTAAAGCTTCCCAGAGAACTACTGAAAATTTTCATAATTCATACAAAACTAATCAATAACCAATGCAGGATAAATTACTAGCACTACATTAACATTTGAACTGCTACCGTAAACGAATACACAAGGTTGTTTAAATTATCAATATGTAAGCTGTTAATAATTGGCCTATGCTGTCTATTTATCAACTGAATAATTTTAAAGAAATGGATTTTTAAATGCAGTTGTCGGGACTCGGGACCTTACTTGTCCTGTGGCCAATTTTCTGGCATTCCTTTGGACTGGTATTGAATCACTAGAGTCACGGTGACGACTGGAACATATTGAATCATCAGCCATCCAAGTACCATATAGATTGAATTTATTATTTAACTTACCTCACAAAAAAAATTGTTTTTATGTATGTCTCCTAGCATATATATATATATATATATATATATATATATATATATATATATATATACACACATATATGTGTGTGTGTGTGTGTGTGTGTGTGTGTGTGTGTCTTGTGAGTGAGAAGATTCTACACTTTATTGGCTTTTCATTAGTAACTGTAAGAATCATGGGAACAAGCTAGTAATCACTCAAGTGTTACTACATAGTCCTATGGGAATTACTAATTATTTGGATCCGTATTCTAAAGTGAAGATCATGGTAACTAACTAGTAATGACTCAAGTGTTACTATATTTCTAAAGAAATTTTCTAAAAGTATACTAAAGTTCACCAAAAATCTCAAACGCTTGAAATTACTTTTGTGTTTGGTTGCACAAATCATGACTAGATCATGTAGTAACACTTGAGTCATTACTAGTTAGTTCCCATGATCTTCACTTTAGAATACGGATCCAAATAATTAGTAATTCCCATAAAAGTATGAAGTATGACTTTCATCTGTGCACTATTACTTCCTAATTTGTTAATCAGAGTTTCTTTTTAGTTAATAGTAGTTACTAGATTGTTAATAAACTTTTTCAGTAGTTCTCTGGGAAGCATAAAAAAATAGTAGTTATTGATTAGTTAATAGTGAACTACCACTTTCATCTGTGCGCTATTACTTACTAGTTCGTTAATCAGAGTTTCTTGTTAGTTAATAATAGTTACTAGATTGTTAATATTGTGTTACTCATTGGTTCTTGTGTAGTTATTCATTAATGAAGGAACCATATTCTAAAGTGTTACCATGTATTATATAAAATATTTCAATGGCATTTTAAACTCCGCACCAATTTAAATTGAACTCATCTGAACTCAGTAGACCTTATTTACAGCAGCACCATCTTTGATTGGCATCTTTGATTCAGTGGGTTGTACTGTTATTTAATGTGTTTTTGGATTGTTCTGCTGACGAAACACTGCAAAAATATATTTCCAAGAAACTTCAGTAGACTTAAATCTCCAGACAACATGAGCTGAGGAAAATTATAAGTGATCTGGGAGATTTATATAGCTATATACAGCGGATGCCATTGAAAACATGGTAAGTCTGTCCCTTACAGCCTCGCTTTCATACCTGTCACGGCGCTGCTCTGAAAAAGGTCCATTGGAAAGAAGCTCTCTTCTGGAAATGGAAAGCATGCTAGCACTACAGTCACAATAGCAGGCATACTATTCATGGAGCTCATGAGGTCTTAAAGAGTTTGGCAGGACTTTTAAGATGTATACCCACTGTTGATGTGAGGTGATAATGTACAACACTGTTATGGTTTTTCACAGAACATCTTAAAACCAAAAGCATGCCTGAGTGGAAATTCAAAAGTTATGATAAAGCTGGAAATTAACACAGTATGTCCTGTTTGCCCTTTAGAGCTTACAAATCATTCCAGCCATGCATGAAGGCAAGTTGGACAGCTGTTTCAGACAATTGCATGAATTCATTTTAAGAAGAAACATTGTTTGAAAGAACAGAGAATATGAATATATGTGTCATGAGGTTGGAGGAACGAACCCAAATGCAGACGATATGCAGACTAACAGGGATTTATTGAGGCACAAAACAAAAACCCACGAGGGGGCAAAACAGGACATATGGGGCAGTACAACTAGACTAAGACAGGAAATAAACTAGGACTAGATACTGACTGTTAAAGACAAGATGAAGAAAACAAACAGCTACATAAACTCACAATTCTTAATACAATATTCAGACAAAGTACTCACAGGACTCTCACAAAGAGTAACACGCACAGGTTGACAATGTACCGACACAGGACAGCAAACACAAGGGGATTAAAAAGGGAGACACTAATGACAAAGACAGGTGAAGCTGACTAGACAAGGACAGGTGAAAATGAATAGACAATAATGACGAGACGAGGATAACAAGGGGGCGGGGTAACGTAACGAGACAACACAAGCACATGGCCCAAGCAATTGGCCATGCGCTTGTACACAAAACACAGGTCTGTCATGATCCAGGCTCAAGACCAGAGGAAATCAAGGACAAGAAGGCCGGATCATGACAGAACCCCCCACTTAAGGAGCGGCTACCAGACGCTCCTCAAGAGGACATCAGACGCGAGACAAGACTGATTGAGACATTGACACAAACCAACAAAACATGACAAACAACAGTAGTGGCAAACACGAAAACACAACAGCAGGGTTAGGATGAAACAATAAAAATAACAAACAAGGAAGAGGTGGCGGAGGAAACACAGAGTTCATGGGGGGTGGTCCAGGGTGGATGGGTGTGCTGGGGGTCTTCGGAAAATGGGCTGAGGGCTTAGGGCGAGGAATCCGGGCAGGTTTGGATCGGGACACAAGAGGGGTCTTGGAGGAAACAGTCCGGGGTTGATTAGGGACAGGAGGTACAGTGGACGACGGAGGGGGAATCACGACAGGGGAAGCTGAGGGTGGCGAGACAAGACTCCTGACTGGGGAAACAGCGGGCAAAGGAACAGGACACATAACAGGGGACGTAGCAGACGGCTGTGGAGCGGGAACCGAACTCACAGAATCAGACTCCGCACACATGAAAACAGACTCAGATGAAGCGCTCAAATCAGAACCGGAAGAACCGCTGTCTGCCGCGGGCTCAGTGACTGCAGCGGGCTCAGTGACTGCAGCGGGCTCAGTGACTGCAGCGGGCTCAGTGACTGCAGCGGGCTCTGTGACTGCAGCGGGCTCTGTGACTGCAGCGGGCTCTGTGACTGCAGCGGGCTCTGTGACTGCAGCGGGCTCTGTGACTGCAGCGGGCTCTGTGACTGCAGCGGGCTCTGTGACTGCAGCGGGCTCTGTGACTGCAGCGGGCTCTGTGACTGCAGCGGGCTCTGTGACTGCAGCGGGCTCTGTGACTGCAGCGGGCTCTGTGACTGCAGCGGGCTCTGTGACTGCAGCGGGCGAAGAACGGGAGGCTCCCCTCTTCCTCCTCTTTCTCCTAGGTCGAGAAGCAGTGACCATCACCGGAGCTGAGACGGGTTGGGGAAGCACGGCGGGAACTGTGTCGGGCGAAGAAGGGGTTATCTCTGGCAGGATAGACTCCGACGCGGAGGACTCTGAAGGAGAGTCCCACGAGGTTCGCCTCCCTCGTTTCCCTCGAAGACTGAAGGGGGTAGATGAAGTGCCAGGAGTCATGAGGGCGCCAGCCTGGTCCCCAAGCGTCGCGACGCCTATCATTCGACCCTCGGGAATAGCTGGCAGGCAGGCAGAAGGTGGAGAGCCCGAGGAAGAAGCCTGCGGAACCTCCCGGGAAAAATGATCCCAGAGGCGGGCATAATCCCTCATGATCTGCTCACCCTGGGATGGGATAGGGCAAATGACCCGTTCTCCGTTGGTTGCTGCGGACAACCAGCATCGCTCACGGAACTCCGTCTGGAACTGGAGTTGAGAGGTCATACTGTCTGCTGGGTTCTTAGTTGGTCGGTACATTCTGTCATGAGGTTGGAGGAACGAACCCAAATGCAGACGATATGCAGACTAACAGGGATTTATTGAGGCTCAAAACAGAAAACAAAAACCCATGAGGGGGCAAAACAGGACAGATGGGGCAGTACAACTAGACTAAGACAGGAAATAAACTAGGACTAGATACTGACTGTTAAAGACAAGATGAAGAAAACAAACAGCTACATAAACTCACAATTCTTAATACAATATTCAGACAAAGTACTCACAGGACTCTCACAAAGAGTAACACGCACAGGTTGACAATGTACCGACACAGGACAGCAAACACAAGGGGATTAAAAAGGGAGACACTAATGACAAAGACAGGTGAAGCTGACTAGACAAGGACAGGTGAAACTGAATAGACAATAATGACGAGACGAGGATAACAAGGGGGCGGGGTAACGTAACGAGACAACACAAGCACATGGCCCAAGCAATTGGCCATGCGCTTGTACACAAAACACAGGTCTGTCATGATCCAGGCTCAAGACCAGAGGAAATCAAGGACAAGAAGGCCGGATCATGACAATATGTGTGTAGCATAAAAGCAAATGATTCTTATGTGTTGATAATATAATCTCCTTAAATGGTTTCTGATTAAACAAAAATCCACATTCCTTCTCATTTTCTCTTTTTCATCGATCAACCTTTCAGATCTCAAATCCAGGCCACACAAGGGAACACAAATTTAAACACAATGTTGATATGCATTGATATGTCAACATTTTGGTGCACAGAGTTTCTACATTCTTCTATATTCTGTTGTTACAATATAACAATAATGAAAGGTTAATGTCTGAAAGTTCCATTAATTTAGAACCCAGGTGCCCTTATGAAAAGAAGAAGAAAAAAATATATAACCCAGGCGGTTGGGCTCGAGTGGAACCCTCAACCATGTCCCGAACGGTCTCTGTTGGATGATTGGTTTCCTGGGGCGGGCCGGGCTAGTTCTCAGCTCACCGCCCCAGTATCATTCTTCCCTGAAGTGGATTAGGAGCTTACGAGGGCATGGACAGCACCTTTCTCTGCTAGAAGAAAAGTAGCTTAAGTAGCTCCTCCCCCCTCACTACACTTGATGGGGGAGCAGTGAAGGGTTATGAGGCTATCCCTCCAGTGGAGCGGTCTGTCGCGATGCAAACGTGTCCGGTGATCGCTACCTTATGGAAGGGGGATCCTCGTCTCCCCTCTAAGGCCTGTAAGTTCTCGTACGTCCTTACAGGCAAGGCTTACAAAGCCCGTGGGCAAGCTGCTTCCTCTCTGCATGCCATGGCGTTGCTTCAGGTCCACCAGGACCGCGCAGTCATGAACATGCACAAAGGTAGCCCAGACCGTGAGCTCATGGGTGAGCTCCACACTGCAACCGACCTCGCCCTCCGGGGCACGAAGGTTGCAGCTCACGTGATCGGTCTGGCGATATCCACCTTAGTGGTCCAGGAGCACCATCTCTGACTCAACCTGGGAGACATGAGGGATGCGGACAAGGTTCGGTTCCTGGACTCCCCCAATTCACAGGTTGGGATGTTCGGCAACGCGGTAGAGAACTTTGCCCAATAGTTCTCTGCAGCCCAGAAGCAGATGGAGGCCATCCGGCACATCCTGCCCCGGCGGCCCGCTGCTGCCTCCACCCGTTGCAGATCCTCCGCCAGCTTGTCGCCAAGGGCGTCCGTCTACTGCCACCTCCGCTCCCGCTGGACCACCGGCCCAGGCTTCAGCGTGGAGCCGGCCGCAGACGCTCCCAAAGCAGGTGGCAAGCATTAGCGTAAACGCTCCCCAGCGGGCCGCTCAGAGATGGAGGAAAGAGCTCTTGGAGTTGGTCACCGATCCAATCCCTCCCCCCGGAGGAGGGCTGGATGGAGTTCTTTGTTTTTGTGTGTCTTTTCCACCCACATTTTCAACTAAAGAGCAATTTATTCTGTTCCTGGGTCCTAAGAGGGCCAGACTGCCAGCCGGCACATGGATGCATTCTAAAACCCGGTCACGCCTTCTCACGCATACCCTGCCGTCACGTGGAGACAGGTAAGTGTAGCACCACACACTCAGACCCCGCTTCGGGCCGCTTTCGGACCTTCCAAGCTGGGTCCCTGTTCTGCCCTGCAATGGCAAAAGACCTTCACTCGCTAGGGTGTGGAACTGAGAAAAATTACTTTAAAGATTTTTAGTTGTCCCATCAAAATTAATTATAGGTAGGACACTGGAAATTTGGCAATTTGATGTTTTAGTAATGAAAATTATCTACATAAAAAAATCTTGAGCTCAAACGTGACTTTTGACCACTATTTTAAAGTTACTGTACTCTGTCTTTGTATTGTCAGCAAAAAGTGCGAAGTCATGCCAAGGCAAAAGGCAGTGACTTCCAAATTATCAATATTTGGTTGCTGATCAATATTAACAAAGTCACTATAGTAACACCTGTATAAAATCTAGTGATCATGGCATTCATTTTTTATGATTTACAATTATTGAGCGATAACTGGTGTTACCGTGTTCTGCCTTGGTTTCTCATGGGTTTTTGGAAGTTACTGTTAAGACAACCCATTATTTTCTCGAAAAAACAATGGAATTGACTCAAGATACTTATCCACATGATAAAGGAGGTCTTGAATGTGAGTTTTAATTGGGATCCCAATTGAACTCGTAGTCCCGTAGCCATAATTGCTGGACCACTGCTAACTCCGGGTTCTGCTCCTCAGCGAAAAACAACTGGTGCGTGCATCGACTTCCATGTTTATACCCGTGCTGCGGGGCGGAGCATGTGATGCAATTCTTGCACACCAATGTGCATTGGCTCAATTTTACAATACTCAAATATAACAGGCTCCCTAAGTGTGATCCCAATCTGTTGACATGTCGACTATGACTCCATTCCCTCCTTCAGAAAACGAGGGTTACATATGTAGCCTGATCAAGATGTTATAATGGTTTTAAGCCAATCGTAAACCTAACCACAAACACTACTCTTCAGCACAATGGTAACCCAAGACACACCAGAAACCCTTTTAAATTTCAAAATAATAGAACATTAAACACTAAAAGATCTCACCCTATATTAACATTGAACGAAACACATTAAATGACACTTAGTTTTAACATTTGCTCTCCTTTAACAGTCAGAAGCAAAGCATGCGGGGAACTAGAAATCTGTTTGTCACATTCCATGAATGTGTGTATATATATATGTGAACATACATTCACATTTATATGGGAACATTTATGTGCAATATATGTACACAATAAAGGATAAACCTCTGTGAATATTACTTGTAATGCTATTTTTGTATTCATTAAAAAAACACGGTCAATGCATATATTTCAGTATATTGAAAAATATAAGCACTATTTTCCCATATACGGAAATGTATTATGTAATCTATTGCATTATATTTTGCAGTATATTTCCATATATTTTTGTTCTATAAGGGTGTGACCTCATCTAAATCGTAAAAGTTGTTTAAACTTTTTTTAAACTCATTTAAACTGTGCATCATACAATTTTCAAATAATTCCACTACCTAAATCACACATAGTAAAAAACTAAAATAAGTTTAACAATATACAGTTCTTCAATCCATGCCAAGGAAACAGATCCAACTTACATAGATTTGGAGCTTTGAGCCACAAGCTTTAAACCGAGGTTTATGGATGAGGGCTGAGAAGCATATTAGCCAGTGAAGCAGTCACCACGACACATTATAAACTCAGGGTTGACCCCGCCGAGCAGTATTACTATAAGTGGCAATATAAATGTAAATGGGATACTTCAACTTAGAGATCGGTAAAGATGGAAAACAATTACTCAATCCCATACATGTGGAATAAATAACACACACAACATAGTTGTTAATATGATTAGTTCAGATTTATGGCTTCTATTATGACATTTTATGGCAATGAAATGCTGAACATATTTATGTGATTATTGTTTTGTATATATAATTTGAACTCCCGACTGAATTGAATTTTTTTATGCACAATAATCACGAGCCTGCTTCTCCCAATATAATTGTAAGTCTTTAGAGAAGGGTCTATTGACAGTGGGTTTATAACCAACTCTCTCTGTTTTCATATTAAGCTTATTGCTTTTTGATGAATTACAACACTAAAAGTTCACATACAGTACAGTCTCAGAGAAAAGAATCAACCACAAAAACATTTGGATGCGACCTAAAATATTTCATTATTTCTTTATTAAAAATCCATGAGGCATTTAGAGCACATTAGGCTATTTATATATACTTGAGCGAGTGTTCATCCAAGCATATTCATGTTGTGTGTACACATTTGTATCAAAACTAAAACAGGTTCACAAGAGGCAGAAATGAAAGAAACTGTGTGCTTGAGCTGAGGTTAGCTTACATTAGCTCCCTTAAGAAATAGTATTTCAAAACCTCTAAAATTTAATTTGAATACTCACAGACAGATAAAAATAACAGACAGATTAATTAATTTTGAATAATAACAGACAGATCCCACATGCATAAATGCTTCCTGGCACTTTAGACTCCTTCTGAGAGAGCTGAATGCATGCAATCATGACATGCACCTCAAACCCGATGCTCTCTAGCAGCAGAGAGTATCTAATACTTTTTGCCTTTTGAGAAATGAGAAGAAGTCTCAGGCACAACAGCCTGAAGATTATTTGTGAATAAACTCAAAGCTGAAAATCTAAAGAGACAATGATTAAATTATTTAACTTACGTTCAGTTTAAATGGACACTCTTTCAGAAAACACAACCTCAAATGGATTTTGTACCTCTTCAGAGCTCTTCTTAAGGCTGTACAACACATTTCTCTGCATATTTAATCAAAGTTCCTTTTATTCTATAATAGTTGAGACAACAGTGGTCCCTAAGAGGTACTTCTCCCAGACAGGGACTCTCTTTTTGGTTAAAGTTAAAGGGACACCATGAAAAGAATTAGCCCTGGTCACAGTTGTTTCAATTTTCTATTTTAGTGCTGCGTCAATGGACATTTGTCTGTTCTAACTGCGTGGTAGCACCGCAGAATTGTATACTGTATCATTGTATGGTTGAACCTTTAGGCTTGATGGACTCAGTTCGATACATGAGTTGACATTTCTTACCATCTCGCTGCTGTACTGCTAAAGCTGAGACTCAGTCTAATGAGGGAAATAACTTAACACTTTATGATGATTATAATCTTCAACAGAATTAAATTAGACTTGAATATATATATATATATATATAATGCTGCAAACCTTTACTTTTTTTTATCTTTTCCTTGATTAAGCCAGAAGTATTATAGAAGTATTATAGATTCTAAGATGGACACTTGCATTCCAAACTCCAATGCTTTGCTAAAGCTTTTAAATCGGTTGCTGAAAACCATCAGAACTTACTCAATCTAATTGGGAAACCAAGTAAAGGAAATCAAAATGCAATCAGTTAAATCTCTGTGTTATTCTGCATCACCGTGTAAAACCCTCCGTTTGATCCAAGTGGTCCCATTGGAAGGTTGAGAGAGGTCACCAGGAATGGTCACTGATAAGCACTAGAGTTGCCAGGACATAACTTGACATTAACATTAGCATTAAATGGATGCTCATTCACCCTGTGCAGCATTATGGATTGTTCCATAAAGGATCAACTGGTTGTGCAATAATTCCAATTACGCTTGCGATGCTGAGTCACTGAAGGAGAAGAACGAGAAACCATCCGCACACAGAGTACAGTAATGCAGTCAGTACATTAATGCACATTACAGGGGTAGGTGTGAAGGAAGACTTAAATAATTCACTTCTTATTCAATTTGTGGAGGTTAAGTAGGTTAACTTTTATAGTTGGCAGTGTGGAATCCTTCAGCAATACAGGAAACACTGCAGAATGATCTGATATTCTTTCTAAGTGGAAAAAAGAAATAGCCCAAAAACATACATTAAAGGGTTAGTTCACTGCAAAATTAATTATTTGCTCATTACTTACTCATACATTATTTACATTCAAACTTTTTGTTTTGCAATTGCCTGAAAGCTTTTGCAGCTTTAATAGACTATTGCTGTTAATTTCTGAATTCATCACTTGATACCTACTAAATTAAACCGCTTCTCATTAAACAATACAACTATGTGTTAGATATACTCTGTATATTGACATGGTATATACATAATTTATAAGTTTCAGCAGATTAATTTCAAACAGAGCATTGTAGATTCAACAAGCATTGTTCCTGTCTGAGTCATTTCTTCCTTGATGATATCCTCAGGGTTAGATAAATGGACCTCCATTATAACAAAAAATGCTTGCTTTAGCAGATATTTAAATAAATAAATAAATGTGACAATACAAAAATAAATAAGGGAATCTATGACTTGATAAAATGATTTGTATTAGGAGGGGCCTACTTTTAGTTATTTATTTATTAAATTTATTAAATTTTTTCTGCAGGTTTGGGCCTTCATACATTCCATCGCATCTGCTCCAAACTAAATTTTCTTTATGCGAATGATATAGTGGTACATTAGACCAAATGTGAGGGGTAAAAATCTGATTTGGGCCACATTCAACTGCAATTTGAACATAAAGCATTCATTGCTCTGCTATCAGTGCACATTATATCTTTATGCTTATTTTATCAGAATGATTTTTTAATCTATTTATAACTGTTTCATTGAATAGCTACAGTGTACAATCTTCTCCAAATAACAGCAGACCACAGCCAGTATATACTACTGCAGATGGCAATAATGCAGTTCTAATCGGTCAGTTTTCAGGGCTGTAGACTGAGTCTCCTCGTTAAGGGTATTACACTGCATCAGAGTCAGAAAGATGCAATACTCTTGGGAATGTCAAAGCCATGAAAAAAGGGCCAGGTATTATCACAGAAACAGCGATTAAGAAGCAGTCAGACCTAACTTTGCACAACGTTATCGTAAGTGCATTACGATATTGCTTCTCACTTTTTTGTCAGTTGTAGGTATTCAAATTGAGCCACCTTCTGGCTTCCTCTACTGCTTCACTAACGAGAACATTCCTTTGTTATTTTCTGCCCCAAGTCTATGGTGTGATTGTGTAACATACGTCTGCATTCAAGCACTAAAATTAAAGCTGATGGAGAAACACTTCAATAAATCTTGTCTTAATTTACATGGACAGCACACAGCTGTTCAAGACAGCTTGGTGTGTGTTAAATTTACATGGCTTGGATCCCCTGACAGGGGAGGTCATACTGATGTTGAATTGCATTGCTTCCACTTATCTGTTTGTTGGAAATGCTTTAAATGAACAAATTTGTCATAATTTAGGGCAGTTTTTTAGGCATAGGCAAACTAAGCGGTTGCCTAGGTCGCCATCAGCTGGAAGGGCGCCAATGAGCGCATGTCTGGCCCTTTAGCAGGGGTGTGTGTAAAGGGTGTCACAGCCACCCTGAAATATGATTGCCACCCCCCACTGGTTCTCCCAACACTATTGGAGAGTAGGCTACTGTCAATCCGACGGTTCCTATATGCAATTGGATCAGAGAACTGTCAATTTCTGTCTGACTGTTGCATGTAAAGTTTGCATTTGGAGCGCTCAACAACACCATTAAAGTAAAACTATGTAGTTTTTCAACCTTCATAATATATTTCCAAGACCCTTGTGATGGTACATCGACTTACAATAGGTTAAATGACACGTCTGCCATAGCCTGACGTGGTTTGTATCACTTTTACTGGCACTATGTAACTTCGGGTAGTAACCGGAGCACAAAAAGAACTACAAAATCCGACTGCTTTAGAGCATACATAATTTTTCTTGGTTTGTGATGTCTTTCATAAAATCATGCATCATACTCTACCTTGTCTGTGGCCATTGTTGATTCCAAAGCCGGTGCTGGATAAACAGCGAGCGTGCGCGTGCGACAGTAGGCTGCGGTAGGCTAAATTATTTATGACAGCGGTAATGGACAATTCCGCTTCCAACCTGTAGGGCGACCGCAGAGGAAAAGTTCTTTGGTTTTGCTTTAAATCGGTCAATGCTTTGGCAAAGTAACGATTTTTTTTTTTTAACCACACAATAACGCTAAGTTCAAAGGCCAATTAAAAAACAGCTACAATAAAAAGTGCACAAATCCTTATTTTGTTAGAGCAGTATTTGTGGTGGTCAAGAAATTTGTGAAATGGGCAGATAGCGTAATATTGCTCAGTGTGTATTTTAGAGGCAAAATAAACGGCACATTTTATGATGAATTAAGTGTGCAGTTATATTTGGACTCTATAAAGCATTCATCTCTTCCTTGCACCTCCAAAAGGTGTTCGTTCCAGCACCAGTGCATTGTTAAAGAATCCGTGTGTTTTGTAATTGTCCCAAATCAAACTTTATTGACCATGGTAAAATAAAATGTGCTAATTCACAACATTAATACATTCTTTATTACACTGCTTTGTTGAATTTAACACATCTTTACAGATGATGTCGAAATGCTGAATCGATTCATTCGTTCTAATAATGCTTAATGCGAGCAGTGTCATGGGCATAGTGCAGAATTATTTAAAGGGGAAGTTAATACAAGTAGTCCTGATTTGACTGTGGCGCCAATAAGGATTTCGCCTAGACCGTCAAAATGGCTAGAAACGGCTCTGAGTGTACCCCAAACTCGTGTGACTTCCACTGTCACCTTTCGCTTGCTTAGTTGGAGACACTTAAAATTCAGTGATATTATTGATTTGACTGCACTGACAATTACAATGAATGGGAGATTTCAAGCTTTAAAATATTTTAAGTTTTCTGAAGTAAAATGATAGCTTTGATTGACAAACAGACCAGAATTCAAATCCTTGTTCATGTAAAGTATTCCCGGCAAATGGATCCTAAACTTCAGTGATCGGATCATTGGGTCAATGAGTTGAATTTAAGAACCTTGTTGAATCTGTGAATTAATCATCTAGACCATTTTTGTGAATGGAACGGGCCACTTTGTTTTGAAAAAATGTGTTTATGAATTGAATATTGCTGCAGCTTTCATGACGGTGCCGAAGAGAGCTTGAGTAGGTATTAAAAAGACTTTCTGTTAGGATATAATCTTAGCTTGTTTCTTTTTTTTTACGGTTACAGAAGACTATAGATACAGCGCACATATGGACCAATTTTATGATTTTCCAATCACTTTCTTTATATGGAAAAGTGTAACCTTGGTAAAATTCTGATTTTGTATTCCAGAAATTAAAGCCATACAGGTGAGGAGTGACAAAACTTGACACTTTTACTTTAGCTTGAACTGTTCCTTTATCACAATTTCAATATCCATGCCCAGATTTGCATCTCTTGAACACAGACACACGCGTATGGTTGGGCTGCGGAGAGATTGTGAGATTGTGGTTGGGTCTCAGCAGCAGGAGGGATGTAGAGGTCAGTAAGCAGGGCTGAGTTGAGTGGGGGACGGAGGGGGGTGACTCTGGGACGCAAGAATCACTGTCTTCATGTTTTTTATCATTTACGCCCGTGTTATGGAAATCATTATGAACAGCAGCTACGCTAATTATTTTCCCTTTCTGCTTTTCTGCTGTTATCTCGGGACGCGAGTCCCGAGAAAAACGGCGTTCGTCAGCTCCAGTTTGTATCCAGCCTTTCACAGAGACTTCAGATACCCCAATCACAAAGCATGTGAAGAGACGACTCAACACCGGCGATATGGACCCTCTATGGTGGACGGCACTGATCCTCAACAACTCGTCTCAACACCGGCGTGATTACTTGGACTTCCAAATGATGGAAATGGATAAATATTCTAAATGTTCCGATCCAATCTGACTTGTAATGCTGCCCGGATCATAAATCATGCACTGTTCCTTCGTTCGCCAGAGGAGAACTGGCCCTCCGACTGAGTCTGGTTTCTCCCAAGGTTTTTTTCTCCATTCTGTCACCTGATGGAGTTTTGGTTCCTTGCCACTGTTGCCTTGTCTTTTGGCTTGCTTAGTTGGGGACATTTATTATTCAATAATATTATTGATCTGCCTTTGTTAAGGTGGACGTTGACTCAATTTTCTTTTAGAAACAAACTCTGTTATATTATTTTCATGTTATCACTGTGAAGCTGCTTTGATACAATCTGTATTGTAAAAGCGCTATATAAATAAAGGTGACTTGACTTGACTTGACACATGCACACTTCAGAGTCTCACCTGAAGAAGTATGTCATACTGGTACTCTTTTCCTACTCTCTTATGAGAACTGTGAATTCAGACATGCCTGTTTTGTCACAATATTTTTTTTATTTTTTTTGCCTACTATATATGGTAGGGAAGTTTGCGATTTTGCATGCAGCCCAGGTTTTCAAATAACTTCTTTGTGAATCTTGCTAGTACAGTACTTACTTTTCTGGTATACTTTTCTTACTTACCTGTGCTATGTATTTTTGCCTTCACCCTCTCTGCCTGTGTTTTGGACTTGTTAGCTCTGCTACTGTCTGGTTTTGACCTGTGCCTGCCTGACCTAATTAAAACTTGCCTATGGATTGTGAGTCTGTCTCTGAGTCTACTTTGTCACATCCTTTAAGAGAGAAGAGCATACAATTCTAATATGGTTTAATTTAGCACAGAAAAAAGGTAAAAGCATCATACTTTTTCAGTTCTTTACTGGGTATTTGTCATGCAGCCATTGTTAGTCGAGAAAAAATGTAATGAAACAATGAAACAGTGATTCTATTACTACTTGTACATTGTTGATCCTTATTTAAGCACTGGAAAAATAATACACTCAAAAAACAAAAGATGACCCCTCTTTGTAAAATGTAATCTTTATTTTGGATAAGCTGAATCTCACTGGCAGATGGTGGAGATAAAGATTTGGCTCAAGAAAGCAGCTGATCTCATGTTTTGTAAATCAGGAGATCGTGTCCTGTCGCTTCAGTCTAAGTCTGGCCCCTGCGAATGGCTATTTTTTGTCATCATGTTCTGAAAGATCCTTATGGGCCCATTCCTATGCCTCTCCTAAAAATAGCTCTGCTTAATGTTGACATAACCCCTATCTTTACAAACAAACACCTCATCAGAGGCAAAAAACACACAAAGGATTTCCAGGAAGCAACTTTTGACAGGACTTTGAAACAAATTTGCTGAACCATTGGCTAAGCGAAAAGCTTTGTCCATTGAGGCCTAGCCATTGCTTTGTAGTCACAACACTGGAAAGGTCTACAGCAAACTCTCCAAAATTAATCCCACAGTTGGCAACACACCAACACACTTTACTTCTAATTTTATAAACTAGGCTGACAAATCGTTTTGAATAATTCAGTGCTATTTGTAATATATTTCATGTAATGCGTCTACTGTAATATCTTATTTTCAGATCCCTTTCACCTTAGCGGTGGGCTTTTGTTCCTCAGCGGCTGTAATAAAGAATGTCGTCTCGGCATGATAATTCATCATGTAGATTAGACTCCATGTACAGAGTGTTCCTCTGTCCATGTTTAAAGTATCTCTGTTTCTCAGCATAGAGTGTATTCATGCTTTCAATGCAGTGTCAAATACTGCTTGCTCTGGTCTTAAAAAGTTTTCTTAAATCTTGAAGCAGGCCTACAAATGTGTCACCCCACAATTAATTGCTGGTTGCTAAGGACTAATCATGACTAATTGTCTGTCCAATTTTGTCTCTCTATCACAGCAACATGTACAGGCTTGTGAGTCCTCATGGACAGCAAAGACACCTTCGGTTATCAGACCCTTACGAAAAAGAAGTGTATTCAAGTGTTCTATTAGTATACTTCTTTTAATTTAAAAATAAAAACGTATACTTTCAGTCTACATTTTATATACTTCTCAAAAATATACTTTATTTACTTCTCAGAAATATACTTAAAATTACACACAGGTGTACTTGACTTATACTGAGAGAAAAGTCCAAGTAGGCTATATTTGGCCTGTACTTGTACTCAATCTTTTGATTGAGATATACTTAAAAGTATAATTAAGTATTCAACGTATACTTGTTGTGTTAACTCTTTTGATCAGTAGCCTAATATACCTTTTTTACGCAAAAAAAGTATATTAGGAGCAGTGGATAAGACACATGCCTTTGGTGTGAGAGACCTGGGTTCGAATCCACTGCGAGACACCAATGTGTCCCTGAGCAAGACACTTAACCCCTAGTTGCTCCAGAGGCGTACGACCTCTGAAATATAGCAATTGTAAGTCGCTTTGGACAAAAGCGTCAGCTAAATGTAAATGTAAATGTAAATATTGATATATCGTATCTGAATTTTTGTGTAGGCTAGTCCACTGAAAGTGTACATGGGAATTTACTTTAATTCTACTTTACTCTTTCCCCACTGAATTTTCCAGCTATCCATTTTTTCAGTGTTATACTGTTGGCGGCGCTATGACTCATCTTCTAGTACAGAATCTCCGGAGTCCGGATCAAAACACAGGAGAAGAAGCTAGCTGAAACAAGTGATAGACGTTATTTTACATTTGATCACTCACATGTAAAATAATATGGCGTCATAGGATGAGAATGCGTTGAAATAACGTGATCATCAAACATTAAACAGCGTGTAAATCAAAACTGCTTAATGTTACCAAATAAAATGAAGTGTAACCCATGAAGAGAAAACGAATAAGTGAGGTTTGGTTGGGTTGGACTCGATCTACTCCATCTGTGTTTTGATCATTGTTCTGAATCTGATCAAGGCGTAGTCTTTGACAAAAATGTGATTTTCTCAACATTTTTGTTTAAAATGTAGCCTTTATTTTTGAAACTCACTGACATTCAAGTGTTTATAAAAGGGATGCATAAAGCTAATAAAATGTTTTTAAAATTAGTTAAAAGTACAGTTAAAGGTATTTTTCAGAGTATAAAAAAATTCTACATTTGAACATAGTAGTATGCTGCAAGTGCAAAAATAATATATAAATATAACTATAAGTATAATGTTATGTCCACTTACAAGTATACTTGCAGTATAAACTACTAAACTAGTAGTTTACTGAGAGTAGCCTACACTTCAGTGTGTACTTTCATAAACTAAAAAATGTACTACTTGTATTAAAATAGTAAATTACTAGTAAGTTCACTTTTAGTACAGATGCATTACAAATGAGAAACCTAGTTGTGTACTTAAAGTTTACTACTGTTACACTTATAGTACACTTAAAAGTATACTTTTATTCACTAAAAGTGGGCAAATTTAGTCCCAAGCAATATTGAAATAGTACACTTACAAGTTTACTTCAAGTACACATTGATATTAGTATACTTACTACATAAAGTATATGTAAAAATATACTTGAACATTACTTAAGTATACTTCATAAAATTAACTTGAAGTATACTTCTTTTTCGTGAGGGGAATGGAGCAAAGATGGGATTTCTGATTGTTTCTGCTTTGCTTCAACTGTTGAAATTTGTAGAAGAAGAAGGGTCAATGACATGATGGCCTTTTTCTTGTCCTATCAATTGATTTATTGAAAAATACATTAAAAAAATGCAATGCATATACAGTTGTAATAAAAATTATTCAATTCCCATCAAAATTGATAGACTTCCAGCTGTTTGCAATGAACAAATCACACAAATGTAGTTGAAATAGCTCAACACAACAAATTATTCAAGTGGTTTCCCCAAATTTAACTGAAAGATCTACTTTTAAGGACTTCAGTCACAAAAATTATTAAACTCCCTGATAGAATCCCTCACAACAGCACAGTTGTCTCAACCACACCTGATGCAACTAATCAAGGAGTTCATTAGTTGCACCTGGTGTGTTGAGCTAGAACACATGAAGTCAAAAGAATGGTCCAAAAAGTTAAGAGAAGATATCATCGCCCCTTCACAAACAAGGAACATGATACAAAAAGATAGCGAAGGCACAAAATGTTCCTAGAGACACAGTTGGAAGCATAGTTCGCAAGTTCAAAGTTAAAGGAACAGTGGTTACACTACCTGGACGGGGCAGAAAAGGAAGCTACTGTATCAGATTTCTGAGAAGGAAAACATTTGAGTGACAGCAAAAGACCTGCAGCAAGACTTGGTGTCAACAGGCACTGAAGTTTTAGCTTGCACAGTAAGGCGGGTACTAAACAGCAGTATGTCTGGAGGAAGAAGAATGAAGCATATGCAGAAAAGAACACTGTCTACAGTTATGCATGGTGGCGACTCGCTGAGGCTCTGGTGCTGCTTTGCATCCTCTGGCACACCTGCAGTGTGTGGAAGGCAAGATGGATTTTTGAAGTATCGGGAAATCCTAGGAGAAAAGGTCATGCCATCAGTGAGGAAGCTGAAGCTTGGGCATCATTTGACCTTCCAACAGGATAATAATTCCAAATGTAGCATCTGGACCAATCACACACACACAAATTATTCATTATAATATATGAATAGTCCGGCAAACTCACTCTCCCAACAAAGATCTGTGTAACTTCCCCCGAAACTAACATCACAATGACTACGTTTACATGCAGCCAATAACCTGTTCAAAACCGGGATATTAGCAATAACCCGGTCACGCACGGCCATGTAAACACCGGCAAAAACCCGAATATGCTCATATCCCGGATTTTAAAAACCCGGATATGATACCTGGGGTACCCCTTTTCTAACCCGAATTTTTGGTCATGTAAACGCGTATCGGCATATCCCCATAATGATTTGTGTTCTGCGCATGTTCTATTCGCAAGGAATCTTGGTCTTTTGAGTAGAGGAACTTCTCGGCACATACAAAAAGCCGCGTGCAGTATATCGGAAGTAAACATGGCGAGACGCAGCACAGCATACTTTTGGAGCGAGGTCAGTACCAGCACCAAAGCTCAAACAAAGGCGATTGCTATCTGCCCCGAACTATTCATTATCCGCATGCTGCTGCTGCTGTTGTTGTTGTTGTCTTTGGATACAGGAAGAAGAATCGGAAATGACGCATATTGTGTTTTAAGGTTGTCCGTACGTCCAGTATACCATACTGTACGATATATATACCATATATATATCCACTTGAGAAAGGTATAAACATGTATCTTTATGTTGTTTTGGCCTATGTTTTCTTGTAAACTCTAATGGGTTCATATCATATGTGTGGCATGTTTGGTCTCTATAAACTCCAATCTAACTTAGTCTCATTATTTGATACATTAAGTATCCTTACACCGTTTAAAGAAGGGCGTGTTAGAACTAAACTGATGTTTTTCTCAAGGCTGTCGATCTGCTGAATTTCAAACAATGCTATAACTTTTTGCTTTCCTGTATAAACTGTATGCATGTATGTATGTGTATGTTAGAGTAGTTTAAGTGTTTAGTCTAGTTAATCAAATTTTCATGTCACACGTAAAGTTGTTCGTATCTCAAGCTCATATCTGGAGTCACTAATCATATCGATCTTGACTACTTAGTAAGAAAGACATTTCCCATGCCCCGGAAATGTACATTTCTATTAATTAATAACCAATATTGAGGGTTCACTGGATGAACTGAGTAATTGGTTGTAATGTCAATGTAGCTACATTAAGTTAATCCGATTAACTGACCCAAATATTCATAATCAATTATAACAAGTTATTAATGGTTATTAATATTTCATAGAGCTAATTTGCTACACAAACATACCTCAATCAAGGCTTGGTTGCAAAATAAGTTTGTTGAAGTCTCTGGTGGGATTTGAAGAAGACGTTTGCAGCACGCAAACCCAGGTATATTATTGAACTGGAGGCCATTGCTCAAGAGGAATGGGCTAAGATTACTCAGAAATGCTGCCAGAAGCTGGTGTCTGGTTATACGTCTTGTTTGCAGCAGGTCATAACAGCAAAAGGGTGTTCTACCCAGTACTAAAGATGCTTGCCATGAAGGGGTTGAATAATTTTGTGACTGCAGAAGTCATTAAAGTTGCACTTTCATTTGAATTTTGGGAAACCACTTTCCATGGCAAATTTCCATTACTTTTGTTTCATTTTGGGAAACCACTTTCCATGGCAAATTTCCATTACTTTTGTTTCATTTGTTGCAAACAGCTGAAAGTCTGTACATTTTGCCAATAAACCTGATTTTCAATAGGGGTTGAATAATTTTGATCACAACTGTACAATGATATTGTAACAAATCAGCAGACTCAGCGAGATCCAGCCGCACCATTTACTAGAATAGTCAAGACAGGAAGGGTCAAACAATGGCAAACAAAACAGAGAAGGCAAGGGTGAGACAAACCAGGTAGACAGGCAAAGGGTTGAGGCAGGCAGCGAGAATCAGAGTCCAGTAAACAGTCCAGGGTCAGGGCAGGCAGAGAAGGGTCAGCAACAATAAACAATCCAAAGGTCACTTTGATTCAGGAATCAAACTCGGGAAAATAACACTCAGAAATGATATCAGGAAAGTCAAAACTTCACACTGGTGTGGTGCGTGGAAGTGGTTTATATGTGTGTGTGTGAATGAGATGCAGGTGTGTGTAATCAGCGCAGTGCAGGTGTATGGTGTTTGGTGCAATCAGTCCAGGGAGGTGCATAATGGGAAATGTAGCCCAAGTTAACCCAGGAAGTGCGTGGCTAATCGTGACAGATATCAATATAACACTTAATTCTCAATTAAAACGCATGTAATGTATGTAATAAATATGTGTGTGCAATGATAAAACTGTCCTATTATCATATAAAAAAAAGCCTTATTAAAATAATTTGTTCTTTTATTAAATTTAATTATCTCTTAGAAAACTACTGCTTTATTATATTGCTTATTGGAAGATATTTTGTTTGCCAAGTCATGTGGTGGATTTAAGTCATGTGATCGAACCAACATGCAGAAATATAAAAGAATATAAAACAGGGAATAATATCATAGACAGGACTTTTGCAAACCTTTCGGTAGGTGTAAAGGTTAACAAGTCCCTTATCAGATCATTACATTTTTTTTATGAAGACATATTAGTTCAGGTTGTAGAATGTCTTGTGGTGCAAAAAACATATGTAAAATATTTATGAATGAATGATATTCAATTAGGCTATGATATTTGTAAGAAATATATAACAAAAATATTTTATTTTTGAAAATAATTATTATTATGTGTCATCAAGGTGTAAGGTATCTGTTAATACTTTTTGAATAGTTTGCTCCACATGACATTTTTAAAGTCATTAAAATAAAAGCGTATAAAACAGTATAAAACTTTTATTTTTGAAAAAATATATGAAATCAACATGACTTTAAAGTGTATATTTCTAAGCACTATTTAAAGTTTAGTTTAAAGTTTAAAGCACAGACTAATTTTCTCATAAAACACTTGTATGTCATTGACATTGAAACTTGAACATGCAATTCGGATTCAATTCAATTACAGGAGTTAAGGACATTTGTCATAAAAATATTAAAATATGCCATAGTATAAAAATATGGGACTTTGCCAAAATGTGAATCTATTGACTTGAAGCAGTGCAACCAACCTTTGGCCCTCGTTTTTATTGAAGAGAGTTGCTTAATGAGGCTAAACATGGAGGTGATGGACCAAAATGGGGACGGATGTTGCTCTGTCTGGAAGAGGGGAAGGCTGTTATTATAATTGATAGCCCTTGCCGCTCACTCCCATTTCAAAGTTCATTACCAGCAGCGCTGCACTCCTCACGTCAAGCTTTCGCAAGGTGCTTCATGGTTCTTCCCAATGCAAGAGAGATTTATGGACCCTAGATGGATCATCTGGGTTTTAAAAATACACTAGGAAATGAAATCATGCGCTCTAAATCCCTCAAGATTTTCAGTCCAACATTAATTTAGTCTTACTGTCATTGCTTTCACATGAAGCAAAACTGTCATTTACCCCCAGAGAAATACAAAAATACTTCAAATGCATTAAATGGAGCAGAGAGATGATAAAAATGTAATGTAATTTAAAAACAGTGACATTGTTAACATTGTTTTATCAGATGTGAAGGCCTCTAGCAAATGATGTCGGGGATATACGTTAACTCTCTTCACGTATACATGCCATCTGAATGTGCCGAGGTGTGAGGTATAATAGACAGTAGACAGCTAATTATGGCTCTGTCAGTGGTAGGGAGGTCACATGCCTAATTCTGGTTGACAGTAGAAGAAACTCATTGTGTCTGAGAGATACGCACAGTCACTGCTATATGGAGATTCTTAGTCTCTATTTATAGGGAAAGGTCATATACATTTTTACTACCTCTCATGTTGTTCCAAACCTGTAAACTTACTTTCATCTACGGAACAGAGAAAAAAGATATTTTGAAGAATGTTTCAACCCTTTTTGTCTATACACTGTAAAAATGGTCTTAATTTAAAAGACTGCAGTGGTTTAAAAAACAAACACACTAATAATTGTTAATTGGTTAAGTTCCCCTATAACCAGTAAGTTCCCTAACAATATACAATGACAAATATTTAATAGATCTAACAAGATATTTCATACAGTGTTACAGTAAAAAATTGCAGATTTTAGTAATTCTACAGGACAAAAAATGCATGCAGGTTTGGATTTT
Organism: Siphateles boraxobius; assembly: GCF_051911475.1. Classification (NCBI taxonomy): domain Eukaryota; kingdom Metazoa; phylum Chordata; class Actinopteri; order Cypriniformes; family Leuciscidae; genus Siphateles; species Siphateles boraxobius. The sequence goes on from NW_027509042.1 coordinate 18,167,457, forward strand.
TTTGGGAGGCGAACCATTTCTTTAACATCTGTAATTTATAGTTTAAGAGTGCTTTTAATTGATCCAGCTGCTATATCAATGTTTAAATACTTTTTAAAGCTAGCAGAGAGATCTCACAAGATCCGACACAAACCATAAAGTAGAAACAAGCTCTTAATGCAAGACCTGCTGTTGCACTTGTTATTACTATTCATTTAAAGCATCAATGGTGAATGAAATTAGCTTTCAAACTTTGGTCTGGTATTTATTATAGCGATAGATAGTCAGAGCATCTCTCATCCTATTTTTCGCTTAGTTACATGCGCATATTTTGACTATTTGTATCGGGTTGATCCTTTCTCTGTTTGTTTTTACGATCAATAATCTAGCAGGATCATCGATCTTACATTAAATAGACAGTATTACATGACTGGAAACAGGACAAAAGATGACTCAAATTTAACATGCACAAGTAATGAACAATCATTTATGATTCAGGATCGCAATTATAGACAATAAATCATACCCTCCTTTTTAATGAGTACAGGACGTCTAAGAAATCCCTGATGCCTACTGAGTTACAGCTGTACTGACAATTACTGCAGTATCCTAATCAGTTTATCCATTTCCACAGAGCTATTGTTTTAAAATTACCTACAGTGACATTTTGTTGACATTTACAAGAGAATTAAATGCTGTTGAAATTTTGTTCCTGAAGCATCAGCATGCATTTTTGAGAAACATTAGTGTGTGCTATAGCGTATATTACTTCTGTCTACATTATATTACACTACTCAAGAAAAGGGAGCAATTGCTAATCAAAGTAATCGTTTTACCTCAACCCTGAGTTAAATAAGCCTACTAATGACAAAACCCCAGCAAACCGTGATTTTAAAATTGAAAGATGAAATAATAAGATGAAGCAGAGTTTTGCCTCTTTACCTTGAAGACTGAGTAATGTTAGTCAGTGAAAGTACCCTCCCAAAATTATTGCTTAACTTTATTAAGTTAAAAAATAATAATAATAATTTAAAAAAAGTATATATGGAGGAAAATGGAGGAAAAATGGTGGGGGGAAAATATAATATACAGAACAAAGTTAATGTTGCATTGTCAGAACATATGAAGTGTTTTTTTGTTGTTGTTTTGCATCAGCTGTTTCCTTAGATCATTGAATTTTCATTGCAAAAAATAACTTTTCATTTGTCATTTTCATCTTTCTATTTAAGCACCATTAAAAAAGCACTATATTGTACTCAGACTCATGCAGATCTATGGCATAATAAAAATTTATTACAGTTGTTACCAAAACATAAATTGAAAAAAACAAATCATATTAGCTCAGATTGCCAATCAATAAAACGATCCTAAACAATGTCACATGTGTATTCTGTTTTTGTTTTCCACAGCTCACCCAGACCTAATGATGTCACTGGAGTACAGTCACTTTTTCCATGCGTCCTGGTCTGTTTTCAAGCCTGGAGTGTCATTGAGTGACATCAGTATTCCCACCCAGGCCTGGAAACCCTTACTTGGAGCTAAACCCCTCTCAGCCATGCACCATAGATCTGTCAGTGACTTCACATGTCCTTATAACCAAGAAGCAGGCCACACAAACACAGCTAGGTTTCTGACTCTCATGTGGGATTAATGATGACGCTGTTACTGTATGTTGACAGAAAACAATGAATACCTTTTAGACAGCTGTCAGACTGTATTCAAAGGCAGAATACTAACCCAACCCATGAAGCCTCTCAATTGATTCAGTCACTTGTCAACAGTATAATATGACAGTGTAAAGGTGATCTCGTACATCAGATGGAATGGAATGGACAAAAATAGAGCAGAGTCTTACATTTTTTAAACTACGGTCACATTTATCATACTCAGAGTATTGTAAAAATCTAATAGATGATTTGAATAAATGAGGACATCTATTCTTGCCCTCTTTTATAAATATTTAATTAATCTAATCACCATTCTTTATGAATAGAATAGAGGACATATTTTTCATTGATCATAAAATATTACATTTTAAGAACTGTTCCATTCTTCTCTTGAAGAGATTCTCATAGAAGAATTGTAACAGAAAAGACTGTTTTAACATGTTTGTACCATGCCTCTATACTATAGACTATATTTTAGCATAATCAGAAAGAGATTCATTTGTAGAAGCAGCAATACAGCATTTTTCCCACCAAACACTATATTTTAAAATGAACTGCATGCCATATGCATCCGGAAAGTATTCACAGTGCTTCACTTTTTCCACATTTTGTTATGTTGCAACCTTCTTCCAAAATGGATTAAATGTACTGTTTTCCAGAAAAATCTACAAACAATACCCCATAATGACAAAGTGAAAGAAGTTTGCACCTTTGGTACAAATTACAGCCTCAAGTCTGTTTGAATATGATGCTACAAGCTTGGCAAACCTTTTTTGGGAAGTTTCACCTATTCTTCTTTGCAAAACCTCTCAAGCTCCATCAGGTTGGATGGGGAGCGTCGGCGCACAGCCATTTTCAGATCTCTCCAGAGATGATCAATCAGGTTCAAGTCTGGGCACTGGCTGGGCCACTAAAGGCCACTCTTTTGTTATCGTGGCTGTGTGCTTAGACTCATTTTCCTGTTGGAAGATGAACCGTCGCCCCAGTCTGAGGTCCAGAGCGCTCTGGAGCAAGTTCTCATCAAGGATAACCCTGAACATTGCTGCATTCATCTTTCCCTCGATCCTGACTAGTCTCCCAGTTCCTGCTGCTGAAAAACATTCCCTCAGCATGATGCTGCCACCACCATGCTTCACTGTAGGGATGGTATTGGCCAGGTGATGAGCAGTGCCTTGTTTCCTCCAAACATGACACTTGCCATTGAGGCCAAAGAGTTCAATCTTTGTTTCATCAGACCAGAGAATTTTGCCTTTTACTGAGGAGTGGCTTCCGTCTGGCCACTCTCCCATACAGGCCTGATTGGTGGAGTGCTGAAGAGATGGTTGTTCTTCTGGAAGGTTCTCCTCTCTCCACAGAGAAACGCTGGAGCTCTGTCAGAGTGACCATCGGGTTCTTGGCAGGGGTGCCGCTAAGGGGGGAAAAGTTAGGACGATTCTAAGGGCCCACACACTTTTGGGGCCCCCAGAGATCGATTTCATTAATGGAATGGGTGGGGTAGGGGGCCCAACCTCATATTCTTTCATAGGGCCCAACATTTCTAGCCGCGCCCTTGGTTCTTGGTAACCTCCCTGACTAAGGCCCTTCTCCCCCGATCGCTCAGTTTGGCCGAGCGGCCAGCTTTACGGAGAGTCGTGGTGGTTCCAAACTTCTTCCATTTACGGATAATGGAGGCCACTGTGCTCATTGGGACCTTCAATGCTGCCGAAAGTTTTCTGTACCCTTCCCCAGATCTGTGCCTCGATACAATCATGTCTCAGAGGTCTACAGACAATTCCTTGGACTTCATGGCTTGGTTTGTGCTCTAACATGCACTGTTAACTGTGGGACCTTATATTGACAGGTGTGTGCCTTTCCAAATCATGTCCAATCAACTGAATTTACCACAGGTGCACTCCAATCAAGTTGTAGAAACATCTCAAGGATGATGAGTAGAAACAGGATGCACCTGAGCTCAATTTTGAGTGTCATGGAAAACGCTGTGAATACTTATGTACGTGAATTTTAGGGTCCGAGCACCGATGGTGTGAGGACCCTATTGGAATTGCTTATTATTCTCGTTTTTTATTTTTAATAAATTTGCACAGATTTCAAACAAACTTCTTTCACATTGTCATTATGGGGTAATGTTTGTAGAATTTTGAGGAAAATAATCCATTTAATCCATTTTGGAATAAGGCTGTAACATAACAAAATGTGAAAAAAGTGAAGCGCTGTGAACACTTTTCAGATGCACTGTATATCAACACAAGTCATCCAGCTTTTATTAAAATCTAGCTTACTCCAATGTCATTAAGTGTCTCATACCAGCCACTGAGCGAATACACAGAGTAACATTATAACATAACTTTCAACACACTCAAATGTATTTTTAGCATGATTGTTTTGACCAAGTAAAACAACGTTGGGTTAACCCACAATATTAATTTGTCATATAAAGTGACCTATATGAGTAGTAATTCAGGACATGTGGGTGTTTCATTCGAATGAAATAAAATAATGTGAATTTAGATGATCAAACGTAACTGTAACAATGTTCAAGTTCAGGGAAGAAGATAAACTTTAAACGTAACTTCAATCGTAAAATAAACAAACAACTGAACAAAAGGAGTGGCAGAGGCCGACTGTGGCATATAAAAACAACAAAAAATTTCCCAGCCACTCGGCCTGCCCTGCTTTATCACAGTAACATTAATAAAACTTTAATACATTAGCTCATCCATGAATATGTTTTCTGCCTGAGTCCTGTCGGATTGCTTTCCATCGGCTGTGGAGACGAAGGTAACAACTTCCATGATTCCACTCTCATTCATGGCGTCATCAAGCTACGCCTTTGATTTGAATAAGCAAACAGAAGCGAAACTTACATAATGTGCCTTTACTGTGTGTGTGTTTGTGTGTGTGTGTGTGTGTGTGTGTGTGTGTGTGTGTGTGTGTGTGTGTGTGTGTGTGTGTGTGTGTGTGTGTGTGTGTGTGTGCGTGTGTGTGCGTGTGTGTGCGTGTATTTGTTTGTGTGTGTGTTTGTGTGTGTGTGTGTGTGCGTGCTGTGGTGTGTGTGTTTGCGTGTATGTTTGCGTGTGTGTTTGTCTGTGTGTGAGGAAACAGCTTATAAATCAGTCAAAAAATAAGTTATATTTTTTGAAATTGTAAAAATGCAGAAAATGTTCTAGGATGGGTAGATTTAGTTGTAGGGTTAGGGGCTAGAATATACAGTTTGTACCCTAGGGCTATAAAAATCATTAGGTCTATGTCCCCATAAAACATGAAAACCCAACGTATGTGCATATGTGTGTATGTGTGTGCGTGCATGCGTGCGTGTGTGTGTGTGTGTACTGTATAGGTATATATGAGTACATAGGCCTACACAAATGTATATGTTAAAATATTTGTATACAGCCTAGCATTTGTAATTAATCAATATGGCAATCTGTATTTAGATTTAGGCTAACTTAATATAATATCAACATATAGCTACATTAACTTAATGTAATTCGATAAAGAGAAGCAATTAATACAAATTAAATATTAATTTGTCCATATTGTTTAGCCTATTTTTTCCCCTTTAGTGATGCAAGTCAACAAAACCATTAAGCTACTTTAAAAAAAAAACATAAGCAAAAAAGCATTTATTTTGCATGTTGTTAATAATTATGTTTTCTGCTACATTTCTTCACCTTATCACACCCCCGGCAACTGACTATTGTGTAACAAAAGCAAAACAATTGCAAGTGGCGCCTCCTGGCTTGCTCAGAAGATACAGGAACATCACACGAAGACCGAGATAGCTATTCACTTGATTTAGTAAGTACAGCTTAACATTAAAACGACGAGAACACCTGGACTGAGCATCTGCGCGTGCAGCGAATGACTTCTGTAAATGACGGAACCGACTCCGCCTAAATCCGTTTGGGGAGAGGAGGGGACGAACAGTCGACAAGGAGAGAGGGAGAGAGGGGGGGGGGGGGATTGGGGGGTCTGATAAAGGAGGGAGGAATTGCTGAAGAATCAGACCAACTAAGATAAAACCCTGAGAGCCACACCGGGGCTTTGATTATGACGTAGGCAGGATTCTCGACCGATCAGCGCATCCATCGCGCGCCTCAGCAAGTTGGTGATGAGACTCGCCGGCGCGCGTGAAGCTTGGAAGCCTCCTCACCTTATAAAGTGCATCGGTGACGAAAGCTATCGCGTGCGCGTAAATTCAGCACTTGGTTCACGAGACAGCTCCAGTGTGTCGGCTTCCCTTACAGGACTCAATTTAAAGAGCAGTTCTTTCAGTACTTTCAGAACACTCTCGCACGCATGAACATTAGAAGTGTCATCATATTTCTTGTGCTCATCTAGCTGTGATCCATAGCCCGGGACCATTCTTATTCTCCACTAAATATGTACCAGGGGCATTTGCAGGTAAGACTATGTTAACATAAGATGTACACTAATTTTCTTTATATTTATGATGGCTGTTATTTGTATTGTTTTAGTTACACTGAAATCACCGGATTGCACTGGGAGCATGTTAGGTGCAATTATCGAGTGATCAGTGCATTAAAATCATGTCAAAGTTTGGATTTTGTCCTCCTTGTAAAAAGTCTTGCTTGCTGTTGTCTATGGTGTTAATTATTTAAGATACATTAATGGCAGATACTGTAGTCTCAGACATGGTAAGTTATTTATACATTTAAAAAGACATTTTAGCCAATTTATGTTTGATCGATTAAGAAAACCAATGCATGTTAAGCCAGTGCTATTAGTGTACATGACGCAGGTGCCAGTTGGGCAATTTAAAAAGTAAAATAGCCTCTTTGCAGAAAAGAAAGGAAAGCAAGTTTCCAGTTACAAAACGCTGGCATAGACATTCATCTTCTGTCTTTGTGTGCACTTTAAAGATTTTTATCGTCGCAGTTGCACACTTTGTTGTAGTGTCACCAATAGTGAATTACCCAATATTTTGTTGTATCTTAAATAGGCCTACACAGTTGAATTTGAAGGAGCAATCCATAAATCACTTTATGTGCAAAATGAGACCCACCAGGGTGTTTTGAACATCTATGCTTACTGCAACAATAAGATTTGGTTGTGTTACTTTTGATGAAGATCTGTTAATTATGTAACTGGTAAATTAAAGCAGGCAACGCTTTGTTTACCAAGTCTCACAACTTCCAAGTAATTTACCAGCTGAATATTTTATGACTTCTATTACAGCATCTTAGGAAACCAGAGTAGCTTTTTGATACCCTTTGTCTCTGGTCTGCTATGTGTCTTCGGTTACCTTCACATCACTAGTGATTGGCTTTATTTGTATTATATTTACAATGATTCTCTATTTTGTCCAGCATTTCGAAACCAACTCATTCTTACACATTTGAAAAGCTTGATATCTAATTTAAAACTACATATATGCAATATTGTACGAGAATAATTGTTCCAGGAGACAGAAAATAGATTTGTTTTCAGGTAACGGTAATCAGACACTTGATAAGAGTCTCATATGGTCCTATTCATAACTGTTCTCATCATGTTAGAGGCTTTTATTTCAGGCTTTGGGGAGTTAGGGAGAGTAAGATATCACATTTTCTCTGTCAGGTAGGGAGGTAATTTAAGAGGAAATGTTCTCTCTGTGCAAAGAAGATGTTTTATCTGTCCTTAAATGGGCTCTTTGCTGCTCCTCCTTCCCTAAACAGACACACTTATCTTGACAGTGATGGCTCATTCTCCTTTAAAGCCATCCCAGAGTATAAGAGCCAAACAGTTTGCATTTGCACATTATATATGAGTATACATAGCAGCACTGTCATGAAGAGTTCAAATCAAATGGTACATTTTCTAAGCAATAAAGTTTGCAAGAATGTCACAGAGAGTTGTTCAAAGCTAACCTATAAGTCATTAACAGATAATCATGTGTTGCTGGTTTTATTAAAGTTAATTTAAAGTGAAACTTGGCTTTCCCTTGTGGAGTGTTTGTGAACATACAGCTTTTGCTGTATTAAACACCAGCCTCTTACCACACTAGGGGGCATTGGAAATCAGTATATCCCACTGATCATTTTCATAGACCAAATTTATGTAAGTTCTGTCATTTCATCTCCAACAACACAACAGGATTTGATAATAATATATATAATACAAAAACATGTTTTTAATACTTGCATAGTATGACTCTTTAAGGTATTGTTCATATATTTATCTTGTGACAATCAGTAAATTGATAGCACATGCAGAAAATATCAAAGTAGTTTTATTTTAAGAGCTATTTGACCTGTTTTAACCAAATATCAGCTCACACCTTAAATGTAACAACACGTGTTAATATTACTATAAATAACTCCAGTTGCTTGGGTGATTCCTGCCCTTTACAGCCATACCGCTGTTTGAGATTAATTTGCAATTCACAGTGTTGCATTCACTATCAAACATGGACATCACAAATAGTCCAAAAGTGCAGCTATCGTGTGCATGATTTGTGTGTCTTGCTGTGGCTGTAGCTAAAATGCGCCACACTGTCCGCCCAAGATAAAGCACCTTATGGAACACTAGCAAAAGCTCCTGTGCCTTTTTATCTTCTTATTACTTTCATTAGTCGAGGCATCTTTTGCATATTCAGGAATTAATAGAGTGTCTCTAAACCTCTTTGTTCAGTTCAGGGTCTACTTGTAATTTTTAGAAGTAATTCTTGTTTTATAAAATTAAACATATCCTTCCTTTTCATCTACTTTTCAGAAAATCTTAGCCTGTGTGTCCGATTCCCTACAGGATGAAACCTTTTATATAATCCAAAAGAATATAATTCCATAAAGAATCTTTGGTGTCACAGTTCAGTATTCACTTAGTGTATCAGTTCCTTTTTCTATAAATCTATTTAGTTATTTCATAAATTATATACAACCATACCACCATGAAATGACCCATATTAATTATTGATAATACAAATTATGGTTCTTTATGATTCCCATGCATCACTTTTTAAATCACTCTGCTTTCTGTATTTGCGGAATTCCAGGCTAATAGTCTAGATCCAGCTTTGGCTGCATTATTTTGCTAGTGATTAACATTAGACAATATAACTTGCCAAATTGTGTGTACGATGTGTTACTCTGTCTTAACTTGTTTATATAACTGTTGAAATGGTATATGAATTGTATAGTTGTATAAACTGTATACAAGATTCATTTATACACATATTTGCATATATACGCACATTAATTTATGCTTTTGTTCTGAATATAAGCATTGTTTTTCTAAAGCTCAGTCACATGGCATGTCTTACTAGGTGCAGTAGGGTAAAATACTTCCCTTAGAGTCAGTTGTTCTGCTGGCTAATAATTGGCCATTACCCTCAACAGAGCCTCGGTATAGCATTTACTGGGCTCTTCCGGTCTGTCTTTAAATGTATAAAATCAAATAAATGCAATGTTATCCTCCCATTTTCTAAATGCCTGCCTAATGGGTACCTCATCGAGCTGTTGTGTTGTGTATAATGCCGTGGTGTGTGAATGGAGTCTCCCTGATTTCCCACAGGTGTGCAGATACGACCCTGTACAGTGTTTTCCTACCGCTGCTTTGATAAGCTTGCAGGGATGAGGTTGGCTTTTTCATGTTTCACCTCTGTTTTTGACAGTGATAGTGCTTTTGGTGGGAAGGTGAACGGTAGTTCATCTTGGGCTCTCGCCTTTTTGAGCTGAGCTCAGAAATAGAGATTGAGATGTGCTTGTGTGACACCTGTGAGTGTGAAATATGTTGGCCCAGATTGCAGCACACTGAGGTGAGGGGGCTCTCAGAGACCCTACAATTGACCCTTCGCAGGGAGTTTGATTGACAGGAAATCTGACCAATCATAATCCGCCATCCGCCGAATCCGCCATTTTTGTACGACAAAGCAGTCAGGAGAGTTAGTAGATTAACGCTGGAGGATTTGAACTTGAAAAACGGAGTGTACTGACATCTTTCCGCGGTTAAAACAACATTCCTTCTTATGTTCTTTAGTGCTTATTTGATGCTATAAATTAGAAGGAAGAGATGATCGGTTCACGAGCAGTTTTAAGAGGCTCTACAGCGATCTGTCACCACACATTAAAGAGCCACAAAACGATATTTATTGTTTACATTTCTTTAAGTTCCAAGTTGAGACTTTGTTTCAAATCAAAGGTAACCTGGTCTGTCCTGTCTGTCAGTGTCCTCTTTGCTCCGCGATGTATTTTTCACTGTGTGAGAACATGATGTGGCACGAGAGTGGGCATGGCTTGTCGGACATAGCAATAGTAACTAAAGGGGGCAGGTCTTTGCGAACGGTCAATTGTGACAGCTATTGATTTATGTGTGAGGGTCTTAATCTGACCTTTCAGGGCCTTTCCCTATAGAAAAGTCTGAGAAAGAAAAAGACAGATAGTTTTAGAGAGTCTATCCTCTGAATAGTAATGTACTACGCATAGATTAATCCATTGTGGGCTAATGTAGGTTAGATAAATGGTGTTACACGCAATGCTGCTATACACATAATAAAATTACAAGCAAATTATAAAAGCGCCCTGATGGAAACAGCAAAGATACATAACAGCACTCTGCAAACTGTAAAAAATGTTAAAGGAAATTGTGTTTTGTGGCCAACCATCAATTTATGCAGATTCCAGCTATTTTCAAATGTCTCTCAGAGGTTTAGAATTCTACAAAATTAAAAGACGGCAGTAATCCCTAATGGACCTCTAAAGTGTTTGTTCACTTGCAGACTTAAAGGGATAGTTCACCGAAAATGGAAATTCTGTCATCATTTACTCACCCTCATGTTGTTCCAAACCATGTGACGATCTTTCATCTGTGGAATATAAAAGACAATATTTTGAGAAATATTGAAATATACCATGGAAGTCAATGGTCACCAAAAACAATTACCAAAATTATTTAAAAATTTCTTATGTTGTGTTCTGTGGAAGAAAGAAAATCATACATGTTTGGAACAACATGAGGTTGAGTAAATGATGACAGAATTTTCAAATTTTGGGGTGAACTATCATTTTAGTAGTCTACAACTAAACAAAAACGTTAGAGCTCCATAAGTGACTGCCATGCTCTGATTTCACAGAAGTCTGAACCTCTAAAGACATTTTAAAAGAGCAGAAATCTGTTCACCCCCCAAAATGAAAAATATGTCTTTTACTCACCCTCATGTTGATCCAAAATTGAACGCTTTCTTTCTTCTATATAACATGAAAGAATATATTTTGAAGATTTTTTTAGCTGTTTGTTTATGTCACCATATTTTATGTAATTTGTGTATGTGTGCGTTGATCAATGTTTTGGTTTGATTTACATATTTCTCTGTTCACCATTAATAATCTAGCTTTAGATGACTTGTAGTATAGCAGTCGAATTGTATGGAGTGATTTCAAACTTTTTGTCCATAATATAAAAGTCCAAACGTTCAAGCTCCAAAAAGACAAATAGATGAGACAATTTGTATTGTCAAAATATTATCAAAATATCAAAATATCTCCTTTTATGTTCCAGAGAAGAAGGAAAAGCACATGAGTTTGGAATAGCATATGAGTGTGTAAATCATAACAAAATTTTAAATTTTAGGTAAACTATTCCTGTAAGAGAAAGGTTTTTGGTTAATAGATTACGGCTGTTCTGTTAAGAAACTTTTGATTGATTTTTTGTGAAATAAGAAGCATTTAATGGTATGAAATAACTTTTTACTAAAGTAGAGTGTCAGGCAAGCTGGAGGATACATATTTTATCCAAAGACATAGGCGTAAATGTTAATAGAACGTGTTTTAAAAGCTCAACTGGTACAGCATGGTCCATACAATACCAATGTTATGGGTTCAGTTTCCAGTGAACATGTATAGTTTGTCTAACTGTTGAGAGTGCATGTCGCTCAGTATCCATCACAATAATACTGAAATCATGTTGATAAAGTCCGGAAGAAGGACAGTGTAATAGAGTGGCATGTGGCAGCCTTTCAAATAAAATCAGTAGACCATCTGTCCCACTCAAGGTGTGCTTCTTGACAGGGGGTATTTTTACATCACCGCTTCTACTATTTGAGTTTTGCATCTCTGGCTCAACTCTTTAAGCTAAATTCCTAAAGAAGAAAAAAAGACAAGGGACTATTTTGTCCTTTATCTGTTAAAGCTGATTAGGCTGAGTGTGTCACGTCTCTCATGGACACTTATCTGAGAGGACAAAACTCAAGGCCGGCGTGGAAAACAATCAGCAGGAGATCAGCAGGAAAAGAGTCAGGAGAAACAGACCGGAGCAAGTGGAATAAGTGATCGCGTTCGCTTTACCCCTAGGGAATATGTGAGCAGTATTTGTGGAATCTTTATCTCATTTTAGATTGTGATGGTTGGTCTGACTCTGTCACTTCTGTAAGGGCAGTAAATAAATCATGAGGGTCTTACATGAGTTTGCTTGCAAACCCTGTTATGTAATGCATAAATAAGAGGGTAATTAATATATAATAAATTAGAAAGTTGCAAGGCCAGTGAAAGACTTTCATCAAGAAGCTTCTTTTGATGTACTCAGCTTTACAAATATTGGAAAAGCATGATCCCAGAGTGCAAAAAATGTGAGTTAGCTATTTTTTTCTTTCTTTCTGAGGATTCAAAGAAAGCATAAGATTTGGGTTTTTTTAATGTTCATGAATTTAAATATGATGGTATGCAGGGATGTAATTAATGAACAGGAACCAACCAAGGTTGCCATTGAGGCCATGGGAATTTTGCACGTCCTATCCCATAATTCACAAGAATCTCAGCATGAGCTTGGGATATGGAACTATAGTAAAATGAGAAGGTTGGGTAGGAACAATTCCTTTGAGCTTTAAATTAAACTCATTGCAAGAAGTAGGGCAGTTACCACTGTCCCTGTGTGTTGCCTCATCCATCTCTAAGTGCAACCATTCATCAGGGTCCATGGTGGACTCATCAGCTATAGACGTCATATGAGGCTAGGCATCAGGGAAGGCAGGATCCGCATTGGCACTGGAAAATTTGGATAGACAAATATGGACTCTCATCTAATCTCTTTAAAGTGGCACCAGTGCTAGCAGGGGTGCAGTAGCCATTATAACTGGGTGAACATGACTCCCAACCACCTACTTCAGTTGAATTTCATTTTGGAATTACATTATGTAGTTAAAGCTTTTAAAAAATGGCAGCTAGGGTAAACTATCTTTTTGTTCTTGGTGTTAGCTGAAATTTTCAAATCGCAATTACTGCACTTTCTCATAAACAATTATGGACATCTTATACAAAATGAGGTGATGAACAAAGATACTATAACGATTCATATTTCCTCCTTAATCTATCCACTATTTTGCATACTCTCTCTCTCTCTCTCTCTCTCTCTCTCTCTCTCTCTCTCTCTCTCTCTCTCTCTCTCTCTCTCTCTCTCTCTCTGTCTCTCTCTCCCTCTCTGTCTCTCTCTCTCTCCCTCTCTCTACTAATTAGCTGAACCAAACCATTCTAGAAACTAGTCCACAGAGATCAGAGGGAAAAACAAACAGAGACTGCTCTGCTTTTTCAAATTAATGTTTAAAGCTTTGTGCGACACAAAATTGTCTCAAAACTATTACGTAACATTTGGTGGAAGCAACCCAATCTGAGAAAATCTTGAAATAAACAATCAAGATAATTGCTGTAGAAGAAGGTGAGCTTAATTGCATGAAGTGAGACCAGCAACTGAGGGTGTGGATGTAGTCAGATTTCTTCTTTTTGATGTTTGAAGATTTATGGTAGAGATGTGAATTATTTTCATCACACAGCAGGCCGTCTTTAGCTGTAATTGAATCAAAAACCTGACTAAATTCCAGATACTTTAATCAAGCCTTTACAGTATGTTGTCAGCTAGAACATAGCGGCATTTAAACAGCACATTTTTAAATAACAGAAGACATTAAAGAGATAGTTCACCCAAAAATTCTGAAAAATTATCACACTCACTAACCTTCTTGTCTTTCCCTGTAAGACTTTCATTCTTCCTTGGGACACAAAGGGAGATGTTCAGCAGATGTTCAGCTGCTCTCTTGTCTTTTCCATACAGTGGAATTGGATGGGGACCAATGGCTGTCAAGCTACATAAAGGACAAAAATAGCACTATAAAAGAATTGTAAAATATAGTCCATCTGACTTATGTGTTATTTCAAGTCTTCTGAAACCATAGCTTTGCGTGAAGAAATATTGGGAAAAAACGTTGTCTTAAAAATCCTCCATGGTCATCAATGACTTTCATTATATGGAAAAGAGCTGCATTTTGCTATAAATGATATAATACTTTCAGCTCCATTTAAAGGGATAGGTCACCCTAAAGTGAAGATTTTGTCATCATTTACTCACCCTTATGTTGTTCAAACCCTGTATGATTTTCTTTCTTCTGTTGAACACAAAAGATATTTTAAAGAATGTTGGTAACCAGACAGTTGACGCTAGCCATTGGCTTCCATAGTATGAAAAAAATATTATGGAAGTCAATGGCTACCATCAACTGTCTGGCTACCAACTTTCTTCAGAATATCTTCTGAAGGTTTGGAACAATTTGAGGGTGAGTAAATTATGACAAAACTATCCCTTTACCACATTTTAGTGTGCTTAAATACACTCTGATGCATATTTATATCAGATGTTCCTCCAAGACTGAAGTAAAATTAGGGTCCAAAAATGTGTCAGAAAGATTCTGACTTTTGGCATCCTGAAATGCATGAGACAGCTCTTTGGACACAGTATTTTATTATATGCACTGTAAGCTGGCACTTCATGTTCAATAGAGCTGGAAACCAGAAAAATATGCATATTAACCCTAATATGCCAACCAAAACATTGTTGCACTACCATTACAGGGGGCAAAGTACAGCAACAACAACACTAACAGGCAGTTTGGGGTTTACCTCAGTAGAGGGCTTTTTAAAGAAACTCAAGGATACTTCAGCAGAGGGCAGTGCCTCCAGCACAGCTGTGACATAAACTCTTGCCTGGTCCCATCTGTTCCACACATGTGCTGAGGTCAAGTGGTGCTGGCATGATGAATTCCCTACCGAGAAACAGAAGAGATCATGCTGCATGCAGTATATAAGGTCAAAGGGCATCATGCTATCTATCCTTTAGATGACCATGCTTGACAGGAGTGTAATGCAAATAGGAAAGACAGAGAAAGGCATAGGAGAAAGGCAAGTTTATGGTGTAGGATTAGATTGACGAGATTGCAAAATGGGAAAATTTTTTTTTTACATTTTTTACAACCTAAGCTCTCTTCCAAAAAGCCAGCGAACGGCCTACGGATGCAGCAATCCAGGGTTGGTAAGATTTTTTTATGTTTTTGAAAGAAGTCTCTTGCTCACCAAGGCTGCATTTATTTTATAAAAAATACAACAAAACAGTAATATTGCGAAATAGTATTATAAGTTAAAACCAGTTTTCTAATTTACAGTTTTTTTCCGATTGCTAAACGACAGTGAGCACATGGAGCTACATGTGCACAACTCTAACCACAGTCTGCACTACCAACAGTCTCCTGAGCTAAACAGTTCACATCACCTGCAGAACTCATTCCAAGCAACACAACTCTTAACACATGGCTCAAAACAGGCTCAGTGCAGCCAAACACTACACAACCCTCACTGAGATAACACACACTGTCACTCAGAATACACTGAGAGTAAAAACACTAGCATCAAACACAAATACAGAAAATAAAACTTTTCATCTTTACAGTTTGAACAATATCAGTGACTTCATACAAAGTAATATTTTCTTCAAAGAAAAGAGTGACATTCTTTCACATGATTTATTTACAGTTTTTTACAGTCGCTAGGACACATTTCTCAATAGGTCACTTTTTCAAAACTCTTCACACAGTTCTCCAAACCAACTTTCAGCTCGTCACTTTCAAAATGCACTAAAACTACCATATCACTTCATACATGTCTCAAATCAACATATTCTTCCATCACACTTGCAAAGGTTGACAGACAACAAACACACTTTGTCACCCACAAAACAATGACCTAAAAAACACTAACAACAGGTAGCATTATACAATGTTTTCTTCTGTAAAACAAGCACACCTCTCTACTGTTTAGAATTCACTGCAATATATGTTACTGGAATGAATCAGACATGATGCATTATGCTTCAATATATTTTATGTCTTTTTTTTTTTTTTTGCACAGACTAATTACAAAATACAAGAATTTGTACCCACCATTCACCGACACAGATACAATAGGAATCAGCTGTGGTTGGTCCAGTTGTCCAATTGTTTTATAGCAATTCATTTTTAGATTCGAAATATATTTCATTACAATATTACTGTAGAAATGTAGCAAATTGTTGTCATATTCAGTTTTGTATTATGTTATTGTTTTGAAGATAAGTTTAACTGTTTTGAAAACAGTATGTAAGCATGTGCAAGTACACAGAGTTTTGGTGGTTGTTGTGTCGAAGTGAGAAAACAATTACAGTAATGTAATTTGAAAGATGTAGTCATTGAATGCATTTTGTGCCAAAGCAATGATAAATGATCCACAGTTTAGCCCACATATACTTCTGTTGTGCTCACTATGTGAAGAGTTTTGAAAAAGTGACCTAAGTATTGAGAAATATGTCCTAGCGACTGTAAAAAACTGTTAGTTTTTTTTTTAAAAATGTTCTAAAAAAATGTTTTAGAACATAACAATTCTTTAAGGTAAATGAAAATTAGCAGTTTGCTTCAATAGTCTGTAGTAATTTACAGAATTACAGTAATGAGAAAAAAAGGTAGAAACTAAAAGTACTGTAATTCGAACAAATAACAAACAAGACCTGCTTAGCATTTCATCTGAAATTGCAATCAGCAGTGTTTGAAAGGCACAAGGCGGAAATCTATTCTGTTTTGAATGTGTGGTTCACAGTTTTGACAGCAGTGTGTTAGCATTTGAACAAAGTGCTGTAAATCCACAGTGTTGTGCAGTTTGTGGTTAAAGTCATGGGATAAGTGTGTAGAGTTTTGAAAACTGTGTTCAAGCAATTAAAAATGAACTAGAGTTTGGTCCACATGAACTGCTGCTGTGCAGACAGTAGTTAGAGTTTTGCACATGTAGCTCCAGTTGTGCTCAATGTCCTTTAGCAATCAAAACAAACTGTAATATATTTTAAAATGTAATTTATTCATGTGATGCAAAGCTGAGTTCTTAGCAGCCATTACTCCAGCCTTCAGTGTCACATGATTATTTCAGAAATCATTCTATGCTGAACAGCATTGATTTGTAATAGGCATCTTTTGTAATATTATTCTAAATGATATAATAATAAAAGTATTTACTCTGAATTTTAATCCATTTATTCCATTCTTCTTTTAAAAATTATAGACTAGACCCATTTTGAATTGCCTTAATCTGATAGAGTTAACCCAACGTTTAACAATAAATAAATCCAAAAATACATGAAGTATTCATAAGGGTAAAATAGGAGGACTGTTGACGGGACTGTTTACTGTAACTCTGCAAACAGCAGCGCATGTATCTATTTTGGTCTGATAAAACAGTCCATCTTTTGGTCACCTCTGATGAGCTTAACTTCTTAAATCACTCCCGGTTCCTCAAATACTTGAGGTCCAACAAACACATTCAGCTAGCTCTGTTTCTACCAATCAGTAATAATCTTTGACAAACAGATCACGGACAAACTTAAACCGCACACATATGAGAGCGAACGAGAGCTAGAGAACACGGTTGTATTACAAACACTGACACGAGACATTGGCCTACATGCACATTTCCACCAGGTGTCCAGGGATACAATGTATACTGTGTGTGTGTGTGTGTGTGTGTGTGTGTGTGTGTGTGTGTGTGTGTGTGTGTGTGTGTGTGTGTGTGTGTGTGTGTGTGTGTGTGTGTGTGTGTGTGTGTGTGTGTGTGTGTGTGTGTGTGTGTGTGTGCTAGACTGACCCCTAACCACACAGTCTGGCTCTACTGTCATGGGGCTCGACTGGTCGAGACACAGATGCTCTCTCAGGTAGCAGCTGTGTAGTGTAAGAACTTTCTCTATGGAATTCCTTTTTGCTGAAACAGCTGGTTTTCCCAGCCAAACTCGCTTCTTCCTGAAGCACACACTCCCAACGAATTATCACAAGTACACACCACTATAAATCTACCCGCAAATGCTCGTTTTCCTCCCATCATATTTAGCTGGGGGGTTGATATATATAGCTTATCCACTGGATTTCTTATGGCCCCTATTAGTTATATAAATGTTTCTATTATAATGTACATCTAAAGTCTTTTATTGTTATTTTTTGTAAACAATACATGCACTATCAAATAAATTACTGTAAATATACTTTCCTTGTGAAATTATTAATTATAATCAATGCTAACCAGTTTATTTACTGTAGAATAATATGTCTCAGTGGTCTAGACTTGAAGATATCTACTTTCATAATTATTCAGTTAGCCAGCATTTATTAGTCAGCATTTATGACAAGCTCTTACTGTAAATCATAAACTTTCAGGCAAAGACATTCTAAAAAACGAAGCTGAAAACAATTATAATCTTACAATCAATTTGAAAGGTCACGTTTTAGTGTCACAACCAGTTTCCATTTCTCCAAAGACATCCTACTAAATTGGATGATGTGAGTGCATCATAGAAATAGCTCCTTATAATGAGAGCAGTTGAGCGTGGCAGATAATTCCTCTGGTGGCAGGGGGCTGTTTGTCAGAAAATAGAGTAAAGTGGATTCTTGCCGCCAGTGAGGAACCAGTACATTACTGTTTGCTTAGTGGAACAAATTGAGTCGTAACAAATAAAAAGAATATCACGTACAACCCAATGAGAAAAATGTTAGAATAAATAACCTATCTACAATAATTAAGGCGGAGGTTGTTTACTCAAAGTCATATAGTGAGACAGATGGTATTTGCACCCAGTGTAAAAATAATTGTATTTATCTAGTAACACGGATTATAAATTAGTCTACTATGTATATGTGACCACTTATATTGTCAAGATTCCCTGTGTTTAGTGTTCTTGGTCTTGCTGTGTCTGGTTTCTTTTCCTGTGTTTAGTTCCTGTTTCTATACCTATCCTTGTTGGTCTCTATGGTTACTACAGTCCCACACCTGTTCCTCATTATCCCTCTTGTTACACCGTGTATTTATACCCTTGTGTTTTAGTCTGTAATTATCAGTCATTGTCTTTACACATTTGTTGTAAAGCTGTTGCGTCTCCTGTGTCTTCATGTTTGGACCATTCTTGTTTGGATTATCCTTGCATTTATATGTTCATAGAATAAAGACTTCTTTCTAAAAGATCCTCACCTCTCCTTGTCCCTGTTACACCACTGTTGCAGGGACAAATATCTGTTAATGTGCCATACATATATACACCACCATTCAAAAGTTTGGGATCTTTCATTTAAATAAATTAATACTTTCAGCAAGGATGCGTTAAATCGATCAAAATTGTTAGTAAAGACATAATGTTACAAAAGGTTTCTATTTGTTTTTAAATGCTGTCCCTTCTATTCCTCAAAGAATCCTTAAAAAAAGTATAAAGGTTTCCAAAATTATATTTAGCAGCACAGCTGTTTTCAACTAATACTAAGTAATGTTTCTTGAGCACCAGATCAGCATATTAGAATAATTTCTGAAGGATATTGTGATGCTGAATACTGGAGTAATGTCTGCTGATAATTCAGCTTTGCCATAACAGGAATAAATTACATATTTAAAAATATATTAAAATAGAAAAGTGTTCTTAGAAATAGAAATAAAATAGAAGATTTCACAGTATTACTGTACATGTATAATTTATATAATATTTGTGTATTTACATTGGGTATGGAATATATTCACCCACACACACACATAATTAGTAATTATGAATAGTATAATTACACATATTATGCAACAACAACAAGAAAACTCACATGTGCTGTACCCTCTAGGATTTCTAGCATTCAGATCATGAACGCAAATCACTCATCATCATTGACAAAAAGAGAATTCCCTTAAAAATTCTGTATGATGACAATGATCTACATTCATAAGCTGAACTCATAAGTTCTGATGTCACATACATTTTAATCTCAGACACGTCCTTTGCAGGCTGAACAGATTGTCTATATTTTCAACTCAAATGATTTCTGATTGTCATGGTATACCAGTCCAACTAGCAAACCCTCAAGCAGTGGACCATGTCAATTAAATCCCATCCTCAGGCACAGATCCTATCCAGCAGTGTCTGCCAAAGCAAAGGTCAGTCATGAGCCAGGCCCTGGCATGAAATTCTTAAGTCTGAGACTGAAAGCAAAGGAAAACAGCTGTGTCCTAAGTCATTTATTCAATTTAAATCTCATATTGATAATACTTTGCATCTTCAAGATCTTGTACCTCATAATTATCTCAATTTATCTTGTCACTTAATTTATCTTAATTATCTAATTTGTTTTGTCTTTATAACATCTGAGGTATTTTTCAGTCTTTTGTTATAGTCGACTAATTTAGGGCTTGTAAATTATTGACAACAGGCAACCGAGGAACATGCCAGGAGCTTAACAACAAAGCTGTGTGACTGAAAAGAAAAAAGATGATTAAAAACAATAAACAAATATCAGTTTTGAAATGATACCATTGTTGTTCTCAGTGGCTTAGACTAGGCTTCATAAAAATTGCACTGTCCCTTTAAATTGCAATCTGACGCTCTGCGCCATGTATTGTATTGATAATAAATAAAACAGCTGGTGATGAACTCACTCAGTAATTGCTACTTCAGGGGAAATATGTTTGTGCCCAATCATTTCCCAACTTCGTTCACTGTAGTTCTGGATTGCCTTGCGTCACATTTGTGACCCGCCACGTTGTTTTGGGAAATGAGGATGGGTGGCATGATTACGCCGATCTCTCCGTGGCTCGTGCAATCAAAACCATGGTACTTGTCTAATCTCACACGGAGCCCTTGCTCTCCAGTGCAGCCATGAAGACAAGTCTGACAAAATGGCCCTTCGCGATGAAGTCCTCAGCAGAATTTCGGTGATTAGTTTATGCAGATTGACATTTATACGGCTATGGTAGAGCTTGCGCCTTACGCTCTCTACCAAAAAAGCACTCAAGTGAAAACACAGCCTTGTAGCTCTATAGCCTCTATCATTTGTCAGTCTCAAAATCTATGCTCCTCTTCTCAACCTCCTGAGACTGATTGCAACCAGCACTTCATGTTTTTTCTCTCACTTGGAAGAATATTGCTGATGAACAGATCAAATCATGCAGTGCACATTTTTCATTTGGAGTGATGGAGAAGGAACAAGAAAGAAAGCGAAAAGGAGATGATGAATTTCTTTTTCATCTTTGAGTGCATTATACACACTTGAAAGCAGCTTTGCAACTCCATACCTTGAGATCAGTAGGTAGAAGTGGGCCAATGGCCAGTCTAAATTTGTCTGGACTGTTGAGGGGGAATGCCGTGGGTTTCCAGTGCACAGGGCCTTCAGTAGGTACAAATATCACGTTACTGTTATGCCCCTGCAACACAATCCCTGAGTACCACATATTGATCCGAGCTGTTGGGCTTATGCACTAAACTAAACACTTTCACGGCTTTCTGGAACACAGGAGCTCTTATTTCCAATCACTGTGCTATATTTAGTAATTGCAAGGTTCCTATAGTAGCCCTCATTTGGCCCATACGTGCTTCTGACAATGTTAGTCCTGCATAGGTTTTAATGGATGTAATTTACAGTAAAATGTGCAAGGGCTTACAAATGCTCGACATCAGATGATTTCATTAATAAGTTGGATGAGAGGATGACCCCCAAAATGTACAGATCACATTGACAGATCAACTGAAACAGTGATCAAATAGTGGCTTTTAAGGTGCGTTTTTCCCCCCTTTTATATATAGGATGCAAAGGAGAGGTAGAATGAGATCAAACTGATCCAGCCCACTCACACCATCCACCAGGGTTGTGTGCCATTCAGATCTGAATTGAGAAAGCCTTTTAAAATTAAATTGAAATTTCTAAATTCCAATTGAGGTAACAAATGCAGAATTCATTTCAGTTTGAAATGTAAGGAAGAAGTATTAACCCTTTAATGCATGAATGTTTCACCAATCATTATTACATATTCAGGCCTTTAGCGACCCGTATCTATATCTAACATAGATGGAATCTAACTGCCGCAATATTACAAAACACTCCTTGTCATTCTCTCTTTTGTAATTAATTTTTTCACAAACAGAGTAGCTAAACAAATATCTAAGTTGAGACCGGGTCGTGACTGATGAAATTTATGGCAATTGACAAAAACAATATTGTTACAGGAAGCTTATAGGCATCAATGATAATATATAAAAAAAGTCTTTTTGATTTTGTAAATATTATTTCTAAACATTCAAGATAAAAATATATATGTATATATTTTGTCTTGATGTAATTATTTTAATAATATTTAAAAAAATATTCTATTTAGACAGTTAGAATTTGTTTTTATTATCCTTGTTTTTTACCCTCTTTATGTCGATAGAAAATTAAAGGGACATTTCACCCAAAAATGTTTAGCAATTCTAAACCTATATGACTTTATTTATTCTGTTGAACAAAAATTCTATTTTTAAGAGTATTTTTTTATATAGACAGTTAATGTGGTCCAAAGTTGCACCCTAATATACTTTAAAATATCTTCTTTTGTGTTTCACAGATACACAGATAGGGGTAATCTATCCCTTTAACATATCTGTACATGCCGCCCCGTTTTGAGTTCCTCTTATCTTCATCATATCTGATAAAAGTGAATTATAGAAGAAAATAAATTCAATTCAATTCAAATTCAATTCAAATTTTTATTTTATATAGCGCTTTTCACAATACATATTGTTTCCAAGCAGCTTTACAGAAAGTGCATTTCAGAAATGTACATAGAAAAATACAGTTAGTTAATCATGTATTAATTTAGGGCATAACATATCGCCGGCGTTGAGTCGTCTCTTCATAGGCGTCGAGTCGTCTCTTCACAGGCGTTTAGTCATCTCATCGCAGGTGTTGGGGCATCTGAAGTCTCCGTGAGAGGCTGGATACAAACTGGAGCTGACGAACGTCATTTACCTCGGGACTAGCGTCCCGAGATAACAGCAGAAAAGCAAATGGGAAATAATTAGCATAGCTACTGTCAGAATATTAATACATTCGATCTGATTCAACAGTGGTATAAAAGGTAAGCATTATGTGAATGCTTGGCTAAAGAGATGCGTCTTTAATCTAGTTTTAAACTGGGACAGCGAGTCTGAGCCTCGAACAATATCAGGAAGGCTATACCAAAGTTTAGGAGCTAAATGTGAGAACGCCCTCCCTCCTCTAGTGGACTTAAATATCCTAGGAATGACCAGAAGCCTTGAATTTAGTGATCTTAAAG
Source organism: Siphateles boraxobius (assembly GCF_051911475.1). Classification (NCBI taxonomy): domain Eukaryota; kingdom Metazoa; phylum Chordata; class Actinopteri; order Cypriniformes; family Leuciscidae; genus Siphateles; species Siphateles boraxobius. The sequence goes on from NW_027509042.1 coordinate 18,190,477, forward strand.
AACGCGATGGATTGTAGGGTGATAGAAGGTCCATTAAATACACAGGAGCTAGACCATTTAGGGCTTTATAGGTCAGTAGTAATACTTTGTAATTGATACGTAACTTAATAGGTAACCAGTGTAGAGATGATAAAATAGGTGTTATATGATCATATTTTCTTGATCTAGTAAGAACTCTAGCAGCTGCATTTTGCACTAACTGTAGCTTGTTTATTGAGGATGCAGGACAACCAGCTAATAAAGCATTACAGTAATCTAGTCTTGAGGTCATGAATGCATGAACTAACTTTTCTGCATCAGAAACAGATAGCATGTTACGTAGCTTATCAATGTTTCTAAGGTGGAAAAAGGCTGTTCTTGTAACATATGAAATATGATTTTTCGAAAGACAAGTTGCGGTCTAGTATAACACCCAGGTATTTTACTGTGGATGAAGTAACAGGACATCCTTCTAAATTAAAGTTGTATTGTACAAGGTTTTGTGGGTAGTTTTTTGGACCAATAAGTATTACCTCCGTTTTATCTGAATTTAATAGCAGGAAATTACACGTCATCCAGCATTTTATATCTTTGAGACACTCTGTCAATTTAGATGAGTTAGTGTTTTCATCTGGTCATGATGAAATATATAATTGAGTCTCATCAGCATAACAGTGGAAATTAATTCCATGTTTTCTTATAATATTACCAAGTGGCAGCATATATATTGAGAATAGCAGAGGGCCTAACACCGATCCTTGCGGCACTCCATAGTCTACTGACGTTATCTTCGATTTTTCCCCATTTAAACAGACAAAATGATAACGGTCTGATAAGTACAATCTAAACCAGCTTAATGCCTGTCCCTGAACACCAGTATAGTTTTGTAGTCGATCTAAGAGTATTTTATGATCTATAATGTCGAACGCAGCACTAAGATCGAGTAGAACTAGTATTGAGATACAGCCTTGGTCAGAAGCTAAAAGTAAATCATTTGTAATTTTAACTAGCACAGATTCTGTGCTATGATGTGGTCTGAATCCTGACTGAAATTTTTCATAGATATCATTTTCTTGCAAGACAGAGCACAATTGAACTTTTTCTAGTATTTTAGACATACATGGAAGATTTGAAATGGGTCTGTAATTTGCTAGGTTATTTGAATCTAATTGTGGTTTCTTAATGAGAGGTTTTATTACTGCCAGCTTGAATATTCTTGGAACATGACCTAAAAATAAAGACGCTCTAAAAATAAAGATGCTCTTCCACTAAAGGTAAGACTTCTTTCAGTAGTTTAGTGGGTATTGGATCTAATAAACATGTTGTTGGTTTAGATGCAATGATAAGTTTATTTAGCTCTTCCTGTCCGTTGTAAAGCGGTGTAGTTGTTCTTGAGGGGCGATAATTGATGCTGAATCATAAGACTCCATAAAAGATTGTACATTTACAATTGTGTTTCTGAATCATGGACATTGAGTCTCCTTTCAGTAAAACAATGTCCAGGTCAAACATCCTGATTACACCTTGATCCTGGTGCATTGCCGAGCATGTGAAATGGGTTAAATGAGTCTGTCTGGTGGCGAGCGGCTCTGACGGCCTCATGTGCAGCTGTGAAAACAACAGAGTGATTTCAAAGCAATCTGACGTGGTGCCCAGGAAAACAGAGGCGATAAAGCCAGCACTGGTATCTAGCCTCTCTCAGCATTACATGTGAATGGTTTCTGTTCTCCTAATCTGCTTTCCAGATGTGTGGCTTAGAGCTGCCATATCAGGACATCAAGCTTCCTGTCAAAGCCGAGGCCAAGCGATTCAGCAGGGGTTGTGACTAGAAAGCGTCCAGCTGGTTAATGCCCGTGTCTCAGGCAATGCATAACACCCAATCAAAGCTGTCCTCCCATTAGAAACGTGGAAGGACTCAGGCCACTTTGTTACAGATGTCAGAGGGGATTATAATAGGATTGAGGCCAACATGTTTATGATACATGTAGTGACTTTCGTATGGATTCTGATCCTAACCATATTTCACATTTAACAGCCAGTACATGCTTGTAAAACATGGACGTTACTGCGGGACCTGGAAGGTGCCACACATACAGTATACATGTTTTTTTTGTTGTTGTTTTTTATGGTGGGGACCATATGTAACCCTTGTTCCATACGGAACCAGGGAACGGAGACGTCGTCGACGTGTCGACTGATTGGGATCACGCCAGGGAGCCAGTCATCTTCAAGTACTATTGAAACGAGCCAATGGAATTGGCGTGCGTGATTTGCATCACACCCTCTGCCCCCGTGGCGCGGGTATAAATACGGAAGTGGATGCATGCACTAGTTGCTTTTTCGCCCTGGAGCAGGGCGTAACTCTGGTGGTCCAGCAATAGTGGCGACGGGACTGTGTCTTCGTTCCTTCTTTCAGGGAAAAAGGGTTACATATGTAACCGAGACATTCTCATTCTGTCGCTCACGTTCGACGTAGTCGACATGTCGACTGATTGGGATCCCAATTAAAACGCCACTAGTGCTGCCACCTTCCAGTGCCTAGACCAAAGCCTTCTGATCCCCCTGCATTATTTGAGGTGGAGATAGGACAGGGCTTAGGCCAGGGAAGTCACTGCTGTTCCACAAGACCACTGGCAAAGCGTTCTCTTTCGTTGGTGTAACGAGCTAGCCTGGTCCCACCAGACTCTCGTACATTTCATTTGTACATAGAGTCTGGCACCGCTCCATTGACAAGCGTTAACTTCCTTGTAGGCGGGTACTCTATTGAAGTCTAAAACTATTGGATCTGCCCAGAGTCACTCTGGATCTGCCATAACCAATCGCTAACATCTGGTCGTGACGTATGCCTAGCGTTCGCCTTAGCCAACTCATTCACCACTAACGGAGCGAGCTGGAAAATCAAACTTTTCCCGAACTCCGTGGGGAGGAGGGCCACAACATCATGGCCACCAACAAAACTAAGCAAAGATTGTTCTTGATCCGGCTTTAACTTTGTGATATTCGGCAGCGTTGCCACAACGGAGCGAATGGCTTCGCTCGCATCTTTCTCCACTGTAATTACTGAACTACAACTCAAAATACGCACGACACCAACGTCATCATTCTCAGCCACTCCCTCTATTCGCTGATTGGCCCAGTAAAAAATTGATCGGAGAAAACCACAAGTTTTATTAACTAAATCACGAACATAACTAAACTAAACAAACATACATACATAAATACATGTATAGGTAAAAGGGTGAGTGATAGCATGGAACTGGAAACCGAAAAAGGGAACTATGAAAAGAACCATCAATATTATCATTTTCAAATTACCTTCTTAAATTGATACTTACATGGCTTTGCAGTTCGACTCTGTTCTGGTTGGAGGTTTTCTCTCTCTCCATGAGAACATGGCTGAGCACAAGCAGATTTTGTGACCTGCTGGCCCTGGGCCGGAGAGGCCATGCAGGCAACCAAGGAGTGAGGAAGTCGGCGTAGTTGGTTGCCCATTCAGTGATGGTAAAGTGGTAGTTTTCTTCTGAGTTGAAATGAAGAAAATACAGTCTGACTCTGTTAGGAGAGTGAAGGCATAGCAGGCTGTGGTCGCAGCCTGTGGAGGGTCCCCCCAGACATCAACCAGCAGTCGAGAAGCAGGAGCAAGAGAGCATTTCTGAACATGAAGATGTCACACCCTCTGGGGGTCTGTGAGCCAATAAGAAGTGTTTCCTTTGGAGGGAAAATTTTACGACCCTTTGTGTTAGAGCAGGACATTTGAATCTGTAATTTCATTGGGTGTTTAAGAAAAAGAATCTTCAAGATTCTTATAATACCCATGCGTCACAAAGTTAGCAAAATGCAATGTAAATTATCAAATGGGGAACGAAGATTGGAGTTAATAGAGACCAAATATGCCACACATCCACAGCCACATCCTGTGGAGTAACATGGAGAATTCACATATGGACTGGGCGGAAGACCGGGCAGTACAACATATGGAATGTCACTGGGGTGGGCTCCAGCCTATGACAGGGGGGAGACTCAACCGGACAGTGACAGCAGAGCAGGTCTGCCGAGGGAAGACACGGGCTCGCAGCAGGGAGTCGTACTGTGGAAGAATACACATATGGGATCACCGTAGGGATCACAACATATGGACCCAGCAGTGGTTCCACCAGTGCATACGAGTGATAGGCCTGGCTTCGGACGTTCCGCCACGTCCGTTGCCGAAGGGTATGGAGGAACTCGACAGGGTTCAGCTAATAAGGGGAATTCACTGGAGCAAGAATTGCGCACGTATCCAGTCCATAGGAGGGGAATGGCGCAGCAGGCCAACACTTTGAACCGGGTTTACAGTGAAACTGGCTTCATGTGAAGGGAGCCCACGGGAAGCAGCGGTTCGACACATTGGCTAGTTCTCTAGTGAATGGGATAGGTGTCACCCAGCCCCCAACTCTATTTAACATCTGTTCAGCGAGGCACTCTGTGTCAATGCTAAGGAGGGAGCAATACACTCACTTAGGAGTAGCTCACCACCCAGGTGGGCACGTGCATCTTGGAAAAACTTTCTCACCAAAATGAAGGCAACCACATGTAGTCGGCCAACCTCTGCTTGGAAACAGCCTTCCATTCTGCTGGTCTCCGTAATAGACAAGAGATGGTTTGAGGTCCAGGCTTTGCATTCTGAGCACGTATAGCCTCAATGCTAGCAGACGGACAGAGAAAAGCCAGGGCTGGGTCTACCTCCTCCGGGGCAGTGCTTGTAGGCTCACCACCTGGTCCCGTAAGAGAGGTAGGAACCTTGGGCACATATCCAGGCCAGGGTCTCAGATTTCATGAGAGATAGCCAGCCCGAATTCCAGGCACGATTCGTTGACCGAAAATGCGTGCAAGTCCCTTCCCTCTAGATAGAGACTAAGCAAGCAAAACTGTTTCTCTAAAAACAGGATTTTTAACTCACTACCTGCAGGGCTCAATGGAGGTCTCTGCTGTGCAGTAGCACCAGAGATAAGTCCCAAGGGGGTAAAGAGGGGGCACAAGGCGATCCAGTCTCCTTGCTCCCCTCAGGAGCCTGACGATCATGTCGTGATTCCCACGAATTTATATCCACTGCATCATGTGCGTCAATGCAGAGGCAACAACATTTTGAGGTGGAGGAGACAGCCCTCACTCCAACCCATTAGCTGGAAAGAAGCACTGAAGTGTTCGAATACCTTTGGGATCTCCTCATGGAGAGAAGACTCAATTTAACTAATCGGTTCCACTTCTAAGGAGGAGCGTGCCTCATTTTGAGAGGGTGCTTTCACAGAAGTGATGGACTCTATGGCATAAAAAATTATTGTGGTAGTAACCAGAACCTCTGTGTCCCGTTCTTTTTAGAACCAGACCTGGAACTCTCCAAGGTCTAAACGCTGGTGCCATCATGCCCCATCCCTGAGAATGTACTCAGAGGAAAGAGTCAGGAAGGGCTGTCGAGAGGAGAGGTCTGGTTGGACCAATACGGGGCAACTAGCAAGACCTGCTCCATCTCCTCCCTGACTTTAGCACAGTTGTGTGCAAGAAGGCTCACTGGGGAACGAATTTCTGCGGAGGTCAAAGGGCCAGCTGTGGCCAGAGTTTTTTCTGTGTCGAGGGATGTCCAGGAGAAAAAACAACCATCGGAGGGACGAGTCCAGAGGGGCAACCTATCTAGCTGTGCAGCCCCAAAGTGGTCCCAAATAACTGGACCGTTTGGGGATGGTGACTCCACTCTTCCTGGACTATAGGTTTACATTTACATTTACATTTAGCTGACGCTTTTATCCAAAGCGACTTACAATTCAATCCTTACAATCAGAGGTTACACGCCTCTGGAGCAACTATGGGTTAAGTGTCTTGCTCAGGGACACATTGGTGTCTCACAGTGGATTCGAACCCGGGTCTCTCACACCAAAGGCATGTGTCTTATCCACTGCGCCATCACCACCCCACATGTGGTGTCATGAGGCTCGTCAGCGGCACGATTGAGCAGGCCAGAAATAAGTGGAATGAAGCTACCTTAGAAGCTTCTGACTCTGAGGAGGAAGTGGCGGGCGAGTTGTGACATGCGAGGGAAGTGTAGCGCAACGGTCGCAATATTGTCTTTTCAGACCAGTACAAATTCACTGAGTAGAGGTGTTTCAAAGTGAAGAGTTCATTGGGACCCTTTCTCACTTCTATACAGCACTAACCATCCACACACTCTTTTTTAGAGATGCGGAGGACCGAATCCATCTTCAAACTAGAAAAGAGGTCCTCAGCCCGTGGAGGAGTTTACTCTTTCCCAGTTGATTTGAGGACCCAACTGGCTATGAGGGGTTGGACTTTGTACTGATACTTCACACCTTTCGAACGCACACACACAGGATGGCCTGTGGTGCTAAAGGATAGAGATCTGAAGTACATGTCTCTCAGGTCGAACTCTGCAGACCAATCTTGGGGACGGAGCTTTTGGAAATGCATCTCTGTGTAACAAATTATACGGAGGCTTTTGAAAAACACAGGGACTTTCGTCTCAATTAACACAGGACCAAAATAGTCATGACCCACCTCTCTAGGGTACCATGAAGTACAGGCTTATAGAAGTCGGCCTTCATATCGGCTGGAGGGAGCGGCTGTATCGCGTCCTTCGCCAGTAGACTGTGATGTGCGCACACAAGACAACACTTAGGTGTAACTAAAGTCACTAATTTTAGGGGCATATTTGCTCAACACCCAAGTGTGACGAAAGTCACTAATTTTTAGGAGCATCTTTGCTCAACACCTAGGTGTGATGAATATCACTGAGCTTGGGCGGAAGCAAAGCAAAAAGGAATTGCAAGCCGAGTCTGATGGTATAGTTTGGGGCCATCTGGACCAGTTGGGAAGCATTTTTGGCTTCCACGAACCGGGCCAGGGGACCACAAACGTACCCGAGGTGGAGCAGCGAGGTGGAGGACAGGGACCCGGCTTGGAAGGCCCGAAGGTGGCCCAAAGCAGGGTCTGAGTGTGGTGCACAACACTTACCTGTCTCCACGAGACGGCCAGGGATGCGTGAGAAGGCGGATGACCGGGTCCTCGAACCACACCCAGCTGCCATGCTGGTGAACAAGAGGGGGCAGAGGGGTGCAAGGCTTTACAGGGTCGCACACTGCCAGACTTGCCCTCTTGGGACCTAGGAACAGAGGAATTTGCTCTTTCTTTGAAGTTTAAAAGACACACACACAAACGAAGACTCCACCCAGCCCTCACCCGGGGGGAGGGAGTGGATCGGTGACCAACTCCAAGAGAATACTCCTCCATTCCTGAGCGGCCCGTTCAGGAATGCTTTCGCTGTCGCTTGCCAGCTGGCTTGGCAGCGCCTGGAGCGGGCTGAGCGTCCCTACTCCGGTCGCCTCCATACTGAGGCCTGGCTAGAGGCTGCTGTGGAGGCTGCTGCGGAGGCCTAGTGGGAGCTGCGGCAGGGGAATGCCCTCGGTGATGAGCAGGTGGAGGAACTGCCACCAGCAGCAGGGTGGAGTCAGCAAAGGCCCGCCGGGGCAGGATGTGCAGGATGGCCTCCGTCTGCACTTGGGCGGCAGAGAACTGTTGGGCGGAGTTTTCCGCCGTGTCGCGACCAGCCCAACCTGGGAAATTGGGGAGACCAAAAACCGAACCTTGTCCACATCCGCCATATCAACCAGGCTGAGCCTATGATGGCGCTCCTGTGCGGTGCTCACCTATGAGTGTATTTTCCTCATTGGGACCAAAAAATGTCCCCACAAGGACAAGAATTTTGGATATTGCCATCTTTGTGGGGATATTTTGTCCCATAATGTAAGCTTTACCAGGACCACACACACACACACACACACACACACACACACACACACACACACACACACACACACACACACACACACACACACACACACACACACACACACACACACACACACCTTTTGTCAAATATGAATAGATTAATTCTCAGCTATTCCTTACAGCAGTAAGGAAGTAAGGAATTAATTTCTAGATCCCAAAACATCTTGTTGGTAAATGTGCACTTCTCCCATGATTCATGTTGATTTGAACTTGAACTGTAGTCTTATTATTGACTACAATGTAAAGCAGAAATGTGTAGTAGGGGTTATTTTTCGTGTCATAATTCTCTCAACAGGGCATATATACTCAGCAAAAAAAGTCCTCCCACTTCTTTTCCAGCTAAATTCTTATTATGTGTAAATATGAACATAAAAAGATTCAACAACTGAGACATAAACGAAACAAATGTCACAGAAATTTGATGAACAGAAATGGAATAATCAATCCCTGAACAAAGTGGGGGTCAGTATAAAAAGTACCAGTCAGCAAGTATTTGGTGTGGCCAGCAGCTGCTTTAAGTGCTACAGTGCATCTCATTCTCATGGACTGCAGCAGATTTTCCAGTTGAAGCCATGAGATGTTACTCCACTTTTCCACCAAGGCACTTGCATGTTCTCAAACCTTTCTGGGGGGACACATGGTTACATAATTTGGCACTGCAAGGAAGATCAGCTGTCCTTCCTGTCTCCCTGTCTTAGGCGTCTTACATTACAGACTTTGCAGTTTATTGCTCTGTTCACATCTGCAGTCCTCAGGTCTAGGACTATGGCATGTTCACGCAGGTGATCAGGGACCCTAGGCATGTTTTTCAGAGTCAGTATAAAGGTCTCTTAAGTGTCTGAAGTTATTTGAACTGTGACATTAATTTTCTTAAGGACTGTTCCAAAGGTGCACGTGCAATAATTGTTTAAACCCTTTCCAATAAAGATCTTTAAAGCTTATTTGGATTTTAAAAAATTATCTTTAAAGGTGCAGTGTGTGATGTTTAGCGGCACTAGTGGTACGGTTTACAAATTGCAACCAACAAAAGTTACAGTGGCCGACAGGAAAAGATGTCATCATCTGAGACAGCAGAGTAGCCAGTTAAGCAATGAGGTTTCTTTATAAAGATAAATTAAGAAATTATCTTTACTTTATTATTCAGTAAAACGATATGTTATTGTGATTATTATTAATACTTGTTCATCATTGTGTTAGTGTTTTATTCGCTGACTTTAGCTAGCTTCTTTGCACGAAGAACAACATAGTGACGAAATGCGCTCTTTAGTAGTTTGTCCGTTTAGGGCTACTGTAGAAACATGTCTGCGAAAAATGGCTATTTCAATGTAAGGGGACCTGCGTTAGATAGAAATGGCTCATTCCAAGGTAATAAAAACATAACGGTTCATTATGTAAGGTCTGTATACACCACTGAAAACATAGTTATGTATATTATATTGCATTTCTGTCTACATATCCTCCGAAATATTACACAATACACCTTTAAAATACAGTATCCTGAAAAAATTGCTGCAATAATATATTAATATAGAAATTTTAAAAAACATGTATTTTATTTATTTCTACTTGCTGTTGTTTTGTTTTGTTTCAAAGTTGTCATGTTTGAGGGGGTGATTTCTAAGCCATTCGCCATAAATGGCATGTGACTGGTCCATCTATATCATAACTCATTGCAGCAAGAAAAAATATAAATTTGAGACCATTCTTGGCTGTCAGGGTTATTGACAGCCAAGAATGGTCTCAAATTTATATTTTTAAATATAAATTTAAAAATTATGGAATTTTATCTTCCATAATTACGGCTGTTAATTATGGAAGATTGTTTCCGCCACAAAATTGGACACTTCTGAAATATCAACCATACTGTAAATTATATTTTTGTGATTTATATGTTGCTTGAAGATAATTTTATATCAATCAAAATGCACAGCTACTTTTGAATGGCTGTCAATGGAGAAACATTTGAATGGCTGTCAATTGAGAAACATTTTGCCTCCATAACAGCTTAATTAACCAGCAGGGGTAAACTGCAGAGGGCAAACCAACCAAAACCTCCAGGTTTAACCCACTTAAGCTGATTTGCAGACCAGTTGCAAACGTGATAGGCAATGATTACAAGGTAATCAGCCAATCATAGTGTCTTGAAGGCACTGAATCTGTTCACATGAATACATGTTCACTGCATGCTTTAGGACATCAATGACCAAGCTGAAGGGAGGCAAAAGAGACATGAGAAATGTACATAGTAAAACTCCTATTATTGTATGTACATACTCTTGCTTCTTGTGCCATCGTATTATCTTCTATTATGTGCTACCAACTATAGTATATAGCATTGAAATTCAGACCTCAAGAATATTTGCTAATTAAGATAAGCTGCAGCTAAAAGGGTAATCAGTATTATTTAATGTCAGTATATGGCCTGTTTTTTCACATCCATTAGTGGCTACCAACAGATATGCCATTGTTCACATAGCATTTCACTGACAATTACAGCTCTATTTAAACATGCTATATGCTAAATGTTGTCATATGGTTTTGCCATGTAATTAATTATTTTTAAGTAAAAGAAATTGTCAAAGAAAGAAAAGTCCCAAGCGTTTTTTTGTTTGTTTTTTTTGTTGTTTTTTTAAAATGATTAATGAAGCATACGTAATAATCTGCTTAGGCTAATATTCAAAGGATTTTAAAGTGTTTGCTGAATCATATTTAAAAAGTAAGGTGGTATAACAGCGTTCATTTAGATACGTTGTACTACAACTGCAAAAAGCTGGTAACAAATAAATTATTGCTGTCAAGCCAAAGCAAGGATACACATCAGAAAAAAAAACTTGTCTATTGCTTTGAGGTAATCTATATGCTAATGTACTCCAAAATGTTAACAAAAGTAACTTTAAGCAGATATACACATTTTTAAATTACAGTACTAATTAAGATCATATAAATTATGACTCATCCTACACTACACAGATTTTTGTCCAATCAAATATGAGTATTAATGAAATTCGGATGTACTACATCAGCCATGTTGTTACTTTCACGTGACCTACCAGCGTCAGTTGTGTCGCTTCACGTCATTCATAAAACCCCTCCCTTGGCCTTACGGGATAGTAAAAATGTCCATCGAATGCGCACTTCAAAATCTTGGCAGAAATAGGTAATCTGGGAGACATTTTTCGACTACTGTTTTTTTTTATCTATTTGGACATACTGCTTTTTTGCCGTACTGTTTTTCACATGTATAGTATTTGTATAGTATTTTTTGGAGAAAAAACTTCCTCAACTTTTTCAATAGTTCAATACGTCATCACAGGAAGGAAAACTATGATCATCAAGTGATTTAGTGCATAATCTTTGATAATGTTCTGTCCACTCACCCTCTTTAGCCAACTTCAGTATATATAAAAATAGATTTATTACTTTTCAAATGAGAATCTTTTTTCCCCATCTCATGGGTAACCAAGACAATATGGCACAGTGCCATATGTTTACATGGAAGGATCTTTAGCGGTCATCTATTTACTGTGTTGGGTTGCCCTGATGACTTCAGCACCACCGTGCCGTTGTGTGCTACATTCTCTTGTGTTTCTGCTAACTGTGCCACACTGCCTTTTTTCTTCATGAAAAGTTCCCCAGTCATGCATCCAGTCTATGCTGCCTCATACCGCCTGTCTGTCGATTATTATCCTACACATTTAAAAACATTTCCCACCATTCCCCACTAATGTTTCCAGTTTTACCTATGAAATTAATCACAATGATTTGGAAGCTCTCATGATACTAGTTTGTGCACCTCCACAATCACTCATGCACATACACGAACATGCCCAAACATGCCTTCTCTTACACACATACACATGTAGAGATGTGCAGGAGGGGTCATGAGCTTAACACCTGCTACCTTGAAATATGAAACACCTTTCACCTCGTCCGCCAATCAAAGGATGTTGTGCGGCGAATGAAAGTATCTACACCACCAAGGAAAGAAAACATATAACACTATACTAATAGTAATGGTAATATATTTACATGTAATAGTAATTATGGTAATAGATTCAGTGGCTATATTTTAGTCTGACTAATTCCTGTAATCTAGCATACAACACCTGGGAAAATACAGTAAGAATCATTTGAGCCTAAGACTTATTGTTTCATGAAATGTACATCCCAGGCTCACTGGAAATATGTGCCTCTGGTGACATCTCTGCCAAATTATATCAAGTTGCTTGAAAATTTTTGCGACCCTTTCAATGTCCTGTGAGTGGCGCTAAAAACATGTTCAGTTTTATCTGAAACAGATAAATGTGAATCTGGTCATGTTTTATTATGTTGGTATTTTTAGTTTTGTTGTTGTTGTGTGTATTGCCATAGTTCGGAAATTAACATCCAATCTTCGGCGTTAAAAGATTAATGCTCTATTGGGTTTGAAAATAATGTACCACCTACACTAAACCTAACCGATAGTGTTAACAATAAAATAAAATAAAACTGAAATAAAAGTGCACAGTTGCTGAAGCAAAGAATGCCCTTTTAGCTTGCTTCTACAAGTCTTTGAGCTCTTTTATCATTACTCGTGTTTCACAGGATAGGGCTACACATCACATGTACCAGGTGAGCTAGTTTACTACATTACAAAAGCCATTTTTATAGAGATGGTTAAAGTATAAGATGCAAAATGCCAAAAAATATTAGTTTGCAAATCATGTACTATGGTAAAATTGTTTTCAGGTCATAACATAGTGTTGTGCAAGGAACCCTGGGGAAAAGTCTTTATTAATAAAATCTGTTCATATAATTTGCGTAAACAAGATTAAAAGTTGTTGGTGTTCTACTGCTACAGTGTTCATTTCTTTTGGAAACTGCTGTGAAGTATGTCTGCCAAGAAAAATGTAAGTAGAGGCACATATTTTCCAATGAGCCTAATTTGGAAATGTACCAACAGATGTTGCACACTTGAAGGAGCTTTTCTGAGTAACAGAACCTCAGAGCAGGTATGGTCATGAGCATTTGAGACGCTTGGTATAGCATCATAGAACTGGGACACCAGCCGAAGGAGTCTCTTGTGAGGATGAATTGGCTTTCCTGCCTTTTCTAAGTCAAGATAATCAGGCTAGATCTAGTGCAGCCAAAAGAGAGACAATTCAGAAAGAGACAGAGACTGGGAACTACAGTTAAGCTACATTAGTGTCCACTCAAGCCCAATAACAAGACAACCGTTCATAACAGAATCATCTTAATCAGATCTGACTCTGAGGTATAGGTTTGCGCTAAATTTAGACATTAGTTCTGTTCCTAAACCTTTTTAGCTGCCTCACTGACTAGTGCCTACATAGGCTGCTGTTTTTTAAGGCAGCTCATAAGTGACTGATTTGAGTTTGAAAAGAGTTTGTTATAAGCATGTCTCTATGCTGATGGACCACTCTAAAGGCCTGTTCACACTATGACGAATGATCATGCAATAAACATTTTAATTCGAATGAACGGCTGTTAATTATGGAAGATTGTTTCACAGAATAAAACATTTTAAAAGATAATTGTGACTTTTTATCTCACCATTGCAAGTTTTCATCTCACAATTCATCTCATAATTTCTCAGTGAAAAAAGTCAGAATTGCAAGTTATAAAGTCAGTATTCGCAATGCTGAGAAAATAATTCTGACATTATTACACGCAATTGTAAATTTATAGCTCACAATTCTGACTTTATAACTCACAATTGTGACTTTATATCACGCAACGATATAAAAAGAAGATGAAAAGAAATAAAGTCACAATTGTGAGATAAAAAGTCGCAATAACCTTTTTTATTTTTTATTTTGTGGTGGAAACAAGCTTCCATGGTTAATGCATCTAATTAGACCAACACAAAAAAATAAACACAAAATTTTCCATCGCACAGTGAAGAAAACTGCCCAATCAATAAGATTCACACTTTTGGTCACAACACTTGAGTCACTACGACTTGGGGGTGTCCACAAAAAGACTACTTTGCTAAGTGACGATAAATATTTGAGGTAGAATCTAGAACCAGCTCTCTTGTCTCTGTAATCTTGTATTTGGTGTTGTTTGATAAAAACCATAGAGAATAATAAAATCTAAACGGCTGTTTAAAAACATGTACATACGGCTTGACTTCCTTTCTTCTCCGTGACAAGTGGGTGTCAGAAAATGGAAAGTTGTGAAGCGCTTTGAGTATTGGGGTATTTCTTCTTTTCTAAAAGTGCACTTACTTTCAGAGAGTGAATTTGCATTTTCATTCAGTCCATCTGCCAATTTTTACGCATTGGTCTGAACAGACAAATTGCATGCGATAATCAGACCTGAATTATGTGCAAATATTCCTGTTGGTATGAAACAGACCTTAATAAGCAACACTATACTACGATCACACAAATATTAAGTAATATTACTATACTTCTTAGTATTGAATGAAGTATTGACCAATGTATTTTAATGAGCATTTCTCATGCTTCCTGCACCATCTTGGATTTATTGCCTTCTCTGTGAAGGATATGTTTTACTGTCTTAGAATTTAGATAAAATATTAGTAGGCAGCATAATGAAGTTTTCAACCCTTTGGAATATACTTGCAACCCTGTCTCCATATGTGGCTCACTAGATTATGGAACAGAATATATTGTGTATGTAAGTGTATGTGTGTGTGTGCTGCACAGTACATTTTCTTAGGCTATGGCTAATCTGTCTACCTGGAACTGTGCTAAATTCCCTGAAAAAGGACACTGTGGAGAACTTATAAAATGTATTTTGCTGTCCACTGAATGCTTTTTATGGTTTTTAATAAAAAAGGACAGTTGGCATTTAAAATAGACGTAAAGTGATGTTACCGGTTTAGACTGACCCTTTGGGCGATTTAGATTCAAAACATTCTCTCCTGTTAAAACATCTGCTTTCTAAGTCATTCGTTTTGACATTTACGAGCTACAGTATTAATAGGCTTTATTTGTTCACAAAAAGTAAAAATTTTTTTTTTGGATATGGTACTAAGTAATACAATGTTTTAGACGTTAATACCATTGTATTCCCTGAAGTACCATATAAATATCAATGCAGCCTACATAAATATGGTAATCATACAATACCATGGTTTATATCAATTGTATTGTATTGCTATAAGCTGCTAAATCTGGGTAAATTCGTTTCAATGGAGGTACGTTTTAGTCAAAACATCTACCAGGACAGGCTAATGAGGGCCAAACCTTACCTCCTTGGTTTGTCCTAAAAATATTGTTCATATTGGCCATATTGTTAACTGTTAGCTTTGCACCCATATTCAGGTAGAAATATATGCATGATGCAATTCTAAAAATCTTGGTTTCTGTTCAGAAGAATGTGACATTTTTCCTCAACATGAGATTATTGTAATAACACTCTCATTGAGGGCTGTCAAGCCCAAAAGTTAAACAGTGTGCGGCTCTGCAACTTTTTTGCTGACTGTGCACTCTTTTATACTCTGCCTTTGTTAAATTCAGGGAGACCCCATAAATACACTGGCCATCTGTGAAAGTCAAAGACTGTAAGCTTGCAAAAAGGCTTTACTCATCTGTCTTGCTAATGTGGAAGTGGATGCAACGACCTCAACCCCTCCCGCACTAGAGTTATAATGAATAATGCCATGGCCCTCTGGTGAATTTTATTTTCAACAGTACACCTGCCTGGCTGACTGCCCCCAGAGACAACATTGTGGTTTAATGGCACAATGTTTCTTGTGTCTCACAGCCAATGAGAGCAGAGTAGTTGCTAGGATTGTGCTGACGTTAACATTAACCATGGGATGGTGAGGCCCAGTTTCTCTTTGTTGTAAACTGTAGGATGCTTGTATAATGACATTGGAACTCCAGCATTCTGTAATGAACTGAGCAAAGCAGAGAAACTCAGTTCTCACAAGGTTTATGAATTTGAGCTAACTTGTGTAAAATAATGATTGTTTTAAACAGGTTTTCTGTATACTCCTCCCCCTTCTTCCATTGGACAGACTAACATAGCCCCGCCTCAAATTCATGCCACTGGTCAACATGGTTATGTTAGTCTTGTTGGGATATACAAAAGCCCTAAGTGGTCATACTTTTTCAAAATGAATTGATCTTGATGTAATTTTCTTGTGATGTTCACACAACAAACGTTTTTTAACAAGAATAAATTACATTTTAAAATATATTAAAATAGAAAACATTTATTTTAAATTGTAATAATATTTCACAATTATTACTTTCCACTATATTTTTGATCCAATAAATGCAGGAGAGCTTTAGACTCTGTCAATAAACCACAATAGGCTATGACTTTATCGTCTTTAGTGATTCTGAACATGTGGTCAATTTCATTGACAGTTAACTCGAGGGATGGTTAAATGGTTCCTGATTAAATGGTTTATGACATACAGGGTTTGCTTTTTCTCCTGTGAGAAAGTTCATTTGAGATAATGTGAAACTTAAAAGAAAAAAAATAATAATAAAATTCATTTTGAGGGAAAATTACGCTCAATCAGGCCACCGGCCTCGCTCCGTTCTCTCACGGCTCTCGGGCCCCACCCTGCTTGCCATAGGCTTATTTATAGTTGTCTATTAATATCATTAGAGGAGTATTTTAACATAAAAAAATTACACACTTCAGCTTTAAAGCTGCCGCAGTTTTCTTATGAAAAAGATGATTCATGAACATCATCAGAAAGAACTGGAAGACTTATTTTGCTGTCTTGCAGTGATATATGAGAAGCAAGATCAGTATTGGAATGATTCATTGATCTATAAGTTGCCGGAAAGGAAATATAACACTCGTAAGTTAATCGCTATCGCACCCCAGAATGGCCTAGACTTGGAGCAAAGAAGAGAAAGGATAGAGGTCTGAAGAGATGGAAAAGGATATAGACTGACACAGAATGACAAGCTAAACATGACGATTTGTGAATGGAAATGGGGATGAGGAAGCATGAATCATGTCGCTCAAGGACACATTCTTTTCACATGTTCATACAATGTTAGACATGCAGTTCATATATCGAATTTCCTTTTAACTTACGATTGACTTGTAATTTAAACATCCTCACAAACCATTGACTAGTTCATTTCTTTTGCTGTAATTGCATTGCAAATATAGCAAGTGGTTCTGTAAACAAACAAAAAACATATTCAATGCTTTTTCTGAATTGGTATGATGATATGTATAATTTGTTCATTATTCATTGTAAAAAAAAAATAACACAAAAAACATCCATAACAACCATTCATAACACCATGTGCTATAAACTATGAACAGAACAACTTATTTCTTCATTAAATGTACAAATCTTATGCTGAATGTAATTGATAAAGGTTTCTCTAACCATTAGAAATGATTGCACTGCAAAATCCCATTTCTAATAACAGAATCCCATCCCATACCTGCTGACAACAGTTAAGTGTTGTCAGCAGCAAGAAAACATCAGTGTAAGCTGTTTCTGCTGACAGACACATGGCAGTGCCAGCCAACATCAATAGTCAAATCCAGGGACTAGATTACCAGTAGCTCAGAAGCTTTTGGCTGTCTGTTTATCAGACAGTAAGACACAGAAAATAAACCTGGGCTCCGAAGGTTCATTGAACAACTATGTGATTAATGAAACTGCCCTGCTTTTGTACACTGTTAAAAGTGAACATGTGCAGTTGTTGCTTTAAGGAGGTATTTCTACCTGATTCTACCTACAAATTCTAATTTTGTTGTTGTAACCCATACTTGAAGATTTATGTAACATAAAACAAGGTAATGCTGTTGAACTTTTGTTTTAAGTAATTTAACTAACTAACAATTTCCAATAAAGCTCAGGATGGACACATTTCGACACATGCGCACCTGCTCCTTGCAGATCGGTTAATTTTGCTTCAATGAGGAATTGTGATTTGGGGTTATTACACACATTGTTGCATTAAAGTGAAAATCGCAATTGACAGTGCTACTCTGCAGTACAATGGTAACCACAACATTCAATAACAGAAACCCCTGGTAGTTTATGTTAATGTTTAATTTTCAGTTATGTTGGACATTTATTGGAGTTTTTCTTACTGAATTGAATTTACCATTGAGCTGAAGAGTTGCGCTTGAGCTTAGGCTGTGGTACAACACTGAGTTTTATTCTCATGCCAGTCTTTTCTTGTGGTTCATTATTACATTGTGCATAATGATGATCAACACTGTCTACCCAACTACACTGATTTATTTTGAATAAACTAAATTAAGTTTGTAAAATTTTAATGGTGTAAAAATGTATTCAATTAAATTAAGGGTGATTTGCCTTTACATCAAGGTGGAAAATGACTTTCATCATATAAAACAAATAAGATTATCAAACTTATTAATTAATTTGACCTAGCTGGAGAAATTAGGTTACATCTACTGACAGTTATGCTTCAGTTAAACCTTGTTTTTTCATGTTGGATGAAATCCAGTTATAATCAGTAATCTTAAATCATTTATTTCTTTAACAAAAACAGTTTTTCAGGTTGGTTGAACACAGTTAAAAAATAGTAATTATTTATTTGTTTATTTGCAATTAAACCAGTTATTGTAGATGTTACCACATGAAGTAGCCTACATTTTCTAAGTTGAATTCTCATAAATACTTAATGACAGTTTGTTTGAAACTCAGAATTGTATTAGATCCTGTCTGCAAACTGCATATTTCTGAAATGTTGATTAAATATGTTTGTTTAAATGAACAGTAAGCTTATTAACAAACACATATGTGGCATACAATCCATTTTTTTTAAATTCACATCAATCTGTCTTTAAATCCAGATATTCCCCAGTTAAGGTTATTGACTTTTTCATTATATTACAAAGGAGTTTGAATTAATACCCCTAGTTTACTGAAAATGTTAACCTGAAAATGTGGTAATCTAACAGATTTTATTTAAAGATTTTATTAAGTCAAATCTAATATTTAACATACTGTAGCCTAAATTAACATACATTAGGTGGATTTTACTTTTATATATATATATATATATATATATATATATATATATATATATATATATATATATATATATTTTTTTTATTCAAGTAGTTCTGTAAAATAGTTCCTTTAAAAAGTTGCAGGTGACCACTTTTTACAGGTGAGAAAACGACCGCTTCCATCTCTATGTTAAACTATTGTTCAATAATCAGATTATATTCAGAAAGAACGTAAGAAGTACTAGCCTTCATTTAGCAGATGCTATTGGTGGCAATGCACACTAGTGACAGTCCTCCATGCCAATTTAATGTTACGTACGTACACATTTATTAATTTTCTGTCATGTTGGGGACTTTCCATTGTATTCTATTGTTTTTATACTGAGTTAATTATATTTTCTGGCCCCTAACTTAACACATCCCTCCAGACCTAACCTTCACACAAACCTTTGTGCCTTTTTAGATTTATTATGTGTTTTCTTCATGGGGACCATTGGCTGGAATAAACAAAGGTGATTTCAGATTTTACTGTCCTTGTGGGGACACTTAGACCCTATTTTGTAGGCAGCACTGACCCATAGACACACACACACACACACACACACACACACACACACACACACACACACACACACACACACACACACACACACACACACACACACACACACAAACACACCTAATTAAAAATGTAAAAGAAAATCAATTTAAAAGAATATGCACCTATTGTATCTCATTTTATTACCTACATTTTAACATTAAATGTTAGCTGTCTTTTAATAGCTGTTATGTGTGGACAAAAATGCAATATACTGGAATATCTCATATTCTAAATGATTGCAAAATGTGTTAGCAGTAGCACCTCATCTGCCTCAAGAAAGCATATCAAATGTAAACATTCTTGATGTAAGGTGAGAATTGTCAGGTATGTTCAGGAAATTGTTTGTAATTTACACCATCAAGAGCAAAAAAGAACATCCTAAAGCCTATGAGAGCTCAGTACCATAAGCCTTAGTCTCATCCTTATGAACAGCGAGATCATTCTGGCCACTCCCTAATCCTATAGCTTCACACCTTTGCAATCCAGCAAAAAATTGGTCTCATGGGACATAGTCTACAGGAAATGTTTTGACCTTGGGTCGCACATATATGCAGGCAGCTTTCCTATCATCCAGAAGTGCTCTTTTCCTTAGAGACCAAAGAAGATTCATCCTACAGTCCCAGTGACGCACCACAAAGGAGTAGCCTCCCAAAAGCCAGAGGAGAAAGTTAGGACACCAATTAATTGGAGACCTCAGGACTCGGGCTGGCGAAATAATGGCGATAATAGGCTTTGCCTCTACAGAACAAGGGATTTAGAAACATCAGACTGTGCAAGGCATTCACAAAGTCCCAAAACACATTTTTGAAGGGTTCTGATCACCAAAAACTGGTCATGCATAGGGTGTCGGCTCATTACCAGTTCTCCGCCCAGTCATTATATTCTCATTAAACACTCAATAACAAATCATGAGGAGATGATCAGGTCACCCTGCAGAAAAAGTGGACAAGAAGTGTGCGGCTTTCCTAGCTATAGACAGTGTTTTTTCAAGAGGAAAATTAAAGGTTCTCTGCAATGTATATTCTCAGTTACCACCCATTCAGAGACATGATCAGCGCTTTTTATCTGAATATCTGCACTGCTACTAAATTAAATGTCCTTGTGGTTTCGTATATCATACACAAACATGCATCCCCACCTCAGGAAAGAGGTAATGCAATGCAACGCAATCTCCCTTTACCTGTCTCTCTTTCTCGCCATGCCACCATTTTTTGCATGCTGAGGTATTAACCAATTATTTCACAGAAATATATTGGTTTCCTTCCACACGCTGTTTATCATTCTGGGTTGGTAAATTTGTTTGTGTCACCATAATTATTACTCCATGTAATATTTTCAGTGCTTTCATTTCATTTTTTGATAAGTTGCCACATGAAGCCGCTATACAGCTATCAACAAGGGTAATAAAAAAGTCTTATATCTCCATACTGAAATCAAACGATGAAACTTAAATTACTTCATTTTCACAAACTCAGCCTTAAAGAGTCTCAAGGGAATTAGTGACGTTTCTGAAAGTTACGCAGAGTATCCTTTACAATGACGTCAAAAACTGATCCATGTTGGAGAGGATGGGGTAAGACTCCACACAGTGGAAGTTATTATCAGTTCAGATATCAAGTTCACAACGATAATGCATCACCAAATATTTTTCCTAGGGAAAATAAACGGAAACATTTGCTAATATAATTGTTAATGCAGAAAATGGAAAATGCTGTTATCAGATATTTGCAAAATGTATAAAATATATTTATACATAATATATATAATATTTTTTTTTAGGTATCAATAATGTAAAATACTCTAATGTCCTATTTAAATATTACATAGGAAACTTTTAAAATGTATTAAAGACATACTTTATAACAATGAAGAGATCTCAGAATAGCAGCAATGCTATATATTCGGATTGAGTCATTCTACTCATTTATTATAGCTAATGATGAACAATAGATTAATTGAATAATTAATAGAAATAAATATTTCTTTTACTATAACTATTATTATTTACTTGCTCATCATGCCACCATGTGTGTCTTTCTGCACCTTTAAGTTTATACAACCGTAAATACAGTATAGCATCTTAAATGGACTATGTAAAAAATTATTTTAAACAGTTTTGTGTATTTGGATATTGTATTGTATCATACAATATTTATAATTATTTGTGTCAATTTTTATCCTTCAAATAAAATAAATAATTACCAAATATAAATTATAACTCATTCATCTAATTAATAATTTTTAATTAATTAAACTTTTTTTTCCATGGAATTATTGTATAAAATGTCCCATTTCTGAGTTGGCTGTTTTACAATGTCCTGTTTACACTGATATTTTCACTGTCCAATCTAAATGTATATCTCTCATCAAATATATATAGGATATAGAGGAAATATTTTTTGATATTTAATAAGATGAGCTATACATTCACATAATCTGTGTTATCTAGTGACAAAAACCTCAACTAACATCAAAACTGATTGAATACATCTCACTAATTTTAAACTTCAGATAAAATGTCAAAATTAAGAAGAGTAAAGCGTTTCACTAAATGTGCTAAAATGAGATTTAGTGGCCAAGAAGACAAAAGCTCCATCTCACCATAAAAGTCCCATTCATTAATAGTAGCCAACAATTCTAAAGAATGAACTTTCAAGTCTAAGTTTCTGATTTGGTTTCATATAATGGTAAGGAGGTGCAAAGGAAAAAAAGAAAACTGTACTTCGAGTTAACACGACTTTAATTGGCTGGCGTGTATTATTCTTAACTCTGCCTTCAGATGTTGAAGGTGCTTTTGTACATCTGAAAGTGCCCTGCAGGAGCTCTCTGAGTTTAGCATTAGCATTTAACATGTCGCCGAAGAACAAAGGAAAATGAGGAAGAAACCTTTTACACAAACCTGACCTTTAAATTGTTCTTCTTTGGTTTTGTGAGTGGTAATGGTTACTGCAGTTCAGTGGCAAGCAGCTCATTATCAAGATTACTTGTGCTGTACAATAAAACTTAGTCCAGAGACTCATGGAATAGACAATGATGCCACATAACAAGTGTTCGGTGAGTCAGATAGAAGAGGATGGCTACAGGCAAAGCCAGCTGAAAAGAAATATTTACCGGCCACAACGAGCATCAGCCTGGACATCTTGATGCCCTCTAATTGCAGGGAACTGTCTTTTCCTCTAGCAAAAGAAACTCAATGTGACTGGAATGTGTGATAATCAGATCTTGGACATTGCATATCAAGTGATTGTTTGCTCTGTTCGAATCTGAAAGGCATTTCTATACACTCTATACTTTTTTATCAGGATAGCCCCGTCAGTGAGGCTAAAATACCAATTTTTATTGATTCTTAACCACAAGTGTGTTTCTTTTAACTCATAGGATCTCATTTGGCATTGCCATTTGTCATTTATCTTTTATTAAGGTATCGAATAATTGCAATTATTTGCTTTTAGACAAAAAAAATCACTAACATGACTGAAAAACAGATTTACAAAATAGCTTTCTCTCTATTTTTCTCTCTCAAAATTTACGTTTTATTAGCTTCTCATCTCATCTTCTGTCCAATCAAATGCTCCCTAGAATCTAAAGCGCCACACAGCGCCCGCCCCCTACTATCTGGCCAAAGCGACATTCACACGTCATTGAACAATATGGGTTGGAAATGTGTGTTCGGTTGCTCAAACGCTCTCAGGTTTTATTCAATTTTTTAACTGTGTGTTGGTTAATTTCTAAATGGTTAGAATTTATTCATACCTCTAGGCCTACTATTAAATCCAACAAATCATCAGCGCTAGGATTCACGTCCATGGTGCTGTCAAGTTGCAGTCTCTGAGTTAAACTAAACGCTATTGGCTATTTGAAAAAGGGGAGGAGCCATGTAATATGTCCCGTCTTAGCTTCCTGTTTAAGTGGAAATTACGTCAACACATCATACAAAGCTGCGCGTTCCAAGACACTTCAGTGGGCCTTTAAAGAAGTCTTTATGAGTGAGTCAGCAAAAATTCTGATTCATTTAGGAATGATACAAGTGACTCCCTCTTATAGAATAATATATTTCAACAGAATTGCATATTTCCCTATAGTAGATGAAAAACAGTATGTGAAATGAGTTGGAACAGGGATGTCCATAGTCGGTCCTGGAGGGCCACTGTCCTGCAGAGTTTAGCTCCAACTTGCCTCAAACCAGCCTTGAAGTTTCTTGTATGCCTAGTCCCTTACGCAAAGAAAATATATTTCCTAATATATGAATGATCAATATATTAAATAATTTGATGGCATATTGGAATATATACAGAATAACATATTGTGTAAATACTGTATATTACAATATATTGAATAATAAACAAGGAATTGCCGCTTTCATATATTGAAAAATAATGTATGTAATTTCATATTCAGTAATACACTTTATAACAAAAAAATATACATACATAATAATATATGGTACTGCATGTGTATATTAAACATATTTACTCATGCAGTATATACACACACGTGTATAAATATATAAAACATTTACACATGCAGTATATCACACACATAGAAATATATAATAATTTCTTATATTTATAAGAAATAATATAATATTATAATAATAATAATATATTCTTATACATTTATATAAATGTTTAATATTTTCATACTAGTTAACAACATTTCCAGTACACCTGTTTGTTAGCAAAGAGACCATCATTGTGCTGAAGAGGGCACAGCAATTACTTTTTAAATAAAGTAATTACAGTCTTAATAATGTTCTGCCAATCGTCAACCTAACCACAGGCTCTACTCTTCAGCACAATGGTAACCACCAAAAACAAGACCAGAAACCCTTTTAAATTCCAAAATAATACAACTTAAACCAGTAACAGATCTCCCCCTATAATAATATTGAGCAAAACATGTGAAATATCACATTTACGTAAGATTAACTTCTTTTTCTAAATGAATTAAATCACTGATATTTTTCCACCACCATCTCTGAAACTTGCTAGAATACATTCCAGGAGTACTAATCTATATCTTGGCATAACTATCTCTATGCGTGAGCCCTCTTTCTGAATAAAGTTGGTCAGAAATTATCCCATATTTGCCGAACAATGTATTCCATCTGCTTAGTCCCTGAAATGCTCTAATTAGATCAGCAGCAGAAAGTGCTCCCAGCACAGGGAGAAAATTAATATCATTAAATGAGCGGGACTCTGCCGCATATTTAGGCCACAATTCTATGTGCTGCATGACGTACTGCTGCAGCTGCAAATTGGCATAAATGACCACATTGAAGAATTGTTTATATTTATAACACGGGACATACAATCTCTCACAGCACTTCACTTTAATACCCTTTGTTAGAACCAGCTGTGACTGTAGAGCACTGTGGATTGTTGAGGTCAGCGGTTTGTATTAGGACACAGTGGGTATTGTAAATACGTGGGAAGCACCTCTGAGAGTGTCAAGGCAGTTCTAGCTCTTTTAGGAGATTGGAACCTCTGCTTATACATCAGTCATAGACATTTAAAGGTGGAAAGCAGGCGTGACGCCTGATCCAGGATCTTTGAGCTCCCTTAGCAGAAAAGTCTTTAGAATGGTTTCCTACAGTGGTGGTGTGGCCATGCAAGGTGATAACTCTATATTTCTTATTTAATTTAATAAGGATCTTGGCATTTTTACTATTTAGTATGTTTTCATGTCCCTATCATAGATATAACTCATAATGTTTATATATGGAAATCATATTTGGAAATCCTAATATAATATAATATATTATTATATTTACTAGTATACTTTATTACTATTATTGTTATTTTTATTGTATATTCCAATTAATATTTTCTTCATTTTTTCATTCATTTTTATTTTCTTAATTTATTTTCTTCATTTTGGGATAATAATGTTTTAAATAGAAATAATTTATTAGAGTTTTCATGTGTCCTCAATAGCTGGGTTTCAGTCACGTGATTATGATGACGATTATGATGATGCGGGAAGGCGGGGCGATTTCAGATGGAGGGCAGGAAGTAAACATGGAGAATACGTCTATGGAGGAAACCGTTGCGGAGAGTCCGTATTGAGTCTAATTTATCTTGATCATTTGATGTCCCATTCCCACTGATCCCCTGAACGATAACCTAATGCTATATAAACACAGACACAAAAAAACACGTTGGCTAGCTAACATACCGTCGCTGCAGACACGGCATTAACAGACTCTGCTCCTCCCAAACCGCAGACGTAACGTTACGTTAAAAATCCACTTTTTACGCCATTGTTCTGTGAGCTTTTTACATTTCTCACCTTAATGAATGACAATCTTTGGTACTCTATAAAAACCCTTTGCCTTTTCTCGATTAGAACGATTGGAGCAGCCGCAAACTACACAAAACATTGATGGCAGATCCTCAGCTATTTCACTTCCTGCGCTCCATCTGAATTTTCGCGCTCTCACGATCCAGCAGCGTGACGTCAGGTGAAACCAACCTATTGTACATTCCATAATGTTTAATTGACCGTTTGCAAAAGCCACGCCCCCTAGTTATTGTTACTACGCCCGTCAAACAAATGGTCAAACACGACCAGCGCCACAGATTGCCATGACGGGAAGAGGTATACCCGTGCGTGTCAGTGACCTTTTTTCTAGCAATACCTCTGCGATATCCTCCAGATCGAGGCAAAAGGGGTTACAGTATGCAGTGGAGGGATATATTAAAAATATAAAAATACGCAATGAAGGAGACAAGACTACTATCGAGGCTAATGCTTATACCGGTCTCAAGCGAAATCTGAGAAACCCCATGACCTGTACCTCAAATGCAACCAGCACAACCTTGAAGAAGATTTCATAAGCTGGTTCAGTGGCTAATTGTTTGGAGTTAGAAATATATAACTCGTGCTGCATATTTAGTAATTTTGCCTCAGATACAGGATTATACATTCGCTTTAACAAGCAGGTTGTTCATTACCACGGCAACCGCTTGCGTGTCATGCTGAATGCGATTTTCGTGTTTAAAAAGTAACTATACATAAGAGACGGAAAGATGCAGATAACCATACATTATTTAAGATTATTTCTATTCGTTATGATATTGATATGAACTGATGTTGTCAAGTAAGCTTCATGCTTTCCCCGTTGCGAACGTGCACTCCTCTAAACTGTAGCCTACGGGTGCTGCACTGCTATAGTGACTGCTGCTCATTTCCCCCCGAAAATATCATGTTAACAACAACCCTTTAGAAAAGGTTATTCCTTTGTGGATCCTCTTGATCTGCTTTCTCCATGCTTCTTTGACTAATCTCAGTGTCTCAGTCTCACGCACGCTGCACACGAGTTAACCATGTTCGACACATTTAACTGGGAGTGGGGCCATCCACCCTGTTTTTATCCATTGTAGATAATTTCCATTTTATCCATTTTATCCATCCATTGCTCATGTTGTGTTTTCGGCTTTGGAAACAGAAAGATCACACAACTTCTCCAGACAATCTCTCGGGGTACCCAGTGTCCGATTTACAATCGCCGTGGGCGCACCGCTTCACCATCTTGCTTGGAGTCAATGTTTGACGGACCTGCTCACATAGTAACAGTTGCTACAATGTGTGATTGGACAATGGCCGTTTGGGGGAGGGGCCGGCGAACGGTCAATTGAACGGAACTGTCTTTGTAATATGCCTTTAACACAAACAATAACCATGTTCCTTTATCCTGTCATCCTACAAGAAGTGCATCATTTTTGGAGGAAAACAATAACATACATGAATGTCAGTGAGTAGCAATAGATTTGATGAATTCTGTGACGTTTTCTGGTATTAACTGGTTGGTTTCTAAAACATTGCATCATTTGACATTTCAAAATATCACACTTGAATCATGGCAAAAACACAGCAAAAATATAATAAATATAACAAATAAATTAAGTTGAATCTATTTTAGCAAAGGAATCAGACTTTTTTTTTTCTAGCCATCAAGTTTTGCAAATTGCAAATTTTGACAGTTGGTGGTGCTAAAAGGTTTGAGTATGAGACTCCATAATCGCTGTGGTTAATGTTCAGATTGTCCTCTATCTGTATGCCAAATTTCACAACGTTCCCGCAAGCGAATTAGGGGCCAAACATTACATAAGCAGAATGAGGAGCAAGGCAAGGAGCATCAGACCAACTGCAAAAAAATGAGTTTAGATATTTGGAGACAATTGTAAAGGTGCTATATGTAGCTTTTCTTCTAAAATGAATCCAATTTTTATTGCCTGTGTGTGAAGGGGTTGTAATCTCACATTACAATGATCCACTTGTCAGGTTTTGCTATTACCTCTGAAGGCCAGTATTCATATTTCTATGTGAAGGCTCCGGGGTCGGATTTACCGCGAAATCCATTTGATGTGACGTGCATGCGCGCTCCTGAGCCTCTCTCCTTTTTATAGTCTATGCGACCGCACTGCAGCTAACTACATGGAGTCTGATAACACCACACAACAACCTGCCTCCAGCACAACACACACTCCAACACAAACTCCACATAAATATAAATAACAAAAAAAAGCTTTATCTGCTGAAGCTCGTCAGGCCAAACGTGAATCGGATCAACTTCAGACGAAAACACGGATCAACATCGGCAGAGCGTTTGAATTATGGAGAGACCTCCGCTTTGTTTTAGGCATAGGTATATTTAGGTATAAAAACAGACGGCTTTGGCTTTCATCCCTATTGTGATGCTTTCTCCGGTGTGTTGAAAGTCTCAGTGTGGCCGGTACCATGAAAAACGTCTCGAAAAGCATTAGCAATAAGCGCTCGAGATAATCGTCCTGGTGTGCACGAGGCTTTAGGCTATAGTGGCATTCATTATAACCAACATACAAACATCAAGCCAAAATTGATTTATTTAAAGCGAAACTGAAACAGCATTGGGCTCACCTCTCTCATTCGGCAATAATCCAAATATGTTTCCATATTTGCCATGTAACAGATTTGTTTGCTAAACTATTATTCATTATGTACAGTAGCTAAACAAGTGTCACACTCTCACACAACATGGACTCTTGTTTTCAGTCAGTACCGTTTTTCCTTAGTTAGTTTGTTGTCATGGACACTCGTTAGTTTCAGCTGTGCACTAATCAATCATCTTATTATCCTCTCACTATTTAAGTTCAGTTCTTTTTGTGTGACTTTGTCTGGTCTTGTCTATACTATGGTTGTGTTGGATTGTGTAACTCTATGTTAGACTTAACCTGTGTAGATTATTAAAGATTACCATTTAATCAGTTGGTCGAGCAAGAGTCTCTAACTTTCCTGCAAGCAGTTCTATGGGCTGCCGTCCGTACCGTAAAGGTGCCAGAGTTTCTCGTTTCTAATTATAGTTTATCTTTCTCTCTCATTAAAACCAAAGAAGTTAATCAGTTATTGTATATCAAGAGCAGGGACACGTTTGTGAGCATTTTGCTTTGTGATTTTACCGGGATGAATAGTGAGTCTCCGCAACAGCCTTAAGCGATAGATTGAAGCGCTTGTTTGTGTGAAGACTGTGCACGAGTGCCAAGAGAACACTGTTGCCTTCCGCCATAACAGCAGCAATGAGCACTCAGCTTGATTTCAAAAACAACACATTCCAGCACCCAAACACCTCTTATTTCACACAAACGAATGAGTTGTTAATCTATGTTTTTTTTGTATAAGGTACATCCGTGCCGCAAAATGTTACAAAAAGTGGTGGGAATAATATTGACACTGGTAAAAAGTGGTGGGGACATGTCCCATCCGCAAATTACGCATATGGCTGCCACTGACTTCCAGAGCAGAAGAACAAGAACACTACTAACGATTACAATAGGTGCCTAAGTGTAACGGAGGCCAGCTAGTAGTTGCTGTGCGAGTAAACCTCACTCCTCTGATCTCAATCTTGCGACAGATGCTGGAGGCTGCCGTCTTTAGCCTCCTTGTTAGAGCGCCTGACTCTCATGTCAGAGACCCGGGTTCGAGGCCCGCTCGGAGCGGGTCAAGTGGGACCCGGGTGAAGAGGGGTTGCATAAGCACCTTTAGTGCTTGGTCCCTAATAAGAACACTAACAGATACAATAAGTGCCTTAGGAACTTGGCCACTAATAATTATGTTGAGTTCACTGGTATTCAAAAGGTTTGCTTTAACTTGACTTTTGTGGTAGTAGAATCCCAGTGAGGACATTTCCAAACATGTGTCTCTTCATTTCATGGCCACAGTTTATTTTTGTAACAGGCCCTTCTTAACTGTCAGTCTTGTACAGACGTATAATATTAGTGAGGCAGTGCTGTGTTTTGTTCACACACAATGGCAATTGGTCCTGAGTACTAGGAATGGGGACGAGACCGCCTATGCAGAGTCCGAGTCAAGACTGAGTCTTTAAAGGGTCGAGTCCGAGTCGAAAACGAGTCCGTTGTTTTTCAAATACAGTCAAGTCCGAGTCAAGACCGAGTCTTTGAGGAAGCAAGTCCGAGTCGAGATTTTGTCTCGACATGTCAGTTTTGATATTCATGATTTAATATCACCAGACATCCCAACCTGCAAGAAGTCATTTCAGGGAGGTATCTCTTTTTGTTGAGGGAGGGGGGGATGTTGTTCGGTTCTGTTGAAGGGGGGGGGTGCGATGGGTTTACACGCGCTTCAAGAAGCACACACGCACATTTGCACACACACGCAAGGTCTCTCGCTCTCTCCCTCTCTGCCGAGCGTGCGCTACACGGTTTGGAGCTTGTGAGCTCTAGATTCCGGGACATTTGAACTAATTTGCGGGCATCAGGGAGCCGCTATCAATATGCGGGAGACTCCCGGAACTTCCCGGAGACTTGGGATGTCTGTATCACCCCAGTGAATAATCAACAGTTAGGCCTACAGACTAAGCTAGATTGTGAATTGTTTAGAGGAGCAGTCTTAACGTCTTACTATGGACTATGCTTTTAGTATCATTAAAAAAATCCCTACCACATGCATCATCTTCTGCCTATTTTTCTAAACTGCTTCAACAGTGCTGCTCTGTCATCAACATGTTAAGCCCACCCTGACTTTTTTAATCATAGTTAGGACATGCAGAGCAAATTAAAATGTTCTAGTGGCATGTCTAAATTAGTAGGCTTAGCTACTTTATAACATTTTCCAATATTTCCCAATTTTAAATATTTTGACAATACACTCAAATTCAGTATCTTTTAAAACTTTATTCCCCCATAACTAGTGATGGGGACGAGACCGCCTATGCCGAGTCCGAGTCAAGACCGAGTCTTTGAAGGGTCGAGTCCGAGTCAAGACCGAGTCTTTGAAGGAACAAGTCCGAGACGAGCCCAAGAAAGCAGAAATCGGTCTCTAGACCGGACTTGAGTCTGGTACTACATCACTACTGAGTACAGTGGGAAGTCAAGGCTATTTAATATGAATGTTCTCTTTGAAACTGCATGCAGATCCAGCAAATGGACCAAGTCCTGCCAGGAGCTGAACTAGAGATGCATCAAAAAGTCATGCATTATCCACGCTACTGTTACATAATCCAAAGACTATGCAGAGTGCAAGCACCAGTTTTGGAGCAGTTCACCGGGTTGTGAACTATTCAGATTTGACAGGAGAACGCCTTTTAAATTCAGTTCATGTATTTGAAGTAGAATTTATATACACATTTGTTATATATTTTATTGACCATAATGGAAGAACACTTAATTTCTCAGAATGCTCTAATACCCCTAAATCTTCAAAATGGAGCCAAACAACATTAAGCAGCTTACAAAATGGAAACATAATTTTTTTGTCGCAGAACTTGTGTTGGACTAATGAAATTCCTTCTGCTGTGCAACTGTGTTGTATTTTTTTGAATTGCAGTTCCATAAAGTCCTTTTTCTCTCATTTGAATTCATCTTCCAATTCAATTTCCAACTCATGAATAGAAAGGGGGCCACTGAAATCCTTAATTTTGCTCAACCCCATGTCACGCATCACAAATGAATCTTCCTACTGCTAATTAAGTGAAATATATAAAACCCATGCATTGTGCCTCCAAAGATAATTTGGATACGTGATGATTTACAAATGAGTGCAAATTTTGTGAAATATAATTTGTAAATGTGACACATTGTGCATGCAAGAGATGTTAGTTTACATATTTGCATAAAACTAATGTTAAATAAACTGAGTGTAATTAATTATTTGAGATATCACCTTTTTGAGGAAGTGATCAAATGTGGCAGGCATTTTTACTTGTCAAGGAAACTATTAGTTCCCTTTCAGTCGATAACGTCGGACGTAGTCGACGCGACTGAAATGGGATCACGCTAGGGAGCCTATCATCTTCGAGTACTATTGAACGAGCCAATGTAATTGGCGTGCGTGATTCGCATCACACACTCCGCCCCCGCGGCGCGGGTATAAATACGGAAGTGGATGCACGCACTAGTTGCCTTTCGCTTCGGAGCCGATCGTTTGATGTCTCTGAGAGTGCTGTTGTCTACAACGAGCGAGTGTGTCGGTGTTCTTCAGGAAGACTCTCCCAGTGCTGGTGTTCTACAGCGCGAGTGCAGCGGTGATCGCGAGCTTTGAGCTCTCAACTGCTGTTTTAACAGCAACAAATTTCTAAATGTTTTATGTGTGTTGATGGCTGGTTAGAGGGCGGAAAAGTGAGTGCTTCACTGTTTCAGTTCTCTGTTCAGTGTTGCCGCGGTCATTTCCCTGTGTGCTCCGGCACTGGTGACGGTCCTATTTTCTGAAAGAGCAACACGGGTGCGTTTGCGTCTTTTTCAAGATGTCATTCCGCCCGTGCGTTTCTGGGTGCGGTCGTTCCCTGTCTCTCTCTGATGGTCACAACTGTTGTGTCACGTGTTTGGCTTACAGCACGCTGAGACAGCTTTTGTGGACAGCTCATGTTTTCACTGTGGGAACATGACTGTCGCAGTGTTGAGGGCGAGACTCGCCTTCGTTCGCGGAGAGCGAGTCCCCATTACCATGCCCCACCCTCGGGTGCTGTGTGGGATGGGTGACCGGAGGATAGTGTTGGATGTCCCGCCCGGTAACCATTCCCTGTGGGCTCCTCACTCCTCCCTTCCACTGCAACCACTGGAGCCTCCTGTGTTGTCTGCTGGTCCATCTGTAATGGGTGGGCCAGCGGTTTCACTCGGGGCTCCCCTGGAGGACAGGACGCCGATTGCAGCATCAGAGGGTGAGCTGACTTCTGGAGATGATGACTCGGCTGCATTGTCTCCCTCCGGGAGTTCAATGTTGCCCGAGCCGGATCCAGAATTATCAGCTATGCTGAAACGGGCCGCCGAGGCTGCCGGGCTCGAGTGGAACCTCCACCGTGTCCCGTTCAGTCTCGGTTGGAATCTGGAGTTTGGTATCTTGGGGCGGGCCGAGCTGGTTCTCAGCTCGCCGCCCCAGTGCCTTTCTTTCCCGAAATGCATGGAGAGCTTATCAGGTGGTGAACAGCATCTTTCTCTGCCAGAAACTGCCTGAATAGCTTTTCCCCCTCATTACCCTTGATGGAGGAACGGTGAAGGGTTGCGAGGTGTCCCTCCATTGGAGCGGTCTGTCGACACAGGTGCACCTGTGTCCGGCGGCCGCTGCCTTTTGGGGGGATCCTCGTCTCCCCCCTAAGGCCTGTGAGTTTCGTCCGTTCCGACGGGCAGAGCTTACAAAGCCTGTGGGCAAGCCCCTTCCTCTTGCGTGCCATGGCGTTGCTGCAGGCTAGGGCACCCATGGCATGCACGAGGGTAATCCAGACCGTGCGCTCATAGGTGAGCACCGCACTGCATCCGACCTCACCCTCCGGGGTACGGGTGTCGTAGCGTGCGTGATCGGTCTGGCGATGTCCACCTTGGTGGTCCAGTAGCGCCTTCGTTGGCTCAGCCTGGTTGGTATGGCGGATGCGGACAAGGTTCGGTTCCTGGTCTCCCCAATTTCCCAGGTTGGGCTGGTCGGCGACGCGGTGGAGAACTGCATCAAACAGTTCTCTGCCGCTCAAGCGCAGACGGAGGTCATCCGGCACATCCTGCCCCGGTGGCCAGCTGCTGCCTCCACCCGCCGCCGGTGGCAGCTCCTCCGCCTGCTCGTCGCCGTGGGCGTTCTCCGGCCGCCGCTCCTGCTGGGCCTCCGCAGCAGCCTCCACCCAGGCCTCAGCAGGGAGCCGGCCGCAGTAGAGACGCCCAGCCCGCTCCAGGCGCTGCCAAGCCAGGTGGTAAGCGACAGCGAAAGCATTCCGGAGCGGGCCGCCCAGGAATGGATGAGATGCTCTTGGAGTGGCACGATCACTCCCTCCCCCCGGGTGAGGGCCGGGTGGAGCCTTTATTTGTGTGTGTGTCTGTTCCGCCGCTGGCTCCCTAAAAAAAAAAAAAAAAAAAAGCGGAGCAAGCGGTACCCACACTTCAAAGAGAGAGCAATTTCATCTGTTCCTGGGTCCCAAGAGGGCCAGTCTGGCGGGTGTGACCCTGTATAGCCTTACACCCCTCAGCTCCCCCTTGGTCGCCAGCAGGCAGCTTGGTGCGTTCGAGGACCCGGTCATCCGCCTTCTCACGCGCCCCCTGCCGCTTGTGGAGACAGGTAATAGTTGCACAGCACACTAACACCACTCTCTCTACTTTGCTGCCCCACCTCAGGCTCGGCTACCCCGCTCAAGTCAGTGATAGTCATCACATTAGGTGTTGAGCAGACGTGCTCCTGAAAATTCAGTGATATTCATCACACCGAGTGTTGAGCAGTGCTCCTGACTTGTGCGTGCTTATCTTATCCTGCTGGCGAAGGATTTGATATAGCCGCTCCTCCGGCCGGTACGAAGGCCAGTTGTAAACTCGTTCTTCGTGCTACTAGGTGGTGGGTCGTGACCATCTTGGCCCAAGATTGGTCTGCAGCTTTGACCTGAAAGACATGTGCTTCAGATCTCTACCTCCCGCACCGCAGGCCATCCTGTGTGTTGCGTCTAAGGGTGGAGTATTAGTACAGTGTCCTTCCCCTCGAGTGCTCCAGAGCCCGTTGGGTCTTCAGGTCAACTGGAAGAGAGTAATCTCGCCCACGGGCTGAGTATCTCTTTTCTAGTTTTGGAGAGGTACTCGGTCCAACATGTCTCTCCAATGAGAATGTGTTCAGCTGGTGTTGAAGTGAGAAAGGGTCCCACTGAAAGAACTTTCAGAGGTTCCTGGGGTATATGGTAGTCGCAGCCTTTGGCTCCCTCCATATGTGACCGCTTCAGCGCTAGCTTCACGATCGAGTCCCGAGGTGACCGTGGCAGAGCAGCTCACCCTGTGTGACTATAGTTCATCCCGGTCTGCTGCCAAACCCTCTTCAACAGAGCGGCCATGTACAAAGGGCGTGTTTTAACGGGGGCCTGGGCGACCCCCGACTACACGGGCATTCGTGCCTCGAGTTGTTAGACATTGCGACCAAAAAAAAAAGAACCTGCATGTCACAAACTCACCCGTCACCTCCTCCTTGGAGTCAGACGCTTCTGAGGGCGCCTTATTCCACTCCTCCCGCTTACTCAATCGTGCCGCCATCGAGCCTCACGACAGTTATAGCCAGGGCAAGTGGAGACTCCATCCCCTGGGTCCGGCTGGGTCATGACCATTCCGGGGCCGCTCAGTTGCCCCCCCGGTTTTATTTTTCCGCCAGTGTTTGGGTAAACCGAGCGGACTACCCTTGGACAAACACTGGGACTCAGCGGCCCCAGGGGCCCGCAGAAATGCGTTTAACCCCAGTGAGCCTTCTAAAAGTGACTGCGACTCATGGTCGCCTTGCGCCTGCAAGTCAGTGAAATCATCACTCTTCATGTTGAGCAGATTTGCTCCTGAAACTCAGTGAAGTTCATCGCACTCTGGTGTTGAGCAGCAATGCTCCTGTAGCTCAGTGAGTCCATCACAGGTAGCTCAGTGAATTCATCACACGCAGTGCTGAGCAGAAATGCTCCTGGTGCTCAGTGAAGTTCCTCGCACTCAAGTGTTGAGCAGAAATGCTCCTGAAGCTCAGTGAGTTTATCACACTCAGGTGTTGAGCAGTAATGCTCCTGAAGCTCAGTGAACTTGTCACACTCAAGTGCTGAGCAGAAATGCTCCTGTCGCTCAGTGAGGTTCTTCGTACTCAAGTGTTGAGCAGAAATGCTCCTGAAGCTCGGTGAGTTTATCACACTCAGGTGTTGAGCAGGAATGCTCCTGAAGCTCAGTGAACTTGTCACACCCAAGTGCTGAGCAGAAAATGCTCCTGAAGCCCAGTGATCTTCACATGTTGTGTTGAGCAATGCTCCTGTCTTTTGCGCCCGTCACTTGCACCTACGTGCCATGTCAGGAGAGGAACAGGTCTTCATAGTTGCCCCTTATTGGCCCAACTAGACCTGGTTCCCTTCAACAGCCTTCCTGACTTCCCCTGGAAACTCTTTCGGGGACGGGGCACGATGGCACACGCGTTCTTCCCCCGGAGATTCCGGGCGGTCTTACATCTGAACGCGGAGGTTCAGGTGGCTATCACAAGAACATGTGATAGTTACCATCACTTCTGCGAGCACCCCCTAGAATTGGGTAGCGTGCTTACGCCTTTAGAAGTGGAACCTAGTCGTTGAGTGCGTCTTCTCCCCTGAGGAGATCCTGAAAGCTTTCGATCACTTCAGTGCTCTCTTTCCTGCAAAATGGGTTGCAGTAGGCTGTTTTCCTAAATCACCCTCAAAATGATGTTGCCTCGGTGTTTAAACGACGCTCATCGTGTTGCAGAAGTATGCAGAAGCACGTTCTGATCGTCAGGTTCCTGAGGAGCAAGGTCTTGTAAATCCTTGTGTCCCTCTTTATCCTCTTGGGCCTTGTCCCTGGTGCGACTGCACTGCAGAGACCGCCCCTGAGCCACTGCAGGTAGTGAGTTAAAAATTCTGTTATATCAGTTCTCCTGCTCGCGTGGTCTCTACTAGAGGGTAGGGACTTGCTCGCTTTCGGTCAACGTATTGTGCCTGGAGTCTGGGCCGGCTAACTCTCACAAGCTGAGACCCCGGCTCGGATTGTGCCCAAGGTTCCTACCTCTCCCGTAGTAGGAGCAGGTGGTGAGCCTGTAAGCGCTGCCCTGGAGGAGGCAGATCCAGCCCTGGCTTCTCTGTCCGTTCGCTTGGACGTGTACAGAATGCAAGTCATAGACCTCAGACCAGCTCTTCAAATATCTGTTGGAATTCAGCAGAGAGGGAAGGCTGTTTCCATGCAAAGTTGCACTTAGTGCTTGCCTTCATTTCGGCAAAGATCCGAGATGCAACATGTCCACTTAGGTGTTGAGCTCCTCTATGATGAGTGTAAAGTGCTCCGCCTGGGCGTTGACGATATACTTTGCTAAACAGATTCTAGAGTTGGGGGCTGGACGACACCTAGTTAAACCGCTGCTTCCCATGGGCTCCCTTCTCATGAAGCCAGTTTCACCGTGAGCCCGGTTCAAGTGTCGGCTTGCTGCGCCATTCCCCTCCTATGGACTGGATACGTGCGCCTTTCTACTCCAGTTGAGTTCCCTTAAAATTGAACCCTGTTGAGTTCCTCCACACCCCTCCGACGTCGGACGTGCGGAACGTCTGGTGTTAGGCCTACCACTCGTAAGCAGTGTGGAACCTGTGTTAGGCTGGGTCCATATGTTGCGGTCCCTTCGGTGACCCCATGTGTGTATTCTTCCACGATACGGCTCCCTGCGGTGAGCCCGTGTCTTCCCTCGGCAGAGTCTCTCTGCCGTCACTGTCCGGTGTGTCTCCCCCCGTCTTAGGCTGGAGCCACCCCAGTGACATTCCATATGTTAGACTGCCCGGTTTCCGCCCAGTTCATATGTGTATTCTCCACATTTCCTCCCTCGGGTTGGATGTGGCTTCCGCAGCGTCCCTTCCTTCCAACGTACGGGGAACGCTTTCCCAGTGGTCCTGTAGGAACAGCAGTGACTTCCCTGGCCTAAGCCCTGTCCTTCCCCGCGTTAAGTTTACGGGGGCATCAGGAGGCTTTGGTTTAGGCACTGGAAGGTGGCAGCGTTAGTGGCGTGTTCAATGGTTGATCCCATTTCAGTCGCGTCGACTACGTCCGACGTTATCGACTGAAAGGGAACGTCCTGGTTGCGTATGCAACCCACCGTTCCCTGAAGGAGGGAACGGAGGACGTAGTCCCCTTGCCACTACCGCTGGACCACCGCTGACCCCGGGTTACTCTCGGCTCCTCAGCGAAAAGCAACTAGTGCGTGCATCCACTTCCGTATTTATACCCGCGCCGCGGGGGCGGAGTGTGTGATGCGAATCACGCACGCCAATTACATTGGCTCGTTCAATAGTACTCGAAGATGATAGGCTCCCTAGCGTGATCCCATTTCAGTCGCGTCGACTACGTCCTCCGTTCCCTCCTTCAGGGAACGGTGGGTTGCATACGCAACCAGGACGTTCAGCACCACTGATACCAGTTGATACCAGGCACTTGTGAGATTATTTACATCATAAGATGCCGTGATAGTAGGATTATGCACACTAGAATAGTGTATAATTAATTTGAGTTAATTTAAATTCAGTTTAATTATGTCAATTCATTTTCGAGCAGCAAAATTTGTTCAAATGTGTTAGTAAAGACTTTAATCATGAATAAAGGCTGTTCTTTTTAACTTTGTTTTCATTAAAAAATCCTTTAAAACGTATCATGGTTTCCACTAAAATATTAAGCACAAAGTTTTCAACATTGATAATATTAAGAAATGTCTAGCATATTAGAATGATTTATGACGGATCATGTGACATTGAAGACTGGAGTAATGTCTACCACAGGAATACATTACATAGGGCAGATTATAATACAGCGATATCACAAAAGCATTCATAATTAAATTTCCATTCCATTATATTTACTTTTGGCACATTTTTCGAAACAGTCTTAACATTCTCTAAACTCTAAGCTCAATTGTCACAACTGTTTGTTGTATCATCAGAACTCTATTGCATGTCTGCAAAACGTAGTAACTTGCCCAATTCCTGCTTCAAAACCTAGTTATTGTGTCCAAAAATTGGCCAATGGCACCAAAATAAAGTGTTTTTGTCATCGTGTGAGTCACACTGATCAAAATGCTTAGATGTTTTTTCACCATGGAAATATTTGATTTCATGTATCTTTTCTACTTTTTATTTGGCAGTAACTGATTTCTGTACAAGAATGTCAGTTTTGTCTGAGCATTTTAAATAAAGATTCAGGAAGTAGGTAAAAATGTACTAGGAAAAGTCAATACTGTAGTATACAAAAAGAAAATGAACATTGCAGGAATGTGTTACTTGTAAACTGAAAATTTGCATTTGCTTGTTCATTTTTACACACTCTATGCCTTTCTCTAACACAATTTTCAGTTTACATGTAACACTTCTACAAAAATAAATGTACTGTAAAATTTCTAATGTATTTATACAGTACTGAAGTAGCTGCTGCTGTTCAGAGTCGTGATGTACCTCCTTGCCCAAAAACGGTGGTGCTTGTGCTGTCAGCAAACTCCATATAGCAGACATTACAAACATTCCATGTCATAAATATTTATGGAATATAACATGTCTAACAGATTTTGATCACTGAATGGATAAATTTCCATGTGAATGCTCACACGATGAAAGAATGTTTATAAGTTGTGAAGAGTTTGTCAATTTCATTGAGAATCAACTCATCAGTTCTCATCAACAAGCCATATGCAAATTGTACACAATTGTACTTTTTTGCACACGTGCCAAAACACATGCAATTTGCTTAAATTAATAAGAAGGGTTTATTCATGGGCAACAGGGTAAAGATGACAAAAAGAAATCATGAGGCAGAGAAGACTCCTCACTTTTTAAGGACTGCTTACATTTTTAATTAAAAAACACTTACACTTTATATCAGTCAACTAAGATGTGTTTTTCGTCTCCTTTAATAGCATAAAGTTCTCTGGGGAGATGTCTCAGCAGGTCACGTACACACAATGGCACTGGACACAATCACAGGGTAGAGTGAATGAATTGAGAATTGAGCACTTCTTGTTTTAAGAAAGACGACAGTGTGATTCAGAGAGAGAGATTACTTTTCTTATCTCTAATGGCAGAGCCATGCTAGATTAGACCGTAAGGGAATACATTTTATCAAAAAAAGATGGCTGGAAAGTTTTACGGTGTAAATTGTGTTTTTTTTTTTTTTTATTGAATTAGATTTTGCAAAGATGCAGTATTTCATCTTTATGCAATCTGCTGATGTCACCACACCAAACTAGAATTTGAAATGTAGAGGTGAATGATGTTTTATTTTAGTGTTCAAATTGAGTGTTCAGATTTTTTTTTCAGCAATGCATGAGACTTTAGCAATGTATGTTTCACCATTGATCATGTTTTTAAAAGATTAATTGATTTTCAAAGAAATTCTGTAATTTTTATGTTTACAGTTATTGGAATTTAATTAGTAATGTATTGTTTTTATTTAGAAAAGCAGTTTTTTTCCCAAGATAAACTTTGAATGTTGGCTTGTCAAAGCCTTATTTGAAAGTGTTGAAAAAAAGTTTAAAATGCCTTCATGTTTGAAGCATTATAGGCCTTATAGAACGATAGATAGATTAAATGATAGAACGATAGATAGGTAGATAGGTAGGCCATGTTATGTATTTGTATATTTGAGAGTTTAACAAACAGTCGTGCTTAAAAGTTTAATCTTAATTAATAATTGTAACAATATAAGTGGGATCAAAATTTTATTTTTTTTATTTAGAACTTTCCTGAATACGATATTTTACATAAAAGATGTTTAAATAAAAATAAAAAAAATTAATAAAAATAAAAAATAAATATATATATATATATATATATAAACCTTGTTCAAAAGTTTACATATCCTTAATTCTTAATACTGTGTGTTGTTACCTGGATGATCAACGACTGTTTTTTTTAGTTTTGTGATGATTGTTCTTGAGTCCTTTGTTTGTTCTGAACAGTTGTTCAACTGCCCAATGTTCTTCAGAAAAATCATTCAGGTCCTGCAAAATCTTCAGTTTTCAAGCATCTTTTATATATTTGATTTGAGGACAATTGATGGACTCAAACACAACTATTAAAAAAGGTTCAAACATTCACTGATGCTCCAGAAGGAAACACAATGCATTAAGAGCCAGGTGGTGAAAACGTTTGAACAGGTTCTCTTATTTTGTTAAAAAAATTAAAAAATAAATATGTATTACTGCCCTTCGGAAGCAACAGAAGATACTTACATGTTTTCAAATTAAGTACAATTTACCTTGATCTTCAAATTCAAAAGTTTTCACCCCCCAGCTATTAAAGGAACACGCCACTGTTTTTTTTTTTTAATAATAGGGTTATTCAACGTCTCCCCTACATTTAGATGGGCAAACGCATTTTTGTCTCAGTGCATGCACTGTCTTAGTCTGGCAGCGCCAACGCTAGCTTAACTTAGCATCATTTATGGAATCCTTTGTTGCCGGATAGCATGTCGTGAGTAAAAGTGATCAAAAAAAATGTTTTTACTTTTTTTTACCTACCTTTTTTACCTACCTTTAGTGGCCTGCGTATTCACAACGAGTACAAATAGCAATGCAGATTAAGACTAGGCGATTTCCTAGGCAGATATTGACTTGGGACTACGTATATGGGGGGAAGCACAGACGAAGCACTGCTACTTGGGCGTAGAGATATCATGCAAGTTAGGTAGCTGTGACACAACTGCGGGCATGCTCATCTTGATCTGATGCTGCTCATCGATGGCAGTACCTTGCCCTACTCGCCACAGCACAGACACTCTATTTCAGTCAGCATAGGTTGGCATATTCCCCCACACTCACACCACCAGTTCGTGTTGGCTCTCATCCTCACGTCCTCAGGCTGTTGAGCGATCGCAATCTCCTCCTGTCGTTCTGTTTCCAAAGCATGCAGCTCCTCTTCTGAAAACTCTGGTTCGTTGAGGTTTGGTTCTGTATCTTGACTGTTTGAGAAGTCACCCTCTTTGTCTCTCACAAAATCTGCCATGTTCATCACCATTCTCTATGTCTACAGTAGGAAAAATAGCCAGCTATTATTCACGCCGGCATGTTGACGGAAGTTGGGGGATTACAGGTGTTGCGTGATATCTCTGCACCCAAGTAGCAGTGCTTCGCCTGCGCATCACCCCAATATAGTCCCAAGTCAATATCTGCCTAGGACATCGCCTAGTCTTAATCTGCATTGCTATTTGTACTCGTTGTGAATACGCAGGCCTCAAGAAGTAATTTTTTTTTTATTATTACTTTTACTCACAACATGCTATCAAATGATTCCATTCATTATGTTAAACTAAGCTAGCGGTGGTTCTGCCAGACTAAGACAATGTATGCACTGAGACAAAAATGCGTTTGCCCACCTATCTAAATGTAGGGGAGACGGTGAATATCCTCTATTTCAAAAAAATGGTGGCGTGTTCCTTTAATGCATCGTGTTTCCTTGTGGAGCATCAGTGAATGTTTGAACCTTTTTTAATACTTGTGTTTGAGTCCCTCAATTATCCTCAGTGTGAAAAGATGGATCTCAAAAGCATACAGTCACTGCTGGAAAGGGTTCAAATATGCAAAAGATGCTGGAAAACTGAAGAATTTGCAGAATTTTGATTTTTTTAACTGTTCAGGACAAACAAGGGACTCAAGAACAACCATCACACAAAAAAAACATTCGTGGATCATCCACGTCACGACACAGTATTAAGAGGGATCTTAATCAACCCCAATTAATCAACCTCAATTAATCAAGGGTATGTAAACTTTTGAACGAGGTCATTTGTATAAATAGAGCTATTTTTTTGTCTTGTAGACTATATGTAAACATCTTTTATGTCAAATATGTTATCCAGGACAGTACTAAATAAAAAATAAAATGCATTTTGCATGATCCCTCTTATTTTGTTAAAATAATTACTGTAACATTTTACAGATTCTGCAATGTGTATGTAAACATTTGAGCACAACTGTAAGTGTTCTCAATTAAATAAATTCATTGAATTTAACCCATTATGTAACTTGTCCTTGGAGCAATAGGGTGCCTACTTCCCCAGGGGAGGCAGTGGTTGAATCCTGAAGTGACTAACTGTTCAGACTGGCCATATGTCTCTGTCTCTGTAGTTCGGATAAAAGTAGTTGACAACAGCCACATTATCACTTGCATGACTGCGGTGGCACTACATCACGCAAAGTAAAACCCAGGGTGACATGAGAAAGAATATACTGTCATTCCGTACAGCTGTTTCATGTGTGGCTTTAGGCAGTGTTTCCTTTTGCTGTGTTGTTGACACTCAGTGTGATCATATTAATCTTTTAGAATATAAATCTTTGAGCCTTTAAGCACCGTAGGACGAATAATACTTGGAATATCTAAATATTCTGTCCTGACACAAGGCATTGTTGATTTCACTGTTGTAGGGGAAAGACTCTAGGGCTGCAGATAAGACCGTTGCCATGGTCCTGAAGGAGATACCCAATAAGGCGTCCTCAGAAGGCAAACCCCTCCTCACGGTGACAAACAAGGTGGGCAGAACTACTGCAGCTACCGCAAGAGTGAAATGATGATGATAACCAATGGCAAGGCTTTGACCATCACATGTCTAACCTCTATCATTTAGCCTAAAAAACTGCCATCATAAATGTCTAACCGACAACACAACAGCTAACACTGGCTTTTTTCTATTTCAGAGCAGCTCTGTGGGGTATAAAATTGAGCTTTTCACATCAGGCAAGGCTTGTCACTGGCAATAGAATGGGGACAATAGAAATTATAATTTTAGATGGACACATGGTACACATGAATTTAAATCGTAGCCTTACAGTATGTTTAGTGATGGTCAAGAATTTTACACCACAACCACAATATAAATCACATATTAAAGCTGTAAATATAGGGAAAGAATCCACCACATGCTTCTAAATTGTAATATACCCTAATAAGCAATTTAATTTGATATATTTTATGTTATTTTACATATATTTTACATAGCAATGTACAATATATCAGTAATGTATCGGACTATATTTTAATTGTGCATCATTTCCACCTATATTTTCCACACATTTTGATTACCATTGCAGTCATCAAATAACTAATAATGTTCCAAATCCCAAAATGAACATCCATTTTTCATGTTGCACTTTATGTTTTCATGTCTAAATTCACTTTACTTAACAATCATTCAAATGATTTATTTGATGCTGGAACCTTTCTGGCAAAATACATTTCGTTGCTATTTAATGATTGATATGAGTCTAGTGTCGTAGCTTCATAGCTCATCTTTTTGTTGCCTGTGTGGTTTGTGGCACATTCAGTGTTTAAATCTTTTAGTTGGTATGCGTAACTGTCATCTGTGTAGTAGTCTGTGTGTTGTATTGATGCCATACAGATTCGGAACTATTCAATAATAATTGCACCAAACTAAGCCTTTTGTTGCACTTAACTGATTGGCATCCGCTCTTGCTTCACCAGTCACTAAATGACAGATAATTCAAAAATACCTTTGCAAAGCATTTAGTGGTTCGTTT
The DNA here is from genome assembly GCF_051911475.1 of Siphateles boraxobius. Taxonomy (NCBI): domain Eukaryota; kingdom Metazoa; phylum Chordata; class Actinopteri; order Cypriniformes; family Leuciscidae; genus Siphateles; species Siphateles boraxobius. The sequence continues at coordinate 18,234,308 of NW_027509042.1, forward strand.
TGTAATCAGTCGAGAATCAATAGACCAGTGACCTGAAGTCAACTGCACTCCTTTGCTTTGTCCATAATAGCATGAAGGTTAGTTCATTTTCAAATCAGGTGAGATCGAACATTGCATGTGAAGCACAGCATCGTTCCTCTGTGTAAAGTCTTGTCAATACTGATGAGTGTTATCAGATCAATACTGACCTATTTAACACAATGTGGAACCTGTAGTAACTTCAGTCTTGTAAAACAACTAATGGTCCGAATAAAAAGTTGATTTCATCGGCAAAGTTTATTTGGATGCATGTCATTCGGTTATATTAGGGTATTTATAGATTTTTAAAAAAGCCTGAATAATGTTCTGTTGAGAAATTATCACTTCTTATACTCTGTGTCCCTAACCAATTTAATACTGTGTATTAAACACCTGCCGTCACTTCAAGAATATTGCAGAACTTACCGGCTAGACTCTTTATCTGAAGAAAGATTTTATAATTAGCCAAACACACTGTGTGAATGACATATAGGATAATTGAAAGCATGTTTTTTTTACTTGATTGAAAACACTTTGTCAATGCGAGAACCAGGCGTCCTTATTTAAACTTTTGAATGTTTTTTTTTTTATATTTGACCAAATGAACAACCATGCTGGTGTTGCATAAACATTTTCGGTTTAAATATCATATTAATTATACAGTTAATTATACAGGCCTCACACACAATTTATCACTCGAGATAAAATAATATGGGTTTTTAACAAGGTATGACTTTTACAGCAAAATACCTCTGAAAATCATTTCTTCGTACATAATGCAGTTGTGTACATTCATGCTGTTATTTATAACACTAATAATTGCCTCATATGAGCTTTTACCTCCCTCAGCTAACCTCCCTAACTCTCCCCCCTAAGACTCCCGCCAGCTAAACTGGTTCCAGGTTCCCTTGACAACAATATCTTGGAGTTACCACCAGGAGCTAAGCCCACGTGACACAATTAGTTGAAGTTTTCCATGACATAATCCAGGATATGCCCTCTGAATGCTTGTGTTTTGATAAAGCGTATAGCTGAGAAGAATAGGGGGGGGACCTATATACATTTTATATAGATAAGAAGAAGTCCATCAACATTATTTTTCTTACATTACCAATTAGTGAGTTTATTCTGTTTTACAATAGGCTACAATACAAAATGTTAAATAAATTCAAAAACGGGGGGAACGCTACAAAGTTATCATGTTGCTTAACAACCTCTAAACACTTAGCTAATGTAAGGTGTTGTTTTAAAGCTTAGATGTGATCTATAAAATCATTGTACATTACCGATAGAATTGTGTCATATATCATTGAAAGTTCTAAGTTGCCTACTAGTAGTTGAGCCTCTCGACTAGCATATTATTTTAGGTTTGAGACCAAATTATACCTATATAACTATACTATAAATAGGTTTTTTTATATATATTTAAATTGTTTGTAACTTTGTGAAAAATTTGTAAAGTAGATAGCATATCTTTATTTAGAGCAGGTGGTCTCGAACAAGCCCAAACATAAGACCAATGCGTAGATCGCAGAGTGACATGACATGCTGCTTGGCCAAAGCTATAGGACTTCCAGGATCCAATCACGTCGCAATCATGACAGGGGACAGCCATTTGTAGTGGTTCTCCAAAACCATAGTGAACGTTTGAGTGCACTCAGTCAATCCCACAATGCACCTCAATAACGATTGTACAACTGGTGCATGGGATGTGCCTTTCCCCCTTGGTAGAAATAAGCGGCTTGCCTACCTATTGCATGCTTGAATAATACATTTAGAATACGTAACTATGAAGTTCTCGCTTCATTTCCCTAATTCATGGGGCTAAATGTAGTTGTTAGGGCTGGGTAAAAATCGATTTCTCAATTTTAATAGATTCTCATTTTTACAAACCAAACATAAGACCAAAAACCTAATCGATTCTTAAATCCCAAGAATCGATTAGGCTATCCTGTTTTCAGTTGATGAATGAATGGAAAATTGTAGCGCACATCCCATAAATCGCGATAATCTTTGTGCTTTGTTACTATTGATATGAAACAAAGTCTCAGATTTCAAATTACGTCCATTTTCTTACGAAATTCAAAAACCATAAATATCGTTTTGGCGCTGTGGCGTGAGATCGCTCTGATCTCTGATCTTCTCTTCCGCCTTAATAATACCAGTTACAGCGCGAAATAAACATGAATGAGCATCTGAAAGTGTGTTAAAAGATAGAGTATCTTATCGAAATCCGTATCATGTCACATGGAATCGTTCAATCAGTGTTTCAACCGTGGAAAGACGTCAGTAAAACAGCTTATAATGTCACATTTACCTCAGAAAAAAACATATCCAGTGACCATAAACTTGTTAGTCAGCTAGAAAAATGTATTCGGCATTTTGCTAAATATATGCTACATTCATTATTATAATTTTTAATGTTCTTTAATGTTCAAAATTTAATGCATGTTTGAATAAATCAAGCAAGTTTTCCTTGAGAAAATTTGCCATGTATTGTACCTTAATTTTCCTTTTTGAGTGAACTATCCCTTTAAAGATATACAGCATTCTTATGAAAATACCTGAGATAGCTTGATGAACACAGATATATTATCACTTTCATCTGTTTGTCTTCATGTTTCATCAGTCAAAACATCTCTATTTGCATGTTATTATATACATATAAGGCATTTCCTGAAATGTCATAAGTTTACTACTTATATGAATCTCACTTGTGGACTTTCTGCGTGAGGGATTTGCCAGTACTGGGCTTCCAGTATGAATGAAACAGATGACATATGAGTGTTAGCGCTCCATATCGCTATCATCTCCCCATTTTGGGTAAAAATAGAAAAATAGTACTAAACTACTTTGTAACGTAGTTACTTGAGTAGTTTTAAGCAAACTACTTATTTAGACCTACTCTTACTTGAGTCATATTATTTTTCAGTACTTCTACTTGTACTCAAGTAAATTATTACTTAAGTAGTAATACTTTTACTTAAGTACAATTTGTTAGTACTCTTTTCACAACTTCTACTTGGATGGTTTATTTAATTTAAAACTTCCTACAATATTGAGAACTTTTAAAAAAAGTTCTGCTTAAATTTTGAACCCTTATTTCCATTAAATATTAGTGCCAAGTTTCTCTGCAATCTGTTCTATTTTTTACTGTTATTGTTTGAAAGAATCCATGCATTTACAAGTATCCCTTGATCGAAAGATACAACAAAGCATTAAGTAAATAATGAAGTGTGTTATATAAGCGTGAGGCTCCCTATAAATTCAAACAATGAATATTGCAACATAAAATTCAGCCAAGACTTCAACATCAAGGCCACATATTTTGGCTTTAATTAGGATTTGATTATTAATGTAATACTGTACATAATTTTCTATTCTGAGATTCATATTGCTTCTGTCCCATCTTGCTATGATCCTCAAAAGCTTTTATAGCAACTACTAGGGGCTGGGTATTGACACAAATTTCACAATTCGATTCGATTTGGACCCACAAGCTTGCAATTCGATTCGATTTCGATTCAATATTGATTATTTTGGATAGCCCATGATTTACTCACCCACAACCCATCCTAAAACCCCATGGCTTCGCTTCCGAAGGCCTTTATTTACCCACTGGAGCCGTTTGGAGTTTTTTTTTTAAATTTTTTTATTTTGCCATTCACTCCTATTATAAAGCTTGGAAGAGCCAGGACATTTTTTAATATAACTCTGATTGTATTTGTCTGAAAGAAGAATGTCATGTAGCCTACACCTAAGGACTTGAGGGTGGGTAAATCATGGGCTAATTTTAATTTTAGGGTGAACTAACCCTTTAATGCAATGCTAATCAACATAGCTTGTATCATATAATTTAAGAAAATAATATATTCTCACTCTGTGTTAAGAATCAACATTCAAACACGGCTAACATGTATTGTGATTTTGGAGCAAAACATGATATTAAACTCATAAATTGTAGTGTTTGACGGCAAAGCTAAGCTAAGCAAACATGCTAGCTTTACCTGTTGTCAAGAGCGATTGTTTTATTACTAATTTTGAAAAGTAAGTCCAGGTAAGATCATTTTAATTTTTTCATTTAGATCATTTCATAATTGAAAGCAAAGAAGGTTAAGTGAGAGGTCCGATAAAAAAGAGATTTACAACAGTACGAATAAAATAGTGCCAGTAAAAAAAAAAATGTAGTGGGGTATGGTTAATAGCTTTCTCTGCCGCTTTGTGTTTCTTCTGCACATGCGCAGAAGTTTTGTTTTAAATTAAGGTGGTGGGAACGATTGCTATATCTATAAACTCTACTTTCAGAATCTGCAATCGTGTTGAACAAAATCTGCATGTAAACATACTTAAAGGTGCATTTAGTAATTCTTTAGCGTCTCTGAAAAATTCATTTCTATTTCACGCTGCACTGCCATCTATCGACGTGAATCGGCATGATCGATTAGTTTAATGTTACACGGATTCTAAGGAGTTTTAGAGAGCGTGGTTTACAAAAAAATAATTCCCTTACCTCCTGTCCAACAAAAAGAAGCTACTTGGTCATCACTGTATTGTCTTCATCGTTTAAACTTTCCACATTGTGTAGCCTATCTGTATAGTCTTCTAGCTTATTTTACTGCGTCTACAGGTCATTCAATCAATCAATCAGTGTAGGTAACGCTACGTATTCTCCCGTTGTCTCTTCTGGTAAAGCACGATAATACGTTTGTTTCACTTTCTTATTTTTGCTCTTCGAAGCCAAATTACCAATTTTCCAAATAGAGGGTTTTCACTACACGTCATCAATCCGGAAATCGGCCATTTTGGAGGCACTGAACGTAAACAATGCCACTGAACTGAACAGACTTGCATATTTGGCTGATTATTGCTGCTGAAAAATTGTCGTGTTTTGGTCTGTACAAATCGGTCGCACCAGGAAAAAACATTTCGAGTTCTATAGACTGCCAAAAGTTAAAGAGAATAGTGCAAAAAACGGATGAAAAGGCGTTTGTGGTTGACAAAGGCACAGCATCAGCCACATGTGTAAATGAAACATTGACTATGGCTAAAATGTTGACGTAAAATAGTTAACTATGGCTACATTCACACTGTCAGTCCAAATCCGATTATCTTTGTATCCGAATGGAATCTGATCTAAAATGTTGTCAACACTGTGTATCGCAACTGTTCAGATCCGATTTGTGTGTTCATGCAGCTCTTTGGCAATATGGCAATGACGTTGCGTTGATGGAGGGGTTTGCATTTGCAATAGAGATACGGTCTTTTTTAAATTTTACAACATGGAAATGTGTAGCTGCCGTGGTGGACTACTGCGTGTTGAGCTGCAGAACTGTAGAAGGCTGGTATGCACAGCTTTTTTTCTGTCCTCTTATCTGCGCCGGTTTCAAAAATATTATAATTTCTGCTTGTCCGGCACTTTGCTGGAACAGCCTTGTTTCGGCAGCGACTTTCAGCATGTTCTACATTTTCAAGGGTGCGAGAAAGTCACATACCACGCGAAATCCGATAGGCGGATTTCCTGGTATGTGATTTGAATATTATTTCAAACCACATGTAGCTTGAAACGAAATTCATGTGCTTTTTTTGGACTGACAATCTGAACGTAGCCTATGTCGGGATAAGAAATAAAAGGAAGAATAGCGGTAAGAGCTAGAGAAGCTAGCTCGTTCGGATCTTTACCACATATTAACTTTAGTTCGTCAAAATTCCGCGCTCTCTCCTGCTCACTAAGTCCTTCTCTATATGATTTCGTAGCTTCCATGTGTTTTCTTCCATAATTTAGACATCATAAATTAGTGTAACAATGTGTTCAGTAGTACATAAACAGTGCAATCCATGCTGTTGTTTACTTCCGAGTATCTCCAATATGGCCGCCCATCCGGGTAACTGACCAAATCGTGACGTAGGTGCAAACCCTCTATTGTGTCAAGTAGGCCTATAGCCTATAGGCTACGCTCAGTGTACAGAGACAGCAGTCAACGGGCGTGAGGATTCTCTTCGACATTTAGTGGTCACATCATGGCGAAAAACATTGTCATAATAATTTAATTTAATTATAATAACTAAATAAAATAACTTTTTATAGGAAATTATTATAAATACTGTCTTCTCTCATGTGAGTGTACACCATTCCAACTCCTCACAAAAACACAGCTTTATTCTTAATGTGTAAAACGTTTTCATTTAGCACCAAACTACTGAATGCACCTTTAACTGAAGACACGCCAGATGTGTTTCCTTCTCTCAGACAGAACAGCCCGTCAAATCCTCTTTCAGCCAGATTGCTATTGAAATAATCAGACTAAGTTAATTAAGTAGTCAAACTTTTGTGCAGTGTGACTGTAGTTATCTGCTCCAATTACAAGAATGAGTTTTATCCCCCTTATAATTCCTATTTATGTCAGCAACCAATGTGTGCCTTAAGTGAAAAACTGTTTTAAACAGAATAGAGTAATCTAATTAAGTTGTAGAGCCTTAAATATTTCCAAAATAATTAACCCCCTCTCATTACGGCCCTTGTTCTGCTGGCATTCACAAGGGAGGAAGTCATGCTTTTATAATAAGTAAGCTCCAAATCCAGCTCACCTATGATAAAACATCAGAACAGTATGCTGTTATATAACCCAGCCTGACACTTCAAAATGTTCAAATGCTTGCTGATCAGCAAACTGAACTTTCTGCATACGAAAGAAGGCAAAGACAACAGAAGATAGAGTGCCATCATTTTCTTCCCTTTCATAAAAAATGAACAAGGTGTTGTAACAGCAGGAGTTCAGCTTGGGTAACATCAGGCATTCCAGCCAGCGAAGGAATAAATCTCCTCCCTGACACCAGGAGAGCCGGAGTTGTCTGTCCAACCCAATTAAGACTGCTGGGTCAGCGTTCTGGCACAGACTCTCACAACAGGAATGTTCTCCCAAGCGATCTGGCCAACACACACTGCTCGTGTTATTCATGAATATTCAGTATTTATTTCAAAGCTTCTGTCAAGCTGTAAGTAGAGATCACAAACCTTCATATAGTTGCTAGTTTGAATATGCACCAGAAAATTGCTAACACAGATAGTTTTTGCTCAGAGAGGTATTATCCATTTTTTCCATTATTATTAATTCAATTGTTTTTCTAGGTCCATCTCTAACTTAATTCCTGCTGGACTTTTTCTCTCTATGGTCTTATTTAAGCCCCGGACAAATTAAAAATAAATCAGAGGGAAAACCTTTATTAAAACCTTTATCCCGAGGAACCTTTAATTAATCCAGTCTTGATAAAGTCAGAGTTTTCAATTTACAGTTCTTTCAGTTTGCATTAAATGGAAAACATGCAACAGTTTAAAATTTAGGCAGCGTTGCTCGAAGCATCTGTTGTTGTTAAGTCCATAGGACATGTGAATGTGACATGAAATTACATGTGTGCTGTTTTACAACCAGCACCGTTTTGATGATACAGCCCTCTATTTGCAGGAAACATGTCAGCAACATGCAAACCAGGGATGTTCAGAGCTTCATCCATACTGGAGCACAGGCTCCTCAATAATGAAAAAAGGTGTCATTTTTTCTAGGGGTGCCTATCGGGATTCTCACCCCAGGTAATTTGTTTGCAAAAAACAGCATCAAAGCTTTCAATTCATGTGACTTTTAGAGAAGCATATTTACATTCTATTGAATAAAGTTGTGTGGCATTAATGCAACTGGGTTTCAAATGCAAATTTCATCAGTTCAATTTATTATCTACAACCTATTTTTTAACTGTAAGCTACACATACACTACTGTTCAAATATATGGGGTCAATAAGATTTTTTACAGTTTTTTTAATCAGTCAATTATTTTATTCAACAAGGATGCATTCATTTGATGAAAAGAAACAGTAAAGACACTTGTAATGATTTCTATTTTAAAAACTTTCTATTCATCAAAGATTGAAATGTGTGAATGTATCGTGGTTTCCACAAAAAATATTAGGCAGCACAGCTGTTTTCAATATTGATAATAATAAGAAATGTTTATTAAGCACCAAATCAGCAGAATGATTTCTGAAGGATCATGTGACAGTGGCAACTTGAGTAAACTCAGCTTTAACAATACAGGCATAAATTACATTTTAAAATGTTTTAAAATAGAAAAAAAAGTTATTTTGAAATGTAGCTCAAGAATATTTCTGTTTTATCTGAATTTTTGATCAAATAAATGCAGCATGGTGACCATAAGAGAATTCTTTAAAAAACATTAAAAATATTACCAACCTCAAACTGTAGCTTTACAATCTAATTAGCAAACAGGCAGAATCTAAAATAATAGTTTAGTTTAAGCATTAGCTGTATCTATTCTATTCGTTCACAGCATGTTTAGTGACTTTTGACCTTCGAAACACAAATACAAACATTGCATTATGTTGTTACTGGTGGATATGAACACAGTTAACTAATGATGTTAACATACAACTTTTAAAAGCACTGTTAAATGTGTCAGAAACCCAGGTATTAAATTTGTACCAAGCAAAATAATACATGCCTACACAACTAATTTAAATAGCTACTTATTCAGACAATAGCGGGTGCTAGTTTTGTAGCTAGCTGCATTCTAGTCATGTAAGCTGTCTGCCAATTCAGGGGCTGCATCCTCTGAAGGCCGCATTTGAAAGCCCGATTGCGTCACAGCGGTGCGACGAAGGCTTTCCCAATTCGAAGTATCCTTCGAATGCAGCCTACTGTACTGTTGCCGCGGGTAAACTTTGTTTCCGCTGCTTGATTTCCACCCTCATAAGTATGATTTAGGCACTCCAACATCCCTCACTCACAAATCCTGTGGAGAATTCGGCCGCCCGATGGAGAAAAGCCGATGGGCTTTTTGGGCTACTTTTGTTGCACAGACCTGGCAACCCTGCCTTCCGTTCTTCTTTCCCCGGGCTGCGAAGTATATCCGTATATCGAGGAACAGCAGCGGCCAAGAGAAAAACAAGACCGAGAGGATGAGCTGATCAAGATATTTAGGGTGGAGGACATGAAGTTTCAGAGAGAAACAGAGGAGACTAGATCACAGGAGAGCAGTGAGAGAATGGACAGATTGGTAGAGAAATAAACTTTTGGTTATGTGAATTAAAAATTGTAAATCAAACAATCATATTCATTACTTTTAAAAGATATATTTGTAAATGAAACAAAAACATAATTTATTTGCATTTTTTATTTTTGTAATGCAAGTTACAACCAGTAAATGTAATAAATAAATTATTCTGTAGGCTACATTTATTTTTGTCATGTAAATTAATTTGTAAGTCAAACAAAATAAATTGTTCAATAGGCTACATTTATACTTACAGTACTTTTTCACAAGTATTTACAAGATAAGAAAAACAAAAACAAAAATGAATTAACAGTATACATAAAACAGATATGAAGAAAAAAAAATTCTGTAGACTTTTATGTAGCTGAGTAAGGAGATTCTGGTGGTGCTGCTGGACCGGGAGGGGCACAACAATAGAGACGCTGGTAAGCCTCTGCCGGTGAGAAATTATCTGGGATCAGTGTATATTTCCACTGTCCACTAACAGGTTTGCAGGGCTGACTCAGGCATGGGTTGGCAATCACTGTTCTCAGAAAGAGGGAAGAATAAATTAAATTATCTCACATACTCAAAAATCAAACCATAAATTATTTTAACATGCAAAACTGTCCTATGAGCTAAACTCAGCAGGACAGCGGCCCTCCAAGAACGAAGGTTGTCTATCCCTGAACTAGAAGACATATTTTTTGTGTTTCTATTATGTACTGTTCATATTTTTTAGAACAATATCTAATATAAAAATCTAATATCCATGTGTAAAAAGTCGGTTTTTCAGGAAAAGTACAATATTTGCCTCTGAGATGAAGTAGAGATTGCAAATTGTTGCTAGCTGTGTCCCGGGAGTTGTTCAGTGGGATGGTCTGGTTTTTGTCGCATAGCAACTGGTGACAGCTGTTGTGACAAGCGGCAGTAACATTTGTACTGGACTTTTACTGGAACATTTGTACTGGAAAATTTTAACTGCCTAAAAACAAAATCTAAAAATGTTCACCATGGTCAATTTATGTAGGCTACATAATAAAGTCTAAAGAGTATAAACCAGCCTATATAAAATCACATGCTGATAATAAGTTAACATTTTAACCTTTATTATATTTTTCTTTCATTTTTATCATTAGATAAATTAGATTACTCGATTAAACTGAAATACAATACTTGCATTTAAAAGTGTAATCTGGCAATTTCGTCTCCGGCGCGCAATGAATTCTGGGGTAGGCAAGGCTGTGAAGGATCCTTCTGATGTATCCTGCATTCACGGGAAAAGAAGGACGCATTTGCAGGCCGCATTTTGAAGGAGCCTTCGAAGGACCTTTGAATTGGGACAGCCTTTGTCGCGCCGCGGTGACGCAATCAGCTATACTTTCCCCTTTAAATGAGTCTCGGTGCGTCCTTTGGGACACAGCTGTAGTCTCATAAGCAATCTGCACAACAACAAAAAAGAGAGAAGGGAGGAGGAGTCCAAGGGGGTGAAAATACAATGCTGGTTAGAATTATTTGCCCCCTTGGTAAATGATGCCTGCAAAAAAATAAATCTGCAATGTTTTTTCTTTTGATATTTTATTTAAAAAACTGTCATTGAACCTTTCATTGAAGTAAAAGAATTGAAAGTGTGGGGAAAATCACATGATTAAATAAATGTTTTTCTCCAAAACACTTTGGCAATAATTATTTGCCCCCTTTTATTAAAGGGATAGTTCACCCAAAAATGAAAATTCTGTCAGTATTTACTCACCCTCATGTTGTTCCAACCCCGTAAGACCTTCGTTCATCTTCGGAACACGAATTAAGATATTTTTGAAGAAATCTGAGAGCTGGATCACTCCTCCATAGTCCATAGGCTTCTTGAGGGATTGAACTTGCCGGCCTCGAAAAGTTATTAAAGACATTGTTAAAATAGTCCAAGTGACTACAGGAGCTTAATCTTAAATTTATCAAACAAAAATAATGGCTTTATTTCAACTATTCATTTCCTTATCTCTGGGCCTCGAGTCAGTTAAACTAGTGTAATAGCGTAGGGCTACGTCACACGTAGGCTCACTGTTGGCCGACGCTGGTCATGTGTGTGATGCGTGTGACGTACAACAACAGATCATATGCTGTTAAACTAGTAACCTGACTCGAGGCCCAGAGAGAAGGAACTGAATAGTTGAAATAAAGTCGTTATTTTTGTTTTTTTTGCGCACAAAAAGTATTCTCGTCGTTTGATAAACTGAAGATTGAGCCACTGTAGTCACTTGGACTATTTTAACGATGTCTTTAATAACTTTTCGAGGCCGGCAAGTTCAATCCCTCAAGAAGCCTATGGACTAGTATGGGTGAGTAATCCAGCTCTCAGATTTCATCAAAAATATCTTAATTCGTTTTCCGAAGATGAACAAAGGTCTTACGGGGTTGGAACAACATGAGGGTGAGTAAATACTGACAGAATTTTCATTTTTGGGTGAACTATCCCTTAAAATACTTTTTGCAACCTCCATTTTCCAAGATAACAGCTCTGAGTCTTCATAATGTGATTTTCCCCCCCACTTTCTTTTACTTCAAAAAAAGGTTAGATTTTTGCTCCTTTTTTAAATAAAATATCAAAAGGATAAACAATGCAGATTTATTTTTTTACAGCCATCTTTGATCATATTTACCAAGGGGGCAAATAATTCTGACCAGCACTGTGTATATGAAAATAAATGTTTGCCTCAGCTGGTATGATCAGCTTTTGCGTCTTAAATCATGTAAACAATGGAGTTGATCAAATGCAATTAAAAAAAATTAGCCTGTTTATCAGGCCCTAATATGGTCTACTTTTTAGGATTTATCAGTAAACTTTAACTAATTGTACCCAACAGTGTCAGGTTTTGGGTAGGTGAACGGAGCGAATACTCAAGTGCAGGACAATGGCTATTTAATGATAATAAAATAAAACAAATCAGACAACAAAAAACTACCCCGAGGGGGAAAACAAGACATACTTGACCACACAGCAGGGAAACACACAGTGTACATACAACAATGAACCAGCACAGGACTGCAAACAAAGGGAGACTAAATAGGGAGATCAAACAAAGCAGATAACGAGGGAGGACAGGTGGGGCAAATGAATCAATAATCAGGTAACAAGATGGGCGGGGTTAGACTAACGAAAGGAGAGCACATGGCACAAGGAAATTTGACAATCCACACCAAATGTGACAAACGCATGAGCACATGGCCAGCCAACACAATCACCAGCCAAGTGCCCCAACAAAACAAGACATGAACACGCAGCTACTGAGAACACTCATAAGCCACGTGTTCACACAAAACATGACAACATGACAGCATGCAGCCAGTAAAAAACACAAGCTGCATGCAACACAGCACAAGACAAAACATTACATGAAAGCACATGAAACAAGGCACACAGACAAGACAAAACAGGAGTGTCAGGGCTCTGTCACAAAATCAAGAACTAGACTAGACAGAAGAGACAGAACCCTGACACAAAAGAGTCTGGCAACGCCTCTGATGCAAACCTATACGGACACAAAAATAACCAAAAAAATATTTACCATGTGCAATATGAATTAAGAAAATAAGGAATATATCCACATTGAGCACACAGATTAAGCATCAGGAACCTCTTTAATGTTGCAAATGCGTGTCTTTTAATGACTAAATATAGATAAGCTGTAGCCATGCATTGCCCACAAAAGTGCCCTCCTCCGATGAGACTGTGGCATGGCTGAATAAACACTATGAGAACAACCAGATGATGATTGATGTGTTTTTTCCATTCTGTTAGACACAAGGCCACCTCTTTGCCAGTCTCTCAAGAGAACGTATACACACATTCTGTCACATAGCACACATAGTACACTGATGGGGGCTTTATAAAGAAAGTCTCACACCTTGCCATAATTACATTCATCCACAATTACTAGGACCTCTAGAAAAACAAGCACGACACGTGTACTATTTGTGATTTCTCTCTGTTTAATTGATAAAGAGAGAGAGAAACATCCACAGGGACGTTTGTCTAAAGGGGGGGGTCATGGCGCAATAGAGACCAGCTGCAACTCAAGCAATAGGAGAACAGAAGGCCAAGTGCATTAATGTAGATCTCATCGCAGTCTTTTGCTTGATTTTTCAGCTGGTGAGCGAGCAACAAGAGAGTCGTCCCTTGCTGAGCCCTTCCATCGATGATTTCCTCTGCGAGACCAAGTGTGATGGAGCTGCCCGCCCAGTAACCTCCAACACAGCAGGTACCAGAGATACTGACCTTCCTGTAGTTCCTCAACAATTCTGCTTCTCCACTCTACTATACTCCACTGCACTATACTATTATGCTAGGCTAATTGTGAAATTTTAAAGGGGTCCTATTATGCCCTTAGTTTTTTGGGTGTACTAAAATATGTTTTCATGCTATATTGTTCAAAAAACGCATTATTTTTCACATATTTTACATTATTTCAGCTCCTCTCTCCCCAGTCTTGCTTGAACACGCCGAAATAATTATTCCGAAATAAGAAATGTGATGTGATTGGTTAGCTGGCCTAGTGTGTTGTGATTGGCACCGTGTAGGGCCTGTTCAGGAATTGTTGGAAAACGAAGGTAATACAAACGGTAATCGGTAACAAAAGCATGGTTAATTTTCCTAAGGAGCGGTGAACCATCTTACAAAAGCGAAAGCTTAAAAGCAACAAAAAAAAAGCTATTCTCCATAAAATGTGCAGCGCTCAGATATACATTGGGGTTATAATGTTCAGGAACAGTGTTTAAAATACATTTTAACCACTCTAAGTTGGTCAGCCTTATATAGGAAGATCAAGCAAATGAGTTTTGGAAACGGGGTGGGGGAAAAGTATCTCTTTGACATAACAGCAACACAGTCTTCTCTAATGCAGATCAGCCAGGCCTTGTCCCCTTTTTTGCGTATTCCGTAGGCAGGGATTATTTAAATGAGTAACATTTTGACTTCATAAGATCCGGAAAAATCATGTTGTAGTCCAAACGAGCCTTTCGATGTAGTTCTTGAAAAGTGGATTCTGTTAAAGCTGCAGTAGGGAGTTTTGAGAAAATGTTGACTTAGCCTGAAAATCTGAAGAAGCACAACTTACAGGTCCAACCCCCTTGCTTTCTGCTGCACTACAGCCCTCCCTCCACAGCGGAGCCTGCCGTGAACGCGCAGGCTAGTAAGCAGGACCACCGATGACGGCGGATTATAAACAGTTATGGAACATTCACTAATAGGGACGAAACATCAACAATATGCTTTACATTGACTATGGCCTGCCCATACTTTGTCTACAAACTTGGTCCTCAAATCCTTATGTATTTTGAAATACATGTAACTTTATAAGGTTGCACTCTTTCTATAGGTTATAAATAGCTACTATACTAGATAACGTTAAAGGATTAGTTCACTTTTAAAAAAAAATTTGGTGATAATTTACTCACCCCCTGCATGTCATCCAAGATGTCCATGTCTTTCTTTCTTCAGTCGAAAAGAAATTAAGGTTTTTGATGAAAACATTCCAGGCTTTTTCTCCATATAATGAACTTCAATAGGACACAAACGTTTCAAGGACCAAATGACAGTTTCAGTGCAGCTTCAAAGGGCTTTAAACGCTACCAGACGATGAATAAGGGTCTTATCTAGCGAAACGATCGGTCATTTCAAAAATAAATAAAAAACTTTAAGTTTTATAAGCACAAATGCTCGCCTTGTTCTGTTCTGTGATGCACGTTCGTGATCCTGTTCGAACTCGTTCATCAAAATGAACGAATCTTTTTTCGAGTCATTTCGTTCGTTGAATGAACGAAATGACTCCGAAAAAGACTCGTTCAAAATTAACAAATCTTTTTTCGAGTAATTTCGTTCGTTGACTGAACGAAATGACTCGAAAAAAGATTTGTTCATTTGGATGAACGAGTTCCAACAGGAGAGTCAGGAACGATGCTACGCGCTCGCGCTGTGCAAGAGAGGGGTGATCAGCGCGTACACGAGCGTGATTGACACTGCTAAGACATTCCTCCTGGGTCTGATTGGTTGTTTCTGACCGGGAGCGGTGTATTTCTGCAAATGGCAATAGGACCACAGGGAGGAGCCAGAGGGGCTTGATTTTTTCACAGATTATCTGTCTCATATTCTACTTTCAGGACATAATGACAGTTTTAACAAATATTTGTTTACAAAAGCTACCTACTGGAGCTTTAAATAAAATATCTCCCTTTTAGTGGACTTTGAGCTTTGTAACCTGCAGACCTTTTTTATGCTCTAACAGCAACATTACATACTAACTAAAGTTGAAAAAGTGGAAAAGCATAATAGGACCCCTTTAACAACATTTACAATATAATCTGATTTTTAAGAACCAAAACCAACAGGCGTAGCATATTAATTAGATTTTTTATATATATATATATAAATTATACTTTTATATATTCAAAAGTTTTGGGTCAGTAAGATTTTGGTTATTTAAATTAATACTTTAATTCAGCAAGGATGCATTAAATTGATCAAAAGCGAGATCAAAGTATTTTATACTATTACAAAATAATTCTATTTAAAATAACTCTTTTGAACTTTCTATTCATCAAAATTTTTAAACATTTTTAAACATGAATAAGAAATGTTACTTTAGCACTAAATAAGCATAGCATCAGGATCACATGACACTGAATACTGGAGAAATTGCTGCTGAAAATTCCGCTTTGCCATCACAAGAATAAATTACGTTTTAAGATATTTTACAATACAAAGCATTAGAGACTCCTTTCAAAAACAAAAAAAATTCTTGCCAACTCCAAACTTTTGATAGTCAAGCAGACAGTGATAAAAAAAAAGATTTTTCAAATTCGTCCCAGCATGCATACTTGTACAAAAATTAATAGGAGAAATTGTAACACTCCATGTTAACTAGAAATGGACCAGCCTAAAAATACTGTTTTTGTGCATGGTTTGAACTAAAAAGGAAGAAAAAGAAAGAAAAAAAGCACAATTTATCATACCAGTGTTATTCCTGATTGAAATTCAGAATGATTCAAAAATTCTAATGTATATGCATGACTGGAAATAGCTGCCTGGTGGAGTTACCAAGATAACTGCAGAGTTAAATGACTTTAAAAGGGACTTTATTAAGCTAAATAGTTAATTTTCAATTCAGTCAAAACATTTACTTAATTTAATTTAATTAATTATAATTAAACAAAAGACATGCATACCATTGCCTTATCAAACCAAACAAACTTAAACTTTTAACTAATGCCACTGTTCAGACAAATGTGTGGTATTTTTGTATCATTATGTGGTATCATTAACATGGCAAACCATAATAGTGGCTGCTAACGAGATGTAACTCATGCTTGTGTTTCTACCTAATTAATTCCTCACAGATTATTATATTACAGATATATATACATAATATACATCTTCACACTGATTAATATTGGCTGACGGACACATTACTAAATGAGGAAGTAAGTGACTTCTTACTGCATGACAACTGTATACGTTAAGTTCACACCGAGAAGTTGAGCAAGTAAAACTGCATTCTGTCTTGCCTACACCACAAAGCAATTAAGACAACCACTACTACTCCCTATAGAGTATCTAGTTTACTTTCTGGTTGTAGAAAACAGCATTTTTTATTTACCAACAGATTGTGTTTGGAGGTTCTTTCGATTTGGTTGCAATGAAGCAGCAGTCGGCTTATTACTGTGCTTCTGAACATAATGCAAATTGAGCTTCAGAAATTACCAGGCAGAACTTTCTGCAATCAAAATGTCACAAGGTACATAGTTCACAGTATGAAAGATTTTCAGTCTGTCAAACATTATGCGTAGTTGTGCCTGACTTTGAATGTGAAGCCAGAGTAAATTGCCAAGTAAACACTGCATTAAAGTCAGTTTTTTGTTGGTACCACTTTAAATATTTTTTTTAGGATTGTATACTTTTTATGCTGAATTAAACTACACTCTTAAACTAAAACGTAAGCTTTTTGAGGAACACCAAATAAAAGCAATACAAAATTATGACTTGCTTTGGTTTAAAAATTGTCAGATGTTTATATTATCAATGCGTCAGGACTCCTATACTTCTTTCTTTGAGACACTTATGAGATTCAAAGCAAGATCAGTGCATTAAACCACACTGAATTTCAGCTCTATATCACTTCTTAAGCATCTACAAACAGAAAACAAAAACTGAAGTCATTGAATTAAATAATAATAATAATAATAATGAACCAACAATGTGTAAGGTCATGTAAACTTTAGATGTACACTGCCATTCAAAAGTTTAATGTTTTTAAAAGAAGTCTCTTATGCTCATCAAGGCTGCATTTATTTGATAAAAATTTTAAATAAAAAAAAACAGTAATATTGTTAAATTATTTTTAGTCTGATACTGAAAATTTTCTATTTGTATATAATTTAAAATATAGTTTATCCCTGTGATGCAAATTTTCAGCATCATTACTCCAGTCTTCAGTGTCACGTTATCCTTCAGAAATCATTCTAATATGCTAATTTGATGCTCAAAAAACATTCACTATTATTATCAATGTTTAAAACATTTTTCAGGATTCTTTGATGAATAGAAAGTTCTATTTTATTTATTTGAAAGAGAATCTTTTAGCATTATACATGTTTTTACTGTAACTTTTGATCAATTTAAAGCATCATTGCTGAATAAAAGTATTGATTTTTTTCTTCCTTTTTTTCAGCTGATCCCAAACTTCTATTTCAGATAAATGCTGAAAATTCAGCTTTGCATCACATGAATACATTACATTTTAAAATATATTAAAATAGAAAACAGTTATTTTAAATTGTAATAATATTTCACAATATTACTGGGGTTTTAACTGGGGTTTTACTGTATTTTAAATCAAATAAATGCAGCCTTGGTGAGCATAAGACTTATTTTAAAAACATTAAAAATCATACAGATACCAAACTTTTGAATGGCAGTGTATGTTCGGTCATTATAACAATTTCAGTACCACATTTATCAGTGGTTTGGTGGCTTATTCAATGTACACATGCTTATCTGCTTGATCATTTTGACATCAAAACCAGAGAAAAATCTGATGATTATACTTATTATATTTTATAATGATGTTTTTTTCAATGCCATGACATTCAGCTTTGTCCTGTCTATTAATTTATTCAAAAGTGAAAAAAATCTTTTCTATATGATGTTTGAAACCTTTCTTGAAAATGCTATAAAGTTTTTCAAAACTATATGAAACCAACAACATGAATGCAAAGAGTATTTTTCTAAGTGTCACAAGTACAGCTGCCAGCTGGAGTACCTATAGCTACCAGAGTGCACTCATACTGTCTTCTTTATCGCATAATAAACTTAATTTTCCATGTCTCAGGGCCTGGACTCATCGTGTGTGGACTGCTTGAGCCCGATCTAATGGCAATTCGTACAAATTTTACGAGGTGGCTAATTCGTACGAATTCATACGACCTCACTCGTACGAATTAGTATGATTTTTGCTAAATCATATTTTACAAATTGCCCAATTCATATGAATTTGTACGAATGACCTAACTCTGACCCAGCCCCTAAACCTACCCATCACATGGGTTTAGGCAAATCATACAAATTCGTACGAGTGAGGTCGTACGAATTCATACGAATTAGCCACTTTTTAATCACTCGTACGAATTGGTCGTGAGATAGCGTTGGACTGCTTCTATTATCATCTCATTTATGTTCTCTAATATGCCCTGTGTGTTCAGTCGTTCTTTGCAAAGTCTTTTTGCATGTTAGTGTTAAACTGCGTTTAAGAAAGATCTCTGATTTCCTTGTTCTTCTGCCGGTCTCCCTGCATTTGCCTTGGACCTTTTACTATTATCTGGATTGATTACCCTGTGGTTTTGACCTTCTGCATGTTGGTTTACACTCAGCTGCTGGATCTGTAAAAAGCGAATTTTCTGTTTTGTGTAGAAGATCCAAACGCAAACTTTGATTGTAATCCATATAACATGCATGAGGTCAAAACCACAGGGTAATCACTCCAGATAATAATAAAAGGTCCCAAGGCACAGGGAAACAGGGTAATCCAGAGAGACAGACAGAATAACAAGACCATGATAAGGAACCCAGAGTTTTAGAAATGCAGTGTAATACTAACATGCAGCAAGACTTTGCAAAGGATGACTGATCACACAGGGCTTATATGGAGAACATAAACGCGATAATAATACACAGGTGGAATCAATCAGCAATTGATGAGTCCAGGCAATGAGTCACGGGAACTGCAGTTCATAATGCAGTTCATAATGCGATAAAGAAGACAGGAGGAGTGCACACTGCTGGCTATCATAGGCACTCTGGCTGGCAGGCGTGACACTAAGAATTTGACGCATGTATTTAAAACAGTTTTTCCTTCCTTTTAAACATGCTTTATGTTCTTTAATGTGGGCACATTATATGTCATTGAACTAGTAATCAACGTTTTATTGTATATGTGAAGCGAATCATTAATTCAATCTTTCAATCAATCTTCTTGCTTATATTGACGGTTACTGCACATGCTGAGGTTCTTGCACTCTGTCTTGACGGGTATTTGGTGTGCAGACTGGTCCTTGTGTGGTCACGGGCGGCAGAAACAATAGCATGTAGTGTTAACCTGGTTTCAGCTCTGATGTTTGTGCCAGATTTCAGAAGTTGTGTTGTCAAGCCCTCAAGGCTTGGATCATGCATCCTCCTTGCTGGCATCTATATGCAGTACTGACCTGCATGGATATTTTGTCTACCTGGTTATGAAGACCTCTGTTCTGCAAGCCTGATGGATAACAGGATGGCAGTAGAAGCTGAAGAATAATATTGAAAAATGAAGAAAAATCAGTCTGTAGAATCTGTTCTTGATGTTCTCGTACTGTATAATGGGGGGTTCAACCATCTAAACGTTTTTAATCTCACCTAATCACAAAAGCTGAAAAAAATATTCCCTCTGAATATTGAATGAACACATTATTCTCAAACCTTCATTCTCTGCTGCGGAACACAGTGTTCTGTAGAGAGTGTTCTTGATAAAGTGTGTGTGTGTGTGTGTGTGTGTGTGTGTCTGTGTGTGTGTGTGTCTGTGTGTGTGTGTGTGTGTGTGTGTGTGTGTGTGTGTGTGTGTGTGTGTGTGTGTGTGTGTGTGTGTGTGTGTGTGTGTGTGTGTGTGTGTGTGTGTGTGTGTGTGTGTGTGTGTGTGTGTGTGTGTGTGTGTATATATATATATACACACACACTATATCAAACGCTCTTTGTTCTCTTGAAGAGGAACGTACATGCAACATCAAAGATTATTTGGCATAGGCCCCTGAACTGTCGGAACTGCCTGGTGTTTTTTATTGCTGTGACCATGCAGGTAGATAAGTGGCGCAATAACTAAGCTACAGTAGATTGTGATATTCAATGTTTTTTCTTTCGTTTAAATTCTGGACTTTTGGTTGGTGTGCCAATTTGACGCTGAGCAAAAACTTGCTGGTTCACAATTTATTTGTAATGCACAAATGAGACTTTGCTCTCAAATGTTAGCGTTTTTTCATTTATTGAACACAAAAGGGGGTGGTTAAAAGGATGGGAGGATGCATGCTTCAACCTCAGTAATGACTCTTAAAAGCGAATATTCCCTACTGCTTTTTGCAGTCTGAGAGCAAACTGCCACTGGTGGTTCCTTTCCAGAACAATCACCCTCTCAGTTCCACTTAAACCTTCATTCAAGTCTCTGAGACCATCAAAACTTTCAAAAAAAGTTCCCTCTTTCTCTTCTTTTTGTGCATTTCACTTTTGCTCTAGCTCAGCGGTTTTCAATAGATGAGGCGCGCCTCCCCTGGGGGGCGCCAAAGAGCCACAGGGGAGGCGAGACACGCGAAGAAAAATAACTCTGTATGCAGCTCTATTAATATCGCAGGGCTTAAAGTATTCCGGCAACGCATGCGATACATGGGTGTATATGATCACGCTCTTATTCACCCAAATGCTTTTACGAAAAGAGAACGCGCTGTCAGTGAATGTCCTCCTGACACTCACACACACAGACACACACACACAGAAAAACGCGCGCCAGTAACGAGTTCTCTTTCGCGCTTGAACGAACAATAATCCACACATTTATGCCAAAATGTCCGTTTTGTCGAGTATCCTCACAAGAACAGTCTTAAATGAGTTAAATAAAATCTTAAATAGAAGTAAAGACTGGTGAGAGAATCAGATGCGGCAGATCTTAAAGTGACAGCGGCACTCATTCTCTCTGTCAGTAAAGTTAACCAAATAAGAAAGGGAACAGAGACAATTACTCACTGCTCTTGACTAAAGAAGGCTTGTAGCTTTAATAAGGATTAATCTATATTTAATTTATAATTTATGCAGTGCAAACTGTTTGATAACTTTATTCAATTTCTGTATATTTCATACCTGTTACTGTTAGACAGGAAAGGTAGCCTACAAGTAAATAGGACATTTATTATGGGTTTAAGTGAGGATTGTTTTAAGTTAACTTAAATTAAAAGTTATTATGTTTTTGAAGCCTAATAAATGTTTACATTTTTGGGGGAAATCATTTTCATGGAGACATCAGAAGCTATTTTAATATCAGTGATACTGGCCTTTATTCATAAAAAGATGCCATAACAAAATTCAGATCCAGGACTTTAGCCCCCGGTATCGGTAATTGTGTGTAAAGCCTGTATTAGCTTTAAAATGCATCGTTTCCTTGTCCCAAGTCAACAAAAGTCAGCATTAAGGGATGAGACAGGACCCATCAAAAAACGTAGGAAATATGATCCTGAGTAGTCGGGGTCCGAGGCTGCACCTCTGCCGCAGTGTGTGATCTGCAAGGAGGTGCTAGCAAATGATAGCATGAGACCATGCAAACTTCAGTGTCACATTGAAACTAAGCACACAAATTTAGTGAAAAAGCCAGTTGAGTTTTTTGAGAGGAAGCGTGATGATTTGCAGTCACAAAAAATAATAATACAGTTGTTTGGCACTATGAACATGAAGGCGACAGAAGCATCTTATCGTGTCACGTATAGCGAATGCAGGCAAACCCCATAACATTGGCGAAACATTGCTACTCGTTTCATTACACATGTTAAGCATGTTTTGTTGACTTGTGTTAGGCTTACTGATGTTCAGTGATTTTAAAAGTAGCCCCAATTAGGCCTGCATAAAGTTGGAAATGATTTGCTGTTGCAAAGAATAGTTTATGAATGCACTTTTAAAAAAGTTGTGGAAATAACATTTCTTCAAATACAATATTAAAAAATATTTACATTTTATCAGTTTTTATTGAAACTCACCATTGCCTGCCTGGAACACACAAAAGATGGCATTCACTGCAGAGGCGTGTGTGGGTTATGGAAGGCGGGCGGGATTTTGGGGAAGGGGGGTATTGGCTGTCCTAAACCACTGTAAGGGGAGGCTCACATTCACCCAATTTGAAAACCCCTGCTTTAGCTTCTGTAGCCTACTACCGTGATCTAGTTTATGCTTGAAACTTGGAATTGGCCATGGGATGCATCCCATATTTTCAAAACCACTGAACTTTCTGGAACTAGAAGACAAATAAAAGTGGATGATATTTATTTTTATTTTTGCTTCCTTTGTCCAGTACTGTCCTCCTCTCTGGACTTGCTGGATCTGAGTGAGCCTGGTGAGAGAAGACACAGCAAAGACAGGAAGAGCCCTCTTTCTTCTAAGGGCACACCGTACAGGAGGAAGCCAGATGAAACAGAGCTGATTCAAGTGGATGTTGAACATAGTTTACCCTGTTCCCGCACACCTGAAAAAATGTCATTGGACTCAGGTACTATGTGCCACACAGCTAAAGCAAAGGGTTGTAATGCCAAGTAGCACTCTTGCAAATCAGTTAAGGTAAATCAGATGGTTACACAAATGAAAATGGGTTTTTCATACGATTAACTGAACAGATTCTGTAACGGATAGTACTTTTTCATTGAGAATAGCATTCTGTGCTTACATATCGTCACCTACTTGCCCTCTTCATTGTGTGCTTGCATGCTGCAAATGCCTCAAACTTTGGTGTTGTTTGTGTTTTACTTAGGTTGCATTATGATAATATATATCTGTCAAATAGCTTGGCCTCATTTTGTTCACAGTAGCAGTTTCATCTTCACTGGACAAATGGGAAGAACTCAACCCACACCCAGAGCGAAATGGTAGCAGAAAGTGGAAACTTGAGAGAAGACGTTCATCCAAACTTTCTGGCGAATTTGTGTGGTGAGTCGCTGCTCTAATAAAAAATGACATATGACAATGCTCAATTTCTTTGTCTAAATGATATGAATTAATAGTTTTCAGTCACACGACTGGCACTGAGACCTGGAGGGTGAAACATCCATAAAACTGTTCCAGTTCTGTCCCAACAATTTTCCATTTGTTTCAAGCCACTCATATTTAGATCACATCTCAAAAGAAGATAAACAAAAATATGTGAACAAAATGCAGGTTTTGGATATTTGTGATCCTTATGCCTGCTGCAGTATTTCAGTCACTAAAAAAGCAGGACATTCTAAAACACTTAACATTGAAAAACACTTAAACCGCCTTAAAGTACTTAAAAAGTGATATTAAAAATCAAATTCAGTACATCTTATTGATGATGCATAATACAAGCAGATGAGCCCAGAATGTAAACTCAGCACTCTAAATGGTAATGAAAAAACGCATTTCGTTTGTATTCTGGGTTTATCGTATTGCCTGTGTATAGTATGCATCATCAATAATGTCTGTGTATATTTAATTTGGTCTTTTAACATCACTGTCTTACTACATTTGTACTAAGTACAAACCTTGGTAAAACATTTTTTTTTAAACTGGACGGCAATGGAGAATAGCCTCGTTTTACACTCCAGTTGGGCATTCCTATTACGGTGTGATGTCACAGGAAAACTATGAATAAGTTAGACCTTTTTTTCTTTTCTTTTTTTTTCTTTTTTTTTTTTACATTCATTTCTTATGACTCAACCTCAGGTCTATGGATTGCAAGACTCAGCTAGACATTGCCCCCAGGAACTCCCTGGAGGTAAATAATAAAGTAGAGGCAGAAGCCGTGCCAGTAACTCAAGTAAGTGCAACACCGAGCAACACTTATGTCATGATCATCTGTACATGTGACTTTCACATGTTATTTCCCATGTGTCCCATTTAGGGTTGCCACCTTTGTCTGATAAAAAACCGGGACATATTGATGAGGTCTCTCGCAAGGTCTCTCGCTCTCTACCTCTCTGTTGTGCGCGTGCTTGAACAAACATATTCACGTAGACTTGCGAAAACCGGGACATATTAATTGTAGCCTTTAGAAAACTGGGACATATTCACATAGCCATTTGAAAACCGGGACATTCAGTGTTCCGGGAGAGTGTATAAATTTCCCGGGACAGGTTGTTAAAAAAAGGGACAATCCCGGGAAAAACCGGGACGGGTGGCAACCCTAGTCGAATTCTTTTGTAGTGTTGTAAAATATTACTACAAGTCCATCCACTTGAACTGTGAATGGTTTGTTTTTTTAGCCATTCAATGCACTGTGTAACATTCTGTGCTAATGTCTAGAATTCTTTATTTTCAGCTTAACAGGCAATATGTTAGTGGAAGACACGTAAGCCTCTCTGTGCACTCTTTGAATGAATCGCTGAATGATCTATACATTTGTACCATGGCAACAGCATCACCACCAAATTCAATACAAAAAAGTCCAAACATTCATGGCAAATAATGAACTGAAGCGGTGTCCATGTGGTGGGTCACAGTTTGCATGGACTTTCAAATTTGTTGCTACAGGGTACAAATGTTACACGCTTTTACCCTTAGTGAAGCATGCAGGTCCGTTGTATTGCTATCTATCATGATTAGATTATTAGCAAATTAATTATTGGCCAGCCACTGGTCTATATCAACATCGGAGGTTGTATAATATTGCCCCAGGGTGCTATGGGAAAAGGTATAAAAAATGAAATGACACCAAAATGGATAGTGTCCAGTGGGCTCCTCCTCCATACCTTTGATTTGTTCCTCTGGTTTGTAGTCAGGTTAAAATGTCATGTGGTGCAAAAAACTTCTATACACTACCTTTCTAAAGTTTGGGGTCTATAACATTTTTTTTATGTTTTTGTCTCTCACCCAGGCTGCATTTATTATTTAAATAAATTGTGAAATTTTATTACATTTAAAATAACTGTTTTCTATTTTGATATGTTTTAAAAGTAATTTATTCCTGTGATATTCCTCGTTTTCGAGTTTCATCTCAAGGGGTTATCCTCTAATAAAATAAATGAAATGAATATCAAAGCTGAATTTTTCAGCATCTATTACTTCAGTCTTTAGTGTCACATGATCCTTCAGAAATATAATATCTGTTACCAGATGAATTAAAAAGGGTTCTTTAATGAAAACGAACTCTAATCCACTACGACAAAGTAACAGCTTGTCTACACACACACACTTGAACAACACAGAGTGAAGGTGAGGAACTTAAATACACCGTGGTAATGAGGAGATGACAAACAGGTGTGATGATCCGATGAGTGTCCATGACACCTGATGACTGGCGGGAAACTAAGACAAAGAAACACACTTGACTAATGAAAACAAAACTAAGGCCCCATCCACACTACTGCGTTTTAGTTTAGAAACGGAGAATTAAAACGAATACGATCTCCGTTCACACCAGCGTTTTAGCTGCGTATTAGAACTGATCTCCGTTCACATTAAACCGACTGAAAACGCGGATCACGTCACCATTCACCTACACTGGGCATGCGCGTGCCGGTGTAAACAGGAAACGGATTGACTATTCCTCAGATTTCGCTGAGGTTGATAAGTGCCGATCTGGACATTCAAAAGTTTTCGCATCATTCTTCAGGAACTACAACTTCATTGATAAAATGATTCGACCATGCGCTGGTTCTTCCCGGCTTAACTCAAAACCGACGCTCCATGTACGGTCGATACCGCCGCTGCACACGGGAACTGTCACAGATCGTTGGAATAATTGCTTGCCTCTGGCGCATGTAGGCAGTTATAGAATTGTGAAATGCAGAATTTACTTGCACTAACGTAACTGGTAGTCCAGGCTGTTGTTGTGCGTTTTCTTCCATTGTATGACATCCAATCAGAGAGCCGAGCGTGAGCCTCTGCGTATGTTTCTAAAGTCCTCCGTTTTGACCCGTCTACACTAAAACGCCCTCCGGAGATTCAAAACGCAAAACGGGGTCGGCAGCGTTTCTAAACTTCTCCGTTTTAGATCTTCGTAAACTGTCTTGTTTTAGTATGGACGGGAGGTGCAAACGTAGCAAAAGGTCTGCGTTTCTAAACTAAAACGTAGAAGTGTGGATGGGGCCTAAAAGTCCATGAAAACAGAGACGAGTGTGTGACAATATGCTAATTTGGAGCTCAAGCAACATTTCTTATTATTATCAATTTTGAAAACAGTTGTACAGCTTAATATTTTTGTGGAAACCGTGTTAGATTTTTTTTTCCGTATTCTTTTGTGAATAGAAAGTTCAAAATAACAGTATCAAATTATTCATTTCTTTCTTTTAAAAAAAATACTGACCCCAAACTTTTGAACATTAGAGTATTTATTATTTACTAATTGAAAAAAAAAATTAAAAAAACAAACGTGAAAAACAGTTTGACAGAAAAACAAACAAAAAAATTATTATGATTAATGTTTCTTTATCATGGACACTCTTATATGTCACGGACCCTTATATACTTAAACCTTGCATTAGGAGTACAGATACATTTCTAACATTTCTTAAAACTAGTCATGATGAAGCAATCATTACAGTTGTGAGCTGCATGGTTCTAAAAACATCGAGCTCGAATTGTCTTTTGACTATGGGGTGCACTGAAAATGGAATGTGTAATGCTAAAGGTAATTGTTGCACTGACACAGGGTCTGACATGGGCACATTAAATTATAATTATACAGAGCTGCACCAACACAATGAAGCAAGACCAATTGTCCTTTTTGAGGCCTCCATTATAGCCTCCTGTATGAAATCTGTTTAACTTAGTAACCTTGACAATTGATTAATATCCAATGAGGCAGGTGGCAAATACTTCATCCTATTCCTTTGATTCAGTCTGCCTGGAAGGCTTTGTTATGCCGAGAATTGGATTGGGGGAATGGAGGTTTGCCTTTGATAGCTCAGCACTTGACATTTAGAGTGACCTAGGAGCAAGGTACAATTGTAAAGGGTATAACTTTATGATTACATTATTCATTAAAGGACAAGCAACTTTAAGGAGCACCAAAATGTATTTATATGGAATATCCTGTTATTAGTTTGATTAACAATTGAATCAATTGACAGCCCTAGTTAGCAAACCTAGTTAGCAAAATATAGTATAGTACTATTTTATAGTGTTTGTTTTAAAATATTGAGCCATCAGCAAATGTAAACAGACTATTGTTTATTATGCCAGTATGTCACCCTCTAAATTTGAAACCTCTAATGACTCTGAGAAAATAAAACTTAAGTTAAACAAGTAAGCTTTATTTCCATTGCTGTGTGATATGCACACACACACACACACACACACACACACACACACACACACACACACACACACACACACACACACACACACACACACACACACACACAGCAGTGTAGTCAAAATGAATGGCATTGTCGCATGTGAAGCATGTCTTCAGGTGTACAGTGCTGAAAATGGTGTGCATTTGACAATACATGCTGAGCAAAGGTCTCCTGCCATGCTATTTTCAGATTTGTATACTAAGTTAAATGTGCAGGGCAACGCGCTATGCATGACAAGCCAGTCTAGAGCCATTATGAGGGTAAGAACATTAGGTGTGGAAAGCAGGACCTCAAAGAGAGAGAGAGAGAGAGAGAGAGAGAGAGAGAGAGAGAGAGAGAGAGAGAGAGAGAGAGAGAGAGAGAGAGAGAGAGAGAGAGAGAGAGAGAGAGAGAGAGAGAGAGAGAGAGAGAGAGAGAGAGAGAGAGAGAGAGAGAAAGAAAGAAGACCCTGTGCTGCTAATGCTGGCATTTCTCCTTGCCTCTGGCATCGGGGGTTTGGCAAGTGCAGGGTCTTTTCTCCTGTCAGAATGACTGAGAGATGACTGACCACGTTCTCTCTGACTCCTGTCTTTGACAGGGCCGTTTGAGCAAAGACCAAAGGTGGGGTAGCACACTGCTGTCCAGAAACCAGTCTCTGGAGGAAGAGTTTGAGAGAGCTAAGGCAGCAGTGGAGGTAAGCCAAAAGCGTCTGTTAAAAATGTCTGTGAGCATCACAATCATTGTCTCATGGGTCAGGGGCATTACAGTTTTCGCTATGACAATTTTTTCAATACTTTTAACAAATTTCCTAAACTCTTAACGTACCAACACACCTACAACACACAATTGGCAAAACAGTTAATTTCATGCTCAAAATCTCACATTGTAAACTAAACTCCAACACTAATTTTCTAAATACAATAATACACTATAAACAATACACTATGACTACCAAAACACTGCAAACGTGTCTCAAAATCAAATAATTTTTCAAAACACTAACATATGTTCTCGTCCAACAGGAAGATTTAGTCAATCATAGCACAATGTCATAAAAACACTAACATCAGATGGAATTACAGAAACTGCATTATTATATGTATCAGGTATGCATTTATACAACATACAGTATATTGTATTGATCATAGATTGTGTTTTGCACTGCAGTTTCTTTTGAAGCCTCTCTAAATTTTTGTTTTGTTGGGTTTAGGTCTTTTGCTGCAGAAATTCAATAAAAAAGACCCATCTCAGAGTGCTTTATAGAATGTACAGTTACTGAAAAAACGAAGACAGAGACAGAATTGCTGCTATAAATAAAATAAATAAAAATAAATGTATATATTTGCATAATTTAATCAGCTGTTTCTCAGTAACATAAGAATAAAATACAGGGGATATTTGTGTTTCAATTCACAATATAAACAGCTGTTTACCTTGACTTTAGCCTGTAAGGTTAGGTTTAGAACATGGTGTTATCTGTTCTGACATACAGTGTTAAAGCATTGGTAAATTTGCCAGAAAAAATCCATTGTTTTGGTCTTGTTTGAGCTTGTGTGTAAAAGAAGTTCAAGCATTTTAAATTTGTGTTAATTGTATGCATTTTGTGTTAAAGCAACAAGAAATGTGTTAATAGTATAGCTTACACAGACCAATGTCGTGCTAACTGTGTTAGCACAGGATTTTAGGTGTTGCGTGATATGACTGTGCCCAAGTAGCAGTGCTTCGCCTGTGATTCACCCTAATATAGTCCCAAGTCAATATCTGCCTAGGAAATCACATAGTCTTAATCTGAATTGCTATTTGTACTCATTGTGAATACGCAGGCCACAAGAAGTAATTAGGTGGGGTTTTTTTTTTTTTTTATCACTTTTACTCATGACATGCTACCTGACAACATAGGATTCCATTCATTATGCTAAGCTAAGCTAGCGTCGGCGTTGCCAAACTAAGTCAATGCCCGCACTGAGACAAAAATGCTTTTTCCCACCTATCTTAATGTAGGGGAGACAGTGACTAAGCCCTATTTCAAAAAACGGTGTTTACAGTGTTACTTTGACTTAATTTTTTACCATTTGTAATAGCAAATAAATTACTTTAATTTGCACATTTTGTGGATAGCATATGTCACTATTTGCTCTATTTGTTGCTATAATACTAGGTGCAAATAGTATCTACCAAAATTTACATTCGGTGTAAATCTGCTTTTTTTACACTTTTAATCCCGGTTTCACAGACAAGGCTTAAACTAGTCCCAGACTAAAATGCATGTTTGATCTGTTTTAACTGAAAGCAATTTGCACTGATATATCTTAAAAAATATCAGTGCCATTGTTTTGCCTCAAAATGCACAAAAGTAATGTTTTTAAGGCACGCTTATAAAATGTACATACATGTCCTAATTAGACTAAGGACTAATCCTGGTTTAATCTAAGCCCTGTCTGTGAAACTGGGCCTTATAAGGTACTATAGTGTGTTGACAGTATCTACTATGGTGTATTTGCTTATGGCTCGTTTCCACTGAGCAGTACGGTACGGTACAGTACGGTTCGGGTCGGGTCGGGTCAGTAAACCATGATCCGGCTAGCGTTTCCACCGCCAACAGTACCCTACTTGATAGGCGTGGTGTTTGCAGGAAAGAAGCGATCAACGTCATTTTCGCGCGAAGAAGAAAGCGACAAAGTAAACACTATGGATGGCATACAGCAGATCTTGTCCTTGCTTCTCGGCATGTTTGTCACAAGAAGACAAGCGCCGACATTAGGCATTTCTCAATAACAAGTACGCAAAGTTCTCAGCAGAATGACTCCCGAGGACGCGAGTCCGGTAATTCTCCAAATGGAACAGCGCGTTCTTGAAAGCGTCACTCAGCTCGCTCTGCATGTACATTTTAGGCAACAATAAAACGAAATATATTATAAAACACCACTCTGTCCCTTTTCGTTTTCATTTAAATACATTTTAAACATTATAGGCACACAAATGTGGTTCAGGCAATGTATAGACCTGATTATATTATTTACTGCATGTTTAACGTTAGCCTATTTATAACAAAACGAAATATAAAACACAACCCTGCATCTTTTCGTTTAAATTGTAAAAATATTAAACATATTCCTGGCAATATTTGCATTTGTACAAATGTTGCAATAAACAACATTACAGTGATAATCTTGTAATAAAAAAAAAAAAGGACAAAACTCAACCCAGTTAAATTTCAGTTTTAGCAATAATAGCCATTATAAAAGTATAAGTAAAAGGTAACGTTACAAGAAGCTATACAATAAGAGATAAAGCAAAAAATTCAGTCAAATATACAAATTCAGCGCTGGTCTAACATTAACGTTACAACGGAAAAGTTAAATAGCCTAAATATATGAAACTTCACTTAACCCTCAGCCAAAACGATTGGCCAGGGAACGAATTATCGATTCACGAGACCAAAGATCACCCGTTAAATTTACACAAGACGAATTACCACTACAGAGTCAGCGGCAAACGTCAGAACGACTAGCCGAGGAAAGGCTGTTCCAGGCGGGGAACATGAGCGCCGAGCGCCCGGTGATCGCCTGGAATGGATCAAATTATCATAAAACATTATAAATAAACCACAGATTTGAGCTTTAAACAACTACATTCTCGTCTGAAAAACTCTTAAAACTACATTTCGTGAAAGAATAACCATACTATTATATTCCAAATGTATATTAAAAAAATGGCGCTGCTTTTGTTGTCATTCCCCTTGTAGCTCGCGCAAGTGACGATACTCTGTCAACCAATCAGCGTTCTGCAGTGAGTCTAGCTCCTCCCTTTAGTACCGTTCCACTGTGCTAGGTACCCCAACGGAAGGGTACCCAAAAAGTGGTACGGTACGGTTCGGCTTTTTGGTACCATTCACAACTTTTGACAGTGGAAACGCAAATAATTGCGTACCGTACCGAACTGTACCGTACCGTACCGCTCAGTGGAAACGAGCCATTATAGTGTATTTACAGCCAATTCTGCATTACTGTAAATTGTTCCAAAGTCTGTTTATTAACTTCTCAACAGAAAAAGATGAAATCTACTGTAAAGACATTTTCCACTTTTTCTATTCCGGTTTTGGGGAGAAATCTACAGAATTCTGCACATTGGATTTAAATACTGTATACTGAAAGCACTGAACTGGAGCTGAGAATACTACACTAATATTATCCAGCACTATTCAGTATATAAATTTATAATATAAATGTTTAATAAATGAGTTTTCCAAGGGCCAACACTTTTGTACACTCTTTGGGAAGGTAATTATTTATTCACCCTGATGTCATTCCAAACCAGTATGACTTTCTTCTGTGGAACATAAAAGAAGATATTTTGAGAGTTTTTTTTAGTTTTTTGGTCCGTATAAAGTCTACAGCCACCACAACTGTTTGGTACCAATTATCTTCAAAATATCTTCTATGTTCCACAGAAGAAAGAAAGTCATACAGTTTTCAAATGACTAGAGGGTGTGTAAATGATTTGGGAATTTTCATTTTTGGGTGATATTTCACTTTAAACTGGAATAGAAGAAAACATTTTAACATTGAAAAAATCAACATGAAGTAATTTGAAGGTGTGCCCTCTACTGCTAAAATAAAAATTTTAATTAGGCCTCACCTTTGTGGCTTTGGACGAGTTAAAACCCGTCTGCTGTCTGTCATGAGTACAATGTGATGCTAATTAGCCTCACTCAATAATTGATTGATTATAATGTCATCACTGTTGCTCATGGAATAAGTTGAACCATGTAACAACTTTCCATTACTCATTGAGATGAGAAAATAGGCCAGTCATGCAGCATCAGGTGGCAGAGGAGAAGGTATTGTGCTTTCAGAAACTAGATATGGACTAATTCAGCTGGAGACCCTGCTATCAAACATCAGTTCCTCTGCTTCAGTGATCACAACCGCTGATGCATTGCAAGAAATTACTCTAAGTCCTATCACTCAGGGAAAAAATACATCTAGGCACGATATCTCTTATTCAACCAGAAAGCAATTTTTTGATATAACAGCTAAATTTATATCTGTATTGTCAGCAGTTGTGCTTGGTTAAGAGAGTCTTTAAAATTTGTATCTTATTTTATTCATTTAAATTTTAAATTATTGATTTTCAGTGTTGATTACACAAAATAGTTACCAAAACTTGCAAATAAAAATCATGTGATATGTCATCACAATCTGATGTCTACTTCATACTGTGTTAAGAGTTCTCACTGCTTAAAAGTTTATGTTGTTCTGATGAGTGTCTGCTGTTGCACTTGCCAGAATAGCACTTGCTATTGTTTTACATGTGTTGGAGAGGTAGAGTGCTAAGGGCAAAAACATGGGGGATCTGTAAGAACAGATGAATAATGGAAGAGGAAGTGCACATCTAAAAGTGAGAGCAGTACTTACAGTATGAAGATCTACTCAATGCAGAATTATACTGTGCACAGAGTCACTGGTTATGGTGCCTATTCGTAGCCCTCAAGACAGCGGCTATTACAGCTATAGGACTGAGATGATGTTCGGTTTGGAATTGAGTTTGAGGGGTCGGGACTTATTGTACAGTAAGTAGTGATTCTAAGGCTGCGATCGGAACAAATGGAGGGTTGATCGATACCGCCATGCTTGAGTTTCGATCATTACGGGAACTCTGGCCTGCACACTGAGAGCTGCCCTTATGCCTCCAGCCCCTCTAACTGCATATATTTAATATGATTATTAGATGAATGGAGACCTGAATTATCCAGAAAGCTACTTTCTGGGACAGTGAGGCCAGTTTCCAATCATTTTCATTTGTTGATGTCCTGAATGAAGAAATAGCTTGGAGCCAAAATGAATTAAAATGGATAAACGCAGGGCTGGGCTGCTTACTGAGCATTGAATAAAGATACAAGATAGATGGAAAATACATTTCTACGCCCCGCAGTCTTAGGGGAGGATGTTGGGTTGCAGGAAACAGAATACAACTGAAATTATGCTGCTCTTTTTAGAAACATGCAGGCAGCAGGGGAGGTTAATGCAGGATGTTGGCTGACTCTGTTCTGGTCAGGGCCAAATATAACACAAAGGTGTGTTAAATGTACGGATTTATGCAGTGAATAACATCTTAAATTGTGAATATAATTATGTATAAATACCATGTGCTGGCAAGGAACCTTTTGGGTCATTACTTGTCACTTAAAAACAGTAATAGCATTTATTTCACAAAGAAAGAATAGTATGATTGAGCACACAGTATAGGATTTAGATTTACAATAGCACACATCCAGTAACTCAAAATCAATCTTCTAACATGTAGGACGTTTCAAATGATGCAAAATGACAGGGATTGGTTTTAACAGCACGACTTGACAGGTTGTCAATTCTATTTTTATATGCTCAACAAACCAAACTCTCAGACAGAAAGTTCCTGCTTTTTGGGGGGAAATACAGTGCAATATGGATTACTTAAATTTTTGCCCTGATGGTTTTGTTGACTCATATGTTCAAAATTGTCAGAAGTTATTGTTCAAAGGTTTAGTAGACACCTCATTTGAATTTGTATGACTTCTATGTATGAGTGTCACACTCAAGCTTTTTAATTGTTTGTCACGTCTGCCTTAGGGGGGTTTATCATTCCAATCATGAACTAACCCTTGGTCTCTTTTAGTTTGTAATTATGAGATGAATATATTCATTTGCTCCTATTAAAGAGTTAGTCTTTGAGAGTTCAAATAATTCTTTGCATCCACCACTTCAACTTTCTCCTATTCTGTACAGCAAGTCAAACCTGTCCACACCCCTCTTATATACTATTTGTAAGGTTATTATTTTATAAACAATTGTATTTGATGAGCATTCACTCTTTACAAGCTAGTTTTATCCTTAACCCTTAAATGCATGAATGTTTCGCCAATCATTATTACATATTCGGGTCTTTAGCGACCCAAATCCATAATGTCGCAAAAATATAAAACTCTCCTGATAATAAAATAACAGTTACAGAAGAATAAAATAAAGCATATTTTGTAACCTTTTGGAGCTTGGAAGGGTTTTGGTTTGAGCAGATGTTTTATACCATCATCACTGTCCTTGCCAGAGCTCATTTCCCAGTTACAGTATCAGCATCTGACTCATATTTATGTAAGTAAAATAATGCCAAATGTTTTTGAAAAAAAAAAAGCCTGTTGAATTGTACTAAAATATGCATTGCATTAACCCAACTTGTATTTTAATGCATTGTATTTTTAGGGCTTTCATTTTTATGGGCTGACATTTAGCATGGTTGAATATTTAATCTGTGAATATTTAAATTCAAAACATTTCAAACACATTTTCATTAGTAAAATTTCAATAATCCATATTCACCTTTCATATTTCACTTCCAAAATATTCAAACTGATTAAAAATACAACCTATAATATTCAAAAGGCGGTTTTCGGTCCATTTTATTTCGCTGTGCAAATTTGCTTCCACAAATTCAGTGGTTCAAATTCGACAGTAAATTCAACGTTGACATCCAGGAACTGCAGGAAAAGCAGTAGATTACCGAGCATAATCTCCATCTGCTGTTAGTTGATCTCACCAGCAGGGGGTGCAAGCGCGTGTTTATGACGAAGACCAGAGCCATAGACATCATAATATTTGTGGTTAGAGCAAGCCGTTCATTCATAAACTCATTTACAATAATGTAAGTGTATCTGTGATTATTATGATTTATGTGAAATTCAGTGTCTTCACGATTACTTTTCCTGTGTAGCCTACATGCACCTCTACCGTGAACAAGATTATAACGTTATTCCCCCAATGCGGATGTACTGTATACAGATCCAATGTTACATTTGAGTTTGACATATCTATTGGTTGCTTAGTTGCCTCGATCAACCTTATATTGCGGCGATTGTGCTGCATGCAGTAGGCTAGGGTCTCCCTCAACACGTCAGGATTCCCCTGCTGGACATATAAAACGCTTAACGTCGCTTAATGGACTAATACAGTGATATAAAAGTCCAAACTCGCAGGCAAGCAGAATGACTCAGAATATGAACTTAACACAAAAAAAGTTTAAAGCTCAGAGTTTCTCAGTGATACTGGCATAAATTGACATTGGACATTCGCACATTTAGGGACCATCTCTAAAGTTACATACGACATTAGTATACACGTTTCTAACTTCAATAGGATTTGAAGAGAACGACTTGCAGTCATAAAACCAACTCTAATGGCTCGTTTCCACTGAGCAGTACGGTACGGTACAGTACGGTTCGGGTCGGGTCGGGTCAGTAAACCATGATCCGGCTAGCGTTTCCACCGCCAACAGTACCCTACTTGATAGGCGTGGTGTTTGCAGGAAAGAAGCGATCAACGTCATTTTCGCGCGAAGAAGAAAGCGACAAAGTAAACACTAATGGATGGCATACAGCAGATCTTGTCCTTGCTTCTCGGCATGTTTGTCACAAGAAGACAAGCGCCGACATTAGGCATTTCTCAATAACAAGTACGCAAAGTTCTCAGCAGAATGACTCCCGAGGACGCGAGTCCGGTAATTCTCCAAATGGAACAGCGCGTTCTTGAAAGCGTCACTCAGCTCGCTCTGCATGTACATTTTAGGCAACAATAAAACGAAATATATTATAAAACACCACTCTGTCCCTTTTCGTTTTCATTTAAATACATTTTAAACATTATAGGCACACAAATGTGGTTCAGGCAATGTATAGACCTGATTATATTATTTACTGCATGTTTAACGTTAGCCTATTTATAACAAAACGAAATATAAAACACAACCCTGCATCTTTTCGTTTAAATTTTAAAAATATTAAACATATTCCTGGCAATATTTGCATTTGTACAAATGTTGCAATAAACAACATTACAGTGATAATCTTGTAATAAAATAAAAAATGACAAAACTCAACCCAGTTAAATTTCAGTTTTAGCAATAATAGCCATTATAAAAGTATAAGTAAAAGGTAACGTTACAAGAAGCTATACAATAAGAGATAAAGCAAAAAATTCAGTCAAATATACAAATTCAGCGCTGGTCTAACATTAACGTTACAACGGAAAAGTTAAATAGCCTAAATATATGAAACTTCACTTAACCCTCAGCAAAACGATTGGCCAGGGAACGAATTATCGATTCACGAGACCAAAGATCACCCGTTAAATTTACACAAGACGAATTACCACTACAGAGTCAGCGGCAAACGTCAGAACGACTAGCCGAGGAAAGGCTGTTCCAGGCGGGGAACATGAGCGCCGAGCGCCCGGTGATCGCCTGGAATGGATCAAATTATCAGAAAACATTATAAATAAACCACAGATTTGAGCTTTAAACAACTACATTCTCGTCTGAAAAACTCTTAAAACTACATTTCGTGAAGAATAACCATACTATTATATTCCAACTGTATATTAAAAAAATGGCGCTGCTTTTGTTGTCATTCCCCTTGTAGCTCGCGCAAGTGACGATACTCTGTCAACCAATCAGCGTTCTGCAGTGAGTCTAGCTCCACCCTTTAGTACCGTTCCACTGTGCTAGGTACCCCAACGGAAGGGTACCCAAAAAGTGGTACGGTACGGTTCGGCTTTTTGGTACCATTCACAACTTTTGACAGTGGAAACGCAAATAATTGCGTACCGTACCGAACTGTACCGTACCGTACCGCTCAGTGGAAACGAGCCATAAGGTGTCCATGTAGGTGTCAGGCATAATGCGCAATTTATTCAAATAAATTGAAGTTTCCTATTGAAGTTAGAAACGTTTAGGCCTATAGGACTACCAGTGTTACTTTAGAGACGGTCCCAAAATGTGCGAATGTCAAGCCTATTTTACATTTAATTATTCAGCAGACGCTTTTATCCAAAGCGACTTAAGTTACAGTTAAACTAACAATATAGGACAACAATATGAAAATGCTGTGACCCTTCCCAGATTAATCATGTATGTAGGAATATTAACATGTATGTAGGCATACTTCCCCAATAAGGTGCGAGTCTGGTCTTTTATATCACTGTATTAGTCCATTAAGCTACGTTAAGCGTTTTGTCCTGATGGAAGGGGAATCCTTGAGTAGGATGAGGTATCGAGGGAAACCGATTATAATCCTGTTCATGTTAGAAAAAGTTGATAACATGTAGCCTAACACAAGGAAAGTAACAATGAAGTTAATGAATGAAACATAAAAACAGCTTTTGTGCCTTTATCATCTCTTCCGCATATATACTGACCCAGATAATCATCACAAAAAACTTAATGCATGCTCAATTGTTGTAAATGAGTTTTTATGAATGAATGGCTTGCTCTAACTGTATCTCAGGCTTCGTCAACAACCGCGTTTGCACCCCCTGCTGGTGAGATCAACTAACAGCAGATGGAGATTATGCTCCTGCAGTTCCTGGATGTAAACATTGAATATACTGTCGAATTTGAACCACTGAATTTGTGGAAGTGAATTTGCAAAGCGAAATAAAATGGACCGAAAACCGCCTGTTGAATATTATAGGTTGTATTTTTAATCAGTTTGAATATTTTGGAAGTGAAATATTAAAGGTGAATATGGATTATTGAAATGTTACTAATGAAAATGTGTTTGAAATGTTTTGAATTTAAATATTCGCAGCTTAAATATTCAACCATGCTAAATTTCAGCCCATAAAAATGCAAGCCCTAAAAATACAATGCATTAAAATACAAGTAGGCTTAATGCAATGCATATTTTTTTCAAGTAGTACAATTCAACAGGCTTTTTGTTTCAAAAACATTTGGCATTATTTTACTTCCATATATATTCGCCATCTCAAACATATTCTCAAAACTATCATTTTCAACAGCTTCTTCACCAGATCCACCATCAAGTGGCAGTGACAGTTATATATTTTCTGCAGTAAATTACTGAGCCATTTCAAGTTTTGAAGCCTATTCTTTGTTTTCTTTTGTGCGCATGAAACGTCACTTCATCATTATGTATCAGACATTGCCACGTTGTAGAATAAATCTGACTTGCTGTGCAGAAAAAAAAAATATACTTACACTGTTAAACACCTCGGGTCGCTAGCGACCCTATACAAAAAGTGAATGGGAAATGAATGGGCATTCTTTTATAATTTTTTCTTTTCCTGTTATGTTGTTTATAATGAGTTGACTGAGGAATACTAAGAAGGTTCATGTCTAAATTTTAAAAATGAATGAGGAAGAAGGTAGTGAATGACGTTCCGGGTCACTAAAGAACCGAGGTATGTATTTAAGGGTTAAAGACGAGGGAAAAAGCAGCTTTATCTTAGTAAAAAGAATAAACTAAATCTTATACAGTTTTAGTTCTAATGTAAATGAATCTTTTAAGGATGCTTAGGTCATTTTTATTGGAAACTAATACAGAAATACTAGAGCTTTATACGATTTCCAGGGTAAAGCATGTGCCAATAATGTGTTTAAATACTAAGCTTTACCTTCCAAATAGAAATAAAGGTCTCAAACTTGTGAAACAAAGGGCATTCTATTTCAGAAACAAGAACCAATTAGAAAAGACTTTCTCACCCCAGTGGAACAGCATGGCCTTGATCATGTGTCTCTTGTTTGAAAATGAGTAAGAGCACTGACCCCCTTTGGGGCCATCAGTTAAGGCCTCTACCATGGCCTGCTGAGCTCCTGACAACATTTCAGACTTTTTTGCACTTATAGAGCTGTATCACAATCTCTCAAGGGACGAACAATGCAGTTTGAGGTAAAAGAACTGTGAAGGAAAGCTGCCAGTCTTGAAAGACAGACAATGTCACATGGGTCTTGTTCAAGAATGCTTTTCTCTGCTCCTTACACAGTTATTGCGTAAGGGGATGTCATAGCTCTCATTATTCTTCATGGATCTTTTTCAGTGTTTCTGACATATATTTCAATCAGACATATTTTTAGAAATTGTCCAGGTGCTTTGCACAAAATAGGTGACCAATGTTGTTAAAGTAATAGCTCAACCAAAAATAACTTTTCTCTCCATGGAACATAAAATTTTGGTGACTGGAGCTTTCAAAGATGCTTTCAGGATTGGTGAAGGTTGTGAACCAGATTAACCAATTCATTGATTCAAAAGAACAATTCATGAATCAGACCATATTCATCATGATTTTCAGCGAAGAATGACTTAAATTTTGCAACTTGAATTTTCTTACACAGACCTATCATTTGGATTAGCAGACTTGAAAAATATTGAATGGGCTACTTTTGTACAGTGTTTTTAGTATTCTTTATTATATGCTATTAAAGTATTATTTAATATTTTGATTATTTAATAGCTTTTATTTTTATATCTTCTGTTTTCATTTTAATTAATTTAGTAATTTTTCATTTTATTATTACTTTTTTATTTTTCTATATAAGCTTTAATTTATTTTTATTTCAGCTTTATTCATTTATTACTTAAACTTCAACTTAGTTTTACCATCCAATATTTTTCATTTTAAGCTTTATTTTAATTACCAACAAAAGATTTGTAAGACTTTTAGACAACAGTAACAACACTTCTTTTGTGATGTTGCCTTGTTAAAAAAGTGGCCTGGATATTTTTCAAAAATTCACTTTCACAGAAGAAATAAGCTGGAAAGACTTGAGTGTGAGGAAATAAAGGCAGAATTTATGAAAAACTTTTTTAAAACAAATTTAATGTTGCTAAAGCTTTTGACAATGGGATCTATAATTTAGATACATGGAACAATATACCGGAAAAACAGTGGATTCAAGAAAATCTCTCTGATGTGTTCCGTGAAGATGTGTGTAGTGAAGAGTGTACTTAACACAAATGTTCCGGCTATTAAAAAGTTCAGCCGGGCAGTCTTTTTCTGGATGAGAGATAATGAGTCTTCAACTTTGACCTTTGACTAGTTGAATTCTCTCTTTGCTGAGCTATTGGGGATAAGGGGGGTGGGTCATCCAATTACCGTAATTGGCCACTTAACGAAGCTGTTGCCCATCATAAAACACGGAGGGCCATTTATCTCCTCAACAAAAGATGTGTCATTGAACAAAATAACAACTCATCAACTTTCAGTCGCACACCATTCTTTGAAAACCCTCATCATAAATACAATCTCCGAGGGAATCATGCCATGAGGGCTTTTGAAAAGCTACAGCAGTGCTTTTCAACTGAATATGAGCCCTAATGAAGGGATACCGGGACTCGTGACCTGTATTGATTGGTAGCTGACTTCAACGAATACTCCTGTCGTTTCTGATTTTATTACACATGACAGTGATGTGTGAGGTTTTGACTAACAAGATTTTAAGTAAAAAGATATATATATATATACATTTCAAATAATGTTCTACCATTTCGTCCTTTTGTTTCAGTGCACTTAGTGTGCTGGCTAATGCTATCCGAAACTTGTTGTGTTTTTTTTTTTTTTTGATTAATCAAACCCTTTAGATGAGATTTCCAAATGTCCTAGATGGCTGAGAGCTGAATGATTGCTTGCGTGGCTGTGTAAGTCTCCTCTTGCCATCAATATTCATGCGCAGTGATTCATTATTCAGATTGCTGAGCACAGAGAGTTCAGAGGCATGTTGATACAGATTTGAGACGTTCATAAGCGCGTACACCTGCGGAGACTAGACTAAATACTAAGATTTACCCAGAGCTTGATATATTACGGAAGAAGAAAACAGAGTTTTCACCATGAATTGCTCTTCTGGACACTGTGAGAGAAAACAACACCAACAACAAAACTGAAACTATCATAAACTTTTTGTGTGTCTGTGGCTGGTTGCATATAACATTTCGAGTTGGCTTAAATTTCTGCATTTTGAGAACAAATTGGTATTTCAGCATCTCTTACGTTTTTGGAGTATTCAACCAGTATGTTAGTTTCCTGGGAATCAAACCCACGATCTTGCTGTTGCTAGCACCATGTTCTACCTGATGAGCTACAGGAACTGCATCACTGTGATTTCAACAAAGGTTTTATAACCTACGCTTTTCTGAGATGTTTATGACACCACATATATGGATCAATCCAATTGCTAGAATATATATATATATATATATATATATATATACAGTATATATATATATATATATATATATATATATATATATATATATATATATAAATACAGAATGATATATGAAACCTATTTCATATTTTAGAACAACTGTTTTGATACTGTACATTGAGTCTACATGTCTTTCTATTTTTCCAAGAATATGATTTTTACACTATAGCTATTCTTTCTGACTCCTCTCTTAAATCTCTTTCAGTCAGACACTGAGTTTTGGGATAAGATGCAGGCAGAGTGGGAAGAACTCGCTCGCAGGAACTGGCTAACAGAGAATGACCAACAGCAGATTCCCTCCAATGTGTCTCCTTACGAAAAGGTAAAGGAGAAACAATTCAAGCACATGATTAAACAATTATTTATTTATTTATTTATTCAGTATGTAAAACCTTCATACATTTCTATTTATTTCGATTTTCCAGTATGTAAAACCTACAAAAATTGTCCACTACTTAATTATCTCCATTATTTCTTCCTCAGGGATACTACTTCCACACAGATAACCCCTTCAAAGACTGGCCAAATGCATTTGAGGAGGGATTACGCAAGTCGAGAG
The DNA here is from genome assembly GCF_051911475.1 of Siphateles boraxobius. NCBI lineage: Eukaryota > Metazoa > Chordata > Actinopteri > Cypriniformes > Leuciscidae > Siphateles > Siphateles boraxobius. The sequence continues at coordinate 18,276,510 of NW_027509042.1, forward strand.
AGGGAGAACTGCCTAACGCCGTACTTCTTCTGGAAGCAGCTGTGTTGCAGGACCCTCAGGATTCAGAGGTGAGGGAGTGAACTTATAAAACAAGAGTAGGCCTGGTACTTTCATCAAATCAACGTCTGCACAGCTTGAAGACAGCAAGCCACATATTCTGCCAATCAAACTACCGTCATACCTTTCCTACATACAGTGATAAGTGGTAGTTTTTTTTTTTGCCCACACTGAACAATTTTACAGATCATGGCATGATTAGCCAAGGCAGGGGGTTCCATGTTCTCTCTAATTTTCAACAAGAGCTCTGTATTAGACATCATACTTGACAGTGACTGATGGCAAACCATTAACACTCCTGTAACTGAGTAGGGTTCCCTTTTTCAGACGATTTAATGATGTAATAGTTCAGTTACATCCCAAAAAGGATTATCCCTCTTCTCCTGGAATTACCCCACCTCTAAATGATTGTGTCTCCAAAAAAAGATGAATTTCACCAGACAATATTACAAAGCAAATAACATTTCGGGGAGAGTTTGCTTGTGAAATATCATCAAGAACTCTATACTCATTGTAGCTTTGCAAGTTAAGTGTGCAGAGTCAGCCAACCATGTTAAGATATTCTATTTATAACGCTTATTAATACATTTTTCGTTGTATTCACAAACTGTAGGCTAAGGCTTGTCACGAGAAATGGAGTTTCCTCCAACACAAAGTTAATAATCTTGTCTTCTAATAATTAGTCTTACGAATGATTCATTTAGGAATCATAGCATAAATATTCAGTCAGACTCGCATAATAATTTGGGTATTTGCCTAGCAGTATTTAGAACATCCAATGTTTCATTATCTCCAAGTAATGGCAACACAAATCCATTCAGTTCCTTGCTAACATTGTGTTGTATGTGTGAGTCGCAGGCCTTTGAGAATGAATCATATCCCCCAGGTTAGCACTGTAGGTCCTGCACAATAGAAGCTCCTCACCGGAGTCAAGGTGATAACCCCAATGCTTATTGTTCAGCACCTATTTTCTTTTCAGGCTTGGCTGGTGCTGGGAACCACACAAGCAGAAAATGAGAATGAGCAGGCAGCAATTGTCTCCCTCCAGAGGTAAGGAAGTATCCTTGCATGAATTATATGCAAATTATGTTTTACATTTAGCCGCTTGGCGCATGAAGTTTGAGTCATCACACTTACACTGACTTAGCGTTTATGGGGTAAAAAATAAGTAGAAAGAATTGGTTTATATTAGTACGTATCCTAAATGATTGTGAGGTATGTTCTGAGATAAACCTAAAATTCTCATCACCATCAATGTCAAGTCAAGATTAAGGTTAATCTAACAGTGAATCCTCATTCAGAATAGAAACATTATAAGAAATGAAAACAAGACCCTTCTGCATTTTTGCTTGAGTGTTTAATGCAGAGAGGTAGTTCAACCAGAAGAATGTCAAACAGGCCTTGAATTGAACACCTCCATGTGGTTATCTGTGAGACCAAGCTCTCTGCTGTGCCCTCTCCTGCTCGAGATAAAGGGCTACTGTATTAACCTGGTGATCCAATTAAAATTGCATTTCATAAGCACAGAGGCCTTCGGGAGATTACATTCATTTTGGATGGAACAGCCAGTCATAATCTCATACAATGTTCCTCTGAGCGACCGGGATGAAAACTCCAATCTATGTGTTAATCATTGGTGACACTCAAAGCTGTGTTTTGGTACCATGTATCCACATCACTTTTGAATGTGTGTGGATTTTATAATGTCTCTGATATTATCAAACGTAATTTAATGTGTCATTTTAAAAGGTTGTGTCATCTGTGGTTGTTACAGTAAAAAAATAGTATTGTGAAATATTATAAAAAATTTAAATAACTTCTATTTTAATATATTTTAAAATGTAATTTATTCTTGTGAAGCCAAATTTTTAGCAGTCTTCACTGTCACATGATCCTTTATATATCATTCTAATATGCTGATTTGGTGCTCAAGAAACATTTCTTATCACCGTTGAAAACGTCTCGTTACGGATGTAACCCTCGTTCCCTGAGTAGGGAACGGAGACGTTCCGGGGTTTGGGACTTAGAGAATACACATATGACCCAAAGGAAAAATATGGAGACACTGGGGTGTCCAGCCGCAGGTGGAATATTTCAACCCCAGGGGTGGCAAGCTGGCTTGCCAAGGGAAGGCCCATGCTCAGAGAGGCTTACAGTGGAAATACACATGTGGGGATCGCTCAGAGGAGGGACCATGCACACGGGAGGCACCTAGCCGACGCGCAGGCAATAGACACTGGCGCAGACGCCAGCAGTGCTGGAGGAACTCAGGGCTTTCGGGGAAGCTCACCTGAGGAGAATATCGCACGCATCCAGTCCGTGGAGTGGAATGGCGAGCAAGCGAAGACACCTGAGCGGGTCCGGTACTAGCTGGTTGAAGCGAGTACACGAAACGACACCGGCTCCACTCAGAGATCATAGAATCTGGCGAATGTGTTAGGTGTCACCCAGCCTGCAGCTCTCCAGATGTCTGTTAGCGAGGCGCCATGCGCTAGAGCCCAAGAGGATGCCACACTCCGGGTGGAGTGGGCAGTCACACCAAGGGGGCACGGTCGACCTTGCTGCTGGTATGCCAAAGCAATGGCGTCCACTATCCAGTGTGACAACCTTTGCTTGGAGAGAGCCTTTCCCTTCAGCTTCCCACCATAACAGACAAAGAGCTGGTCTGAGGTCCTGAAACACTGCGTTCTGTCTACATAGGCGCGGAGAGCGCGTACTGGACAGAGCAGTGCCAAGGCTGGGTCCGCCTCCTCCGGGGGGAGCGCTTGCAGGTTCACCACCTGGTCCCGGAAGGGAGTGGTGGGAACCTTGGGCACGTATCCAGGCCGGGGTCTCAGGATCACGTGAGAGTAAGCCGGCCCGAATTCCAGGCACGCTTCGTCAACGGAGAATGCGTGCAGGTCCCCTACCCTCTTGATTGAGGCCAGTGCAACCAGGAGCGCTGTCTTCATTGACAGGAACTTAAGCTCGACTGATTGCAGAGGCTCAAAGGGAGCACTCTGCAGGGCAGTTAGAACCACTGAGAGGTCCCAAGAGGGAACGAGAGGAGGGCGAGGAGGATTTAGTCTCCTCGTTCCTCTCAGGAACCTGATGACCAGGTCGTGCTTCCCCACCGACTTTCCTTCGATGAGGTCATGGTGTGCGGCAATAGCGGCAACATAGACCTTCAGGGTGGAGGGAGACAGCCTTCGCTCCAACCCATCTTGAAGGAAGGAAAGCACAACGCTGATCGAGCATCTCCGGGGGTCTTCTCGGTGAGAAGAGCACCAGTTGACGAAGAGGTTCCACTTCAACGCATAGACGTGTCTCGTGGACGATGCTCTAGCGGAAGTGATGGTAGCCACCACCTCTGGTGTTAGGGTACTCAAACCTGCCTCGAGCCGCCCAGGAGCCACACGTGGAGGCTCCAGAGATTGGGACGAGGGTGCCACAGGGTGCCCCGTCCCTGAGAAAGGAGGTCCTTCCATAGAGGAATGGGCCAAGGAGGTGCTGTCGCAAGGAGTACAAGTTCGGGGAACCAGGTCCGGGTGGGCCAGTACGGCGCGACCAGAATGACCTGCTCCTCGTCCTCCCTGACCTTGCGCAGTGTCTGCGGAAGAAGGCTCATTGGGGGAAACGCATATTTGCGGCCCGGCGGCCAGCTGTGCATCCGTGCCGAGCGTGCCCTCGGTCAGGGAATAATCCAGGGCGCAATGGGTCGAGTCGTGAAAGGCAAACAGATCCACCTGTGCGTCCCCAAACTGGTCCCAAATCAACTGAACCGATGGGGATGGAGTCGCCATTCTCCAGGGAGGGGCTGAAGCCGTGAGAGCTCGTCGGTTGCACAGTTCAGAGCTCCGGGATGAAAATGGCTCGAAGCGACCTCAGATGCTTCTGACTCCATAGGAGGAGGTGGCGAGCGAGTTGTGACATACGGCGGGAGCGTAGACCAACCTTGATGGTTGATGTACACCACAGTGGCGGTATTGTCTGATCGGACTAGTACGTGTTGACCCCTGAGCAGTGCCCGGAAGCGGTGCAGGGCAAGGCGTACTGCCAACAACTCGAGGCAATTGACATGCCATAGGCACTGGGATCCTGTCCAGGAGCCCGCGGCAGCATGTCCATTGCACATGGCGCTCCAGCCCGTGGTGGAGGCATCTGTTGAGACAACAACATGCCGGGAAGCTCGTTCCAGGGGGACACCCGCCCTGAGAACTGAGGTTCGACCACGGGGTGAAGGTCTGACGGAAGGTCAGAGTAACTGGTACTCGGAGCGTGCCTTGATGCCATGCCCACCTCGGGACTCGGTTGCGAAGCCAAAGCTGAAGCGGTCTCATATGAAGCAATCCGAGCGGCGTCGCCGCGGCTGCAGATGCCATATGCCCCAGGAGCCTCTGAAAAAGTTTCAGTGGAACCGCACTCTTGCCCTCGAATTGTCTCAGGCAAGTCAGCAGTGACTGCGCGCGCTCACTCGTAAGCTGCGCCTTTTACATGGCAACCGAGTCGATGTCCATACCGTGAAAAGAGATCCTCTGCACAGGGCAAAGTTTGCTCTTCTCCTAGTTGACCCGAAGGCCCAGACGAGCTAGGTGCCGGAGCCCTAGGTCCCTGTGTTCGCAAACCTGGTCTCGAGAGTGAGCTAGGACCAGTCATTCATCGAGATAGTTCAGGATGCAAACCCCGTGTTCCTGGTAGGGGAACAAGGGCTGCCTCGACGACCTTCGTGAAGACGCGAGTAGACAGGGCTAACCCAAATGGGAGGGGATCAATAGCTGCAAACCAATCCTGGGGCCGCATACATTCGAAAATGTGTTTGGCACTGAGCATCTGAACGGCGGCCTGTGAAGGGAGTGATTCAGAACGCGGAAATCAAGGATTGGCCTTGAGCCACCAGTTTTCTTGGGGACAATGAAGTAAGGGCTGTAGAAGCCGGACCTCATTTCGGCTGGAGGGAGAGTCTCGATTGCACCCTTCGCCAGCAGGGTCGCAATCTCAGCTCTATGATGGGGCGCCTTGCCAACGATCAAAGTGGAGCGGACTCCCCTGAAGCGGGGAGGAAACTGAATCGCATAGCCGAGCCTGACGGTTCGTGCGACCCAGCGGGACAGACGGGGAAGCACTAGCCAAGCTCCCAGGGACTGAACCAGCAGGGTCACACGAACCACAGACGTCCCCCCGGGGGGCAGCGAAGCAGAGTAACTGGCCCAGACGTGGACGGCATAGCGGTTCGGTGTGGGGGCACAGTTAGCAACCGCGCCCTGGCAGAGGGGGCCAGGGGAGGACCAGGCTGGTCTTTCCCGCGGGGGCCTGCTCTGCCAGGGGTCTGGCGACAGAGGGGGACAGGGGTGAAGCGGTCCGTGGACGGCACACCGTGACAACCACCTCTGGGACAGAGGGGGGCGAGGAGAGCACGGCGCTCTGTGTCGTCCGAGAACTCTGTGTGCTCAGAGACGGGAGAGTCAGTTCTTTGGAGAATAAGGATTCTTCCCCGGCCCTCCACCGGGGAAAGGAGTGGTCCTGCTACCAACTCCTGGAAAGAACTGAGTCCCATCTCTGAGGAGCCCGTCTCAAGAGCGCCGCTTAACCCGGCGTATAGCGGGAGGTGGGGCTGGAGAGGGCTGTGGCGTCCGCCCGCGGCTTCCAGAGCCGGCCCGGGTGAACGGGCGGGGTGGGAGCCACGGGAGGGCGCCTTAGGTGGTGGGCAGACCGAGGGATCTGAGCGGACGGCGGGGCCGTTGGGACAGAATCAACGTCAGTGTGCTCATGGGCGGTTGAGAGCTGTTGGGCAAAGCCCTCAACCGCACCGCCGAAGAGGCCGACCTGGGATATGGGAATGTCGGACAGACGGGTCCACGCGACATCCAGCACATCAGACAGGTTCAGCCACAGAATGGTTGGCATCACCTGACCTAGGAAGCGTACGGCCACTTTTACGGATACTCTTGGCTCCGAAGCGAAAAACATATCTGCATGTTGCCGGCGTCCTCCTTTTATACCCACGAGGTAAGGCGGAGATAAGCTATGCAAATTCCGCAGACCCATGGCATTTCTTTGCCATTGGCTCGTTTTGTAATACTCGAAGTTGATAGGCTTTCTAAGCGAAACCCCATTCGTCGTCATCCGACGGAACTCGGAGTGACAACGAAAGGGAACTGTTGTGCTGCCTAATATTTTTGCGGAAACTGATTTTTGTCATGCTTTTTTTTTGACGAATAGATAGTTTAAAAAGAACAGAATATATTTGTAAGTGGGTTTTTTGTAATAATGTGTTTTTACTGTCACTTTTGATCAATTTAATGTGTCCTTGTTGAATAAAAGTATTTAGAAATATATTTCCAGTTGGCTTAATATTAATAATGTGTTTAAATCCCAAGTAATCTTTCAAATAAAATACCCTGAGTTTCAATAAATCGCAAGGATTTGCCACTCAGGTTATTAAACTGCTTCCTTGAAGTGATCATCAGGTGTAAATGTTAACGGACTTATGGAACGGCCATTCGTGAAAGGATTCAGTTGCTCACTTTTTTTTGGAATGACCCTATGGGAACTGCAGCTTCCCTTGTTGGAATTGGCTGGATTTGTAGTGAGTCCTATTTCCACAATAAACTACTTCGTACTCATAAGAAACACTTAAGTACATATTTTTAGTACGTAGTATAAGTATGTGAACCGTGACACAGCAGACATCTTATTTTGGCTGGAGGGAGTGGGGGTGGGTGGTTGAGTATACTATTACCTAATAATCTGATTAGACCAGATTAGATTAGAATTTATATTTCTAATGGATTTAGCATGTAAACCATTAGCAATGTGCACTGCTTTCGTTTTAATGGACAACAACAGAAAATGTTTTTACTGACTCTCATAAAGACAACCTAGTAAAATGCTTTTATTTGGCATTGTTTCATTTCCATATTCATTCTTAGATACACCCATGTAGCTAATGTGCAGAAATAAGCAATATCCAGATGTCACCCTCACCGTGTTTTTCTTACACTTGTAAAACAGGGAACGCGACTCCCATCGTAAACTGAGCAAATTATTTATTAGAGTTTTATGAAATATATTTAAAGTCTCCATCCAGACGCATGAGATGACACAAGCATTCACCCATGAATTAAAACCAGCACTAATCAGGAAGCATCTGGCTCTTATTATGATGGCAGACAGCTAATTAGTGTCCATCAAAAGCAGCGGTTCTTTAGATGCTTCCCTGTTGTATGTGTGTGCAGGTGTCTGGAGCTCCACCCCAACAACCTTCAGGCCCTCATGGCCCTGGCAGTGAGCCTGACCAACACGGGCATGAGGCAGGACGCGTGTGAGGCGCTGTTGGGCTGGATAAAGCACAACCCCAAATACAAGCATCTTCTGAAGAGCCGCACGCACCTGCAGGGCTCACCTGGCTCACGGAGACTGTCCTACTCCTCTACAAATGGCTGGTATGGTTTCAAATGAATGCAGTGACACGAGGAATATACAGAAGCCTCAAAATTGGTTTGGAGCTTAACTTACACTTAATGTGTGAATTTCATTACTGTAGAAACAAAATATTAACAGATAATTGGTTTTAAACTAATAATGCTAAACCTTTTAGAACTTACTTTAAGTGTTGGGCGTGTTTGCAGTTACTTCTAACCAACAGATAATTTTAGTTGATGTATGACATCAGAGGTCAAACAGGTAACCTGTAACCACAGGTGTAATTCATTACATGATTCACTAATGTTTGACAAGGAGAACGTGTCCAAATGCTTTTGTTTTAATGTTGAACAGTAACTCTTTAGTTGTATAATTTGAAACCTAACAAACATCCACTTTACAAATAAATAATACTTATTTAATATTTTGTATTTATTTTGTTGCAATAATTATTTTGATCATTAATAATAATAAAAACAAATATTATGTACAGTACCGGTCAAAAGTTTGGAAACATTACATTTAAAACTTTTTTTTAATGTTTTTGAAAGAAGTCTCTTATGCTCATCAAGCCTACATTTATTTGATCAATAATACAGAAAATACAGTAACATTGTGAAATATTATTACAATTAAAAATAATGGTCTGAATTACTAAAATAATTTCTGAATGATCACGTGACTCTGAAGACTGGAGTAATGGCTGATGAAAATTCAGCTTTGCATCACAGAAATTAATAATATTTTAAAGTATATTCAAATAAAAAAACATTATTTTAAATTGATAAAATTATGAGCATAAGAAACTTTTTTCAAAAACATTAAAAATAGTCATGTTTCCAAACTTTTGAGTGGTACTATTGTAATAACAACAATAATAATAATAATAACACTTATAATCACCATCACATATATGTTGTTGTTGTTATTACAATAAACAACCATCATAATTTTTATATAATTGTTTCTTATATAATTATTATTATTTAATAATTTGCATTCATACCAACCCCATTTTTTTGCATTATATTTATATATTATATTCATATATAAATATTATGTATATACATATTTTTCTTTTTAATTATTGTTATTATTATTAATATTTTTTCTTGTTTTTATTTCAACCCCTTCCCTATTTAACTTAACATTAATTTAAAAAAAAATCTCTCAAACATCAAACAAGCTGGGAAACTGATCAAACAGAGAACTGATCAGAAAACTACAATAATTTTTCAAATTTTCAATGTCCTACAAATCCTAAAAGACCTGTCACCGTCAATTTCCTGTGTCTAATTTTTATGTGATTAAACTGACAGGATTACAACTTTCCCCAACATGTAGTGCTCCAAACCCTTAATGGAAAGTTATTGGAACCAACATCTTAAATGTCTCTCTAGAGAGCCCCTTTCCCTTTTCTTAGCTATTAAATGACACATTTTGATGATGTTGCTGGAAGGGACGTCCCTGAAGGGCAGTGCCTCTGAGTCTTTCATCTCTCTCTCTCTCTCTCTCTCTGTCTGTCCTCTGCCGCTCCAGCCCCCTGCTGCTGGAGGTGAAGGATCTGTACCTGGACGCTGCCCAGCAGAACACGGACACTATTGACCCAGACCTGCAGACAGGGTTGGGAGTGCTGTATAACCTCAGCTCCGAGTTCAACAAAGCGGTGGAAGCCTTCAACGCCGCGCTGTCAGTGCGACCGGAGGTAAAGCCCAGCTCAGTGTACTCTACTAACAAACTGGTGCTAAATCATACAGAAACCCTAAAGGCAGAGGGCAAAGGAGATAAGAAGAAAGTCACTGGGGCTTAAGAAGTGCCTACGAAATCTTTGAAACAGTTCATTTGAAACTTGAGGGGAGCTTTACCATTCATGAGCGCTGACTCAAGAACCCTGTGGGTCACTTTGTCGACGATTGATGCTTGCTAAGCCAAATTCTGTCCCCCTGTGTAGACTGCATTTACACTCAATCGAAAATCCTCCCCATCTGCTTGACTTGGTAATGTCTGCTTGCCTGCTGGGGGGGCTCAGAGCGTGAATAACATGAAAGATAATGGCAATGTGGAAGTGAAACTCTGATATCAGGCTCCTTGTGACTTCTTTGTACCACTGTTTTAGACCGTGTCACCGTACTTAAAGGTCAAATTCATATTTTTATCCCTAAAAGAAAGAGAGCAGATCATCACTTAATGGTATTAAACATTGTCGAATGTAACTGCATAATCTTTCAGAGTGATAATTATTTTGATCCATGAAACTGAGCCAGAGGGGATTTTTTTTTTTTTTTTGTGCCGTTGGTGTGTACAGGACTACCTGCTGTGGAATAGGCTGGGGGCGACACTGGCTAATGGAGATCGCAGCGAGGAGGCTGTGGAGGCCTACAACAAAGCCCTGGAGCTCCAGCCCGGCTTCATCCGCTCGCGTTACAACCTTGGCATCAGCTTCATTAATATGGGCGCTCACAGGTTTGTGACAGAGTTTTGGGCTTCTCCTGGAAATTATGAAAAAGATCTTCCCTAACTTTTTGTATAAATGCAACATAATGAATGCAACATAATAAGGAAACATTTATACCTTGATTTATGGATGTTTCTTCAACTACTGGTACTTCTGTGTCCCAGGACTTTAATTTTTTTTTTCTTTTTTTGATATGAGGGTCATATTAAAACTGTTATGGAAACTTTTGCCCCTCGTGGAAACTATGCCTTTGTCATTTATTTGTGCTACTTTTCAGATGCCTTTTTTATTTGTAGATTTTATTATTATACCCTTGGCCTTTAAAATATGAAACTGCATTATTATTTCCGTCATGAAAACTCTCAGAAAGATTAGCATGGTAATAGAAATTGAGATGGTATTGGATATGGCAATATTAATGTATGTGGTCTTAGCTGATTAGATCTACTTCGTTGCTGCTGCTGCAGAGCAAGTATAGAGACTTGCTGCCAATACATTCACAGACACAGCTGTGAGCATGTAAGACAACATACGTGAAATAACCCCCGTTGCAGATCTATACAGGTGGAGCTGTGGAAGGTGGAGGGTTTCTGAAAGCATGCTGCAGACTGCTACAGTATTTGAATGTTGAGCTGCAGCTCATTGGCGGCTGATGCAACAGCAACCAATCAGCTGCACTATGTAGATAACAATGTGATTGCTAACAAATGAGTAAAGGACCTATCAGTCGGCGCCATCTAAAGTTTCATGTCAATACTTGGTATTAATTGTTTAATTAAATACACAATTTAATACACTCTGACATTCACAAAGAGTGAAAATATTTTGATATTTACTTTGTGAATAAATAAATAATTATTATAATTTTTTACTCAAATGATGTCTGTTCTTCAGTCAGCATTTTTTCCATGACTTTCTGTTTTATGTTTAGTAGAAAAGAAATTTTAGTTTAAAAAAGTTTAAAAATTACTTGTAAACAATACTGCACGATTTTTGTCTAATTATGTGAAAATATTATTTAATTTTGTGTATTTAGAATACTACAATTTAAGATATCAAATTAGCCTAAGCAAGACAAAGGAGTTGGCCATTTTATTGCAAAGATTTTCAACACTGTCATTTCCACCACAGAATGCTATAAAACAATTTATAATTTCAACCACAGAATGCTATAAAACAATTTATAATTTCAACCACAGAATCCTATAAAACAATTTATAATTTCAGAAGACATAGTAGTGGAAATGTTCATATGAACTTAAAAATTACAGAATTCTCCTTTAATGCACGTATGTCCGTGTTATTGTTAGTAGACTACCTATTGAGAACATGTAAAACATTTATATATATACACCCTTTTGCAACTTTTTTTTTTTTTTGCAGGGAGGCAGCCAGTAATTTCCTGACAGCTCTTGGTCAGCAGAGGAAGAGCAGGAGTCGGCAGCTTTCACACCAGGTTATGTCTGGAAACATCTGGGCGGCCCTGCGGATAGCACTGTCCATGCTGGACCAGCCGGAACTTTTTCAAGCTGCTAACATAGGAGACCTGGACCTACTCATGAGAGCTTTTAACCTGGATATGTGAGCGAGAATACCCTTTAAACATGGCAAATATCCAAAGTACTTTATGAAAAGAACTTTGTCAGAAAGCAAAATTTGCTTCTCGCAGAGCACCTTTACATTCCTGAGAACTGATCAGAATCAGAATCAGAATCAGAAAGAGCTTTATTGCCAAGTGTGCTTGCACACACAAGGAATTTGTTTTGGTACTGAGGCTTCCAGTGGACATATACAAATAGCCAACTGATGGCTGGATGATACCATTTTAATAGGTTTGCAAATTGCACATCAGTTTACGATTATCCTAAAAAGCACAATGCCTGGAGAAGATTGTACTAGTATGCCTTAGAGAAAATATCAGCTTGACCTGCAATGTAACGATGGGAATCGGAGGACAACTTAATAATTCCACAATTGATGAGAGGAACACAGACTATTAATGTGCAAGAAGAATATTGACTTCACATCAATGACTTGATTACACATGTACTGTACTCCTTAGACTTCATGTATTGGTTCAATTGCACACTTTATTTGAGATGGTGGGGTTATTATTGATTTTGACTTCGTTCAACCCCAGACACTCCTCACCTGATCTCTGCTGCATCATCCCCTTTATTTCCTGGAGCTTGCAGACCAGATTAAAAAGCCTTATTTATCGTGCATGTAAAATAAATAATTAAGATGTTATCGGTACGATATCAGATAAAAGCCATTCCTTGCCATAAACTGACCTCTTGATATAACTGAAGAGATGTCTATGTTCCATCAAGGTCTTTTTGTGGAACATACCACATCTTGAAGTGTTCTTGGACATAGCATTATTTTGTACAAAATTCGATGCAGGGAATTCTGATACACTGCCCCTCTTGCCACAATTATCAGCCTGGATTTGTCAGGAAAACAAGTATCTCTGTTTTTGATGAAAGCTGCCCAATATCCAAGCCAAACAATTTGTGATTGTTCACAATTTTATACCCTAATAATTGACGTTGTTACTCATATTAATTATTGCGGTTGCTCTCTGGCTTGCATGACTTGCCATTTTGCTCATCAGTGTGAACACGCAAGTGCTTCATGTTGCATTTGCGCTTCAAGAAAAGTCAGTACATAGGTGAATGATTTTAAAATGCTATGCAAAACCTATAGATATTTTTGTCTTCATGCATCTGGAAGCAGAAGAAAAGCCTAAAGTACCAGAAAGCTTTAAATGCTTTGCTTTTTGTGTTTTAGTGTGTAAACTGGTTGCCCGAAGCTTTGGTAGTCGAAGGTCTATTTTACTTTATAAATTGTTTTTTGTTTCTTTTTTAAAAAGTCTCCCAGCTGAGCTTATTTGTAGCATCATATATTTTCATTTATCCCCACACAAAGTGGTAGAATATATTTATTAAATATATATATATATATATCAATGAAAAAGCATGCAAAGCCATTCAAGCACCCATTATTAAGTGTTATTGTTATTACATTTATTTAATTACTGCATTCTGTATTTATTTCATTATTCCAAAACTATTTGAAAAGTCCTGTATATGCTCATCGATACAGTTAGAACAGACTTGTGCTTTGTAGCCGAATGTTACAGTAGATACTGTAGATTCTCTCATGCCTGAGGCCAAACCTCTTTTCTAGAACTTTGTACAATCTCAGGTGTGATTGACTAGATGAATTCATGCTCCAGAAATACTCCTTATTTATGATCGCATGCGGAATATACTTATTTTTGAATGCTGTAGATTTATTTCTATGCATGAACTTGACATGCCTATTTGAATCTATACCCTTCATTTCTATGACTTATTTATCAGTGTAATCACACAATTTTGCATTTAAAAAAAATTACATATATATTGATCTGAAGAATACGGCATATTAACCGTAAAAAATCTAGAAATAACAAGCAGTTTTTGCAATGCAGTTGGTAAAATCTCTACAAGATTTACTTTATAGTCACTTATATTACTATTGCAATAGCCAGATTTACTAAAGCCTTTAGAATCAGAGTCTCAAATACATTATGCATCGTTCAGAGCTGTGTTTCTGAATATGTACATGCAAACTTTTTGAATGTTTGCCAAAGGCTTTAATAACTCTGGCCCAATATTTAAAAGATAGATGCATATACAAAAGTTATCTTTTAAAATAAAATATTGAAATAGAGTTTGTATGCCTGGTTATTGCCATGAGAGCATTTATCTGTTATTTTGTTAAGGGACTCAAAAACAAATGGTTCCATGGATGAAATCTCCTGTTTCCATACTGCCAATGCCAAATATGTAAATGGCACAGATAAACAATTGTGGATTTTATTGAACAATCCAAACATCGAGTCACAAGTATGTTTGAACAGATATTTAACTGAGGATTCCCACATTTGCCATGACTGTGTGTTTTTCTAAACAATATATGGATCAGAAAACCCATAAAAAAAAAACTTATAACAAACAAGTGGGCAAGTTTGTATAGTAACCTAAGAATTGGCACACATTTTTTGCAAAAAAAAAAAAAAGAAAGCAAGAAAAAAGTTCAACAATAAAAACGTACCACTTTACCTTCAGTTCCATGAAAAACAGAACCTGCTAAAAATCAATAATATATTGCAAGATGTCAACTGACTAATCTTTTAAAATTTTAGTGCACATTCTGGAAAAAAATAAAAATAAATCAAGGCATGTTTGAGAAAGGTGGTGTAAAACATCCACTTTCACACCCAATATAAAGACAAAAAGGAGAACAGGAAGAAAAGAGAGAGAAAGAGAAGTAGGAGGAACTGGGTATGAATATTCATTCAAAGTAAGAAAGAGAAGGAGAGAAAGAGTGAGAGAACCTCAGATGGATACACCAAAGAAAGACATGCACAACACGAGGTAAACGGACAAAGACACATGTTTTTGTTTTACAACATAACAGGTAGTGCACAATAGAAAGAAACATGACGGTACAATCTACAACTGACTGTGCAACATCCAGTTGAAATAAATCGAGATGATCAGGCCCCACCTCAGCCTGAGCGAGATCAAAACAATGAATATTAAACTTTAATTCAGTGCTCACCTTCAGACCGAAGCTTACGCCGTAACTTAAAGGTGCTTTAAGTGATGTCGGGTGACGTCACTTGTTGACGTTTAAAGTATTGTCAAACAGAGCCTATCTAGACCCTCCCTCCTCCTCATCTGCGCACTAACCTCCCAAACCAACCCCCAAATCCTTCTTGTCTGTTATTGGCTGGAACAGTTTGTTATGTTTCGTGGTGCGGGTTAGCCCAGTTTGTTTTTGTTGCCGGTTTTTTACATTGTGTTCAGGGGACAGGCAGCTAGCGGATAGTGAGGAGATGTTTGCTGTATGTGACAAAAAATGTTTTGGCCTAAAAAACGCGTGACATCAATTAGATCACCTTTAAAGAACACTTGCTGAGAACACATTCTGGTTTTGTTTAGGAGTGACATACTTCTTCAGCAAATAAATGAAATGTCCAAGGTTTGAAATCGGTTAAAGGTGATGGTGGAGGAGCCAGGTTTGTCAGATATCTCATAATGCTGGAGAGCTTAAGATTTGGTAACACCAATTGGTATTTTGGTAGCACCAATACATACATGTATCTGAGATAATTCTATGAATAACACTGCATATAATTCTGTTCTATACAGTATGACATCACATATTGCTTAAGTACGGGATAAAAATAGTTTTACATTCTTAGAGACAGGAAATAAACTAAACAGAACGACTTCAAATGCATTCCAGTCTTTAAACTGCTAAGATATGAACGTTTCATGAATATGTGATATTTTCTGGTCAGGTATCAGACTGACTGAAAGCTATCATGGACCTAAAGTTGAATGTAATATACATATATATATATATATATATACACACATATAAAAGTTTACTTCTGCCTGAAGGTTCGGAAACTGAACAAACTTTTGCTGTTGGGGAAAATAAACCTGAAATATAGATTCCATTAAAAAAATCAGTCAATGATGCAATGATCAATCCAAATGCTTGAATATATATCTAACATATATCTATCAGCAAACTAAGACCCTATCAAACAAGGAACATAGTCCAGTATTTCAATAAACTTGCCTTTAAAAACTTTTTTTCCCCTATGGGCAGGAGTCAAAAACATTCATTTTTTGTGAAATAACATTATGTTACAGATCGATTGCAGTTTCATCAAAATCCACTAAACATGATCTCTATTTAAAATCTACTCTGACAGGCTTTTTATTGTCATTTAACAACTAGGTAACGCAAATAAAATGAAATTGAACTGCAGTGAGTACATTCTGAGATTCTGAAATGGCAGTAATAACATTTGTAAATGCAGGCACGTGTTGTTTTCAAAAGAAGTACGTCTTGAAAATACTGGCACAGGAGCTTAAAGTATTTAACGTGAAATATAACAAATAATTTGAGAATATATTAGGAAAATAATCTGCATACTTAAAATTGCACACATCCAACTGTACCTTTAAAGCAGACACAAGACGGACAAATAAACAAAACTCAGACAGACAAAACATTTGTTTCCCTGCTCGACTGTTGTTGTGGTATTAGTGTCTGTGTGGGTCTTGGCAGGGTCTGAGAGGTTCTCTCTCCATCTCACAGATGTAAATGTTTCCCTAGTTTCCAGCAGTGTCAGTGGTGCCCCACACACCTCTCTGGCCAAATGGCTGTGCATAAGGTTGTGAAGGTCCAGATCTAGCAGCTTGACAGGCGCCGGTAAAAGTAAATGTAGCCGAAGTCTTTAGGGGGTCTCTCTGACAAACATACTTTGTGGTCATTGTAAATCAGCCATCTAGAAAAGTGAAAAAAAAAAAGAAAAAGAAAAAGAAAAAAACAGTTTCAGTTTATATGTATACACACAGACACACACACACACACACACTTTTTCAACTTTATTAATGTTACTAAAAATATATTTGTTCATTGTTTGCTCATGTTAGTTCACAGTGCTTTACTAATACATCATTAAAATCAAAAGTTGTATTTGTTAACATTAATATTTTTTTTATGTAATAAAATACATTAACTAATGTATTAATGTTAAAAACATAAAATTGTACAATAAGTTTTCATTTGTTAACATTAAATTAGTTAGCATGAACTAACAAAGAACAATTATACACCATTTTCTTAAGTAAGGGATAATGTACATCCAGCCGGTGGTTTTAATTCAAGTGTTTATCTTTTTTTAATATTTTTTATTATTTTAAGATTTATAAATGTAAACCATTTTTTTCAAACAATTCAATTTGATAATTTTATTTTACATTTATTTTAATTTTATATTCAAACCTAGCCAGTCCAGATATGTCATGTGTTCTAGCTCTAACTAATGAAGCCCTTGTTTAGTTGCATCAGGTGTGCTTGAGACAACACCTGTTTCACAGATTTGTGCTGTTGTGAGGGATCCTATTCAGGGGGTTGAATAATTTTGAGTCATTAAAAGTTGCATTTTCAGTTGAATTTGGGGAAACCGCATTTGTTGTGTTGAGCTATTTCAATTACTTTTGTTTGATTTGTTCATTGCAAACAGCTGAAAGTCTGTACATTTTGCAAATAAACCTGATTTTCAATGGGGCTTGAATAATTTCAATTACAACTCTACATCATTGTTTGTTGTTGACAGGCACAAAACAATTGATCTTTCAATGTTCTCTGCGATCAGTTTGATTGTAACATCCACAAAATGAAAAGGTGTAAATAAATAACACATTATGATCAGCATACCTGCCCTCTTTTTTGATATGACACACATAATGACCAGACATTGTGGATGTTCCCATGTGACTGATGAAGGCAAACAGTTCGTAACCTTTGAGAAAAAAAAACAAAAAAACAGCAACATCAGCAATGAAATATCTAACCAACAATATGTGTAATCTACAGTAAGTATGTGTGTAATCTTAGTATGTGTTGACACTCTGTTTGTTGAATTCAATATTAATTGAGCACTTACGGCCGGGTCCGTCTCTGACGCGGGGGCTGGACAGGTCCTGATCTGGAGACAGTGAGGATTCGCTGTGAGCATTGGCGTTTGAAAAGCTGTTATCGTTCGGCTCTGTGTCTGCTGTGTCTGACATAGCCTCACTCTCCTCCTCACAGTCTGGGTGTGTGAATATCCAGTCAAGAGCTCGCTCCAAGTTGTTGTTCTATAGTCAGACAAGTAGAAGACGACAGACAAGATTTTACTTCATGATACCGTAATTAATTTTTACCACTGCCTTCAGGCTAAAAGACAAATACTTTCATCACTTGAGTAAAGGTGCTTTTAAAACACATACCAATTTTTGTAGGTTACTAACTGGACAAAAAACATGGCAAGCTTTAATTTCACAATAAAACACTGAACATCGAAATTATATCCTTAGGCAAAGAGCCATTTTTAAATTGCTCAGACCAGACGAAAGTCCTTGATTTAACTGAGGTCATTCTAGTGTGGTCAAAAGACTCATTTAGGCATAGGCACTAATCTGAAATAGTGGCGTGATTCACTGCAAATGCCAGCACTGAAAGCAAATGTGGCCTGACACTCTCATCTTTTCCAGGACAAATGTGAACGACGTAGGTTGAAGACGTCCACTAGTTACCGAGCTATTATTGGCTGCTTGAGAAGCTATTTTTAAACACGCATACATGCACAGACATGAAAAACACCACTACATTGTCTAAAACATAAAATAAAAAAGAGAATTATTCAAGAAGCAGCAGGTCCTGCTGTGAAGGAATAATGTTTAAACATTATATACAATGAACATTAACAACCCTGAAAAAAAATTTCTGAAAAATAAAACTATCCATTTCTTTTAAATAAAAAAAAACTTACTGACCCTAAATTTCTGAATTATCCTGTATGTATACACACATTTAGTTAACAAGCTAATTTTTACTAAATAACAGCATGAGCTCTGAAGAAAGTCAAACCAATACAAATCAAATAGGGAAATAAAATAATAATAATAATAATGTATGAACTTTTAAACATACAGTACATGAGAAGGTTGTGAAGGTTAGCCAAGTAGTTCAACAGAAGAGATAGCTTCTCCAATCTCACATGCTTAGTCGAAGAGCAATGAGTGACAAAACGTATTCTGACATGCCAAAACATGTTAAGTGCGTCTGTGTAACATGACAGAGTACGATAATTATATTCCTGCCAAAGAATCACATCTGAAAATGTGCAGCTAGTAACAGTTCAAATCAGTAACATCCTTCATACAGTGGCCCCAAAAAGTGCATGGACACTTTTGGAAACTTAAATGTATGAACTTTTATCAAAACTAACTTGAGCCATTTCAGAAATTACTTTTAACCAGCTGGTCTCACAATATTTTTTACAAGATGAATGTGTAAAGTTCACACAGATGTTCTAGCAGAGTAACCACAGGTGTACTTTATCATAAGGCAATGACATTCATATATTTAAGTATGGCTTAGGTGTCCAAATTATTTTCGGGGCCAATGCCCATGAAGCAAATGAGACAGGAAACTCACAGTGGCATTGAGAGCCTTGATTGTGTGATGTCTGGGGAAGCCCATGGAGGTGAGGATAGAGATGCTCTCTTCTGGAGGCTGGTTGTCCAGCGCACTGGTAGTAGGGAGGCTGGGGCTGAGCAGATCTGGTTCCATGTAAGCGGGAATTGCCAGAGGCTCGGCAAAATCTAAAGTAAGTAAGGTAAGTTTCACAAGAGATATAAGAGTCTTGGTAACACTTTGTATTACAGTGTCCTTGTTACACATGTTATATGTACTTACTATAGTAATAACAGTAAATTATTTGCAACCAACCCTAAACCAAACCCTAACCCTATAGTAAGTGCATGTTACTCAGTACTTAAATATGTAATTACACTTTAACAAGGACACCTTACAATTAAGTGTAAACCAAGTGTTTATCACATACTACATTTAAAATATAAGAACACAGACAACACAGATACTAGATGTAACACTAAGTACATTATGTAGTTCTATACATCCAAAGTATCTCAAGAAGAACTTCAGATTCAGTCTAGAGGGCAGATTTATTCACCAAATGTGCAGAGGATGAAAATATCAGTCGCTGCCCTGTTGAAATTACACAGATAAACCGGAAATTCAATGAACACGAGCCATGTAATCCATTCCCTGTAGTCTGCAACTAATCCTTTAATGTTCAAGATCAAATGCTGTGCTCAGACACACACAAACAAACTGTATGACAGCACCATGTTTGAGCACTAGCAACTACAAACTGACCTGCCTCAGTCCTACACGAACAAACATTCTAATTAAGTGTAAAAGGTAGTACTGTGTGACATGCCTAACAAGGACTTTAGCCATGATATTTAATCACAACTTATCACAACCTCCAGTTCCTTAATGCTTCTAAAAAAACTGCTGTCTACTGAACAGTATTTTTTTTTAAATGTAGTAAGGATTAATAAGGATAGAATTTTAACATACATATAATTTCTTATCACATATTAATTAAATATGAATTATACAATTTTAGTTCAAACTAAGTTATTGTACTATGCAGATATCTAAAAAAAGGGGAAATGCAAGTTTTCTATTTTATAATCACATTTTTGCCTTGACTAATTATTTATATTTGCAAAAAGTAATAATAAAAGATGTTTCTTGAGAAAAAGGTTTCATATTAGAATGATTTGTGAAGCATCATGTGACACTGAAGTCTGAAGTAATGACTGCTAAAAATTCAGCTTGGCCATAACAGAAATAAATTACATTTTAATATATATTAAAATAAAACACAGTTCTTTTAAATTGGAATAATTCTTCACAATATTACAGCTTTACTGTATACTGTATATGCTATATATGAACAGTAAAACTGTGAAACTTAGAATGAAACTTATTCATTTTAAAATCACTCAATAATCTTTAATTTTTTTAATGTTTTTGACTATAAACAGTCGCACACTATACATATTATACACACTTTTTGAATTAGTCAAGGCAAACAAGTGATAAAATGTATGAATAGGTATGTTTGTATAATAATTAAAGACTGTATAAATTGTCTGTATAATAATTATAGAAAGACTAAAATTATCAACTTTATAAAAATTATAAATATAGTTCCAAATAGTTCGACTTTTTAATATAAAAAATTTAAAGTTAGGATTTCTGTTTTCTTTTGACTAGCCTTATATCACCTCCACAGTACTGAACAATTTATCTAAGACTAAAAAAATATGTATATGAAGCTGTGTATAACACAGACTATATTAATAACCCCTGTCAGTGGTGACTATATAGAAACAGGCCCAGCTGTAGCGGTGGAGCAGAAGTACGCCACACAAGTCCAGGTGCTGTGAAGCTAATGGGGTTTGGACCACTAGAGACTCCACTGGTGTGTATGTCTGAGTCTGTTTGTGATCTCAGGTGGCTGCTTAACTGGGGCAGAAAAGTAAGGAGAACAGAATTCCCAGTTTGCAGGTGACGCTAAAGTGTGAGTACTCTGTTTACTAGTCAGAAGCGCCATGATAAACAAGGGTTCCTAGCAAGAGACTTGAAATACAACCTTGTGTAAATCTACTTAAAATAAAGCAACTTAGATCTAAATTGTATTTGGATTCATTCATTTGGCATGAACATTTCCCCATCAATAAAAGTATGCAACTCTTTACGTCACATGTATTTATCTTAGAGCCCAGCTAAGTGGCATGCTCTAAACATGAAATATTCCCCTGTGGCTGGAACCCAGATAATGAGCTTCAGAAAGCACACCAGACTTCTGCAGCTTATTTATCTTTAATGCAGCATAGACGGCAATGCAGTTTTTTCCTTTAGGGAAACTATATATATTATCACAGGTCTGAAAAAATGCAAATAAAATGCAATGAACTACATATTCATTTCAAACAACCCCAAATCCAGAAAAGTTGGGACATTTTGTAAACCGTGATAAAATCGATAATCTGTGATTTGTAAATTCTCTTTAAGTATTAAAGTATTAAAAAGGCCAATGTTTTCACTGGCCAAATTAATAGTATTTTGTAAATATAAACAAATTTTGATTTTGGTGGCTGCTATACACTCCAAAAAAGTTGTGACAAAAGCAAAATAAAAGTGAAATCTGTTTTGAAAAAGTCCACAATTAGCAGGTGAACTGGTAATAGGTGAGATTATCGTGTTTGAGTATAAAAGGGGCATCCAACAAAGACTCTGTCTTTGCAAGCAAAGATGGGTCATTCATGACTCACCACTTTGTGCCAAACTTCATGAGAGAATTGTCAAAAGAAATTCAAAAATCATATTTCTCAATGCAAGACTGCAAATAAATGTGGTCTTTAACCAACTACTATACATAACACTGTGAAAAGATTCAGGGTATCCAGAGAAATCTCAGTCCGTGTAGGGCAAGGCAGGAGACCTCTGTTGAATGTGCGTGACCTTCGAGCCCTCAGATGGCATTGCATGAGAAACCATCATGCTGCTGTGTTAAATATAGCCACATGGGCTACTTTGGGGAGTACTTTAGAAAACCGTTGTCACTTAAAGTCTGCCACTGCATCAAGAAATGCAACTTGAATCTCTGTTACGCAAGGAGAAAGCTATACATCTGTTCAATACAGAGATGGCGCTGAGTTCTCTGGGCCCGAGCTCATCTCAGATGATCCAAAACACTCTGAAAATGTGTGCTGTGGTCAGATGAGTCCATGTTTCAGCTTGTTTTGGGGAAAACGGGACATTGAGTTTTGAGTCCCAAAGATGAAAAGGACCATCCAGACTTTCATCAGCAACAGGTGCAAAACAGGGATGCATCAGTACAAACAGCGTGAGTGACTTGCATGTGTGTGAATGTACCATTGATGTTGAGGCGTATATTGGGATTGTATAGAAAGATATACTGCCATCAAGATGACATCTTTCCTGGGAAGCAAGACAACGCCGGGCCTCATCCTGCACGTGCTAAAACAGTGTGGTTTCTAGACACTACACCATAGAGTGGATGTGTTTGACTGACTGCCTGCAGTCAAGATCTCCAGATCGGTCTCTTGTTGAAAATGTATGGACCATCATGAAAAGGAGAAGCAGACAACGATGACCACAGACTGTTGAGCAGCTGACTTGTATCAGGCAAGTTTGGGCAAAAATTCCACTTGCAAAACTTCAAAAATTAGTATTCTCAATTCCCAAAAGTGTAATTAAAAGTAAACATGCCTCTGTCCCAACTTTTTTGGAGTGTGTTGCAGCCACCATCAAAACAAAAATTTGTTTAGATTTACAAAACACACTTAAGTTGGTCTGTGAAAACTTTTAAAATATTTTCTTTATAATTTTGTCCATTAAATAAAGGTTAAAGAGAATTAACAAAAGGTTAAAGAGAATTTACAAAATCACAGATTCTTGATTTTATTGTATTTTCCCAATTTTTCAGGATTTGGGGTTAGACATACCATATTGTTCCGATTCCTCCGAATATAAGACAATGTTTTTTTTCTTTGAAATACATCTGAAAAATGGGGTGATCCATATGCAAATAACAGTAAGTTCATTTGAGTTAAATATCCAAAATGTTCCTTTCGGTGCAGCATGTAATTAGGTGATTTGGTCTTCTGCTCAATTAGACTTTTTCTCACACTTCAGTTCCAACAAAATGTCTACAAGCTTTTAGTAAATTAAGCTAAAATGGCAGACACATGAGTGTTTTTCCCTTGATTACTAGACTATGTGACCAGACCCATAGAACGAATAAGATCTCATACTTTTAATACTGTCTCAGCAGCAGTGTTGTGCAAGTTACTTCCAAACTGTAATACATTATATATTACTTGTTACTGTTATTTAGAAGTAATTCATTACCAGTGTTGGGAGTAACGCGTTACAAAAGTAATGCATTACAGTAACATATTACTTTTTGCTGTAACGCAGTAGTGTAAGGCATTACTTATCAATTTTCAGTAATATTTTACTCGGTACATGTTCAGTAAGGCTTGCGTTACAACAGACTTTTAGTTTTAATTGTTAAACAAACAACAACAAAAAACAGCAAGACCGCGAGACATTAACGAATGAAAAATGCAAGTAGGCTAAATTACCTGTTCGTGGTCAGTCAATAGCCGCGTGTAGTGTCCAAGTCTGTAAATAAAGACTAAATGGCAGCGTCTGATATATTTGTATGGCGATTTATATTTTACAGGAGTGCCGTGAGGCATGATTTCGGCCTCTGTGCTCGCGCTGGCCAGAGGAAAAGCGGCTAATGGTGAAGATGGCATGAAGAAGACTATACATTCGCGAGATGGACGTATGCGCATTAGGCTATTCGTTCTGTGTTTTCTTTCTAAACAGTTAGGCTATGTTTATGTGGTATTTTTTCATGTTTTCATCACACAATCATGTTTTTGATGCGGTGGTGACGCGTTCATGTAAGGGCGGCGGCGCTGCCGATAAAGCACCGAAAACATGTCACAAAGAATCGGCAAAAGCCATGATTATGAATATGTCAAATATAGCAAGGAGACATTTTAATTGTTTATTAATAAAGTCAAGATGAAGTTGACGATGCTGCCTCGCGATCTTCGCAGTAGTGAATGCGCCAGAGAGAAATGCACATTTCATTTCATAAGCAGAGAGCAGTCTGTTTTCTTTCGTTTTGAATTGTTCTGTTTACAAGTAGACATTTCAATATAGATATATTTTTCAAGTCCGTGAATAGGCTACCTTATATGCTGAGTTTCGGTTCATTTATGAGACGCGCTCCAGTTCACGCGCTTAAATCCAGGCAATTGGTTGACGAAACATTGATTAAAATTAAGATACAATTAATACAAAACGAAATTCACTTTAAAGAAAGGCTTTGTGTGTGTAAGGTATCTGTGAAAGTTTTAAAGTAGTCTTTTAGTGCCGCTTCAGAGCGGTCGCGTCCATAACGGAGAACTGTCACGTCTGTAACATTGTTTTTTCCTCTTAAATGCGAACACGAAAAATAAAATAAAATGAATATTTTATGTTCTGTGGAGAGCCAACCCTTCTTCATCCGATTTGCGCAGTGTAATTCACAGAATTACAAAAAAATAAAATAAATAAAAATCGTTGCCTCCTAAAAGTTAAAGATTTTTTTCGTCTCGCATGACTGTCTATTTCCCTAATATTAAATATAAAACGCATGTGTAGACTGATATTTTTCTAATGTCTGGACTCCTTTCATGGAGGAGCCTATGGATAAACAGACGTTTCAATATTTTGGTATTAATGCATTTTCTGAGAATTTATATTTCAAGTTTTGACTGCAAATGTCATGTCCATAACGCTGGAATTCCCAAATTTTAAATAATTTATCCTCAACTAGTTTTGTGGTGTAGGTCTACGTATTTTACAATGTTAAGTTAACTTCAGATAATGCTAATAGTAATTTAAAGATGTGGTAGCATTGGATCTGGACGGTATGGATAACGCTGGGAGTTGGAAGGGGTGTGTCGCGATTCTGCAGGTTCGTGTATCTGAGTGTCGCGATTTGGGTTTCATATCGCATATCCTTACAGCCCTAGTCATTTTAGAATGTTACGTTTTACTCCTGTATAGTTATTTTGGTGAAAGTAACTCAAAAGTAATACAGGAGTAATGTAACGCATTACAATTCTGAGACAGTAATATTGTAAGGTAATGAATTACTTTTAAATAACAGTAACAAGTAATATATAATGTATTACAGTTTGGGAGTAACTTGCACAACACTGTTCATTACCTTACAATATTACTGTCTCAGAATTGTAATGCGTTACATTACTCCTGTATTACTTTTGAGTTACTTTCACCAAAATAACTATACAGGAGTAGAACTTAACATTCGAAAATGACTAGGGCTGTAACGATATGCGATATGAAACCGAAATCGCGACACTCAGATCCACGAACCTGCAGAATGGCGACACACCCCTTCCAACTCCCAGCGTTATCCATACCGTCCAGATACCACATCTTTAAATTACTATTAGGATTATTTGAAGTTAACTTAAAATTATAAAATATGTAGACCTACACCACAAAACTAGTTGAGGATAAATTATTTAAAATTTGGGAATTCCAGCGTTATGGACATGACATTTGCAGACTTGCAGTCAAAACTTATACTATAATTATATAAATTCTCAGAAAATGCATTAATACCAAAATATTGAAACGTCTGTTTATCCATAGGCTCCTCCCAGAAAGGAGTCTAGACATTAGAAAAATATCAGTCTACACATGCGTTTTATATTTAATATTAGGGAAATCGACAGTCATGTGTGACAAAAAAAATCTTTAACTTTTAGGAGGCAACGATTTTTTTTTTGTTGTAATTCTGTGAATTACACTGCGCAAATCTAATGAAGAAGGGTTGGCTCTCCACAGAACATAAAATATTCATTTCATTTTATTTTTCGTGTTCGCATTTATGAGGAAAAAACAATGTTACAGACGTGACAGTTCTCGGTTACGGACGCGACCGCTCTGAAGCGGCACTAAAAGACTGCTTTAAAACTTTCACAGACACCTTACACAGAAGACACGAAGCCTTTCTTTAAAGTGAATTTCGTTTTGTATTAATTGTACGGGCCTGAAAAATATATCTATATTGAAATGTCTACTTGTAAACAGAACAATTCAAAACGAAAGAAAACAGACTGCTCTCTGCTTATGAAATGAAATGTGCATTTCTCTGTGGTGCATTCACTACTGCGAAGATCGCGAGTCAGCATCGTCAACTTCATCCTGACTTTATTAATAAACAATCAACATGTCTCCTTGCTATATTTGACATATTCAAAATCATTGCTTTTGCCGGTTCTTTGTGACAGCTTTTAGGTGCTTTATTTGGCAGCAGCGCCGCCGCCCTTACATGAACGCGTCACCACGGCATCAAAAACATGATTGCGTGATGAAAACATGAAAAATACCACATAAACATAGACTAACTGTTTAGAAAGAAAACACAGAACGAATAGCCTAATGCGCATACGTCCATCTCGCGAATGTAGTCTTCTTAATGCCACCTTCACCATTAGCCGCTTTTCCTCTGGCCAGCGCGAGCACAGAGGCCGAAATCATACCTCACGGCACTCCTGTAAAAAATAAATCGCTATACAAATATATCAGACGCTGCCATTTAGTCTTTAATTACAGACTTGGACACCACACGCGGCTATTGACTGATCACGAACAGGTAATTTAGCCTACTTGCATCTTTCATTCGTTAATGTCTGGCGGTATTGCTGTTTTTTGTTTTGTTTGTTTGTTTTACAATTAAAACTAAAAGTCTGTTGTAACGCAAGCCTTACCGAAAATGTACCGAGTAAAATATTACTGAAAATTGATTAGTAATGCCTTACACTACTGCGTTACAGCAAAACGTAATATGTTACTGTAATGCATTACTTTTGTAACGCGTTACTCCCAACACTGCTCAGCAGTAAGTTTTAGGCCATAACAAATGTACAAAATGTATTATTTGTATATGGAACATTTTGTTGTTTTACATATTTATGTAATATTTAAAATATATATATATTATTATTATTATTATTATTATTATTTTAAGTAATGCTTTAATATGGAATTAGCAGAGGACACAAAGGATATGCCTTTGTTCAAAATGTGTCAGTTCAGATAAGATACGATGTCCTACCTGGCTCTTCCATGTGTGCTATTATCCAGTTAAAGGCCATCTCTGCCCCCATATTCCCAGTGTAGTACACTGCTTTCCGACAGGCTTCCAGAGGGAAACCCATCTCTGCCAGTTGCATCACGGATGATTCGTCTATTTCTGGAGCTGAGGAACAGGTAAAGAAAATAGTTGCTTCAAATCAACACTCCACAGCTAACAATAGATATACAGATACTTGAGGTCAATTAAAGCAGTTTATTCAAACTTTTAATATTGTTCATCGAATAAGTAATTTCGTAGTGCATGTGTACAATTATAAACGTATGGAATATATTTTTGCGCTTTTACAATCGAAATGGTACTTACATTCCAAAGAGTTGTTCGTTGAAATGTCTGAATGCGAAAACAAGACTTAGTTAGTACAGAGCAAAAAGGAATAATATGCAATTGCGCAATTTAAAGCAGGCTGCTTTGTATAAACTGCAAAAAATGTATATACAGTACGTACACACACACACACACACACACACACACACACACACACACACACACACACACACACACACACACACACACACACACACACAAAGAAGTCTCTTATACTTACCAAGGCTGCATTTATTTAATCAAAGTACAGTAAAAAAAAAAGACGAATATTTGCAAAATATTTCAAATAAAGAAAACAACTTTTTTAAAATTTTGATATCTTTTAAAATGTAATTCATTCCTGTGATGATGGGAAAGCTGAATTTTCAGCATCATTACTCCTGTCTTCAGTGTCACATGATCCTTCAGAAATCATTCTAATATGCTGATTTGATGCTCAAGAAATATATTATCAGGGCTGAAAACAGTTGTGCTGCTTATTTTTTTGATACATTTTTTCAGGATTCTTTGATTTACATTGTTACAAAAGGTTGTATTTCAAATAATTTTTTTCTGTTAAAGTCTTTACTGTCACTTTTTATCCATTTAAAGCATCCTTGCTGAATAAATTAATTTCGTTCTGAATAATATATATATATATATATATATATATATATATATATATATATATATATATATATATATATAATATCTCTTACTGACCCCAACATTTTGAATGGAAGTAAAGGTTCTCACCTCTGGTGTCTTCAGGAATGACAATGGGAGGTGTAAGGTCAGGCAGTTCCTCTTCTCCTGCCTGTAGCCCTGTAGCCCGGAGGCGATTCAAGTCCAGGAAATCAGGTACATCTACAGAAATATCTGTAACACATAAAAAATTAGATATCATACACACACACATATACATATATATATATATGTATGACACAAATATATGTACTGTATGTTGATACACTCAGAACAGACTCTGGGCATTATTCCTTTCCAAAAACCTTGCCAACATTTTGCTCCACCACAGAACCTCAAACTTTCTCTGATCCCAAAATTTCTCATGTAGAAAATCAGTGTTACAGTACCCTCTACTGGACAAGGCAAAAGCCTCAGCCAAGCAAACATAACACTTTGCAAACTGATAGTCTTTTGATGCAAGCAATCACGATGCATTGCTCAACATGCACGACATGTGATGGTCTGGATTGCACAAGAGAGCATGTGATAGGCAGACAGATGACAAACAAAAACATGACATTAATAAATCGGCTTTGATACGAGCTGGATGGATTAAAAAAAGAAATGATCCAACATTTTGTACATGCTTTGGCCAGCAATGTGTTACTTTACAACAATGTGAAATCAAAACACAAAATCAAATCAAGACCAGTTAAATTTACACACCTAACTTTTTGGGCACCCAATCAACACCAAATGTGAACTTCTTTATCTGCACAACCATGTACTCAGGGAAAGATGCGAAACGAGAAGTCCTGAGGAAAGAGAAAGATAGTCTTACAGAGCATAACTTTCACTAAGGTTAAATAACATTGCTACACTGCATATTCCATAAAATATATATACAGTACACACACACACCTAAGAAAATAATCAAATAATTAAATAACGCATACAGTATAATTATTGTAATATATTATTGTCAATATAAACCCCATGATATTCTTCTAAATTGTGCAGAATGTTTTGCAAGTCATTCAATGGTTTCAAAACCAGAAGCCTGCTTACTTCACTCCAGCCGACTTGGCTTGCAGCGCAGAGCTCCAGAAGTCTGGAACATTCTCAGGCTCAGTGAAGGCTTGCAGACAGGCAGTGAAGGGGATTCGGGCTCTCACCGGCTCTGGAGGGGGCCGCATGTTCTCCTCAGCTTCCATCCGCTTACTCTCATATGTTATTAGCTCTTCTGTACAAACGACAAAACCATATGCAAATAAAAAACAAATTGAAAACAAATACATTTTTATTCAAGACAAAAACTATAATTTATTATAAATTAATCACATAACTATATTAGGTTTTATTAGTTTTTTAGAGTCAGATCAGGTAGAAATAGCTCTTTAAAGTAATAACTGAACATTTAAACTGTGTAGTGCAGGAGCAATGTTTAACGAATCAGTTGTAGAAGGTATTACCTCTGTTGCTGGCAGCCTCCAGGGGTGCAGGAAGCTGCATAAGGTAGTCCACTCGCTGTGTGTACCGCACTTTCTGTGTCTGACAGCACTGCACTCGCTCCTCAACTACGAAACGAAACACATCGCTGGGGTTCTCTGAGCCTGAATTGTTCCTCTGAAAATGGCAAAACATAATATAGCCAACAGAAAGTTTTTGTTGTGCTCATGGAAACACAGGTTTGAATCTGGCCTGTTCCCATTCGCCTTTTCTCCTTAACTTTCCTGTCTACTTTTCAGGTCACCCTTCATATTAGTTGGTCTAAATACTATGTACTTAAATGTTAGGTACAGTGTACTTATTGTGTTCATGCAAAACACATTGAGGTGGGATACATGTAAGGTTAGGGACAGGTTTGGTGGTGTGTGTAGGTTTAAGGGTTGGTTAAGGGGTAAGGGAAGGGTCAACAGTGTAATTAAGGCTAATTACTGAAATTAATTACAGCTGTAATTACAATCAAAGTACAGTATAAAAACATGAATGTACACAATATGTGCATTGTATCAAATTATTCAGTCAAATGTTAGTACATAGTAGTTAGAGATACTTATTATAAAATGGGACCAAAAGTTAGGTTGCAGCATTGAGAACTTTAAAGACAGACAGGAACATCTGTGTCATTACCGAGCAAAATAATGACTTAAAAACACAATAATGGTCTTATGATTTATAGTTCTTCAAACCGAATGGTAAACAAATCAACTTTCTATTTAAATTCAGGCATCTTTAGGGACAGTACAGAGTTAGTCCATAAATAAGATCAACGAGGTCATCCTTCAGAGGTTTCGCTATTCTGAGGCCATACAGAAATATACGAGCCCTCCTCTATCAAGTCTGAGATACCAGAGACTAGTGAGTAGAGAACAAACCTGCTGAGGAAGTAGAAATGCACTGTAAGGTCCCCTCACTGTTCACAGGCCTTATGCTATTTCATACAAGGCACAGCTGAGGGCAGCTACAAATAAACCAGTCGACATTTCTGAGCACTAAACATTTCAAGGAACTATAGCTCTGTCTTATAGCTCTGGTTTTATGAGGTTGATCCTCTTGGTTTATGAGCACTGTCAGGACCAAATCAAATGTCAGCAAAGATTAGGTCTTGATTAGTTGTATCAATCAGCATATTAGAATGATTTCTGAAGGACCATGTGACACTGAAGACTGGAGTAAATTAATGATGCTGAAAATTCAGCTTTACCATAACAGGAATAAATTACATTTTAAAATACAATGTCTTTAAAATGTAATAACATTCCACATAATAGCTGTATTTTCTTTTCAAATGCACCCTTGGTGAGCATGACTTTTTTCAAAAACATTAGAAAATCTTTTGAAAACCCCAAACTTTTGAACAGTAGTGTATTTGCAACTTTGTCACATCACAAATGATCATGATGTTGTTTATGTCGCAGCATCATTCTGGTCAAAAACAAATTGCTATCAGTGTGAATGCTCCTTAATAACTTGCTAACCCTCTGAATTGACTTTCCATTTCAGCTGATGTCAACAAGCACTTGTATTTTCCAACCCCTCCCCTCCCACCACCTGTCATATAGAAGCCATTTTGCATGATCCATTCAAATAAGTATGTTACATTGTATAATGTAAAATGGGTTGGGAACTGTTTCTTGTTGACTTACATAGTATATTTCACATTGTAAAAGACTAACAGTGTGGCTCCTGTTGTTGTTTGTTTTTTAAGTCACAGAAAAGTGTCAGAGAAGGCAATGGCTTTCATTCTAGACATTGACCAAGTGGGAAGGGTAACAGGAAGCATTATCTGTGTAACTGATACAGGTATCTAATTTTAACTCAGTTGAGAAAGTCACTTCAAGTGTGTGTCTGCCAGCAGAGGGGTAGAGAGAGTACAGTCCAATGTGTCTCCTGAAACCAGAGCCTCTTGCCAAGACTCAACGTCTACAAACACGTCTGGGGAAATGTTGGCCAATCCCTAGAAAACCCTTGTTTCTCTCAGATAATGTTTTACATAAATGATTTAAAGATATAATTCACCTAAAAAGGACAAAGATTTATTTTCTTCTGTCGTTCCAAACCCATATGATTTGCTTTCTTGTATGGAATACAAAATGATTAGTCTAGAAAAATGTTCAAGCTGCTCTTTATCCATAAAATTAAAGTAATTCATCAACATCTTTGAGCTAAAGAAAGTCAAATAGGTTTAGAGTGACATGAGGGTGATTATACAGTTGTGGTCAGAATTAATGGCACCCCTGGTAAATATGATCAAAAATGGCAGTAAAAAATTGTTTATCCTTTTGATCTTTCATTCAAAAAATTTGCTAAAATATAACCTTTCATTGAAGTAAAAGAAATTTAATTGGGGGGGAAATCACGTTATGAAATAAATGTTTTTCTCCAAAATGTCATTATAATCAAGGTAATATTATGTTTCCACAAAAGAAGCACATAAGATAGAAAAACACTTTCGTACCTCCACCAGGTTAATTAAATGCAGGAAGAATTCGTGAGCGTCTTGTTGTCGGTTTGAGGAAAACTCTGGATGTCCTTTACTGACCAGCGATTTGAACATCTTAGGTGAAATCCCTCTTTGCAGCTGCTACAGAGGAAAACAACATGACACATCCACATCTAGGCTCAGGGTCACCAAATGCACTTTAAAATGCCATCAGAAATCCTATTAAGAAAGCTGGTTTACAGGGGGACATTCTTAAACACTCTTAAAAGGCCACAAAGCTGTACTTTAGGGACATAGCATGCAGCATTTTTGTTTGTTTCATATAGCATGAAATAGCATGAAAATAAAACAAACAGCCCATGTTTATTTTATTCTTTGAACGAGAAAGGAGGTATATTATTATGGAAGCACATTTACAATTCGGTAGAAATTCAGTGGAACTTCCAAATGACTACAATTTAGTCATTTATAATAAAGACAAAAACACACAAAAAAGGAGGGCAACAAAAACAATAATTTAGCTAAAGAATATTGATAACTGTTGGGATAAGTAGTTAATATCTGATATTGTGGCTCCTCTCAAACAAACAAGTAAACAAGCTGTACAAGCATACCCAAGGTACATTCACAATGTCTGCTCTATTATTGGTGGATGCCACATTGTGTTTCTACTCATTTGCATAAAATTAAACTCTACTCATCTTTGTTGTATGACTGACTTTTTTTTTTTTTTTTGTAACCTGAAACTGCCAATGAATGACCTCGGGTCACGGCAAATAATTTTCAGTATGAATGTACCTTAAGGTTGCCTGACTCTCAAATAGGTAGCTGGGTAAGGAGGCAGGCACATGACTGCAACTGGCACAGTTACGCAAACCTAATCGAGCCAAATATCATCAAGACAGACCAAGTCAAATACCTTGTATTCTTCTTTCATCACCTGTTCAATTAGTTCTGATTTTATTGGAGGTTTTGAGTACTGGCCTGAGAGAAGTCCATGACCAAGTTTTGCCCTTGAAAAATAAGAAAACAAACATTCCAATTTAAATACCATATCTAAATTAAACACACTTCAACATAACAGTAAAGATATGTATACAATTGCATTGCATTATTTTATACAAGAATTAGAAGTAATTTGAATTTCAGAAATAAAAAACAAGATAAATGTAACATGATATTAACATTAAATGACAAAGACACCTACATCTGTGTGTTGAAATCCTGGCTTGGATCAAGGGGTGAGTAGTCAAATATTCTCTGTAGGTTCCCAACATACCTACAATATACAAAATATACATTTCTCACTGTTACACCTGCATATTAAATTAACTGGGTAAAGAACCAGGCTAGATGAATCTGGCATTGAAACAAAATCATCACAAAAGAAAAAAACAGCGAACAAACTTTAAGACAGCACAGATTACTAACAGATTTACTGACAACTTGCTCCAGCGCAAACACTCTTTTGGCATTAACAAACTACCATCAGGATTTACTAAAGACACGCAGAGAAACATTTTGCGGCTAACCTTACTGATTATGCATTTGTAGGAGTTTCCCTTTCATACGCAAAATTTATGGGAGGAAAGTATTTCAATGAATCATGTAAGGTGATTTACAAAGGTTTGCGCTGGTCATTTTACTCGTATCTGTGCCATTATTTACTGCCCAAAAAAGTATGTCTTAAACCAAATGCTAATTTGCGCTGCTCTTGATAGATTGAGTCGGTCATTATGGAAATGATCCGGCTGCGTCTGTGTTCTTTAATTTGCGTGTCATCAGTAGATCATGCACAGAACTTTCCACTCCCATCAGTGCTTTATTGGAATTGTGCTCTCATGCTAAATTGCCCTGTTTAGTAAATCTGGCCCTAGGAGTCTAAATACAAGTTTCCTCAGAAATGACACGTCTTAGTGTGATAGCATTCAAACAGAACCAAGGACAATGGGAGGAGAATGTAGACGATTATGTAGAATGCATTGGACCACTGAGGTCTTTAAAGTACTCACGCTCTCTGGAACTCTGGAATACTGAAAAGCACTTGCATAGTTGTGCTCAGGTAGCAGCTGTTGCCCAGGTTTTTGATGCCCGTATATCCTGAGCCATAGACGGGCTTTAGCTTTAGACCAGCCTCCTGAATCACTTCCCAGTCACTCACACGCAGCTGCACGTGGTTGTCTGTATGATGATCATTCTCTGTCTGAGAGGGATAGACAGACATTTGAGGAAGTTGGAAGAAGGTAGTGTTGCTTGTCTTTGCTTAAAGGTGCTCTAAGCGATGTCAGGTGACGTCACTTCTTGTTGACGTTTAAAGTATTGTCAAACAAAACGGAGGCTAGCTACACCCTCCCTCCTCCTCATCCGCGCACTAACCCCCCAAGCCAACCCCCAAATCCTTCTTGTCGGTTATTGGCTGGAACAGTTTATGTTTCGGGGTGCGGGTTTGCCCAGTTTGTTTTGTTGCCATTTTTGTAGCCTGGAGTGTCTGCAGAAACCGCATTTTTTTACCGTGTGTTCAGGGGACAGGCAGCTAGCGGATAGTGAGGAGATGTTTGCTGTATGTGACAAAAAATGTTTTGGCCAACAAAAAAAACGCACAACATCGCTTAGAGCACCTTTGAGTAATTAACTATTGTTTAGAACAGAGGTTTTCAACCTGTTTGATGCCACAGACCCACAAATATGACAATTCCCTTCCTACAATATAAAACTATATATTTTCATGTATATATGTTCACCCTATATATTCAAACTATATATTTTCATGTATATATGTTCACTATATATGTTCACCCATTAATACCATGAAAAATTGTAAATATTATAAATATTTGTAAAATAGTATCAGTATTAGATATTTATAATAAATAATTGACTGACTACATGATAAAATATAGAGAAATGTATGGATAAATACATAAATACACCCCCCCCCCCCCCCCAAAAAAAAAAAAAAAAACATACCCTTTGCATTTGCAGCATATCTATTCCGAAGTGTAACAAATGTTCTGATATGTGAGGATCAATCACTGCTTCTTCTTCGTCGAAGGAATAAACATCTGCAAAAGAGAGAATGGAATCGAAACATCTGTAAAAACTTCTATGAACAAAAAATGTGTGTTTTCTGTTTTTTTGTCCAAACTAAGTTGGAGCTTGCAATTTTTGTGCGTTATACATGCAGGCCAACATATTTCCTGGAAGACTGTATGACACATGAAAACCCTATCATGGAGAGACACTTGCCTGCTCCATCTGGGGTGATTGTGTTGAGTTTAACTGCCAGGGGGAAGTTGGTTTCTTTGTAGTGCTCAAGGGCATGTCCGTTCCCTCCGCTCCCATCAAAGAACCATTTCCCACAGAGGACCGAGCCATCCGTCAGGTTTAGCCACAGGTTTTCTCTCATTTCACACTTGGCACACTTCCAGCCGCTAATAGGATATAAAACATATTGAAGAAACAAATAGGAGAGGAACTCCTCATATTTCAGTCCAGGTGATCAGGTGCCCTCAAAGTGATGAGGCTATGTTACGGTATAATCCACTGACTATTTATAATCTATTTGTGTAGACCAAGACACTTACTGATTATGAGGCCATTTCTAACACATCAATTTATCGGCTAGACCAATCAATTGCCGATATTTGGCAATTTTGAGATTATCTTCTGCATGGTTAAAGTGTTACTTCCCCTTCAGTGTTGTTATTGTTAACTAAAACTAATACTAAAATTAAAATTAAAACTAATACTTATACTAATACTATAAAAAAGCCATGAGAAATAAATCTGAAATATAATTACATTTAAATGTTAGATGAAAGATTAAAAAAAAAAAAACTTCCAAGGCAACATTTCTTATTTTCTTTTTAGAATGAAGTACTGGGTGGTTGGTGATGGCACAATGGATAAGACACATGCCTATGGTGTGAGAGACCCGGGTTCGAATCCACTGTGAGACACCAATGTGTCCCTGAGAAAGATACTTAACCCCTAGTTGCTCCAGAGGCGTGCAACCTCTGACATATATAGCAATTGTAAGTCGCTTTGGATAAAAGCGTCAGCTAAATGAATAAATGTGATACTAAAATAACTCTGGTTCCTTATGGACCTGTTCTAAAATCTAAAAACAACCATGGGAATGGTAAATGCACATTTAAATGTTTGTTTTAAGGTTTTTAGACAAATATTGTAAACAAGTGTTAATTTAATCAATTGGCTAATTTACTATAATTAAACTGTACTACATTCAAATACCACATTATATTAAACATTAGACACCCTCCTATCCAGATTTCAGCATCAGTATCGGCCACTGAAAACCAGTACTAATACTGTAATTTCTGTCATTCGAACCAATCCTAAAGTATCCTAATGGAAATTTTCTTTTACAGACTTTTTTAGAAGACACTGTTACTAATAGTTATCCTAAACATATAAACATCAATAGCTTGTTTTGATATTATTGGCAGGGGAAAGCAGACATATCAGATTCAAGGGTGACCTGAAGTAAGCATCAGCAGACTCTAGAGTGCTAGTCCTTATGACGCTGGGCTTCCATGTGACCAACCTGGGAGGAATTCGAACTCCATTCTCCTGCTGTCTGAGACTTCGGGCATGTTTAGATACTTGGATCTCCTCTTCCCATGAATCGGACTCCTGCTTTTTGTATGGAGATTGTGCATTGAGGACTGCATCACAGGCTATTGTCACCTGAAAGTTAAAGGGGCCTGTGAACATTATATTATAGCGGTTCCATTGCTTAATATGATATTGCATTTAATGACTGCTTAAGAAACTATAGACAGCTGGAAAGTGGTGCAGACTATGACTAAACAGATTTAAAAATATCCTGGTCAGATAGGGCAAATAACGCAACTATTTTCTAGGTAATAAATATAAGGGAAGCAGCCGTAAGTACGCATACAAAGATGTGTGTTCACTTGTGTGCTACTTCATGTATTGTATGAACTAAAGTAGTAAAACATAACACCATGAACCTTCTTGCATCATGTGTACAAATAGAATATTACATTAACCAGTTAATCCTCAAATATTTGAGATTGGTCAAATTTGGGGTTGGTAAAATGTTTTCATGTTTTAGAAATATGTTTCAAATGCTCACAAAGGTTCATTTTATTAGAAAAAAATGTTTGATTTAATACTGAACATTGTGAACTGTTTTCTATTTTAATATATTTTAGCATGTAATTTATTCATGCTTGGCAAAACTGAATGTTCTGTATTCCTTTATTCTAATATGCTGATTTGGTGCTCAAGAAACATTTCTTATTAATAATGTTTAAAACAGTTGTACTGCTTTATATTTTTATGGAAACTGTGATTCTTTGATGAATAAAAAACATTTATCTGAAAACATTTAATCTTAACTGAATAAAAGTATTCTTTAAAGAAAATACAAATCATCTGACCCCAAACTTTTGAACGGTGTATACGCCAGAAAAACCCATATTGCTCTTAATAATTTAAAAAATATCAATAAAAACACAACACATGCTGTATATTCAGGCACGAATGGCTGATGATTCTGCTTTAAACCACAAAGAATTCGGATCTAATCATAAATAAACTTATTTTAAAATAAAATTAAACAGATTTTACTGTATAACAAATTAGACCATAATAGGTGAGAGTGGATAACTAAAACTCATATTACTGCAACACCACATGACATCACTCCACACAATGAGAAGGTTGAACAGTGAGTATAAGTATAAGGTCATCTGCAGACATAATAAAATGTAATGATGTGATGTTTGACAAGCAAGCACTGAAACTGAAACTGCAGATCAGGCCTTTGGCATGCAGGGCATACAGGGCGCATGAGCACACACTCACTAACCAGTGCGGGCAACTCCTCAATATTTGGTAAAGGGATCTCAAAGTGGTCTGGAAATATGACAAGCTTGGCTTCATCTTCGTACTCATAATCATCTCCATTAAAATCACGGTTAAGCTCTAAATCTTCAAGAAAAGAAGCAGAAAGAGATATTTTTAATCGAGAGCTGATGTGATGACTGCACTTTCCCAAAACACTGTCCCAAAAAAAATAATTAATAAACACATTATGAAACTCCACACAATGTTCACACTCAAAATTATTTTTCGTTTCATCTTTATTGTTCGAAAAACTTATTTTTCACATATTTTACATTATTACAGCTCCTCTCTCGAACACGCCGTCTATGTCCCGTTACAAAAGCCCCTCCTTACGAAATATGAAATGTGCTGTGATTGGTTAGCTGGCCCAGTTTGCTGTGATTGGTGGTGCTTAGCGAGTGAACATGAAATGTCCTGCCCCTCCATAACTGCGAGTTCTTCTCTAGCGTAAATATTGAGGATGCCGTCAATTTCAAACCATTTCGAACCCGATTCAGACCCTGACAATGTTAACGAACAAGAGGATCGTGCAGAATGAATTTCATGCACGTACTTTGCAAGCATGGATTTCACAGGACGTTTTAGAGTGGTATGTTATTTTGTAATTCTCTTCATCTAATACAAACAGTTATCGGTAACAAAACTATGGTTAATTTTTAACAAGGAACGGTGAACCATCTTACAAAAGCGAGAGCTTACAAAAGCAACAGAAAACAAGCTGTTCTCCATAAAATGTGCAGCACACTTAGTTTGTCCGCTTTAAGAAGGCCAAAACAAAGGGATTTTTGAACCGGGGTGAGAAAAAAAACGTCTCTCCGACATAGCAGCAACACTCTTCATCTTTTATAGCGCAGCTCAACCAGGACTCTGCCCCCTTTTTTGCTTATTTCGTGGGTGGGATTATTTAAATTAGTAACATTGTAACTTCATAAGATCAGGAAAAATCGAGTTGTAGTCCAAACAAGCAGTTCGTTGTAGTTCTTGAAAAGTGGATTCTGTTATCAATAAATAAAATATCTTTGGACTCTGTAACCGTACAGATCTTTTTTATGCTCAAACAGCAACATTATACAATAGCTAAAGTGGAAAAAAGTGGATTAGCATAATAGGACCCCTTTAAATAGCCCTGTAACGGGAGAAAAAAATTTCTTTCTATTCTCTCAATTATAAATGAGGTCATACAAACTAACTGCAAGTTTGGTCATTAATATAATCAAGGAATGAATAATGAATTCAAATTAATTCAAAAAATGATTAATCAAGTAATTCAATTAGTTTGAGTATGAATGTCACACTTACAGTTGTCTGCATTAGACATGGCTACGAGATCTGACAGACTAAAGAAAACACCTGATCGCATCAGTTTGCGCTCCAAGCCATTGGTGACAGGCCAGACATTATCCTTAATAGAACAGTCAAAGTGGCCTAAATGACATGTTTGGCAAAGCATTGTGGGTTTACAAAATGACTGGCATCCTTTCTGACATATCGTCCTCAAACAGGCGTTTATATTGACGCGATGCATGAGAATAAGAGGCCGCAGGTCCCCCATCTGCTACGTCACACCTCCAGTGGCAGAAGTGTGTCAGCCTGGGGAGTTGATAGGGCACAGCAGCTGACAAGCATAGCCGGCCACTGAAAACCAACCCTCCATAGCAGAAGATTAGGCCAGGGCAAGCATGTGGCACTTTAGAATTAGAATGGTTACTAACTGCACATACAAATAAATAAGATAAATTTAGCCCCAGCCAGTAATGACTGGGGTTGCTAAACATAAAAATATAAGGTTTATTCGGGCTCTCATTTGAGATAGAAGTT
Source organism: Siphateles boraxobius (assembly GCF_051911475.1). Taxonomy (NCBI): domain Eukaryota; kingdom Metazoa; phylum Chordata; class Actinopteri; order Cypriniformes; family Leuciscidae; genus Siphateles; species Siphateles boraxobius. Next base: position 18,316,299 of record NW_027509042.1, read on the forward strand.
TAAGTATGGGTTTTTTTTACTTCAAAACGAACTTACCTAAAAATACTTTTCCATTCCTTCGTCTTGGTATGGCACCCCCTGAAGCACCTGTGGCTTTCTGTAATTAACATCAAGAAACAACATGGGTAATGAAGGTAAGTGTAACATTACATTTGCAAAACGGTCTATATAGAACAACAAATCTTACTGAATCATGATGGAAATTTGATAAAATCTGGATAAAAAGCTTTACAGATGGGAATGATAGTTCTGTACAAATCACATAATGGTAAAATCAATTGATTGTGGAGTGAAGTGGACTACTGAATGGGTAATGTTGACACATTTCTCATGTAATCCCAAGTAAAAACAGCAAACACAAGAGCTACAAGAACGGGGTCCAGCTGTTTCTGGATAGATACAGACATGAAAATATCAGCATTTAACCAGAACATCCAAATTCACTTAGAACTAACAAAAAAAACATTAAATAACTAAGATCTTATTCTAAATACCAACAGATCATTCATCATTTGATCAATGTATGGAGCAGGCTGGGAATCAACATAACTGCTAAGATATGGAAAGACTGCATGGTAACATTCAAAACATGAGACAATTCCTCAGTATCTGATTATTTAAAACCTATCATTCCATCAATTAGTACATATTTAGTGACAAAATATATATAGATATGGTGAAATATATAATGCAGCACAGTTAATTTATCTTCTGTTTATGTAACATGTTGTTAATTTATCTTTCACGCTGTAAATATATTGTAATTATTGTAAATATATTGTAATTATTGTAAATACCCAGATATTCCTTTAATGCTTCTTTTTCTTTCTGACATTTCACAGTAGGCATGCTGGGCTAATCAATTATAAACCAATATGTCAAAACCATTTAATTTACGAAAACACTGTAAAAAAGTTTTAAAAAATAATTTAATTAAAATCCACCTATTTCAAAAGAAAAACTTAATTTCAAGTTTGCTGCCTTAAATTTTTAAGTATATGTCATTTCAACTTAGATTATATTAACTGACTTAAAAAAACAAGTTAAATCTCCTATTCTCGTACCGAACCCTAACCCTATCTTTTCAAAAATTATTTTTATGAATTAATGTAAAACATAGGTTGGCATGAATTACTGATCATATCATGTTTTACAGTATAACAGATTCCTAAAACTCTCTATGAAGAGAAACATCACACCAAAAACCTTTACATTCTTCTCTGCTCTCAAGACCTGTTCTAAGCTGCTTTCTAAATCCAACAGTCATCAATCTCTGCTAAATTGATTTTCTCCACCTTTTGAAAATACAGGTCCTTCTCAAAAAATTAGCATATTGTGATAAAGTTCATTATTTTCCATAATGTAATGATAAAAATTAAACTTTCATATATTTTAGATTCATTGAACACCCACTGAAATATTTCAGGTCTTTTATTGTTTTAATACTGATGATTTTGGCATACAGCTCATGAAAACCCGAAATTCCTATCTCAAAAAATTAGCATATCATGAAAAGGGTCTCTAAACGAGCTATTAACCTAATCATCTGAATCAACTAATTAACTCTAAACACATGCAAAAAATTTCTGAGGCTTTTAAAAACTCCCAGCCTGTTTCATTATGCCAAGTTCAGACTGCACGATTTTAGCCCCGATTTTGGCTCGCCGACAGGTTTTGAGAAATCGCTGACAAATGCCCAAAATCACAGGCAAACCGGTGCTCGTTCACGCGAGTGACAATCACGCAGTGTGAATGAGCAAAGACGCCATCTGAGAGAATCGCCGACGAGTCGCAGACGCCCGTGAGATATTTGGCATGCTAAATATCTGGACCTGTCGGCGATTCACAATCCTGCCGTGTGAAAAGTGTTCTGACTGAAAACTACATCGGCGATGACCAACAGCCAATGAGAGAGCAAGATACAGGACAGCAGGCTGTTCGGGGAGGAGTTATAGACCAGAATATCAGTATTTTAATAGATAGGCCTATATTTACAATTATATCAAACAGAAACAAAGCACAAACATTTGCATGACCAGCAGCAACAGCAGGACATTTGCAAAATTATTTATTTACCCCCAACTCTCTTTGCAAAACACAGTCCTTGTTCCCCTCGTCTTCCCAACCATTTCCTGCATAAACTCAGTTTATTTTATTTTTTTCATTTTTGCTACAAATCAGTGCACAGACAATTTGGATCGCAATCTTCTTGTAGACTATAATTTTTAATAACAAATTCAGTGTCGCGCGAGAACTCCGGTCTCATGCACGCGTGATCTTCCGTTATTTCCTTAACACTTCTCGCGTTTGTTTGGTTGTGAAATGTAGTTTGCGGACCAGGCAGAAGTTGTCGGCGATTCTTTCTTTTGTAAAGTCATGCACTGTGAAACCTCCTGCCGCCGATCCATCGTGCAGTGTGAACACACCAGCAACTGAATGTTACCCCAGATAGTCATGCAGTGTGAAAACAACAGTGACCCGATTATTTTGAAAATTGTGCAGTCTGAACTCGGCATTACTCAAAACCGCAATCATGGGTAAGACTGCCGACCTGACTGCTGTCCAGAAGGCCATCATTGACACCCTCAAGCAAGAGGGTAAGGCTAAGAAAGAAATTTCTGAACAAATAGGCTGTTCCCAGAGTGCTGTATCAAGGCACCTCAGTGGGAAGTCTGTGGGAAGGAAAAAGTGTGGCAAAAAACGCAGCACAACGAGAAGAGGTGACCGGACCCTGAGGAAGATTGTGGAGAAGGACCGATTCCAGACCTTGGGGGACCTGCGAAAGCAGTGGACTGAGTCTGGAGTAGAAACATCCAGAGCCACCGTGCACAGGCGTGTGCAGGAAATGGGCTAAAGGTGCCGCATTCCCCAGGTCAAGCCACTTTTGAACCAGAAACAGCGGCAGAAGCGCCTGACCTGGGCTACAGAGAAGCAGCACTGGACTGTTGCTCAGTGGTCCAAAGTACTTTTTTCGGATGAAAGCAAATTTTGCATGTCATTCGGAAATCAAGGTGCCAGAGTCTGGAGGAAAACTGGGGAGAAGGAAATGCCAAAATGCCTGAAGTCCAGTGTCAAGTACCCACAGTCAGTGATGGTCTGGGGTGCCATGTCAGCTGCTGGTGTTGGTCCACTGTGTTTTATCAAGGGCAGGGTCAATGCAGCTAGCTATCAGGAGATTTTGAAGCACTTCATGCTTCCATCTGCTGAAAAGCTTTATGGAGATGAATATTTCATTTTTCAGCACGACCTGGCACCTGCTCACAGTGCCTAAACCACTGGTAAATGGTTTACTGACCATGGTATTACTGTGCTCAATTGGCCTGCCAACTCTCCTGACCTGAACCCCATAGAGAATCTGTGGGATATTGTGAAGAGAAAGTTGAGCGACGCAAGACCCAACACTCTGGATGACCTTAAGGCCGCTATCGAAGCATCCTGGGCCTCCATAACACCTCAGCAGTGCCACAGGCTGATTGCCTCCATGCCACGCCGCATTGAAGCAGTCATTTCTGCAAAAGGATTCCCGACCAAGTATTGAGTGCATAACTGAACATAATTATTTGAAGGTTGACTTTTTTTGTATAAAAAAAAAACACTTCTTTTAATTGGTCGGATGAAATACGCTAATTTTTTGAGATAGGAATTTTGGGTTTTCATGAGCTGTATGCCCAAATCATCAGTATTAAAACAATAAAATACCTGAAATATTTCAGTTGGTATGCAATGAATCTAAAATATATCAAAGTTTAATTTTTATTATTACATTATGGAAAATAATGAACTTCATCACAATATGCTAATTTTTTGAGAAGGACCTGTAGTGTGGTATGGAAGATCTTAAAACTAGAGGACGCTCACATAACATAAGAGAAAAAAAACAAAAGATATGACTTAATCAACAACTAATTTGATTATAGATTAATTGCATCTGCACACTGTGGATGGAAAACATCCGCAAGTCACGTCAGTTTATAGCTGTGAATAACGCCTTACGCTTTGCTAACGCATGCAGTGCGAAACTGGCGTTACTCTGCTCGACCCCGGACCTACAGAGCGCTATCCTTTTCAAAGCACTGTGGAGGCTGTGTACTCTAAATAGGGTCCCTAATGAGAGAAGTACCTCCAGCTCTATCAGGAGCTGATCTACCAAGGGGGTTCATAGGAATCTCTCGACCTTCAGATCAAACTCGGGGACGGAGGTTCTTCTAAGGGATGACCTTCTTAAACTAGGGAGTACCTAACAGCCTAATGAACACTGATCTAACAGGGAGGTCTCATGGACAAAACCCATATGGTAAACAGCAGAGGTTGCAGAGTGAGCTGCTGCGGGAAATTCTAAAATATTTATTTTTAGACATTAAACTTAAGTTTAAAATACAAGAAGTAATTGTATTTTTTTACGAGAGCAGTAACAAAGGACAAAGGGACTATTAAATATAAATGTAATATGTTCAGATGAGTGAATGTGTGTTCCCCCTACCTCGTACTAGTTTTGCATGACATACCTGCACTAGGAAAGTATGAGATTCCACATTTTACTACTACTTTAAGGCCCGGTTTCACAGACACAGCTTAGACTAAACCAGGATTAGGCCTTAGTTCAATTGGGGCATTTAAGTAGCTTTTATAAACATGCCTTAGCAAAAAAAAACAAGTTCCTTTGGAGTGCAGAATGAAATATAAAACAACAATTTTACAAGTTTGCAAAGAATTCAATCCAACAATAAGCTTGAAGAAAAAGTTGTCGCTGCTCTTACCTGTTTCACATGCCGTTTTAAGTGCATGTACACACTCTGTCCAGTTTTACGGTAATGTCTCTCCACGTGTTCTCTTCCAAATCCCAGGAATGTGTTCAAACACACATATAGACCTCCTTCCGATTCCTAAAAGAAATGATAAAGCTAGTTTTAAGCTAAGATAAATTGTACATATATGTACAAATCCATATTTCTACTTAGATTTACCAGACAACTGTGAATAAAACTGCTATTAGAGATTAAGGCAGACCATCATCAACATATACATGAAAAGAGGAGGACACACTTCAACATAGCAAGGCATAATCTAAAATAACTGCATCCCATTTACAATCTAGGGCTTCACTCAATATTCTTGCCAAATATCTGGGATGTAGCCTATTATTAGAAATACAAAATATGGACATAAAAGTAAAATTATAAATAACATTGAATTGCTGAATGCTCATAATAGTGCCCTTTACCTAAAGATTTAAATTTCAACACTATAACAACAAAGCTCCAATAAGTATTATGGTACTTCTTATTTGTTGTTGGATATGATAATAAAATGTTCTTCGGGCATATATTGCAATAACATCTTGGCCATGTTTCATGATACAGCCACTTTTGGTGGTACCTATGGTTATTAAGATTAACATAATTATATAATTACATAATGCTTGTCTATGTTATTTATTAAAGTTATTTTCAGAAGTGTTTTGTTTCTTCTAACTGTAAAAAAACTGAATTATTCTTTTATTCTTTTAAAGACTTTCAGCGATAAAGAATAAACAAACAAGACACTTGTTTGTCTGAATTTATCAGAATCAAAACACTGTTACTGGGCTGTTGTGTGTTGGTTAGGGTGTTGAGGGCCCACCAGACTGAAAAACCTGTCACTAGCTCCTGGTGACACACGAGCTTGAACAGATAGTGTGTAAAAATAACCTGTCTTTTAGTCTGACATGATGAACTCCAAACAGCTGAGTCACCTTTAAAACTTTTACAGCTGGGAGCTAGTTTTGCACTTTATCCATGTTTATATAAAGGTTCCCATAACGGATCGCAAAAACATAGTATTATACATGATTTGTGGATATAGCTTGTAGAGACAAAACAACCCACGTTGACTGGAATTATTTTCATAGGTCATGGCTGCTTGCTTATTAGTATAAATTTAGGAAACCCAATTTTCACGTATTTCATGCTACATAACAGTTGTTTGTCACTCTATATCAAGGAGACATCAAAATAAACAGTCTGGCATCAACAAGTAACACACTACTAGATGTCCAACAAGGATGGGAAGATGCCGAATGCATAAGAACGTGGTAAATAGAAATCATTATTTCTTTGACACGCCTTTAAAAACAGTGGCCAGAAATTCTCTCTAGTACAAACCAGCGTTCAGACTTGCAGTGTTTGCTATCATTATACATCTGAATCTCGTAACGTCAACTGAAAGAGGGGAACTAGGCCACGCTGTAAGATGTAAACACCCGTGTGTTGTTTATTTCTGAAGGCTGTCACATAAGTTGAGCAGGAGAATGGTCGCCGAGGATCCCCAATCTCTCTTACGCTATACGCAAGCTTTTAGTTTCCACGTGTCTGTGGGACGCCTGTTGTTGTTTAACGTTCATGCATGAAGTATTTGACATACTCACAGGAGAGTCGTAGGAAAAAGCGCATTCGCTCTTGAAAACCCTGTCTCCAGTCCTCGGTACTCTAATGGTGGGCATGTACGGGACCAGTAGCTCTCCCAGATCTGTAGCCATCTTCACATTCCTGCTGCTCGCACCACTATGAGTCTCGCTGGAGCAGCGTGTCAGGCTGAAGATGAGATGGGGCTATTTTTAAACCACACAGACCCGACATTCCTCATGGACCAAGGGATGTGACGACGAAAACATTGGGACATAGAGGGGTGGAGGGTGGTGTATAGGGGATTGAAACAATGGGTGTCCACTTGGAGAAAGACTCCATATATTTTACATTCACCCTGACGCAAATGGTGACGTTTTCAGATGGACGCTATGTTTTTTACGGTAATAGCAGTGGCAGCGCATTTACTTTGCACGTGCTTCAATACTGAATGTAGCCTATGTACAAACACTTAACGTTATTTATTTTTTAGCTTTTAAAAAGGAAATGTTTTTTTTCTGATATATGTTTTAATAGTTTCTTATTACTTTATTTTTTTTTTATTAATTTAATGTTCATTTTGTTATGCATTTTATTATTATTGTATTATTTTATTTTGTGCTATACAAATACAGTTTATTATTTATTGGTAATTTTGTGCCAGAAAGCTATTTGCTAGTTGATTACCTACTTATGCAAAGTTAATAACTAAAATTATTAAAACTATTGAAATTTTTACTTGAATATTAAAAGACTGAAGAAATTGATCTAGTTTGGCTGTTTTATTTCTCTGCCCAGTTCAAAAGAGTAATTTATGGAATGAAATTTAATTTTATTCACACAGTTCTGAAACCATTTTATAATGGACATCAACTGGTGTAATGCATATTACTATAATGGTTACATTACTACAATAATGAAATTGATTTCAATTCTTTTGTTGGTATTTGTTAACTTGAAAACCTGCATGACTTTTCTACTCCTTTTGGACATAAAAGAAGAAATTATGAATAATTCGGCCACTCTTTTTCATTAAATTACATGAGTTTTCAAGATTCTATAAACATAAATGCATACTGAACAGTCTGAAATGAGTAAATGAAGACAGAATTTGAATTTTGGGGTAAATCCTTGATGCACCACTAAAAGAATACACGAGAGCAGGAACTTAATTATAATCATTAGTTTATTGGTGCCAGAGGCAAAGAAAAGGAAAAAAAAAAGAAAATATTTGTTTTATTAATAACTACATCATACATTGTATAATGCCTGAATATTTTGGACAGGTATGCATGACCCCTCCTAGTTATCAGGGGATGACTTGGGGCTGTTGTCAATGAGATTCTTATCAAGTGTCTTAATTTGGAACCAGGGTCCATCTCCTTTTTCTCTCATGTGTCTGCGGACTTCAAGTTGTTGTTGTCTGCAAGATAAATAGTGAATAATAAATTAGATATCATCAATTAGGCTACATAAAAACAAGAAACATTTTTGTGAGCAGTAAAAACATTTCAAAGTGCCTTTGTTGTTATAGTTCCATTAAATTGTACCCTACGGTTTGACAATTCCTTCATTATTTTTGCTCTTTTCTTCTAACCTTCTAGTACATGGTTTATTAATGACATTGTGATATTTCTTTACTTGGAGGCACCTTAAACTCAAAATGAACCTACATATGGTGTGGATCACTTTAGTGAGCAGAACTTCGCGAAAGGTCATGATAAAGACGGTTTAGGAAGAACAAAAGTAGGTCATCTAGACAATCAAATGTTGATTCTACTGTGAACAAAATGGCTCACGATTTGGGTGCCATTTTCTTCTCAACATATAAAGAAAGATGCATTTATAATAAATGCTAAAATTCCAGCAACAGGAAGTGATAACCCATTCCTTTAGTATTTCTGCTGAAAATATCTTCTATACAAAACATCTATAATTCTTTTCAAACTTTTTTATTAACAGAAACTGCAAGTGTTGATAATGAAATAAAGCTCCAGTAGGTAACTTTTGTAAGCAAATATTTGTTAAAACTGTCATTATTTCCTGACAGTAGAATATGAGACAGATAATCTGTGAAAAAATCAAGCTCCTCTGGCTCCTCCCTGTGGTCCTATTGCCATTTGCCGAAATACACCGCTCCCGGTCAGAAACAACCAATCAGAGCCAGGAGGAATGTCTTAGCAGTGTCAATCACGCTCGTGTGCGTGATCACTAGGGCTGGGTAAAAATATCGATTCATCAATGCATTGCAATTATTTGTTTCTCAATTCAATATCGATTCATCAAATCCTATGAATCGATTCAGCCCACCGGCCAGTGGCGGTGCTGTGGGCAACACTCTAGTGAGAGCGTTCAGCGTTGTACAAGTACAAGACCAAGGGGGTAATCCATCAGCCGGAAGTTGAAGCCTCGCAGGAGCCGCCATTGTAGCAGAACTTCACCTGCTGTTAGCATTCCATTGACTCCCATTCATTTTGGCGTCACTTTGACAGCGAATAACTTTACATCTGAGGCGTCCAAAGTAGGGATGGGCATGATTAATCGACGATCGATTATTGATCATTAAGAATTTCGTCGATCACGTTAATTTGTTATCGATTATCATTAAACTAATGCTGCTGCGTATAGTGTGAGTGGAAAGTGAACGTGTTCCCCGGGCTGGTCAAGTTAGCGCGGAGGTACCTGTGCATCCCGGCAACGTCAGTCTCCTCAGAGCAGGTGTTTTCAGCGGCTGGACTGAAGCCTTGTTTACACTCGAGGCGTCCGCACGAGCTCGAAGGTGAGCGCGGTAAAAATGACGTCATTGCGGTATTCTGTGTTTCACAGGCGAGCGCGTCGAGTATAAACGCCTCGTCTGTTTGGGGAGGTGCGCGCGCAGTCTGCGGAGACTCACGCTGCAGAGCCAGGCAAAAGTGTAAACGAGGCTTGACGGTCAGGTTGCGGTCGCGTCTGACCCCAGATCATGTCATCAACATGCTTATCTTTCTCAACAAAAATCAGTAGACTGGTGTAGAAGTTGTATGTGAGTTACTAGTTATTTTATATGAGGCTTTGTTAAGTAGCCTAGCCTAATTGATTGTTACAGTAATCTCTCTCACCCTCTTTCTCGACTTCGTTCTTGGATAGTTTTGAGTTACATTTTGACAAAACCTGTCAGATCTAAGTATTATTATGTTTTTGGTTAAGTTATTGTTTAACATGATTTTTTATTATTATTTATTATTTTGGAACAAACAAGGGTCTCTGTTTAAGAACGCCAACTCACAGCTGCAGGTTCCGTTGCTTTCGAGCACCGCAGTGCATATATATCTTCAAGTTTAGCCTAACCGAACGTCCAGTTTTACTGCCACAAGTTGATCATCTTGTAATAAAGATCTAATCGAGGAAAAACACGCTGTATTTTTGTATTTTCATTGCCTTTTTAATTTATAAAAAGTTAAATAAATAATGAATTTGAATAAAAAAATATTAATGATTAATCGATAGTCGATCGTTAATTCTCCCGACGATCGACTAAGAAAATTTAATCGAATGCCCATCCCTAGTCCAAAGACTTCATTTGTCCATTATATATTTCTAAATAATCACGAAAATGTATAAAAGGCTCTATTACTTTGTATCTTGCGTTATGGCCCTGTAGAAGCCGTTTTTGTTAAAAACAGGCTAACGATTGCGTCATAAACCACGCGACTTTATGTCGCACAATAGAGACATTACCGTATCCACCTTATTCTGCTCTAAACAATCGGCGCCGCCATGACGACGACTCCGGTTGCCTACTTCCGGTTCGTACTGTATTAGCAGTGAGAGAATGAGTTCAGGCTCTACATGTGCTGTTGTTTGTTGTTTTAACAATTCAAAGAAGATAAAAAAAAACTTTTTAGAAACTGGGTGCTTTGAGCATAAGATAAAAAGGAGAGAATGCGTATGTCCGGTTCGTATCAGCTACATTCAATACCAGAGAGTAGACGTTTTTGGTTAGCTGCGCTAAAACTGAAGCATCCAACGAAAAAGGTGTAATACGTTACCAGTAGGGATGGGCATTTCAAGCAAAAATAATATTCGAAGATCGCTGGGTATTATGCAATTAATATTCGAGAATCGCACCCCTCCATCACATCACGCACACATGCATGTAAAGGCTATAGGCTACACACCAGAGCACATGAGCAAAGCGGAGCAGTGTGACGCTTAAATATAAGTTAAACAAAAAAAAACTAAACATACGTTTTATATTTAAGTTTCACAATATAATGTTTTTTTTAAATGTATTTCATCTATGTTGATTATATGAAAAGGGAACCGCATAAGATGAGTCAGATATGATCATAAGATGCCCAATATATCGGAAAACATTTGGAATGGCTCAGACATGATTTTGACCACTTATCAAGTTTTTTTTTGTAGAAAGCCTTTCTTTAAAGTGAATTTCGTTTAGTTAAATTGTATCTTCATTTTTATCAATGTTTTATCAACAAATTGTCTGGAATAATAAATAAGAAGCACAAATAGTAGATATACAGGACACGGAGGCGCGGGCGCGTGAACTGGAGCGCGTCTTATTAATCAACGAAACTCAGCGTTGCCTCACATACATGATAAGTATATCTATAGAAAGCTTGAAATGTGTACTTTTAAACAAAATAATTAAAAACGAGAAATGGGCTGCTCTCTGCTTATGTATAGGTTAATTCGTATGAAGTGTGCATTTCTCTCTATAGGCGCGTTCACTACTGCGAAGATGGCGAGTCAGCATCATCAAATTTATCTTTACAGTCTACACTTACAGAAAACACTAGTTATTAATAAACAATTCAAATGTTTAATGCATAATCATTACTTTTGCCGGGTTTTTTGTGTCAAGCTTATGCGTGCGTTGAGATGCAGAATAGGCAATATATTACGAAAACGCTCATTATGGTTTAGCATTCTCTCCCATATAGTATACATAACTTCCAACCCAACTTCAGTGGTGCATGGGCAGGGGCAGCCCTACTTATTTCACATATTTTCTAACCAGCACATCACTGCGACGTTCTGAGTAAGCGGCGCCTAATCTTCATAAAGCTTCGAACCGGAAAAGGACAACCGGCTTCCGGTTCAAACCCGCAATGAATCATGGGTAAATTCGCTAACCAGGAAAAAGGTGGATAGACAGGAGGAGAAGCTCGCAGGCAATCTTTTACTGTCTATGAGGCAATCGGGGGGACATAGAGGCATAAAGTCAAGGGAGAAGCCCATGGATAGAGAGTCAATAAAAACAACGGGACAAAATATCTCAACAAAGTTTTTGAGAAATTAGGTGATTCAGATTTGTTTTGCCACAGCTACTAGAAGATGTACAAATGTCAGACTGTCGTCACGCTCAGTTTGAGCCTGCGTAGTCGCTCAGCAATCAGACAGGAAGTGCAATAGTCTTCGGGCTTCAGTCTTCTCCGTTGAAATCAATGGGGTCGCTGTGTCCATTTCTTTTACTGTCTATGTACAAGACGCGCTTTACCAAAACAGCAAGATGACGGACAGTAGCTGCACTCCGTTCAAGCCTGCACCACCAACCAGGGACGTCGTTAGGCCTATTTTAGGGGGGCTTAGGAACATTTTGGGCTAGCTTCAGCCCCCCTAAAATAGGCTCACGGGTTATCACTTCCTGTTGCTGGAATTTTAGCATTTATTATAAATGCATCTTTCTTTATATGTTGAGAAGAAAATGGCACCCAAATCGTGAGCCATTTTGTTCACAGTAGAAATGATAATAAGAACAACAATAAGTCTCCGGGAGTCTCCCGCATATTGATAGCAGCTCCCTGATGTCCGCAAATTAGTTCAAATCTCCCGAAATCTAGAGCTCGCGAGCTCCAAACTGCGTTGTGCACGCACGACAGAGAGAGAGAGCGAGAGTCCTTGTGTGTGTGTGTGAGCGAATGTGCGCGCATGTGCCTCACAAAGCGCATTTTTAGTATGCAAATTTTGTGTTTCTGTTTACATTTCTTTTATAACTTCAATGTATAGGAAGAAAGAAATATACTTTCTATTACAGTTACATGCACTTTAGAGGTGTGTTAATAAAGCACCTGTTTGTTACAGTTGTGGTTTGTATTCAACACATGTACAATATTGTATAGTTTGTTCTGCTAAATAAACCATGACAGGATACATGCTGGGGTCAATTTGTTCTTAAACATTGGTAATACTGCACACATTATTTAAAAATATACTCAGGTACTTAATTACTTGTGTATTTACTAATTATTGAATCGATATCGAAGCTAACAAATCAATATCGAATCCTCAAGAATCGTAATCGAATTGTGAAATTCCTAACAATACCCAGCCCTACTGATCACCCCTCTCTTGCACAGCGCGAGCGCGTACCGTCGTTCGTGACTCTCCTGTTTGAACTCGTTCATCCAAATGAACAGTCTTTTTCGGAGTCATTTCGTTCATTCACCGAAAGAAATGACTCGAAAAAAGATTTGTTCATTATGATGAACGAGTTCGAACAGGATCACGAACGTGCATCACAGAACAGAGCAAGGCGAGCATTTGTGCTTCTAAAACGTAGTTTTTTATTTATTTTTGAAATGACCGATCGTTTCGCTAGATAAGACCCTTATTCATCGTCTGGTATCGTTTAAAGCCCTTTGAAGCTGCACTGAAACTGTCATTTGGTCCTTAAAACGTTTGTGTCCTATTGAAGTACATTATATGGAGAAAAAGCCTGGAATGTTTTCATCAAAAACCTTAATTTCTTTTCGACTGAAGAAAGAAAGACATGGACATCTTGGATGACATGGGGGTGAGTAAATTATCAGCAAAAGTTTTTTAAAAAGTGAACAAATCCTTTAACGTTATCTTACTAGCTATTTATAACTTATAGAAAAAGTGCAACGTTATAAAGTTACATGTATTGCAAAATACATAATGAGTTGAGGACCAAGTTTGTAGTCAAAGTATGGGCAGGCCATAATCAATGTAAAGCATATTGTTGATGTTTCGTCCCTATTGACCCCTTTTCCGTTGGTAAACATGGTGAAGTTTTTTTGTGGGCGGAGCTTAGGTGGAGGCAGAACGATCACTCTGGCCGCTTCCCTAACGTTGGTTTGCAAGTTTTGTTAGCTTGTTTTTTAACAATGACTGGAGAAAATCCGATTTTATCTTAATGTGCAAGGTCACTCACTGTCCAGGACCGCGATTGTTATTTGCAAAAGTTAATTTTAACGGACGGAACCAGATTGGCTGACCCGTACACACTCACTCAATGGATGGACGATCTGACAGGATTAACGTTAACGGTAGGCTACCTCCGGTTGAGTGGCCTGACTTTATACACCTATCGGATAAAGAATCCGAGCGTAAAGAGTAACTGAGGGCATATAAATCTTTAGATGCCTATAACTATGTGATGAATGGTCATGTACAAGTAGTACGATCCACAGTTCTGCCTAGCCAGCGCCAAGTAGACGACAATGTAGTGACATTACAGTGCAATTTTAATGATGTGAATATTTTCTAGAAATAAAAATTCCAGATACAGCATATTCATTTTTCATTGATTCTTGCACCCAACAACACAACAAGATGACATTTAATAATAATAATAATAATTTAAGCTCCTTATTATGTGGCCGAATCTGTGGTGGTTTGTACTGGCCGCCTGCAGTTTTCTCTTTGTTTTGCCTCCAGCTAGCGCCGTGACGTAACTGTGACGTCGGCTCGAAATTGGTCTATTAGTGAATGTTCCATAACTGTTTATAATCCGCTGTCATCGTTGGTCCTGCTTACTAGCCTGTGCGTTCACGGCAGGCTCCGCTGTGGGGGAGGAGCTGTGGAGGGAGGGCTATAGTGCAGCAGAAAGCAAGGGGGTTGGACCTGTAAGTTGTGCTTCTTCAAATTTTCAGGCTAAGTCAACATTTTCTCAAAACTCCCTACTGCAACTTTAACTATGATTCATTTTGTGATTCCAGATCTAGGATTCTGATTAAGTTATTGAGGGGGAGAAAATAAATATTTCTTAATCATCTTTTTTTTTTGCATTTTAATTAAGTAATTAAGATTTTTTTATATAATTAAATAATTTTACACCATGTGCCCTGCCCTGCCCTCCATTAAATATTAACAGATAAAACTTTTGAATTAAATACTGTATTGGTGAATGTAGCAATTAACATTAACTAAGATTAATAAATGCTTTAAAAGTATTTTTCATTGTAAAGGTCACATTAACAAATGAAACCTTAGAAAATGATACTATATATATGTATATTTGCATAAATAAAAGAAAAAGAAAAAACAAACAAAAAGAAAAACAAAACAGCAGAAAATATTCAACAAGATGTTTTACATTGACATTCATGTATAGTTTGATTTAGGCTAATTACGGTAGTTGAATCATGAGAAGGCAACATACCTCATTTCAGCTTTCTCAGTCTCAATTTGGATAAGTGCCATCATTTTTTCATAGTCCTTCACTGGGCTGTCATAAAAGGTACGTGCAATCCAACGGGTGATGGGATGCTAAGTGATAATAAAAACAACAAATGAAAGAAAAGACATGAATCATTATGATGGCAGCAGCAAAATTTTCATCTTTTTATTCAGTTAACAATGGGCAATTTTTACTGGCGTGTACTTGATGTTTTTATGCATTTAAATATTTTAGAATACCTTGTAGTATTCCCAGTGCTCTGGTTCGTAGCCTTCAGGTGTCTCTGCTAGCTCAGATTCTCCTGTTTAATGAATTGCAGACATTAAAAAAGTTATTATGGCAGGTACAGCAACTACAGGAAAGAAAAACTGTGAGGTAGGCTACATCAGAAACTTACCTACGAAAACATTAACGAAGGTGACAATAGCTGCTATAGGGATGCCAGTGTAAAGAATGTAATTTCTCTGGTGCAAAGAAGCAAGAGAGGAGAGAAAGGTTGGAACAATTATATATGAATAAGAACAAGCAGCAAGAATGATATGCAACTGAAGTAAAGTACTTATAAGTTATAACAGGCTTTACCAGCAGGTAAAGAAATCTTCTATCATAGAAGTCTGTGGGCTTGATGATAAACATCCTTTTCCCATGGCTCCCATGACGGACAACAACTGTAAAAGAAAAGGCAAAATATTAATAGAAATAATAATAAAAGTTCAATTTCGGCACTTTGTTTCAAAAAGCTTTTCTAATTTTCCCTTCTTACCTCCTCAACAGCCATGGGATAGATTGCTTGACTTTAAGCCACAACAAAGAGGGATTGTCTCAGAAATGTATAACTGTACTCTGGATCTTTGTAATTACACAAACTCAAAAACAAAGACTGCTTGGGAGGAGGAACTGGGACAACAATTCAGTGAAGAGTGGTGGCAAGAGGTCATTGATAGACTGAGTACTGTGTCATCTTGTTCACGTCTTGTACTGATACATTTCAAGGTTGTACACGGAGTCCATTTCTCCAAAGCAAGATTATCTGCAATTTTCCCAGGAGTAGAGGATAAGTGTGAAAGATGTCTTAACCCACGTTGTCATTTGAGCCACATCTTTTTTCTTTGTCCATGGTTACACAACTTTTGGTCTGGTTTCTTCAACATCATTTCAATTATAATAGGAATACACCTTCAACCTGCCCCTTAATTGTTATTTTTGGACCCCAGACAAATCAGATGGATTTAATTGGGCACAGAAAGAAATTCTCAAATTCACATCTTTATTGGCCAGACGTCGAATTCTCATATAGTGGAAATCTCCAAATCCTCCGTCAGTCTCGCAGTGGCTTACTGATGCTATGCATTTCTTAAAACTTGAGAAAATTAAATACGCAATGAGAGGAAACACTGACAAGTTTTCTTACATATGGCAGCCTTTTCTATCATATTTTGCAGACTTCCAGGTCTTACCAGACTAAGTCCTGTTATATTTTATATTTGTATATGATTTTAAGTAAGCCAGGGTGGGGTAGGGGTGGGTTTGGTTTGGTTATGTCATGTCTTTTTCCTTTCTTGTTTTTTGTTTAAAATCTAAATTGTAAAAGTTGTCTATTTTATGTAACTCGATTTAGTTTTCAATAAAAATATTTTGGACAAAAAAAAGAAATAATAATAAAAGGTCTGAGCATGTCAACATATCACTGTAATAGGTTTTGAGTTAAACTGCAGACGCTAAAAAACGCTATTTTTATTTCAAAGTAAGTACATTATAACACAGAACTGAAGTTGATACAAAATTACAGCTGCAACCCCAAATTATAAATTCAAGTTTTTACAATATAAAGTGAAAGTGTTACGTACACATTGAGGGCCAAAATCTTGTGCTTGTCTTAACTTACTTAGTAAATTGATTGCTTGCATATCAAAACTTGTGTGTGAAGGGTAAGAAGCTCAAGAGATATTTTAAATCAAAAACTGTTAAATTATATCTCAAAGTAAAAACGCCCATGATGTTTATTAACATATCATATACATGCAGCTGTTTTAGACATATCTATCGGAAGGTTGCACTGGGGATTGTTGTTAAGGCCAGCTTGTACACTTGGCATGCTAAGCAAGCAAAGCAAGGTCACTGCTAGTTTTAATCACCCTAACCGGTCATATCGCTGAGTTTAGTAAAAATTAACAACCTATACCTTGTTCTGTACGGGCAACAGTCCTGGAGAGCAGATTTGAAGATTGACATGTTCGTTTCAGCGGGTTTAATCTGGCTGTAAATGCAGCCGCCGTCCTCAATACGCTCATGCCCACCATGACTGTTGAGGGAGCGCGTGAACACACGGGCTTCACTGATTGGCTCATCTAAAGCAGAGTACAGCCATGTTCACCATTAGGCTTGTTCGACTTGAACCAGCGTTGCACAGACCGATCGGTTGATGACATCAAAGTACCGCGAGAGCGATTCAAAAGCATAAGGAGCCGTCTGCTCTCTAATCGCTCTCGCGGTACTCTGATGTCATCAACCGATCGGTCTGTGCAGCGCCGGTTCAAGTCGAACAAGCCTATTGACACTTAGAGCAAATTAAAAGTCCGAATCAAAAGATGGCTCTAAAAATAATACAATATAAAAAATTAAGTAAAATAATGCTGCTGAAAAATAAGATTATTTTGGTAAGATTTGAATCGGAGAAATTCTTGAATGGTGAGTACAGATTTACCGTTCAGTTTGCTGAACTACTCTGTTCAATTCATTATTATTTCTTATACTTCAAATATTAATGTGATTTTGAGTTTAAATTGTGTGTCTAAAATACTAAAACAATCAAATCTATACATAAAGGCATTTGGAAAGTATCGAAAAATAAACGATAAGTGTGCAGTACAAACAGTTCCAATGCCAACTAAATTTAATGTGATTTTCATGTCCAATAAAAAAAAACATTTTAATAAAAAATACATTTTAATAAAATAATAATAATAATAATTTAATAATAATTTAAATCATTTAAATAAGTTTAATAAATACTATTTTAATAATAATTAAATTAAAAATAAATATTTAATATATTAAAATATAATAAATAACAATGCATTGTTGTTAAAAATAATTATATATATATATATATATTTTTTTTATCAAAGTGTTCAACAAAGTGTTCAAAGTTATTTTAAATAACTGATCTTGTTAGATAAATTTTTTTTATTTATAACATTTTGCTCCAAAAAGTTTGAACTTTTAACGTGGAGAAATCATAGGGAGAAATGTTTTGTGGTTAATATTCTACTATCCAACAGGTGGCGCTGCACGTTTCCGTTCATTATTTTGTTTGACATTGTCAAGATGGCTGCGGCCGTAACGAGCCGCCTGACTACTGCTGTCTGCAGACAATTTCAACGTTTTGTTACAGTGTCTTCTCACAAACAACCTCAATATGCGACCCAAGCGCTGTCCAAATTTCACTCGTGTCAACAAAGGTTAGTTTTACTTGCTGATTACACGTCGGGGTTAAATGTCAATGCATCATGATATATCCAGAAAGAAAGTAGCATGTTTTAATATGTCACCAATTAATTTAATCTCTTTTCACATATCTCGGAATTTAGACAAATGTATGACTCGTGGTGGTTCAGAAGTCCCATGAATAACAGAGCACTCCACACATCTTGTGTCAGAAAAGGATTGGAAGAATTTTTTGACCTGCCAGAGAACTGGGGTGAACTAACAGTTAAATCAGGTACTAACCTGAATGTTTATTGTTCACAGTTACTATAAGCTGTTGGTTATCTCAAAACCTAGTGTGCTCCTACTTAGCATTTTGGGGCATCCAATACACACACACACACACACACATACATCTAATGTGTGTACATGAATAAATATGAAGGCCACTAGGTTTTGAGATCGACATAAAGATCTACATAATGTTAATATTGTTGTCTCATGATTATTTTTTGTAACCTCATAGGTGCTCCGTGGACTGCCAAACAGCTTAGGGTGAAAAGTAATGAAGACTTACACAAACTTTGGTAATTTTCTTTTTTTTACAGTTTAAAGACTTTTAAAGAAACATTGCAACAAATATTCACCCACATTTCTTTTGAATTTCTAAGGTATGTTCTCTTGAAGGAAAAGAACATGTTACTCACTTTAGAACAGGAGGGGAAACGGCAGTGTGTTCAGATGCCCAGTCCAGAACGCATCAATAAGGTATGCAATGTTAAATCTATATTTAAATGCAGTTTATGTTGATAAAATGGAATAACCTTGAATACCGGGATAGTACCATGATACAGTGATGATGCAGTGCTTCCCATGGTACACTAGTGTTCAAAAGTTAGGGGTCAGTTGGATTTGTTTTAAGAAATGCTTTTATTGCATCAATCAAAAGTGTCAGTAAAGACTTTTACATGGTTACACAAAAATCTAATTCAAATAAATGCATTTCTTTTGAACTATTTATCAGAATCCTGAAAAGAAATGCATCATGGTTTCGACTAAAATATTCACCTGGGGATTCACCCAAAAATGAAAATTGTGTAATTAATTACTCGCCCTTAAGATTTTCATTCATCTTCAGAACACAAATGAAGATATTTTTGATGAAATTTTTATGAAATTCATAAAGAGATTGTAACTAATAATCAATATGAATTGAGCAGTTTAGTCCAAATTTTCATTCATATAAATGAAAGGAAATATTTGCACAACCTGCCAAGTTGTATCTGTTGTATTCTTGGTTTCATGATTTACTCTTTAATGAAATGACAGCCAAAACAAGCAACTCTTAGTTCTGGGGTGAATCTGTGTCTGTTCTATGCTTGTTCAATTCATCAGGTGTACACGGATGACCCTATATCCATTCTGAATTCTTTTAATAGGTTGAAAAGTCAATAAAGCGTCTTGACACTATTGTGAAAGAACGTGAGGATGCTCTGCGCTTACTGCAGACGGGACAAGAGAAAGCTAGACCAGGCGCATGGCGAAGAAATGTCTTTGGCAAAACCTTCTGGTAAGCAAATTAAATGTTTTGCAGATTATTCTCTTTTGCGTAACTCAAATTACGAGCATGTTTGTTCATCAGGTACCGCTTCAGGGAACACCCAATCCCCTGGCACCTTAATTCGAGATACAAAAGGCGGCGATTCTTTGAACCATCACATGTCGCCCCTTACACAAGGTACGTCTCAAGTCTATAGAAAAACGTTACCCCATCAAAGTAACAAATTAACTTTTGTCATTTTAATAGAATAGACATGGTGCGGAGCCCATAAGGGGAAATTATATTTCAAAAACGTTGCATTTTCTTGCAAATATTTTTCATTCTTTGCGAGTGAATTAGGGGCTCTGTAAAAGTTATTTACATTAAATTTATTCAAATAGATGATTTATTGTCAGTTTTTCAGATTATATTTTATATAAACTCTTGCCTCTCTAACAAATGTTATTACATTTCCTTGAAGCACAGATATGTTTAACTCTGCTGTTCTGAATTTTAGGTTAAGCCTTGAAAAATACCTGAAGAGTAAAATGCGGAAAGAAAAGAAAGAAAAGAGAAACCAAAAAAAGCTATCAGCAATGTTTCCAAAAAAGACTGCACATGCATGAGATCATTGAAAAGACTTATCGCATTTAATATTGTCTTTTCAACACAATACTTTTTTTCATTTCTCAGAATATGTTGTACAGTCAAATAATAAATCCAGACTTGTAACAGAGACTGTTTGTGTATTTACCTTTTTCGATTTTTAGGTCTTTCTAAATATGTAAATTATTAGGATTGAAAATCATCCCTCTTCTTGAGTTCAAGAGACACATTAAAAGTATAGGTTTTCCTCAATATGCAAGTCTGAATAGACCAGTTAAAATGGACTAAATATTAAACAAAAGTACAGAATCACCACATTGACATTCTTACCTATTCAAACAAAATGAGAGCAGTTTAACACAAACAATTTTATTCCCAAAAGAGCTGATTTGTTAAAAGCATAACAAACATTTGGTTTCCTGTGGTGCAAAAAAAAAAACTGACCTAAGCACTGATGCAAGTAAGGGGGTCATAATTTCCATGTACCAAAACACATAACCTTGTCACTGTTATTTAGAATTAATCAGGTGGTCAAAAGTTTGTTGCCAAACTGGATATGAAAATATTGTGTGGAGGAGTAGAAAAGAGTGCAACCACATTAAACGGTTTAAAATAAGGTTTGTTTGCACTTAAAATTACAGCAATTGTCCTTGTTAGTTCCTGAGTCCACTAAGAAGGCTTTTTCTACTGGGTGGTATATTTCTTATTTTCATCTCCTCCAGAAGGCAACCTGGTGTTGCAGGAACTGGTTAAGGACACTTCCTGTCAACACACTGTTTCCCACCTTCCTCATACTCCTGTTTAGAAATCCACATTTGCTGGAAAGTTCCCTAAAGGTAAAAAAAAAAAAAAAAAGTCAATTATCATATGATATAGTTATGTTTAATATTGGTGATATTTAAATATATTACTCTGCATCATCTATCTAGCAGTTATCCAGATCATTTTCAAAGTTTCTACAAAATATATTGAAACAACAAGAATATCCACTGGTGTCATCACTTTAGTTTCACCAACAAATCTTGAAGTATGACCAGGCCTCGAGTCAAATTTATTTAGCTCTTCACAATACACATTTCCAAGCAGCTTTACAGAAATAAAGACTTCAGTGGTTTCTCCAAATTCAACTGAAAACAAACTTTTCATGAGTTCTGCAGTCTTAAAATTATTCAACCCCCTGAACCCCTCACAACAGCACAAATCTCTAAAACAGGTGTTGTCTCAAGCACACCTGATGCAACTAAACAAGGGCTTCATTAGTTAGAGCTAGAACACATGACATATCTGAACTGGCTGGGTTTGTTGAGTGTCACTTTTGACTGGATGTTAGAAATATGGGTACGTCAAAAGAATAGTCCAAAAAGTTAAGAGAAGATCTCATCGCCCTTCACAAACAAGGAACAGGATACAAAAAGATAGAGAAGGCACTAAAAGAGACACCGTTGGAAGCATAATTCACAAGTTCAAAAGTTAAAGGAACAGTGGTTACACTACATGGACGGGAAGAAAAAGGCTGCTATCAACGGCTTCAATCTGATTTTTGATAAGGCAGATTCAGAAAAACCCTCAGGGACTGCAAAAGACCTGCAGCAAGACTTGGTGGCAACAGGCACGGAGGTTTCAGCTTGCACAGTAAGGCGGGTACTAAACGCATGCGGTTTCCATGCCAGAACTCCAAGACGTACTCCACTACTGACCCAAAAGCACGAGGAAAGTCGGCTCAAATTGGCTCAAAAATCATAAATACATTTTTGGCCTTATGGATCAAGGTATGTTTGGAGGAAGAAGAATAAAGCATATGCTGAAAAGAACATACTGTCTACAAGGAAACACGATTCCTGACACGTCAATGCCCACGGACCACTGTTTTTTTGCCAAGTTGTAAGGATCACTCAGTATGTTTACATGCACCCTTGTAATGGGATTATGGCAATATTACGAATAAACTTTACCTCATGTAAACGCAATACTTTGATCAAACTAATGCAATTAAGCTCATAATCGTAGTACCTATATTCACATTAAAGTACTTGGCATACGCCGATTTTAATCTCAACAAGCAGGGCATGTATACACCTTTATTGCATTATTACTGCTCTGACCAAAGTGCGCATGTGCTCGGTTCTATACGAATGCGGTGTGTTGTTCACACAACTTCATGAATGAACTCTGTGACTGACATTATTCTAAGTTTCCTCTAGTTCTCTAAATTGCTAAACTGCCAACAACTGCGCAGTCTCTGCTCCGTATCTTCATCCAGATGGCGCGAAGAAAGCAAAGGCAAACCCTGCATTGCAATGTTCATCATGGCGTCGAATAATATCCAGTACATCCATTAAAATGTATTTTGAATTTGATGTGAGTAGATTAACATGCATACTTGTATGCCTATCGGAGTGTGGTATAACCATACTTATTAGAGAATAATCAGAATAATGAAAATTGCAAGTAAACTGGAGTGAAGAGTTCTGCTCGTGTCATGTAAACACCTAACTGCAATTAAGAACTTACCCTGATTATTAAAAATAATCACATTATTGGTGCACATGTAAACGTAGTCACTGTCAAGTCCAACTGCCCTTTTCCCCTACTAAAGCCAGTCACGTTGCAGTATGTCTTGCCTGTTCTTTTGAACAGTTCTCTCTCTGTTCAAACTCACTCTCTCTCTCTCTCTCTCTCTCTCTCTCTCTCTACCTTGGTATTTGTGTGTGATTTATTAGTCAAGAGAGAAAACATAGCATCAGTTTAAGAATTTGACACATTCCTTCTTTTTTTCTTTCATTCTCTACATGTATAACATCATTAATAATAAGAATTATTTTGGCCACAACACTCATGTAGTTGTGACAGCCTTAATAAACTACTCACCAGGGATGCGAGGATGGAGCCGCCAATCCAGGCGCTAAATCTGCGCTCAACAGTTGTGTTATTGGCTATCAATTTCAAGCGCATACTCTGCAGAGATGACAAAACAATTAATGTTATAAAGCACTGAAGCAAAACTGACATTCTAATAGACCTTAGTCAGGGTGGCAGCATTTTGAATTTAACAGATGAAAACGAGGCTGTGAGGGATAGACTTTGTCTTTACTAACTTTTAAAACCTTAATGGGGTTTTTTTGCCTGCTGAAAGTTTTTGTTTTTGTGGAAAGGCATTTCGTCAGCTGAACAATAAGTATGTTACACAACAGTGCACTGCTTTGAACACACTGTATTCTATCCCTCACAGCCTCATTTTCATCCCAGACATATTAAATATGGCGCTACCCTGACTAAGGTCTATAAAGCAAAAATACAAAGTGCCACTTACTGGTGGCGTCTTCTGCGAAAGTTCTCTGTTAAGCCTGTCTGTAAACCCTTGGATGAGAGTGTTTCCTCCTGTAACTACCACACTGCCATACAGACCCTGTCCAAAAAAAACAAAAAAACAAAAAAAAAAACAAGGCCAGCATAATGTCACTTGCATTGGCAGCACAGACACAGGACATGTTAATGAATGTAAAGCAATGTTTTGAAATCTTACTGGTCGAATGTCTATGTCACACATGCCAACACTTGTGGTCACAACATGGCTGACTCCTAGCATGGTGTTCCCTGATAGACCCTGTGAAAATTGAGACTAAAAGTTAATACTAGCAATTTCAGAATAAAACTTGTACAGAGTAAAGAGGATATTTCTTGCCTTAGCATTTGAAGGATCAAATAGACCCTCAGGGATCTTAAGTCTTTCCGCTCCAAAATCACAGTTGTACCCATTAGGCAGCTCATAGTGAACAGTGGGCATTTGGGCAGCTACTCTGTAAAGGGCAGATTGTAACAATGTGTTTTTTCCTTTTCATTAAGATCATAAGTATTTAACATATCCGAAAGCTCAAAATCAAAAAAGCGAATTATGACATATAAACTTGTAAATGCTATATACTGTACAGTTGCGTTCAAAAATTGGTGTCTGTGCAGAATCTGTGATTTTGTTTTTGAAAGTCCCTTGTGCTCACAAAGGCTGCATTTATTTAAATCAAAAATACAGTAAAAACAGTACTATTGTGAAATATTACAACAATTTAAAATAACCGTTTTCTATGTGAATGTATTTTAAAATGTAATTTATTCCTGTGATGGCAAAGCTGAATTTTCAACAGCCATTACTCCAGTCTTTAGTTTCACACAATCTTTCAGAAATAATTCTAATATGAAACATTTCTTATTATACATGTTGAAAAGAGTTGTGCTGCTTAATATTTTTGTGGAAACTGATACAGTAATGTGCAAAAAAAAAAAAAAAAATTTAACTTACTGTTCATCGTATGATGAATCTGACACCTGTAGCACAGAGGCCTGAAAATCCTGTATGACAGTCTGAAATGACAGGTAGCAATATTTCATACATGTTAAAAATGCACTTCAGTTTGTTAAGTAACTTTCACTATTATTCAGTTCCTATCGCTTACATTACACATATAGTTATGCCATGAACGGGTAACTTGAGGTAGTTTCTCTTTCTTCTTCCAACTGGCAGGGGCTCCTTCACGAACTGAATCCTTGAATGAAAAATTCAATTCATTTTACTTTCTCCCCACCACCTCAAAAATGTAATAAAAATTGTGATGATAGTATGCATAAAATAAAAGACTAAACTTCAGGTCTCACCTTTGATGCAATCATATACGGAGGTACTATTTCAACACCTAACTCTTGGAACAACTCTCTACATTGCATACTCATGAAGTCACCAGCAAGAGGAGACTTTACAATGCCTGGAAGATCATAAAACGCACATTATAGAATATATACATAAATTACAATAATATATACATAACAAATATATTTTTAATGACCCTTATGGCTTTAAAAAAAGCATCAAAGGCTATATTCATGATAAAATAAATTAAATAAAAACTAGATAGACTAGACTAAAAATTAAACAAAAATGAATGCCATTAATATTTTGTAATGACTGTATACAACATTACAATAACAAAATCATTTAGTTTAAAATTTGATAGAAATTCTAAAAAAAATTCTCTGGTGTAAAAACATATTAATGAAATGTGTCAATTTAACTGCAGTAACATTAAAAACAGTAAAATATGCTTAAAAAAAGACTAAGTGATTCAAATTACCTTGTTGTAGAACATAACCATCATGCACCGGAATAGCTGTTGTGTGTGTTGATCCACTATCTAAAACTAAACCTGTGGATCGCCCATTGGCAAACCTGGAATACTGAGTAAAGGATTCAACATTTCATGTTCCTGCTGGCCTTTTAAGATGAATACCCTGCCTAAATTTTAAATTTAATGGTGTATGTGTAATGGTGTACACTTGGCATGTTCGGTTTGATTAAAACGTACCCTAGTGCGATTGCTCTGGTAGTGTGGTTCATTTAAATAAGTGTGAACGCTGCCATCTGAACCCTGGTGTGCACCAAACAAGCGGGACGAGACCGCTGAAAAGATGAGTCTCTGTCCACTTCCAAACAAACTCTGGTGCGGTTCAAATGAAATGTGAACGCAACACGGACCAAAAACATGTAAACAAACCAAAAAACGGAACATGATGTCTCAAGATGCAACCCTAAAAAGGACAGAATGCTCAAGCGTATCAAGTTTTTTTCTCGTCATAGTCGCAATGTTGCCCATCACAGTTTGGTACAGGCATCAGAACCACGTCTCCATGCAGAAGATCTTTGTTTGTGTGTGTGACAAAGGGATTACTGTCGCTGTTTTCACTTCTTTACACATTTTGTAAGCTCTGCACGAGGTCAAAATATGTATGCAGGCTAAGTACATACGAGGAGCATATTTAGCCCAGCACACAGCATTGTTTTGGATGTTCGGCAAGTTCCATTGTGTAATATACTTAATAAAAGCCGACCAGTCAGGTTTTGAATGAATCCCTATGCCGTTAGGGTCGGTGTTAAAATGCTAATGTGAACGCTGAGTGGACCAGGACGAATTTTCTTTTTTTTGGTCCGGTCCAAATTAACCGAACGTCAAGTGTGAACACACCCTAAATCAACTATTATC
Organism: Siphateles boraxobius; assembly: GCF_051911475.1. Taxonomy (NCBI): domain Eukaryota; kingdom Metazoa; phylum Chordata; class Actinopteri; order Cypriniformes; family Leuciscidae; genus Siphateles; species Siphateles boraxobius. Next base: position 18,342,702 of record NW_027509042.1, read on the forward strand.
ATTCCTCTGTTACTGTACAAGTATTATCCACCTAAAGCAACTCTAAACACACAACATTGTCTTCTACAAAGATCTGGATCTTCAGCTAGCCAATTAAAATGAAGGATACGCAGACAGGACAGCAGATTTACACAAGAAGAAAGCAGGAATGTTGTAATGCTCAAACATTAGCTCAGTCAGCTTCTCTCTCTTCGCTCGTGTGTTCCACTGCAAGATGAAGAAAATAAGATCACAGGAAGTTGAGTAAAGCATACTAGCAGATGACACACGTATTATGTGATCCATAAAATCAACATACCGAGGCCTCTGACATCAGGACTGGATGCAGACTGGGCTCTGATTTGAAGTGCATTTTGTAGGTGTGATCTAAAATGGCTTGGAAACTGTCCCAGTCCTCAACTTCAGAGAGAAAAACAGTAAAAATTATGTAAAAACTGAAATACCTGTAAGGCAAATTATTGTTTGTATATTTTCTTCATTTTTAATTTAAAATAAATGCATCTCCGAGCTGATATGCAATAGGAAAAAGGAGAAAAATAAGTTCAGAAAAAGGCAGATTCGAACTCGAGTCACCCTCCACAAAAACTTACTCATCCCATTTTTGAGAGGTGACATGACCTCCATGTTCTCTCTAGGGACCCTGAGCTGGTTAGTGTCGATGTAATAGGTGGTGCCGCTCTGCTTTCCCTTCTCTCCATCTGTCTCCATCGGTGTACTGCCATCCTCCCGGTCCAGAGTAACACCGATCACAGTAGGAAAATCAGCCTACAAACCACAAAACATTTACATTTTTGCTCAGAACTTATGTTTTTCAGCGTTACCACCAATACATGGATTATGGATCCATCTTACTGTTCACACCTTGGGACAATCCTCTCCTGCATATCCAGCTCTCACAGAGTATGAGCCCATGTCAAAGACAAGAGCTCCAACTTCATCTGTGTTGAATAAAACATGTCCAAAGAAAAACAGATGAGGATACAACTAAAGGGAAAACACGTTCAGTATTCGTTAGATGAAATGACAATACTGTGGTCAAAAAAATACAAGTGAGTCTGTTATAATACATGCATCGTCCTCCAACTTTATTTTTATTAACTACGCACTCAATTAGCAATATTCATCTGTACTCTGCATCTATTAAGCATAAAAACCCGAAACGTGGGCTCCAGTTTAATTTTCACAAAATAAGAAAATAAATAATCATATCATGCTAGTTTGATGGCTAGCGAGCTCATAAACGTGGCGCATTCATTCATTTGATTCTCCCTCCAAAATCGCACTTACCTCCGCCATAGACTCCGCCACTCATTTTTAAGTCTGATAAATACTGATAGAAGATAACTACTTGATTTGTCACCTTTAAAGCGGGGATATAAAATAAGAAACGTAAGATTCGTGTTTTCACTATCACAACAAAGGAAACGAATCAGACATCTTTGTCTTGGAGAAGATTATGGTGGCTTGCGCTTCAGGTACATTTAGCAGCGCCACCAATCGGCCAGGAGGACGTGTAACTACTGAATGTATGAACCATATGAACACACTAAAACAAAATCAGGGCTCTCAAGTGTCACGAATTGAGCGTGACAGACAGTCACTCATTTCGGTCTTTTGTCACGCTCTCCCGCCACACATTGTATTTCTCACGCTGAAAAACTATTTGTAATATATTTAATATGCCGCCGCAGCGCCCAAAAATCTGACCGCGCCGCTCTCACTGTGGAACCGGCAGGAATCAAGCGCGTCTCCTCTGGTGTTGTTCATCGCGCTACACAATAGCCAATCAGAATATAGCACTATTGTATCTGGGTAAGATTTAACGCAAAACCAATGAAAAAAAATGTATCCATTCGCCCCCCTTTGTTACATTTAAATGAAAATGTAACAAAGTAACAGTAAAGTAACATTTGAGGCAACTTATTCAAATTGTCCGGGTTCCACAAGGGTGTTTTGCAGTGAGCAGAATCATTTTGCGTTCCCCAAAGAACCCCGGTTATGGAAGTAAAACAATTACAATGTTTCTGAAACAACAACAACAACAACAAAAAACGTTGTTGAATTGCACTACTTGAAAAAATATGCATTACATTAGGCTGCTTGCTTTTTAATGCATTGTATTTCTAGGGCTTGCATTTTTATGGGCTGAAATTCAACATTGTTGTATATCTAAGTTGTGAATATTTAAATTCAAAACATTTAACACACGTTTTCATTATTAAAAATTCAGCAATCCATATTCACCTTTCAGATTTCACTTCCAAATTATTCATTCTGTTTAAAAATACAACCTATAATATTCGAGAGTCAATTTTCAACATTTGACATCCGGGAACGGCAGGAATATCAGTAGATTGCCGATTGATAATCTCCATATCTGTTAGTCAACTTCACCAGCAGGGGGTGCAAGCGGCTGTTGACAAAAACCACTACAGCAACGGGTGAGAGTCATTCATTCATAAAAACAAAGAAAATATATACTTTTAACTTTTAAAGAAAAAATATACTTTTGAGTGTGTAGCAAAAGAGTAGGCAAGCTTTGGGACATACTATCATGCCACCTTTAACGGACAGATCTGTTGCGTGCATCCTGTCACCGTAAACTGCCCTGTCAATCATCTCACAGAGTTAAAATCCTCCATTCAAACTAATTAGTTTTCCTCGGAGAGAAATGTAGTAGCACGTCCATCTGCCAGTTGTGGGTATTTCATGCGGAGACTCTCCTCATGTGATGATGCATTTAAAAGGTAATGGGTAAACGTATCGTTACAAAAGTTCACAATGCTGCTGCAGATGCAATATAATGTAGACAACGTTGTATAAATACATTTTCGTCAGGTTATATACTGATAATTAATCACTCAAACCTCTTTATCCAACTCTCTCTACATAACCGCCGTACTCGCGCGTCCTCCATGACCATGTCGTAGTTTTTTTAACACTTTTCACTCGTGTTTGTAGTTCTAACCGAATCCTCGTCCAACGCGCGCGCGATGTGTAGAGTGTGCATCGATCTGCACTTCGAATTCTGACCGGAAATAGTAGACCATCCGGGTCTCTTTGGAACACTCATTTGAACATACTACGATTTGGGACGTAGGCCTACTAATTCTATTTTCGAATACTATTTAGGACGGATAGTTTGCGAATTGGACCTGGGCCAGTGTACAGAAATGGAGAAAGCTGTAGAGCTGGGGTCGGCAACCTATTTGTCATAAAGTGCCATTTTTAAGTTTCCGAGTTCACCCCCCCCCCCCCCCCCCCCCCATGTATAAAGTATAAATAAACATAAACATATTTTAAATATTCGTAATGGCTAACACAGAAATAGTACAGAAATTTAAATGTTTCTCATGAAATTTGTTTTAGATTTGTCATCTTTGTTTTCAGGCCTAAATTAGACTTTGAAGGACAGATTGGACCTGGTCATTCGTGTTTTTACTGACTTCTTTCAGTTTTGTTAAAAGTGTTACACTTCCACTTGGCAACATAACTGCATCTCACTACTTTTAATGAAGACAACTGTGTGTTGAGCTTCAGAACTTTCAGTTTCATTTGCGCCAGTTTGCACGTCGGCTTGCTGAAAGGATGCGTGTTGCAGCTGCGCTGTCATATCTATAAACCGGGAGGAGTAAAATTTACATTTGTGACTTCAACAAGCATATATAATGCATATATGCATTTTGATCATTTTCATCTGGAATATGTAAAAGTGTGCTCTCAATCAGAGGGCATTTGTCTCACGATTGGATAGATTTCCAATCAGAGAAAAAACATGAAGTGATCAGGTACGCATGAACGGAGTTTCCAGATGCATCGCAGTCATTTTAATATATGTTTAATAAGGACTCTATACACTTGGTTGAAATTTATAGAATTAACTATTTACAGCGGAAAGAGCTTTAAGGTGTCATTTGGATAACTTGTTTGCGCTGATGACCACTCTGACCAATGGTTTGTTAGAGCTGCACGCTTTCATTCATTGAGTTGTGCAGTTTAATACTCACACTTTAATAATATTAATAACTCCTAACTTAATAAAACAAGCTGTTACTACAAGGAATTATTACATCAATATGTAGATCTGTAGGTGGGAGGTAGGCTACTTTATCTGAATGAAATACATACACCCCTCTCGCGCTTGCTTGCGTGCCAGCGATTAACCCTCCGCGTGCCAATGTTGGCACGCGTGCCTTAGGTTGCCGACCCCTGCTGTAGAGTATTTGTGATGATTATCAGGTCCAGTACGTATATGGAAAAGCTGATAAAGATACAACAGCTGTGTTTACATTTAAGTCTTCACAGTTAGTTTTGTAGGCCTATGTGTAAGCAGCTTTTTAAAAAGTATTAATTATGCATCAAACAATATGCAGACATAAAGGACAGAACAGATAAAACTTCTATAGGAATGAAATTATATCAAATATAGGCAAAGTTTAACAAAAAAAATTTAAAAATATTCTAACTGACCCCCCAGCGCGAGTTTTTCAAGGCGACAGTTATTTAGAACTTGTCACTTTAATGTTTCCATGGTAACGCGTCAATGCTTGTCACGTGACACACCGCAACCACAACACAGTGCTGAATGGATGATGATCTGCTTTTATGTATTTTTTCCTTTTTTATTAAAAATATACACAAATATATTATCTATAGCATGAAACACTAATATTCCGATTGTCAAATATGGGCAAGTGGATGTGTTTTGTTGTTTAAACACCTTTATAACGATCGCGTTAGTTGAGCTGTATGCGCAATGGGCGGCGCCATGTTAGTTTGTTTCACAGTTCAGAGAATCAACCTGTTGGATTTACAACACGTCAATTCCTCCACTTCTCACGAAATACATGAAAGTAAGTGGCAGGTGAACTAGAAGAATAGGGTAAAATGTAAAGCTACTTACACAATGTTTATCTGATATAATAAAAGTTTCGTCTTATTATATTATGGAAAGGATTATTATTGCCGCTTCCATAGACATCAGTGTGTATTTAAAAAACTCAAAATCATTGTTTTGCTAGTACTTATGTGTATTTAAGTGTCTGAAACCTAAAATAAACATTATGTGGTTGAAAACACTCAATAGTTGCTCAGTGTCAGTCAACGTGCGAAAGCACGTTTGAATTTAGCAGTTGATCAGTGATACACTGACCGTTCTAATCACACCGGTGTGATCGTAGCTCCAGGGACCAGCCAAGACTGATCACACCGGTGTGATCGTACGTGCGAAAGGTTTGGGTAACTAAACACTAAAACAACTTTTTTAGTTAATGATCTGTAAGAATGGAGCTTCATAAATGCTGATCATTGATTCCAGTAATTTTTTTGACATTTGGGTTTAAAAGTGTTTTAATTCTACAATATATGGTTTAAAAACATCTGAGTGCTGCCCTCTTCAGGTTGAACGGTGGCTACTGCAGTTGAATTTTCATATTGGATGTTTGCGGTGGTTCGTGACGTAGTGATTGCAGGTGACGTAGGTTCCATACAGAGAGATGAGTCTCAGGTGCACGCCCCCCTCAGCTGCCATCCGCCCTTTTCCAGCATTTTACAAATATTGCCAGTGGGTGGAGTCAGGCTCTGACCAGGGGTTTAGTTACCCTTTAAATGTTAAATCTGAGGTAGAAGACCTAATATAAAGAAGATATATTTCTCTCGGTTGTTTAGTTTTCTTAACTTTTATATGCGGCGCTATTCGGCAGAAGATTCACTCAATACGCCATTCTCCAGGATTCCCATGCGGCCAGGACACTAAACGCTTAATGGACTAATACAGTGAAATAAAAGACCAAATTCACACCAATTGGGGATGCAGGCAGATATAGGAACGGGCAAGCAGACTCAGAATATGAACGTAACGTGCAAAATTTCACGCTGAGCAAGATCTTAAACTTTTTACACCAAGTACCACCTCGGAAAATATTTGGCTCTCCAAGTAACTTACCACCATAATAATATGAAAATACAGTAGCGTAGTAGGCCTAACTATTCAGCTACAGTTATGCACAGCTCAAACATGAGGCAGTTTTATTTCTAATAAGAATATTTATTATTGCCAGCCACTTTAAACATTGTAAAAACACAGTTTGAATATTAACACTGCACTGTGCTACTTACTTTTTAACTAAAATTGTTCGGATTGAGCTGATCTGCAACGCGCCGGGAACTACGCTATCACGCTGAAAGGTCACACTCGATGTCGCCGGCGCAAGTAGCGCCCTATTGTTTACAAAGCGACTAATACAATTTGAACTATCCTCCTTCACACGGTCGCTTTGTAAAAGGTTGACAGTAAAAGAAAACAAACCGGGGCCTCGTTTGTCATTAGTCACGTGATTTTCACGTTAATAACACAAGCCTCGAATTGCGACTTCGTCTGGCATGCCCATTTTTTCTCGACACAAGCTCCGGCGCCTCGGTTCAAATGTCACAGGTGTGACCACTGCAGACTGTTTTCCATGATATATATGTCCTAGATTGGCAGTTTTTGTGCTTTTATATTCAATTGACGGTTTATATACAAAAATGGGTACAAGCTTCAACCCCCACACCCCCAGTCTCAAAATAGAGTGAGCACAGACAGCTATGAAAGCAAAAATTTAACAAGGCCTCCCTGTCACCACTGAGCTAATCTTACCGTTGAATGTGGGAAGGAAGGAGGAATGATTAAATACCAACACATCAGAACACCATTTCATGCCCTTGCCCTCAGCCTCTGAGCTGTCGCTTTATTAACACCATGTATAGGATGACTCCTGTAGATGACTCTCCTATGGCTTGCCACTCTTCTCGTTTGGAGAGAGAAAAAGAGATGGGTGTTTATAGTTTATACAAGTTTAGAGAGAGAGATTTTAATTTCCTTAAGTAGCCAAAGAAAACACACACCTTTATGAGATACAAGCTAAAAAGAACTAAAGACAGAGTATGATAAAACACACATTAAGTGTACAAACATTTTAGTCCAGATCAGTAAGCTATGATTGGCTAAAAGGGCTCTCCTCCGATTGGTTCCCTTTTTCAAATAACCAATTGGAGGAGAGCCCTTCTAACCAATCAGAGGCGAAAAAGGCGGTACCTTCCCCTACCATCCTGGGAAGAAAAACATTTGCCCCCGGGAGCAGTAAAATTGAAATCTGATTGGCTGATTAAATCTGACTGATTATCTGATTGGTTAAAGCAACGGTTTCTTTCCATTCATTTTAAGCTACAGGCGCCCGCACTGTCGATTCTGAAGGCCTCAAGGCAGATTTATTTTACCCTGGCAACACATGATGGCTGAAATATATCCAATATAATATATTGAATAAAAGTGCTAAATTAAATATATAATACTGGAAGCAGCGCAGCCAAGAGAAAAGCTGTGAGATTAAGCGAATGGACTATTGGGAATAATTTAATACTCATTCTTGGAAAAAATATTTTAAAGTTCAAGTCAGTGATTCTGATAGTGTTTAGGCCAGGGTCTAAATGTAACTTAATTAGAATAAAAAGTATATATATATATATATATATATATATATATATAATTTTTTTTTTTTTTTTACCTTGAATCAGAGTACAATTATTCAGTTTCATTTAATCATGTAAATTTTTCAAAGTGCTATTCCTCGTAAATTTTACAACCCTTTTCCAGTTAATGAATTCATTTTTACTTATGTGTTTGTTTGCTTGTTCATTTATTGCTGTAATATTTGTAATTTTTATTCTATTCATCCGCTTGCATTTAGTAATTTGTATCAGTCTAACTCATTGAAGTCCTGGATGCTGCAGTTCAAAATAAGTCTAAATCAAAACATCACAACGAAACAGTTCAACAAGTACAATACTCTACTTTCATAAGTATACTTTCATTTACTATTCATATAGTTCATATTTACTTTTTATAAGTATTTCTACTAAATATTTGGCATAGCAAATGTTTTTAACCAATATACCTTCCATTTCATTTATATCAACAGTTACGATAAACTCAACACATGTATTCACAAATGTAATTGCTAACAATTTATTTTTCTTTTGAAATGCTAATCATTCAGCATCATAAATAGAAATAAAATAAGACCATGAACAAATGGAAAAAACTTACTGTTCCTTCACTGTTGAAATTCTTAGTAACACTCCCATTCAACATGTCATTATATATGTTTTTTACATATTTCTGTCAAAAAATGTAGACATTTATGTTGACTGACTGGAATATCTAGAATGCTCATGATTAATAATGAATAAAGCTTCTCTCAACCTTCATACTGTTGTTCTATTGTGCCATCTAATAACAATCCACCCGGTTATGTTATTTTGTGTATATTTTTACAGTGATTCACTGAGGAAAAACTAACACAAAGTTACTAATTTCCACATTTTGAAAGGTTCCCTCTGAAATTTCAAATGGATTTGTAGAACAGCCATTTTTTTAGGATTAGTCAAAGAGACTTTCATGTTTTCTAAGCTGCATTTGTCTTTGGTTGAGAGTTATCAGCTATAGAAAACTCACCTTTTTTTCTTCATTCCTGCTTTTGAAGAGCTTTACTCCTGCTTTACTGTTAAATTATTTGTTCATTATTCAATCTTTATTCAAACAACCAAAACAGCCTAAAAAAATTATCATTTCTATTAATAATTTCTATTACTTGCATGAGCTCAAAGGAATTCTTGTTTGGCAAGTAATTTTGTTTTTCCTTGTAATGGAGAGATAACACTATGGAAAGCACTATATGTTGAAGAACTACATTCAGCAATCATATTTCTCATTTGCACAAACACTCATAGAATTAGGCTTCATTGTATCACATGATCTTTCACTGTCCCACATATGACAACATTAAACATCTTATATGACTCTAAAGGCTAAATGCCTTAAATATAAACAGTAATTGGATAAGTTGAGTTGATAATAGATTAAACAAATAGGCAGATGCAGTTTTTTGAGTGATCTCACTGTCTCTACAGAGGTATGCTACATCTTTTATTTTTTACATCCCTATGTGCCCATAAAGAACTGAGACGCCGTGTCCTCAATCACATGGACTGCTATCAGTCTGTCTATGGAGTAAACAACTCAAGCCAACAATAAGATTTAAACAGGAAAAATATAGTAGCTCACATAGTTCTGTTTTCATATGCAAACACACTGGCTACTTGAAAGCTTTGTCATATGTACATGCAAAAAGAAAGCGTTGTGGACGTAGTGGTTAACAAGGATGAAAACATTTTAATGTATCAGTTTCAGATTATAGACCGGAAACAAACAATATATTTAACATATAATGAAATGTGGAAGGTATACAAATCTCTATGAAGTTTTTCAAATGCCCAGATTTCACACACAGGCCACACACAAACACACTTGCAGTTTTCTGTTCTTACATTCTGCTGCAATTATTTTATTTTACTATGTAAATACAATTTATCACAATACAAATACATGAATGTATTGACATTTATGAAAAGAAGGTGCATAAATCACCTGGTTTGTGTAAGCTATCCATGTGTTATGCTTTCACTGTACATGGGGACTGATTTGCGTGACGATCTGGAAGGCTGTGTATAGTCATACACAAGATAAAAGACTCATGACTGTGATCACTTCAGATCTATTGGTGTACTAAAGTCCAGTTAAGGACTCAAACAATTTTTTTTCAAAAAGTGAAATATAACCTAAATGGAAAGTGCTGAACAAATGCTGATATTTACGTATCAATCTTTATGCATGTCATTAAATATTTTAGTAAGAATCATATATATATAGCCCTACCATTACATTATATGCTGTTGACTCGGTTGTTACGTTTATATTGTTGTTTTTGTTCTTTAATGTTTACTTTTTGTTTGCCTGAAAACTATGAACATATTATTGTTGGTAACATGCCGTTTTTATAGGAGTACAATAATATAATAATAATAATAATAATAATAATAATATAATTTACATTATTTAAATTATTATTAACTGTCAAATGCATGACAGCTGGTCATGTGATGTCAACATGGCTACGCCCATAGAGATTACTCGTTACGTGTAGAACAATGTAGCTTTTCTAGAAATCTTTATTTTATGTGAGTGTACATCTTTTTAATCTTTCTTCTCAAAAGTCATGCTCAATTTCATTTGAAAAAAAAAATACATTTCACTGAGTGCACCACTGACATAGTGACAATGTGGTGTAGCTCACCTCATATCCGCTGGGTGTCTGTCTCGAGTGAACTCGTGAGCGCTGTTTATATGAGCGCGCACACGACGCGCGCACGGCTAGAGAAACAGCAGCAGGATGGCGAGCAAGGACACAACACAGAGTTCCCCACATCCAACACGAACAAAATCATCATGTGTTGGACTTTTGCGCCTTTTATTTATTGCATTTATTCACGTGGCACAGGCGAACAAACAAGGTAACCTCCTGAAACGCGCCGTGTGTTTTTCAGCTGTTTTTCGGCAGTGTTTATGGGTTGTAACGTTATGTATACCGCGGCTCCACTGCAAGCTAATGACTGTTAGCTTCCAGCCTTAGCGCGTCAGGGAACACAATAAAGTATGTAGTCATGTCTTATCCACAATGTTGAATTCGCAGTTCTGGGTTAGATGACATGCGACTGCTCTGATTGTTTTTATTTTCTTTACGTAAAGCTTCCGGATAATAGTGTTCAGAGACATTAGTTTAGCTTAAGTATTTAAGCTAACAGGCTTAGTCATATTACATTAGCTATCACAGTAAACCTGTCTGAAGTTACTCTCAAAACGAAACTAAACAATGGCTAAAGTTAATGTGTTACAGAACTCAAACCTGTCAAGGATAGGGTTTATCCTTTATAATAACACGTTTAATGAATCTGTAGCCTACATGGCTGACTACTTATTAACCGTTTTAGCTAATGTGGGTTTGGTACTAAACGGCTAAGTTTTACCCTGTAAATAACGTTCATGATGTTTTATACATTAAAAGATCGTTTAGCAGCTTCATGTGGGTAAATTAGAGGAAGGTCGCAAATAAAGTGTTAATGTGAGAGTTTCGTTTCTGAGGCCCAGTCTGTCAGTGACATGTCAACTAACTCAGAGAGGGAGGAGTTGACTGCATACTGCAAGTTGATGCAAGTTTTTAGGATATATCTTCTTGTTGCATCAAGCAAAGTTAAATACAGTAGCATTGCATGTTACTGGTTGTGAGCAGTAATTTGTTGTTAAGCAGTTTGTCATATTGAAATTGAGTTGTCTGATTGCGTTTGATGGTTGGAGCATACTGAATTAAATTAGAGGTTCTCAGAAATTACACTAAAAAATCTTATCCAAGTGCAGAACGCTTGCAGTGGTTGCAAATGAAATAGTAAGCAGTGCACTCTGGCACAATCATCAAACCCTTAGACGGGGCAGATGACCCAGTAAATACCAGAGCTGCAACCAATTTTTTTTGTTTTTGTGCCTGTATTGAAATGACACTGAATGTCAATAGACAATTTAAAAGATAGTTACCCAAAAATGAAAATTCTGTAATTGTTTACCCGTCCTATTGTCGTGAGTAAACCACAAAATAAATATTTTGAAGGATGTTGGTAACTAAATAGTTTTGGCGACCAAAATCAAGTCATACAGGGTGATATGAGAATAGATAATGGATGACAGAATTTTCCTTTTTGTGTGAACTTTTCCTTTGAAGGACTTGTCAGTAGTCAGTGAACGACCATTGTGGGCTTTTCATTGTCCAACATCAATGTCTATAGAATATTTTGACTCGTGCACACTGCACAGTACGTAATAATGACTTATTTTACACAATACTCAAGCAATTTCCCTACAAAGGCAAAACGCTGTTACACATTTTGTCAAAAGGAAGTTAGACTCTTGGTCTGTGATTTGTTCTGTGGTACAGGTTTGGATCTGCTATTGGGGAACTTAATATCAAATCAGTTTGATCAAAAAGACATTTCAGCCATTTTCCTTTATTCTAGTTTTGTCATAGATGCTGCTTTTTCGGGGTAGAATCATCCATTGTCAAGATTGTCTGTGGATTTTGTGACGGACACTGGGAGTAAACCCAGGGAGGCAAAACATATTGAACGATTAATTGCCCTGGCCGATTGATCACTCTATAACTACTACTAGTTAGGGACAGCAAAAACACACCATGCTCCGACTCATGCTTTAGCCCTGTAGATCAATGAAGGGCACGATCTTTGCCTTTCAGAGAAGACATGTCTCTCTTATCCATAATCCCTGGCTTACTCTGCTTCTTTTGCCTGGGCACTGGGGCAATCCAAATGTCGTTTTAGAGCTTTAATGTGCATTTGCTCTTTTGTGATTATAGTTTCTATTATTGGTTCTGTCTGTGGTTTTTGTCAGAAATTTTGCGAAGGATATGCTATTTTTTTACATATTGTGAGCAAAGAGACATGATAAAATAATCTACAGCTTTGAATGAGATATCCAATTCTTAAAAAGTCAGTTATCAGTCATTGCGTTTGTAAGTACAGTGTTTTATTGTCATTGTGAAACACTTATAGTCTAAGCCAAGTGACAGAGTAATAAACCTATTACTCACTTTTTTTTGTTGAAAGTTTCTAAATGGACCTAATAGCTACAAAGAGGCTGATCAGGCCACACAGAGGCTTGAGCAGATGGGTTAGAGCTCTTCGGGAAGCATGTGTGAGTTAAGTGTTCTCACTCTTCCCTGGGAATGAATGCACCACTATTTAATTTACTGTGTCAACCCAGTTATTGACTGAAGAGACTCGCTGAGCACATTGAGTGTATTTTTTTTCCTTTTATTTCAAGGAGGAATGTGTTTAACCCTTTGGCTTATTATCTTCATAATGAGACAATAATCCAGTTGTTAGTGACATCACACTAGGCATGTGTCAGTAAAGCAATGACTGTAAATCTTTGTAATGACAATCGTGTGTGTGTGTGTGTTTGGTAGGGGTGTAACAGTTCAAATTACTCATGGTTAGTTTTTTATCATGATTTATCATGGTTTGGTATGTGGTATGTACAGGGGGGAAAAGGGACTACTGTCAAATAAAAAATAAAGAAAATAAACAAATAATCAAACTACAAGGAATATCACAAATAAATAATTTTCATATTGCATTTTTTTTATATTAAAATTTAAAGCAAATACTGGTAAAAATTACCAACAACAATCACATTCAGAAAGAAACACTTTATGGCATACATAGATACCATAAAACATACTTTGACAGATGTTAGCATGTCAAAAAACACAGGTTTGATCAGCATTACCTATCTAATCCGTGAGGATATTTAGGCTGATCACATAGCGCTGAAAAGACTAATCCAGTGCTAATCCATTACTCCACATCTTTCTTAAACCGCATCAAAGCAAGTGTGGCAAACAGGCAAATGTGTCAGTAAGTAGCCGAAACAAGAAATGATGGGCCATGGTGGGTAAATTCAGCTTTTTTTGCAATATCCAGTGCCTTCAGCTGGATGACGGCTCTGGTTATGGGCAGCCACAGCCCCTCATTTACTTTTTCGCTAGGCTACGTACTGGCACACTTGGCTGCATATTCTTCGAAGCTGCCACTTTTATCGCAATAAGTTGGTATATTGGTACTTTTACGTTTCTGTTACTGTTAGCATTTTTAAGACTGTCTTTTTATGCTCGCCATCTAACATTACACTCTGACACACTGTATTTCTTGGCTTCTCAATGAGAGTTTGACTCCGCAGTGTTTATCAGTCCTGGCCTGGATGGAACACTCGTTTTACTCATATTTGGCGCTCCCTAATTGTTGCGGGTGTATTATTGACATATAAAAGTTTAGACCCCAAATATAAGACGACCCTATTTTTTCGGATGAATTTCCAAGAAAAAAAAACATTTTTGTTATATTTGGTACAATACGATATGTTTTTACATATATATATATATATATATATACAGGTCATTCTCAAAAAATTTGCATATTGTGATAAAGTTCATTATTTTCCATAATGTAATGATAAAAATTAAACTTTCATATATTTTAGATTCATTGCACACCAACTGAAATATTTCAGGTCTTTTATTATTTTAATACTGATGATTTTGGCATACAGCTCATGAAAACCCAAAATTCATATCTCAAAAAATTAGCATATCATGAAAAGGGTCTCTAAACGAGCTATTAACCTAATCATCTGAATTAACTAACTCTAAACACCTGCAAAAGATTCCTGAGGCTTTTAAAAACTCCCAGCTTGTTTCATTACTCAAAACCGCAATCATGGGTAAGACTGCTGACCTGACTGCTGTCCAGAAGGCCATCATTGACACCCTAAAGCAAGAGGGTAAGACACAAAGAAATGTCTGAACAAATAGGCTGTTCCCAGAGTGCTGTATCAAGGCACCTCAGTGGGAAGTCTGTGGGAAGGAAAAAGTGTGGCAAAAAACGCTGCACAACGAGAAGAGTTGACCGGACCCTGAGGAAGATTGTGGAGAAGGACCGATTCCAGACCTTGGGGGACCTGCGGAAGCAGTGGACTGAGTCTGGAGTAGAAACATCCAGAGCCACCGTGCACAGGCGTGTGCAGGAAATGGGCTACAGGTGCCGCATTCCCCAGGTCAAGCCACTTTTGAACCAGAAACAGCGGCAGAAGCGCCTGACCTGGGCTACAGAGAAGCAGCACTGGACTGTTGCTCAGTGGTCCAAAGTACTTTTTTCGGATGAAAGCAAATTTTGCATGTCATTCGGAAATCAAGGTGCCAGAGTCTGGAGGAAGACTGGGGAGAAGGAAATGCCAAAATGCCTGAAGTCCAGTGTCAAGTACCCACAGTCAGTGATGGTCTGGGGTGCCATGTCAGCTGCTGGTGTTGGTCCACTGTGTTTTATCAAGGGCAGGGTCAATGCAGCTAGCTATCAGGAGATTTTGGAGCACTTCATGCTTCCATCTGCTGAAAAGCTTTATGGCGATGATTTCATTTTTCAGCACGACCTGGCACCTGCTCACAGTGCCAAAACCACTGGTAAATGGTTTACTGACCATGGTATTACTGTGCTCAATTGGCCTGCCAACTCTCCTGACCTGAACCCCATAGAGAATCTGTGGGATATTGTGAAGAGAAAGTTGAGAGACGCAAGACCCAACACTCTGGATGAGCTTAAGGCCGCTATTGAAGCATCCTTGGCCTCCATAACACCTCAGCAGTGCCACAGGCTGATTGCCTCCATGCCACGCCGCATTGAAGCAGTCATTTCTGCAAAAGGATTTCCGACCAAGTATTAAGTGCATAACAGAACATAATTATTTGAAGGTTACCATTTTTTTTTTGTATTAAAAACACTTCTTTTATTGGTCGGATGAAATACGCTAATTTTTTGAGATAGGAATTTAGGGTTTTCATGAGCTGTATGCCAAAATCATCAGTATTGAAACAATAAAAGACCTGAAATATTTCAGTTGGTGTGCAATGAATCTAAAATATATGAAAGTTTAATTTTTATCATTACATTATGGAAAATAATGAACTTTATCACAATATGCTAATTTTTTGAGAAGGACCTGTATATATTTAAAGCTCCATTTTCAAAGTTCAGTAGCTACTTCAGTATCTGGTTTATCTTGACATGGTTTATATCTTGACCTTTTATCTTCTTGTGACATGTGGGTTCAGCAGTTATAGCTGTTAAAATAGCAGAATGTGTGTCCAGATGTCAGCATGTGAAAATTGTGGAATATCTAAATGTGAAAAATAAAACCTCTTTCTATCAAGGTCTTGGTTTAACAGATGCCTGAGAAAGGGAAATGGTTGATGCTCTATCTAGAGATGTTCAATTGCTGTTGCATAATTCTGTTCATGTGTGCAAAAGCACATAGTGTTCTAACTTTTCAAGGCCTATGATCTCACACAATGTTAGGGTATCGTTGAGCATTGAAATGTTTAAATGTTCTGTCATTGATTCGCCTGCTTCAGTTTCTTTCCAGTGCTGATTGAGTAAAATATCAGTCAGTGTCATATACAATGACCTGAACTACAGTTATTCATAGGTTTGTCTAAAAGGAATTCATCAAAGGTGTGTGTACATGACCAAGAATTATTTTCCGGAGTAGCGTGTTGTTTTTGCTCGTTCAGTAGCAGCTCACTCCCTCCAACTGTCTCTCTACAAAGCCAATAGTGAAGGGTCTGACACACATTCCTCATAATACAACATCCATGATTGTCTTCTGGTATTTAAAACGTATGTGCAGAAGCCACCTTTGTTGAAAAGGAACACAAGAGAAGCCTTAGGTAGATTTGTTTGTCATCCCTTTGAATGGTGTGGTATTGTTAGCATGTTTGACCAAGCATCAGATTAAGAACTGAGATTTCCATGGACTTCCACTACAAGCTTTATGTATACTATATAAAGCGCAATGCAAATTGATTAAATAATGTGTTTTTACCTTAATAAAGGTATACAAGGAGACATTTAGAAGTAAAATTATATATATTATACATGTCACTAATTGCTGAAGCTTTTATCACAGTATATGGTATTATCACGGTAATGAATTAGCCTAACTTACAAAAATGGTTTACCGTAATAACTTTTTCTTCTTATTAAAAAAAACTCAAAAACAATTTAAATACAATAAAACAATGCACACAAATATATAAAGAAAGATTCAGAACATTTTCAGTCAATATCTAGGCCATGTGTTAATCTAGATTAAAATGTAAACATGTTTAAGTTTGAAAATAAGTAAGGGATAATCCACAGCCAGCTGGCATTAAACGATTTTAATTTATGACGTGGAGGCAAAGAACTGCCCAATATTTTACCGAAAGATTAAAACTGATGGTTATTTTCGTCAGTTACCGCTCGTTAGATCTTTATTTGAATGAGTGAATTATAGCATTTATTTGAATTAATTATTGAGAGAGAGAGAATGCATAGTTTGCATACCTGCGTCTGTTCAGCGCCTCTCTTTACATTTACAACAAAGATGTTTCGTGAATACGGTAGGGTTGGGCGATGTCTACCAATTTGGTATCAGACGATGTCTACAGTGAAACATCGCGATGGATGATGATATCGGGAGGGGGTAACATTCTCATTTTCCACTAGATATTTTCCTCTATATCTCATCAGCAATTTCGATTTCGGCAAACTCTGCAGCAGCTGAGCACTAAGGAGCGAATGTACAGTGACGTGACATGCCAGATTCAAAATGTGCTTTCGCGCTATGACTGGCGCTAAGCCAAAGACGGACGCGCTCAGTGCTTGTCATAGGCTAAGTTATATCACAACTGTTCAGTGCTTTTAACCAGATAATGTTTATTTTAGATTTCAGACATTTAAATGCATATAATTTATAGCAAAACAATACATTTATAGTTTGTAAAATACACAATGGTGTCTATGGAAGCAGCAATAACAAACCATTCAAATATATTTGCTGATGGTTTTTATTCATATCAGACACACAGTGTAAATATCTATAAAGTCAACTCTATTTTTCTCCCAGTTCACCGGCCACTGTAATGTATTTTGGGAGAAACTGATGAATTCACGCGCTCTAATAAATCCAACAGACCGGAATCTCTGAACTGCGGCCCAAACAAACATGATGACGCCCATCTCACGTTACAGATCAAGATCATTTATAATCATATTTTTAACAACAACAAAACAAACTCACTTACACATATTTGAGAATCGGAATAGAATATAGTTGGTGACATGGTAAGCAAGTTTGTTAATATTTATAAATAAAAGCGCTTCATCTTTCATACTGCACTATTTTGGCTGTGGTGAATCACGTACCAAGCATGAAGCGTCACCATGGAAACGTGTGTGTGTGTGTGTGTGTGTGTGTGTGTGTGTGTGTGTGGGGGGGGGGGGGCTTCGCAATGCCGGCTAAACATTGTGATGTCTGTCAGCCATCACGATGGATGATAATATCGTCCATCGGCCCAACCCTAGAATACGGCCCCAGTGAGTGATTTTTTTTTTCTCTTTGTCCTTTAATTAACATTAAAAATAAAGACAGCAGCAGATTCATTAGGATGCTGTCACTTTAAGAACTGCACGCCTGGATCCAATTACACATGCATTTTATTTATCAACTGTTTACGTTCCCTTGAATTTCGTACTCTTTTGTGTGTTGCGCTTGAATATTTAAATTGGCAAGGCTTAAAAACACATGCAAATGATAAACTTTTGTGACGATAGACAGTTCATTTAACTGTCCCGAGCTTCATATTTGCTGACCCAGGGCCGTCGGGCAGTCCTTATTGTTGAGCCCTGGGAGTTGTAATATAGGTACTATGGAAAACATATGGAGTCTTTTTGTGATCTATTTAAAATCCCCTTGACATCAGTTTCTTGGCAAAAATTGTACTAAGTAACAACCACACCGCTAAATGCAGCAATACATAGTCAATATTGAAGTATTCAAGTAAACAACTGTCACATTATCAGATTTTTGCATGCTTGTTGATGGTATATTTCGACATTCCTATTTTTGTATTAGGCTAAATAATGCAGCCCACAGTAATCGGTTGATATTGTTCTTGCCCAAATCTAAAATGATGGGAATTGGTCCATTTGACACTTGACTGAAGATTAAATTGATGTATGTAGATGAAATGGACACCACAACATGATGTGGTGTGGAAAGTGATGCATGTTTTCTGTACCCCTGAAAGTGTATATGAGGGATGTTTTGAGCTTTATGAGCGTGACCAGCTTCTATCACTATAGACTTCACTAGAGTTACAGAACTGCACACTAAAAATAGCACTGCAAGTACACTGACATGAAGCCGAATATGAGATCTTGGCAGCTCTGGGAGGACTTTACTTTTACCATCTGTTAATCTGTTAAAAAAATAATAATGCTCCTGCTCTAAGAACTTTAATGTCACGTTTTAGTGTAAGCAGTTAAGCACAAGAAGAATTTCATTAGCTATTAGCTAACAATATATAACAGTATATTGCTAAGTGTTCACTCACAATTTTACGTTTGGGTTAACTTTATTCTGTGTCCATTTTTGTGCATTTACTGTCATCAGTGGTTGCTTTCCTGTTTGAAGGAAATTGATGATATATTGATTGTGATGAAGATACTCACTTCAAACATCTGAAAGCAGACTGAGGTAAACTTCATGTTGACCACATACATTTCTGAAATTTCTATTTCTTTTTTGCTGTTTCCTGGCCTCAAAACTTGTTTCCAGGAAGCTGTGGCAACTATAGCTTCTCTTACAAAGTAGCGCATGAGACAGTGAAACTATATGGTTCTCCACACTCCTTAATCAAGAGCTCACTTGAGACACATCCAGACAGTGAATGATCGTAAAATGACTGTAATGATTCCCTGTCTCTTCAGTCCTTTGTGTTCCCTGATGGGTAATTGTCTCCAAATCTGATACACCCCCAGAGAGCCACTTGCACACACTGCATCAACATGTATGGCATTGTTTGCTGATATTCAAACCTCATGGGAATTTGCTCTGTCTGTCTACAGCTTTCATACAGTCAGACAACATCCTGGAGGTACTACACTTTGGGGAAGGAGGCCTCTTGCAGGTACGTTTTTGTGACTGCGATAGCTGATAGCATGAAGCTTGTATTGCAGTTTAAAGGCCACAGGAAAATCCTCAAATACCATTTTTTTGGGTTGAACTGTGAATACATTAAATACTACAAACCCTGATGTTGTGAATAAATGACAAACAAATTTGATCATGATTAGTGGATGAGTACCGAGCCCCGTGGTGGTGGAAAAAACGTAGGATGGGAGATCCTTTTTTTTCAAATCTTTTTTGTTCCCCCGAGAAACTTCAGTTCCCTTGGAAAACATTTGCGTTCCCTCGCAAAACTTTTGCATTCCCTCTCAAAATTATTTGCGTTCCCTCGCAAAACTTTTGTGTTCCTTCGCAAAGATATTTGTTTTCCCACGCAAAACCTGTTGTGAGCTCGGACAGACACTTCCTGTTTAATGTCCCGCTGGCAGTGCTTCAGAGATCCGTAGCGTTTCATAGTGTTTGAACTTGGTTGGACTCAAATATAGAGCAATGCGGTCAGTGCTTAACTCAAGGATTTCACTGAAGTTGGCAATATATTCACATAGGGTATTCGAAGTTACCGGATATCCCTTAGCTAAACGTTGTTAAAACACAAACGACACCTATTTACAATCACAGTAACCAACGAGCTACAACCCAATTTTTTTCAAAACGAGCGTCATAATATAAATTTGTCTCTAAACAGCCGATTGAGAGACAAGTCAGAATAAGGGGCCGTCTGCAAAGTGCAAATCCCCAAACCCTTCTGCACATTTTATATTATTAAACATATTCAAAATAGCTTCACTGTGACACACTGTACTGTCACCAAATTCAGTTCATAGTCATACATCACTGCTCTCCTGCTGGTTATACTACAATACCTAGTTTGATAAAAATGCTTATTTTTTATGATTATTTTTTATGAAACTAAATCAACAACTTCACCCTTTTTTAGAAAAAATATTCAATAACTTCACACTGTTATACAGCGTAATGCCATCAAATTCAGTAATCAAATATAAAGCAAAAGCTATGGTTGTATCTATTATTTTAGCTGCTTACGGTACCAATATAATTTGTGTAAAGAATAGGCCTACTTATTTTTTATGTGCAATTATTTCCCAAACTAAGTGTTGTATAAACCAACATTAGAGCAGTGATGTGTGAACTAAATTTGGTGTTTTACAGTGGAGTTATTGAATATTTTTCATAATATAGAATGTGGAAAAGCAGTGTAGTATGACCAGTGGGACACCATTGATGTGTAAACTGAATTGGGTGGCACTACAGTTTGTAACATTGAAGTTAATGACTGTTTTTGTAATCACGTTTATTGGGTTATATTGCACTTAGCAGACAGTCCCTTCGGACTTGTCTCTCAGCTGCCTGCTCATAGAGATCCTATATTATAAAGCTAGTTTTGAGGGAAATTTCATTTTAGCTCTACGTTACTGTGATTGTAAATAAGTATAATTTTTGTTTTAACAACGTTTAGCTCAGGAGTTATTGATCTGAGAAGTTCGAATCTGTGAATATATATATATATATATATATATATATATATATATATATATATATATATATATATATATATATATCCACATTGAGTTAAGCACTGACCGCATTTCTTTATATTTGAGTCCAAGTTCAAACACTATGAAACGCTCCATTAACTACAGATCTATGAAATACTGCCAGCGGGACATTAAAAAGAAAGTGTCTGTCCGAGCTCTCAACAGGTTTTGTGAGGGAACGCTAAAGTTTTGCGAGGGAATGCAAAGTGTCTAGGGGGAACGCAAAAGATGAAGAAAAAAAAATTCTCCCATCACAAATTTTTTCCACCACCACGTCCCTTTAGGGGCTCCGTAGAGACTGGAAAGGTAGTGAAACAATCCACAGAACTATTTGATAAAAAAAAAAAAGGAAGGTGCTAATCACTTAAATCCGAGTTTTGTTCACAGAGCAACAACTGTGGAAAAAAACTGAAATACTGTATCTGTCAACTGTGAAATTTTTTGACACTGTTGCAGAGTTACAGGAATTGTTTATCCAAAAATGAAAATCATCCCGTCAATGTACTCACCCTCAAGCCATCCTAGGTGTATATGACTTTGTTCTTTGAACACAGTTGGAGTTATATTCATTAATATCCTGGCTCTTCCCTGCTTTGCAATGACATTGAATTGTGCCCCATTTTTTGAAGCTCCAAAAAGCGCATCCATCCATCATAAATGTAATCCATGTGACTCCAGTGGGTAAATAAATGCCTTCTGAACCAATGGGGTTTTATAAGAAAAAGTATTCATATTAAACTATATTTTAACTATGAACTATAATCAATGGCTTTCGTCAATGGCCGTATGTAAAAAAAAACAGACTTCTGTAAGAAAGACTGACACATCCACATAATAATTACCTGAATTGAATGAAAATTGTGAAATACCACTTTTTGTGATACTCCAGTTGTCCATAATTTAGTTTTTACACAATGTTGATGATAGCTTAGCAAAATCTTCATCTAATTTTATATCTGATTAAGGGTGTGTTTTACACTTGGCATGTTTGGTTTGATTAAAATTAACCCTGTGTGAACGCTACCATCTGAACCCTGGTGCGCAACAAACAAGCGGGACAAGACCACTGAAAAGATGAGTCTCTGTTCACTTCCAAACAAACCTGGTGCGGTTCAAATTAAATATATACGCAACACGGACATGTAAAAAACATGTATACAAACCAAAAAACGGAACGTGTCTCAAGATGCAACCCTAAAAAGGACAGAATGCTCAAGCGTATCAGTTTTTTCCTCGTCATAGTCGCAATGTTGCCCATCACAGTTCGGTACTGGTATCAAAACGATACTCGGTTACTAATGTAACCTCGGTTCTCTCTAGAGAGGGGACGAGTATTGCGTGAGTTTAGCTTACGCTACGGAAAGATTAATCTTCTCGAGATATTGAAGCCAAAAAAAATTATCCTTAATTTTGTATTCATTGTCAACGCAGTGCAGCAGCTAGCAGGCCTAGAGCAGGCCATCTCGCGTGCTCATTGGCTGCCCTGCGGGCAACTGCTGCAGCCTACCAGTGAGGGCGCTCGCGCCTTCATACCGCCAGAATGGGCGTGGCTTAGCGTATAAAAGTAGGGGCTGTAGGCTGAATTCCCTGGTTTTTCGTCGACTGAAGCGAAGTCGCTCGTGGCGCGAGCACGGCCGGTTACGCAATACTCGTTCCCTCTCTAGAGAGAACCGAGGTTACGTTAGTAACCGAGTATCGTTCTCTTACGAGAGGTTGTCTTGTATCGCCTAAGTTTAGCTTACGCTACGGGAACACTGTCAACGCCGTGCGCGCCAAGCATCCACCATGAGACCCTGAACTTTCAGGGGAACCCCATAAGTGGAAAAAATAAGGTGGCCAGCCATGCGGGCCATCACTTGTACATAAGCACACATAGGGAATACAGAGCAGCGCGCCGGTCTGTGTAGGCACATGGCACATACCCTACTAGTGCAGCTCAACCAGGAGAGCTGAGTCACGTGAGAGTGATCTGAGCAGGAAGATCTGGGCAGAATACACCTCTCTTCCAAACTGACAAAAGTTTAGCCTGCAAGGCAGGAACTTCTAGGTTATAAAACCTGACAAAGGTAGACGGAGAGCTCCAGCCCGTCGCTACACATATGTCATGGATAGAAATCCCACTGGACCACGCCCACGACGAGGCCACGCCTCTCGTGGAATGAGCCCTGATGCCCAGAGGGCATTGCAGACCTTTTGATGCGTAAGCAGCTGCTATAGCGCCCACTATCCATCTGGACAGGCTCTGTTTCGAGGAGGCGATACCCTTGGTGCGCCCACCAACGAAACAAAAAGCTGTTCCGAACGCCTGAAGGAGGCGGAGCGCGTAATGTAAAATCTCAGCGCCCTGACAGGGCAGAGGAGATTCACTTCACCTTCGCTGTCAGATGCTGGCAGAGCTGACAGCAAAATAACTTGCGCTCTGAATGGAGCGCCCATCACTTTAGGAACATAGCCAGGATGTCTATGATGTCTAGTCTGAGGATGACTTTAGAGTCATTTGGCCCGAACTCAATACACGAAGCGCTGACAGACACCGCATGCAGGTCCCCCACACGTTTTACTGACGACAGTGCAGTCAGAAAGACTGTTTTCAGTGATAGATATTTCAACCCCACGGAGTCTAGTGGTTCAAATGGAAAGGCTTTCAGGGCCTCGAGGACCAATGAAAGATCCCTCATAGGAACCGACGGGGGGCGCGGCGGGTTCATCCTTCTAGCTCCTCTAAGGAAGCGGATGACCAACTCATGTCTTCCCAGTGACTGGCCGTGCGTCGATTCTGCGAACGCTGCCACGGCCGCCACGTATACTTTGAGCGTGGATGGGGACCTCCCCTTATCCAACAGCTCTTGTAGGAAGGTGAGCAGATGCGCCACCCCGCATGTCCGTGGCTCCAGACCTCTGTCGGTGCACCATCCTGAGAACACCGACCATTTAGACGCGTAGAGCCTTCTCTTGGAAGGAGCTCTAGACTGCGTGATCGTGTTCATCACTCCTTCTGGCAGGGCAACGAGTACCCGTTGATCAACCATGCGTGCAGAGACCAGCGCTCTGGATGGGGATGCCAGATTGCGCCGCGAGCCTGAGAGAGGAGATCTGCCCTCACCGGAATCGGCCACGGAGCTGTAAGTGACAGCCGTGCTAGTTCCGGGAACCAAATCTGATTCTCCCAACGCGGGGCTATGAGGAGCACAGAGTGGCGGGTTTCCCTTATTCTCTTGATCACCTGTGGTAACAGAGAGACCGGAGGGAAAGCATATAGCTGGAGGCTGGGCCAAACTTGGGCCAGCGAGTTCTCGTCCTTCGAGAAGAACGTCGGGCATTGATCGTTGTCTTTTTACGCAAATAGGTCGACTTCCAATCTGCCGAATAGGCGCCACAGCTTCTAGACCGTTTGGGGGTGCAGGGAACTTTCCCCTGGGGGAACATTGTCCCTGGACAGTTTGTCTGGGCCGTCGTTCAAATGGCCAGGCACATGCGTCGCCCTCAGCGAACGCAGGTGCATCTGAGACCAAATAAGGAGGCGTTCCGTCAGATTGCAGAGATTTCTGGATCTGACACCGCCCTGACGGGTTTACATAGGATACCACAGACATGTTGTCCGAGCGGACAAGAACATGTTGGTACTGTATGAACGGGAGCAAGCGCTTCAGCGCGTTCTCGACCGCTATCATTTCCAGACAGTTTATGTGAAAACACTTCTCTTGGTCTGACCACTGGCCGAAGACCGGTCTGCCCTCGAACAGCACGCCCCAACCCGAGTTGGACGCGTCTGTCGAAATGACTTTCCGATTAGAGATGGTTCCCATCATCACTCCCTGCTGGTACCAGTCGGCTACTAACCAGGGCTGCAGAGCCACTATGCAGGTCTGAGTCACTCTGATTTTCTTGATGCCAGAAACCCAGGCTCGGCGGGACGCGCCAGCGTTCAACCAGCTTTGAAACGGGCGCATGCGCAGTAGGCCCAGCTGAAGCACCGCTGCAGCTGATGCCATACAGCCCAACATCCTTTGAAATGTTTTCGAAGGGAGAAAGCTGCCCTTCTGGAAAGATGCGGCTAGGTGGCGAACACGGCGCGCGCTCTGTGTCGATAAACGAGCCGTCATAGTCACCGAGTCCAGTTCTATTCCTAAAAAGGAAATTGACTGGCTGGGCAGTAATGAGCTCTTGGTCCAGTTGACCGTGAGATCCAAGCTTTCCAGGTGACTGAGAAGCACTGTTCTGTGAGATAGCAGTTCTGTCTCTGACTGTGCCAATATCAGCCAATCGTCCAGATAGTTCATTATTCGCAGCCCCTGACTTCTCAGGGGGGCGAGCGCCGCGCCCATGCACTTCGTAAATGTACAGGGTGCTAGGGACAGGCCGGACGGCAGGACGGTGTATTGATATACCTGACCGTCGAAGGCGAATCTCAAAAATTGCCTGTGACGGGGTATTATCTGAATCTGAAAATAGGCATCCTTCAGATCTAGAGAAATAAACCAGTCCCTCGGGGCGAACGTGCGCGAGGATTTTCCTGGTCGTAAGCATTTTGAACGGTCTTTTCGGAAGCACTTTGTTCAAATGTCTCAGATCTAGGATAGGTCTGAAGGCTCCGTCCTTCTTGGGTACGAGAAAATATCGGCTGTAAAAACCTGAATCGCTCAGAGAAGGCGGCACCTTTTCTATAGCCCCTTTGCACAGCAGCTTTGCTATTTCTGCGTGAAGTAGGTGTGCTACTTCCGCATTCACTATCGTCGCGGTCCGGGCTTGAAAGCGCGGGGGACGGCAGATGAATTGAAGTATATAGCCCTGCTTTGTTGTGCTCAGCACCCATTCTGAAATCCCTGGGATAGTTTCCCACGCATTCTTTTTTTTACTTTTTGACGCGCGAGCAGCGCTCCGGGCGGAAAAGCTTCCTGTAAGCGTGAGCGCTTGTGCGCGGGCACGAGACTTACAAGTGTATTTGACGCACCGATCATAATGGATGGGGAGCGTCTTATTAATGCCCTGCATTTTGTGATAACACCTAAACGCGCGGGTGGAGCCAGGGGGGGTTTGTGTTAGCAAGCGTGAACGCTCTCTGGCGGGCACGAGACTTACATTCATAACCTGCTTTTTTTTTTTTTATCGTGTAACAGAGCGGGCAGATAGTGGGCACAGACCTGTGGACACATTTCTTACATTCAACACTCGAGCGGCTTTTCTGCGCTTTATGAGAGTGTGCAGAGTGGGCTCTGCATGACGCGCGAACGGCGACGCGAGGGCGGGGTAGCTCTCTTGTAACGTAAAGAGAGCTAGCCGCGTGCTCGTTGGTCGAGCAGAACTGTGTACAAATTTCTGCTCTTACCACACATCCAGTACGTCGCGTATGTGGATGCCCGTCCGGGTCATGCAGAGAGCTCGAGAGGGCTCTGCATGACGCACGAATGGCGACGCGAGGGCGGGTAGCTCTCCTGTAACGTAAAGAGAGCTAGCCGCGTGCTCGTTGGTCGAGCAGAACTGGGAACAGTGTTTGTATGAGGGCGCGCGCACTAGTAGTGGGCACGGGACCTACATGTGACAGATGATGCCCGACCGGGTCATGCAGAGAGCTCGAGAGGGCTCTGCATTACGCGCGAAACGGGGGCACGAGGGCGGGGAAACTCTTGTAACGTAAAGAGAGCTAGCCGCGCGGCGCTGTGGTTAAAGACTTCGATTCGAGCCCGCAGGGTCGAAATCGGAAGTTCCTCACATTGCTCGCATCCTCCGCCAGGACGGAGCAGCAGTCTCTCGTGGCGTGTTCCTCAGCCTCATCCTCCGATGCGACGGCAGTGAGGCGGCGGTGGCTTCTCTCAGATCCAGCGATGCGAAGAGCTTGCTGAAGAGACGAAAAATCAGGGAATTCAGCCTACAGCCCCTACTTTAATACGTCACGCCGGGCTCACTGATAAGCTGCAGCAGTTGCCCGCAGGGCAGCCAATGAGCACGCGAGATGGCCTGCTCTAGGTCTGCTAGCTGTTGCACTGCGTTGACAGTGAATACAAAATTAAGGATAATTTTTTTGGCTTCAATATCTCGAGAAGATGAATCTTTCCATAGCGTAAGCTAAACTTACGCAATACGAGAGAACCTCTCGTAAGAGAACCACGTCTCCATGCAGCAGATCTTCGTTTGTGTGTGTGACAGAGGGATTACTGTCGCTGTTTTCACTTCTTTACACATTTTGTAAGCTCTGCACGAGTTCTCAGCTGGTCAAATACAACGAGCACATTTAGCCAAGCACATAGCATTGTTTTGGATGTTCGGTAAGTTCCGTCACGAAATATACGTCATAATAGCCGACCAATCAGGTTGTGAATGTATCCCTATCCCTCTAGGTTCGGTGTTAAAAATTCAATGTAAACACCAAGTGGACCAGGACTAGATGCGGGTTTTTTTGGTCCAAACCAAGCGAACCGAACTACCAGTGTGAACACATCCTGTATTTTTAAGGCTTCTGTTCTATCCTTTTCTACTACTGTATGTTTGATACTTTGCAGTACTAGTTATGGTTTATTAGCCTTTAAGAGATAGGTCACCCAAAAATGAAAATTTAGTCACTTTTTTCCAACCTTGTTTGAGTTTCTGTCTTCTGTTAAACACAAAGACATTTTGAAGAATTTTGGTAATCAAACATTTGACTGTAGCCATTGACTTCTATAGTAGGAAAAAAAAATACTATGGAAGTCAATGACTACTGTCAACTGTCTGGTTACCAACAGTCTTCAAAATATCTTCTTTTGTGTTCAACAGAAGAAACTCATACAGGGTTTGAACAACATGAGGGTGAGTAAATGATGACAGAATTTTTTGGGTGAACTATCCCTTTAACAAAGGTGTGGTGGCATAAACAATTTTGTCAGATGGATTTCATTGCCCATTAAAGTTTTCCCTTATAAAATAAATATCTGAGCGGTTTTGAAATGATAGCTGTAATAGCCCCTTGAATGGGACTATGAACTCTATGATCTTAATGGTTTTGTGTACATGTGAGTTTGGACTTTAGTGGAAATGTTAAGGTTTATAAATAGACCAAACCATACTCCCCATCCTGCTGTTTCCATTTTATTTTAGCCCTACAGAAGTGGACCTCAGTGAGAACATCACCACAAGCGTCCTTTGAGAGTCTAACACACACACACACAGTGTACACAAACAGTAGCCCATACATATAGCAAGCTCCTTGTCCAACAGTTAGACTTTAACACTTTGGTGGGACATGTTTGACCTAGACCTTCTGTCTTTATAACCTGCTCTATCTCTGCTTTAGTTGTCCTGCATATTGGTACTATTACTTTTAGAGGCTAATTTTGTTTATTTTCTTCCTACAGACAGAGTCTGATATTGATCTTAGCTCATATCGTCAGAAAAGGTAAGGTTATACTTTCATACACCCAGAGATTTTCTTCATGCTTTCTTTTGTACGTGCTTGGCCAGAGCCAGCATGTGGTTTATATTAGACTTTCCAAGAAACATTTGTTTGGTTCTTAATGAGACATATGAACTGAATATTCCCACTAAACTATGAGACATTCTGTGCTCGAGGAAAAAACTAATGAGCAAAAAATATAAACGTCACCAGCTGTCATTTCATCAGACTCCCTACGCATTTCAAATGATTTAATCAGATTCAGATACTCTCTTGGTGGTCATTGGCATTCAGTAAATTGTCACACAGCTGAGTGAAGGGAATGAATGTATCAATGGATGACTGAATGGTGTGGCTTTGCTGTGGCATTTTAAGTACTTCAGTGATTTTACTTTGTAGATCAGAGTTCAGGTAACTATAAGGTTATTCTATCCCTTGTGAATACCTCTTAAATTGAGTTTATGAAGAGTTACACAACACTGTCTTTTAAGTTTGTAGGCAGAGGAACTGGTGTTAAGGAGCAGTGTGTCAAAGATGGAAAACTACTGTTCCCTTAAATACCAGAAGAATTTTGATGTTCACCTTCCCCCTTGAATGTTTTTATTTTAGGTGTGTTTTGAACTAATTCCAGTAGATCAACTTTTTGTGTATTAGGTAGTCTATTCATTTGCTCAACCAATCAAGGCTTTCCAGCTCGAGGGCTTGGTCAACCTACTCGCTTTATGCTAGCGGTGGCTGGTTTTGATTGGCTGATTGTCTGTGTTATGACTTGTCATCTCAGCTGCAAGAAGACACACCCTGAGTCGACACCATCAGCTTGGTGTGTACAGTTTAGCATGCATGTCAAGTGTAGTGCAAGCAAGAAAATGAGGAAGCACTCAAACACTGTTGGTGTGTTTTTTTTTGTTTTTTTTACGAAATGTGTAGCTTTATGGTCTAGTACTAATAGACTTTGTGTTTTTCTCTTATGCTTATGGATGGGCAGTTTTTTTTGTGTTATCAGTTCTATTATTGAACTTTGTCTACTTTAGTGGTGTTTTTATTGCAGCTTCTCTAGTCTTTTTAAAGCACACCAACACACATACTGCAGTTGGGAAGTGGTTGACACTACTGTGTTAGGGACTTTGTCACAGCTATTTTTCATTCTGTGGTTTGTGCTGCCAGACCTGACAGGATAATTAATGCCTTTTGAGACTTTATATTTGAAGGATATCTCTGATCTAAATGATCAGAAACATGCATGACACATTGACATGTTTTATGCATCTTTAAAGTGGTAAATTAATCTGCTGGTGGTGTAGTTATTTCACCCTTCAGCTGACTTGACTCGTCACATTCTGTTAATCTGTAATTCTGTAAAACAAATATGCTGCTAGTCTTGCCCCAGAGAGACAATGTCCTTTGTCAAATGGAATGAGTGTCTGTCACACTTAACACTTTCATAGTCTGAGAGCCGTTACAAGTTTTTATTTATTTTTTTATTTTTAGTAGGTTTACATAAGATTTGCCTTGTTACCCCTCTATGAAAACATTTGTTATGTTAGTAACTTGTAAATGTAATAAATAGTTCTTTTAGAATTTGTTTGATAAAAAGTAATAGTAATTTGTAATTATTATTATTATTCCTATTCTTTTTTCAATTACCTATTGGTATTATTATTTATTATGATTGATTATGATAATAATCATCAAATAATTAAATAATAAAATATAATCATATTTTTAATCATTATTATTATACTCTCATAAAAACAGCACAAAAAAACGTAGTTACTAAATCACTTCAGCTTCCCCTTCTTTCCCATGATCTTTGAATTGACAATTTCATTTAACTAAGTTTGAAATGAGTTTGCAACTACATGTTAACAGCTTTATCTTCAAAGACAAATTTATGCTTGTTTTCAATTCAAAGCAATGATAATGTCTTAGGCCACATTAGTGGGGCACACCCTAAAATCATTGATATCTGACTCAAGGGACCATAAAATTTATCATAGATTCATTTTACCATTTGGTCTGCCATCTGCAAAATCTTGCCAAAAAAAAAGAGGAGAGTAGTGTTAAATGAAGAAAATGGTACAATGGGGAGGGGGAGGAGGAGGGTTGTTGTAGACTTCAAACTCTGAAAAATTATATGTGTGAAATGTGTTTTGGTTTTGATCCAGATCTCAATCGAATCCTTCCACTGGGCAAGCATGTTTCACCTTAAAGGGTTCCTGAACTTTAATGTTTGGTGTAAACCTGATGCTTCCATGCCAGACAAAGACTATTTGTTACTGTGTAGGTTTAAGTGTGGGTGTATTTTTCTCTTTGCCTAAAGGGAAATTGAGAGGCGTCATTTGATCCTCAACAGGGCATGTTGTGGTGTGACCAAAAAAAAGCACATTGGATTACACAAACCGGTGTCTCTCACTGCCCCCCCCTCATTTACTGTGTATCTCCTTTCTCTTGCAGTACATCCTCTCAGCGGGGGAACAGCAGACCCATACGCTTTGAGCCTCCAATGCTGGACTTTAATGAACAGTAAGACAACTCTAACTGGATAGTTCACATGACATTTAAAGCTGTGACAACATTGTCCCACAGTATCATGTGATATTGAAACACCAAAAACGCAATTTTTCTATTTATTATGTTATGATGCATGAATATTAATGACAAACCACTATTTATATTAACTGTGATTCTATATGAAAAAAAAAATGAATAAAGATTTATTATTTCCTGCAGGCTTAGTATCAATTTTCTAGCTTAAAAAAGAATGGCCAATTTGTGAAAATGCTTCAACTGTATAAAGATTTTTTTTTTAAAATTAAGTTCCTGAATAGCTTGCTTTTGGAGATATACTATTACAAGCTATATATAACTATACACTGATTACAACATTTCCAATCTAATCTAAGTAAGGATGGGTGGTTTTCCACAGAAGTTAGCCATTATTCAGTGGAATATTTTTAAGTATTTTGTGTGCTCTTGAACGTAGTTTGTATTATTAGTCTTTTATGCACTTTAGTATGTGTCATTTAAAGAAGCCAACACCCATCCCTGCCTCATTAGATGCATTGGTTTAATTATCTCCCACCCCAGCTGGTCAGGTGATCCCAACAGCCTATTACTCAAAGTACGTTCCATTCATAAGTCATCATTTATAGTAAATCTTGTAAATTTGTAGTCTTGAAGTTATG
This sequence comes from Siphateles boraxobius, assembly GCF_051911475.1. Taxonomy (NCBI): domain Eukaryota; kingdom Metazoa; phylum Chordata; class Actinopteri; order Cypriniformes; family Leuciscidae; genus Siphateles; species Siphateles boraxobius. The sequence goes on from NW_027509042.1 coordinate 18,374,313, forward strand.
GCTTTTTACACAAGGATTTACTTGGATTTCTAATATTTTATTTCAGAATAGCAGTTTTCAGTTTATGAATTAAATATTTACACTACTTGAAGAAACTTTCCTGTTTTGTTCCACAGTATAAATGAATGACACCATAAAAAATTCTGAACCTGCAGTGAAATGTTTGTTTTAAAGGGCCTTTTTGAAGCAGTTATACTTGAGTGCTTTGTTTTCCCATCTATATGCCCTACATGGCTATCATTTATGCAGTTTGGAATGAGTTGTAAAACAAGCTTCCTATATTATCCTTACAAATATGGGTGTATGAGCTTTTCTGCTGGTGTTACTGTTCTACCAGATAACCCTTACTTCAATCCCCCTTGTTTGCAGCATTTCATGCTAAGTTCAAAGTCTCTTTTGTTTCCTAAGGAGTCATTGCACAGCATTGATCAGGCCAGTCCTCCTTTTGCCAGCAGCAAGCAATAGAGCCTTCGATAAATTTGTAGCTTACCCTGTATCTCCTGCTTTAATCTCATACTGATAGCATGTGTGGAAAAACTGTTTATATATGTTATTCATTATTTAACATTTAACAACAATTTTTTGTCTTATGATTCTATCAAAACACATGTTTTAACAAATTGATTTTGTTCATATGTACTTGTAGCCACCTCAGATGCTGAATACATAATTTATTTTATGTACCATACGCTTCTGTCCTTTTCCTGGTTGCTAAATGTTATTTTGTATTTATCCATAGGCCAGTTGGAATGCCAAAAATGGAAAAAGTTTACTTACACAATCCAAGTTCAGAAGAAATAAGTTTAATATCAATATCAGCAACAACATCACATTTTCATGCATCTTTTTTTCAGAATAGGGTAAGTATGATTTTTTGAAATTTTTATCTTGTTTAAATCATTGACAGTTATTTCATATACTACTATTCAAAAGTTTGGGGTCAGAATTTTTTTTCTTTAAAGAAATTAATACCTTTAGTTAGCAAAGATACATTAACTTAACCAAGACGACAATTAATTGATAAATGCATTCTATTCTCTTGAATCTATCAAAGAATCTTGAAAAAAATGAAATCTTGAAACTGTTTTCAACATTGATAAGAAGAAATGTTTCTTAAGCACCATTTCTGTAATAATTTTTGTGCTTGTATGAGGTGGTTTTTAAGTCAAATTTGGTTTGGGAAAAAGGTTTTTCACTTTTACAGGTCACCTGGCGTACATAAAAGTCGGTCATTCTTTAAAGATGGTGCAGTATGTTTGGACAGAAGACGAGACGGTGTTCTTTATTAAACTCATAAAAGACAAAATAATTATAGGAATACTTGTTTCTCAACATAGAAATGACACAATTTATCAAGACCTCAAAGCAGATAGGAGGGAGAAACACTCAGAAACACATCATACGTGTGGCCACTCCAAAGTATAAGGGACTTTCCTTGCCATTAATGCTTAAATAACACGCCTACGTTTCCTTAAATTAAAAATAATGGCTAGTGTGGTGGCTGCCAGAAATACATAAACCTATCAACATCCGTTGCCATGATTTTTGGAATGACTTATCGCAAGAGAAAAAAAATGTTTTATTCGCACAACATCGGTTAATAGAAACGCTGTCGTTTCGTAATAGTTTTTTCATCAACATTTAGAAAATATTGCAAAAGTTTTGTGCAAATCTGTAATGGAAACCCGGCTTCTGAAGTCTGCTGTAATGGCTGATTATTTATTTCAGCATTTATTTTATATTTCACGATATTGCTTTTTTATTAATCTATTATTGGTCAAATAGATGCAGCCTAAGAGACTTTCATAAACATCAGAAATCTTACTGACCTGAAACTTTTGAACAATAGTGTGTTGTATTATGTATCACAGAGAAAACACTAGGTGTGATCTACAAAGTACTGTGACAGTTATGACTTCCTGTTTAAACCTAGCAAAAAAAGAACTGAAGAAATGTTCTTTTAGCTTGTGTGCCAGCTTCTGGATCTGTGTGGTAAATGCCTCATCTTATTGTGTAGCACAAGACATGACATAAATAAACGATTGAGCTCACACCAAAGCTCATCCGTCGAAGACCTCAGTAGAGACACCACCTTGCCTTTGTTTAGTTTTGATGTGTGAAGGGAGTCATTGAATGTCACCCATACACACATTCATGTCAGTGAAACAGCAGGACGCTGACCTCACTGAAGCTTCTATTTAAAGCTTTTAGTGTGTGTGTGCTCTCACTCCAGGCGGTTATAAATTAAACACATCCCACCTGTTCCTGATGCCTGCATAAATCAGCTACACTCTGCCCTGGCTAATGACTTGTGGCCGACCAGCTGCCCTAAACTCGGTGTACTCTTGGGTACCAAAGGTTACACTTGGTGTTAGCATCCATTTCAGGTAAAACATTTGAAATTGGGAGATGCTAAATTCAAGTGTAAACTGGGTCAGAAATGTTTTCAGAATCATCCACTTCAGCCAGTTAAGAGATTGTTGAAAAAGCATGTGACCACGTCATGTTTGCATCCAGCTAAAAACATTGTTTGTGTTTAGATTAAAATAATGTAAAAGTAATAAAAACCTAAAAATGTAATTTATTTGCTCATTTTTTGCTCTTTATCAACACTAGGTAACGGTCTGACATTAGTGAGTGAAGTGTATGGAGTGACACAGGTAATCTTGCATAATGTATATATAACACTTTCTGTCATTTACTTGCAGATAATTCCACCTGGAGGCAACACCTCATTTGATGTGGTGTTTCTAGCTCGAGTAGTAGGGAATGTAGAAAATACCTTATTTATTAACACATCACATCATGGAGTGTTTACATACCAGGTATTTCATATGCTTAAAAATGTTGTTCTGCGTTTGGTGTACAGCTGTTATGTATTGGACAAGAGATTTGACTGTAGTTTGATTTTAGGTGTTTGGTGTGGGCATCCCCAATCCTTACAGACTCAGGCCCTTCGTAGGGGCCAGAGTTCCAGTAAATAGTAGCTTCTCTCCACTCATAAGCATCTTCAACCCACACAGTGAACCACTGCAGGTACGCAAAACTCTTCAGTTTATACGTAGTTCAGGCTACAAGACTTAAAACGTCTGCAGATTATGGTGCTGTTCAGACTTCTTGACTTGAGTCTTGAAGTCGTTTAGGTGTTTACACTACGTGACGCTACATAAATGATCTGCAACAAGGGGTCACTCACTACACGAGCTGACAACAACTCTTGTCACCCAACGACTCTATCTGGTCCCCAAACCACGTTTTGTTTTGTCACGAATTCACACGCGAGAAGTGGAACGTGAAACACACTTGCAAATACAATACCAAACAAATATAAAACACATTTTTATTCACCTCAGTTTCCATGAGCAAATTTAAAGTTACACTGTGTTATTTCATCAGTCAGTTGTGAAAGTCTGGTGGTTGAAAGCTTTTTTTCAATTCTAAAGAAAGAGCAATTAGAGATTCACAAGTGTTCAGGACAAAGTTTGAGCGCGTAAAATCTGAGCGAGAGCAGAGCCATGGGACCACTGTATTTTTGAGGGCACGCGCCCAGTTTTGTGCAAGAGTGAAAGAAATCCGCCTGCGAGCGGAGAGATTTGTTACATGGAAGAGTTCCTCGCATTACAATAATGCGCTCTCGACCATTGTCATTAAAATAACGCCATAGAAACGGCCTCAAATGAACTATAAAACGCGAAGTTGTGTCTGAAAGCTCCAATAATTTTTCTTTATTATTGGTTAAAATTGATGGCATTTTTCCGTGGGCGCTCAACCATTTCCTTGGGTGCTCAAGCCTATGCTCTCATTGGCTGTAGTTCATCGCGACACTTGACAACACAGGATGTCGAGTCAGCCGACAGCTCCAGATATTTAGCATGCTAGATATTTGTCTGGCGTCGGTGAGGCATCAGCAAGCCTCTTTGATGCATCGTTGAGTAATTCACACATAAAGATTGGCGAGCACTGATCACCCGCTGATTTGCCCGCGATCACAGCCCGACCTGTCGGCGAGCTCGTTGACTCGGGCTTAAAATCCTGTAGTGTGAACTCGGCATTTGCGTGTGCTTCTATCATATTTTCTTTTACCAGTGGGCCATTTTGGCTTTTTGGTATCTTTATGGTTTCAGGTTGTAGAGATGTATACCAGTGGAGGAGACCTACATTTAGAGCTGCCTACTGGACAGCAGGGTGGCACCAAAAGATTATGGGTGAGCATAACTTTTTTTTATCCACACTTAAGTGTGCTCATTATTGTAAATCACTGTCGTAGTACAATTTATCATTTTCATGTGCTTAATTTTCTGTGTTTTATAGGAGATCGCTCCTTTCGAGACAAAGGGTGTGATGAGAGCCAGCTTCTCCTCTCGAGACGCTGACAACCACACAGCCTTCATAAGAATTAAAACTAATGCGTCCAACGAGGACGAGTTTATCATCCTCCCTGTGGAGGTTGAAGTCACCACAGGTCAGTTGGAATCATCTTTTCTGATACCATCTGATCAATATTATTTCAGCCCCGACTCATGGTTTGTGCATCTTTCCAGCACCTGGTATATACTCCTCCACAGAGATGCTGGACTTTGGTACGCTTCGATCGCAAGGTGTGCTTTTTTCCAATACATTTGACAGCAGTATGGTATATACTGTGGGGAAAAAGGTAATAATTCTTTGTGTCCTTTCAACTTTACAGATCGACCAAAACAACTGAATTTGCATCTGTTAAATTCAGGAGCAAAAGATGTATCGATCATGGTAATTTATATGGCTTATTTACATGGATTATTTGTACACTACCGTTCAAAAGTGTGGGGTTGGTAAGATTTTTTCAAAAGTCTGGCCTGTTCACACCGGGACGAATTTCACGCGCGATATTCGCCGACGTTTAACGCCTCGTGATTAAACAAAGGGCGCCAATGTGAGTGTGCACACCGACGCGAAAAACGCCACACGTAAAAAAGTCATTTTTTTAAAAACGCCTCGGGTTCGTATTTTTGGTTTGACGTGCCCCGTCTAAAACTATCTGACCAATGAGATTGGCGCTTTTGCTCACGTGTCTGGAGCTTCTGAAGTTACAGTAAACACAGCTTGGGGGCGCTCAAACACAAATCGGTCTTGCCGAGCACACATACATAACGGCAAAGAAGATATACGCCAAGTAGCGTCTACCATAGACATCTATGGCATCTACACACTGCCGGGAAGAAGACGAGGATGATGCAAGCCAAGATAAATGTAGAGCTGCTGGTCTCGTTGGTGTCGGAACATAAGGAACTGTATGACAAACGCGACAGTGACTACAAAAATATTGATAAAAGAGAACTGTTATGGAGTGGGATTACAGAGCAAATGGGCCTTGATGGTGAGTTTAATTGTCTTTCATGTACATAGACTTGTAACTTTTTTCAAAATTTTCTGTTATTTCTGTTTTACATTAAGCGCCATCTAATGTCAGGGAAGGAATTTGCATGTTCACTCGGCTCATCGTCAGCGAAAATCGCTTGGGTGTGAACACAAAAAACGTGTTGAAAAACGAGTGCGAATAACGCGTGCCGATATTCGTCCCGGTGTGTACGGTAGGGATGGGCATTCGATTAAATTTTCTTAGTCGATCGTCGGGAGAATTAACGATCGACTATCGATTAATCATTAATATTTTTATATTCAAATTCATTATTTATTTTTATATTATATACTTTTTATAAATTAAAAATGCAATGAAAATACAAAAATACAGCGCGTTTTTCCTCGATTAGGTCTTTATTACAAGATGATCAACTTGTGGCAGTAAAACTGGACGTTCGGTTAGGCTAAACTTGAAGATATATGCGCTGCGGTGCTCGAAAGCAACGGAACCTGCAGCTGCGAGTTTGCGTTCTTAAACAGAGACCCTCGTTTGTTCCAAAATAATAAATAACAAAAAAAATCATGTTAAACAATAACTTAACCAAAAACATAATAATACTTAGATCTGACAGGTTTTGTCAAAATGTAACTCAAAACTATCCAAGAACGGAGTCGAGAAAGAGGGTGAGAGAGATTAGCCTACCTACTGTAACAATCAATTAGGCTAGGCTACTTAACAAAGCCTCATAAAAAATAACTAGTAACTCACATACAACTTCTACACCAGTCTACTGATTTTTGTTGAGAAAGATAAGCATGTTGATGACATGATCTGAGGTCAGACGCGACCGCAACCTGACCGTCAAGCCTCGTTTACACTTTCGCCTGGCTCTGCAGCGCGAGTCTCCACAGATTGCGCGCGCACCTCCCCAAACAGACGAGGCGTTTATACTCGACGCGCTCGCCTGTGAAACACCGAATACCGCAATGACGTCATTTTTGCCGCGCTCACCTTCGCGCTCGTGCGGACGCGTCGAGTGTAAACAAGGCTTCAGTCCACCCGCTGAAAACACCCATTTGGACTGACGTTGCCGGGATGCACAGGTACCTCCGCGCTAACTTGACCAGCCCGGGGAGCACGTTCACTTTCCACTCACACTACGCAACGCAGCAGCATAAGTTTAATGATAATCGATAACAAATTAACGTGATCGACGAAATTCTTAATGATCAATAATCGATCGTCGATTAATCATGCCCATCCCTAGTGTACGGGCCTTTATGCTCACAAAGACTTTATTTGGTAAAAAAAAAAAAAGCAGTATAAATGGTAATATTGTAAATATTATTCCAGTTTGATTTGTAATAAAATAAATTACATTTTAAATTCTATTCTAATATGCTCATTTGGTACTTAAAAATTACTAATTATCAGAGTTGATAAAACTGTGATGCACCTTTTTTGGGATTCTTTGATGATTAGAATGTTCAAAACAGCATTAATTTGAAATGGAAATATTTTGTAACACATGATTTTACTGTCATATTTGATCAATTTAATGCACCCTTGCTGAATAAAGTATTAATTTCTTTAGGAAAAAAATAAATCTTACTGACCCCAAACTTTTGAATGGTAGTGTAAGTCTGGCAAGGTTTATGATTTAATTGGTGAATTAAATATCTATTTTAATGCTCTCAATGTGTTTGTGTTGTATAGAGTGTAAGGCCAACTCCATCGAATGAAGCTGTCGTAGTTGAGTTCAAGCAAATTACACTAAAAGCTGGAGAGAGCCGATATACCAAAGTTGCAAGTATTAGTTTTGATGGTAAGTACTGTTCTTTTTAGAGGTATCATTAGGAGGGCATTTGGCCTTTGTCCTCATATAGATTAACCCATCATCATGCATCTCTGTATTGATTTGATGATAATCCCCGTCAGTAAACAGATTTTTATCCATGAGTCAAAAGTTTATTCAGTTTGAGGAGAAGGTAGAAGCATTTGGGGTTTGAAATCTGTAATGATGATGTGGATATTGATTAGAAAAAAATGTGATAATTTTTTTTAACTTAATAACGTAATAACTTAGTCTGATCACATCAAAGCAACTAAAGTATGATTACAATGTTACCAGTGCTTTTTCATTCTCATGAAATGATTTTAGACATTTGTATTCATTGTTTTTTATGAAACAATTGTTTGAACAAAACGTTACAATTGTTTGTTTGTTTACATATTTAACAACAGAAATGTTTGTGGTGTTTTTTTTGTTTGTTTTTTACCTTCCAGCTTCAAAAGCAAGAAGACCAGATCAGTTTTCTGGAAAAATAACAGTGAAGGCAAAAGAGAAAAGCTACTCAAAACTTGAAATCCCTTACCAAGCTGAAGTTTTAGAAGGGTAAGAATTCGTTGTTCACCAGCATATATTTAGAGTTTTGAAACTAGTTTACAATGTATTAATGCTTACTGTTACTAGGTACCTGGGCTTTGATCACACAGCCACCCTGTTCCACATCAGAGACAGTCCTGTAGATCCAGTGGACAGGCCCATCTACCTCACTAACACATTCAACTTTGCAATACGCATCCACAATGTGTCCCTTCCCGAAGAAGCCAAGACAATGTTCAATGTGAGCAATTTTTCTAGCCGAAAACTTCTTTCAAGTAAAAATATTAAAATGAAAGTGAAATTTTTTTTTTCTTTTTCTTTTTTACAGGTGCATAATTTCAGCACACCAGTTCTTATCCCTCCCCATGAGTCCCGCTACATTTTCTCCCTTCTGTTTCGACCAGTAAGACCCTCCATCCACATCGACAGCAACATTCTCCTCATCACCAATGCTTCTAAATTTCACCTGCCAGTCAGGGCCTACACAGGCTTCCTGGAGGTACATTAGGAACAGCTTACATGGGACAAACTGTCACCAATGTAACCTAATTCTTAATTTTTAAATGCTGTGAATTAATTGTTTAATTTGAGAGATTATATGGCCATGATTTGTCTTTGCTTTCTTATTTAACAGCCCGTTGTTCTTCCTCCCTGTCTACGAGAGCATATCTTAGACTTTGGTGTCCTTAGTGCCACAGACACCAGCAGTTTGGTGTTTGTGGTGGTCAACAGCAACCCAATTGAGGTGCGAGGTCATCATGTTCAGTACTTTGTCACATTTTTTTCATTTGGATAAGAATAGCAGTCCTCTTTTGAACTTTCAAGACGTTACTGGAGTGAGCAGTAATGTTGATATGGCTTTTTCTTTATGAATACGTGTTCAGGGATTTCTCTGTACTTACAGTTGGAGATAAAGTCGTGGTTGGTGACAGGAGACAGTCTGTCATTGGAGTTGCTTAACACAGAAAGAGGGAACAGAAGTATAGCACTGAGCAGAATCCAAGAACTGCAGAACACATCAGCTGCCCAATACAAAACTGTAAGAGCGCAGTCTTTATCACTCCTTTACTGCCCATTACCAGAATGGAATAGCATTTCACAGAGCTTAAAGGGATAGTTCACCCAAAAATGAAAATTCTGTCAGTATTTACTCACCCTCATAAACTCGCCAGCCCCGAAAAGTTATTACAGATATCGTTAAAATAGTCCCAAGTTTATCAAATGACGAGAATACTTTTTGTGCGCAAAAGAAAATAAAAATAATGACTTTATTTCAACTATTTATTTCCTTCTCTGTGGGCCTCGAGTCAGTTCACTAGTATAATAGCGTAAGCTTCGGTTGTTGTACGTCACAAGCATCACACACATGACCAGCGTCGGCCAATAGTGAGCCTACGTGTGACGTAGCGCTACGCTATTACACTAGTTTAACTGACTAGAGGCCCAAAGAGAAGGAAATGAATAGTTGAAATAAAGTCGTTATTTTTGTTTGTTTTTGCGCACAAAAAGTAATCTCATCACTTAATAAACTTAAGATTGAGCCACTGTAGTCACTTGGACTATTTTAACCATGTCTTTAATAACTTTTCGGGGCTGGCAAATTTCAATCCCTGAAGAAGCCTATGGACTAGTATGGAGGAGTGATCCAGCACTCAGATTTCATAGAAAATATCTTAATTCGTTTTCCGAAGATGAACGAAGGTCTTACAGGGTTGGAACAACATGAGTGTGAGTAAATACTGACAGAATTTTCATTTTTGGGTGAACTATCCCTTTAAGTTGTCTTTATGCTGGAATATTCATTAACTAAGATGATTATCTCTGTATCATAATAAATATCTGATAAAAGTATTTACAATCCAGATACGCTAAGTTGTCCAGTATAAATATATAATGTGAATTGTGTGGTTAAAAAGTATTGTAAATTGGAAAGTGTGGATTTGTCAAAAGCTGTGATAGTGGTTGTAAAAGTGATACTAATGACATTATGAAGTGCTGATGCTATTACAAGTAATACTGTTACAAAATTCTGAAAAAGATTGACTACATTCAAAGATTCTGAATGTTGAAATTGATCATGACTTGTGCAGCAAAATAAGACTGCAATAGCACACTAGTAATTATTATTAATATTTAGTTTTCATTTATGTTCATATTTTTATTTAAAATATAAATTGTCCCCAAAGAATCAACTTAACACCTGAAATTATACACTCTCCCACGCTAAATATTGATGTCTTTATGTGATTAAAGTCTTTATGTGATTAAAAATATTTCAGATTTTAAAGATTGGAAACACAGTTGATAACCAAATAGAGCAATACATCGGTATCTCAGAATGGATTATATCTGCAGACAGTCATATGACTTCCGGTGGAATCTTTACATGTCCGTACTTGTGGTAAAATTGCAGAAGTGTCACAAGATTTGTGGGTTTGGGGTACTGGACGCACAGAAGTTATTTCATACATCATTTTTTTTTTTTTAAGAGCCAAAATAAGTTAATATAAACTGATTGGTACAGTTCACAGATAAATGCTTCAGTTAGACTGTTATCTTTTATATACACCACTTAACGTTAGAGTTACACTGAAGAGAGCAGTGGTCTGTTGCACAAAGCTGGTTTCAGTTGCTACTTTAGAGACAAAATCTTTTTGTCTCATCTTTTGCTGCTAATTATTTGTTATATTTATATTATATGAATTATAATTATTTTTAATTCATATAATGTGTTCACATAATTATTATAGCCTATTAATTGACAAATAATATTAAACTTTGCTCTTAAAATATAATGCATGCATTCATATATAATGCTTTTAAACAACGTGTATTCATTTGAGCTCTTTGTGAACCTATAATTATTAGGCCTATTTCTTTGATTCACGTCATGCATTGGTATAATCAGATATTTTCTTTCTGCTGCTTTCTCAAACCTTGGCTGTAGCATCAGTGTTTATTCCTGCCTTGTAAATGCTAATTTTCAAAATGATCTCTTAATCTACAGAACTGAGAATTCATTTTCGCTTTTCTGTCGTGAGAAATGAATCAAACTGACACACTCCATTCTGTTTGCCACACGTGTCATACTTTTAGGTGCTAATCGCACCTAGGAGATAATCGCAAACTCTGAATCAAACCTGAGTGTACAGACAACGTTTATACCGAGCGTTGTGACCCCGTTGAACCTGATCTAAACCAGGTTGTATTTATCGGGATTTTTCAACTCTAAACCTACTCTGAAACTCAGAGTTTGTTCAGCTAGCTTCGTGTAATATGCCACTGGTGCATTAAATGTAAAGTTTATTATTTCATGTTGTGATATTAATATTAGGGCCATCACACAATGTTCCAGCATTAATGATCAGTATAGAAGCAAACATGCTCTCAATCATCTAATGAGGGAAGATTTATAAAGTTAAAATTTTTTAAAGAGTTTTTTGCCATATGTGCCATGTTTTTCATATTTTAAAAGTAAATATGAGCATCGGTTTGTTCATGTAGTTGTGTTCCAGTATGTATTTGCATCCTGCAAGAAAAGCAGGATGGTTACAGGACAGTAATTTGAGCGCATAGGTGTTCATAACTCTGTATTGCATGTCTGTTTCCTCAGGTAATTTTAGCCTCAGGCTATTATGCAGCGTTTAAAGTCACTTTGGTGGCTAAAGCTCTAGAGGGAGTTTATGATGGAGCCATACACATTACAACAGACTATGAGGTATGTTTCACCCTGAATGTGTGGGTCTCTATTCCTACTTTTCCCTAAAACTGTCATGCCAAAGCTGATGTTCAGGCAGGGGGATCTGTGAGCTTAAACCAATGAAGGTTTTGTCACAGTCTATTGGCAGGTACTTCCACCAATAGTTCTAGGAACTATGAAAAGGTTCCTTTGATGCAAAAGCCTATATATGTATATATATATATATATATATATATATATATATATATATATATATATAGAGAGAGAGAGAGAGAGAGAGAGAGAGAGAGAGAGAGAGAGAGAGAGAGAGAGAGAGAGAGAGAGAGAGAGAGAGAGAGAGAGAGAGAGAGAGAGAGAGAGAGAGAGAGAGAGAGAGAGAGAGAGAGAGAGAGAGAGAGAGAGAGAGAGAGAGAGAGAGAGAGAGAGAGAGAGAGAGAGAGAGAGAGAGAGAGAGAGAGAGAGAGAGAGAGAGAGAGAGAGAGATTCCTCAAACTTATGGTGGAAGTACCCGGTTTTTGGCGTGTGCGCACCGCAGGAACGGAACGATTTTAGTTCTAGGAACTAATTTTGGAGGAACTAATTTAGTTCCTACTGATATATATATATACTACTATATATATATATATATATACACACACACACACGTATATATGTACATACAGACATACTGGCCTTCATTCATAGCACTTAGTAAAAAGATGCCATTAAGCAAATATTTAAAATATACTTTGTTGTTTCTGCATTATTTTGGAGATTCACATACATACAAATAGGTGTGTAACATTACTTTCATTAATTTATAATGGGAACTTTCTAGTTTTTTTTTCACGTCAATCTTTGCAGATTGAGCTGTTTTGAATCTTTTTGTTTTTTTGGTGTGTATATTATACTGGGCTGACAGCCACTGACGTTAGCGGTTCCTGGTTTGATACTAGCAGGTTTTAGGGGTTTTGTTGGGAGCAAAAGTTTTAGAACGGTTTCAGATCGAGCTCCTGCACCAGTACTGTGCAGTGTAGGTAGAAAAGTGGCATATATATTTAACAACACATTGGCAACCATTGAGCATATCTTCAGCTAATATGTTTCTCTTTCAGATATTGACTCTCCCTGTAAAGGCTCTCATAGCTGTTGGAACATTAAGCTGTTCACCCAAACAAATCATTCTTCCCCCTTCATTCCCGGTAAGTCTTAAAAACCATAATGTAATGTAAAATATCAGTGTCCTTCTCAAAATCGTAGTCATTTACTTTTGTCTCTAGTTTTATTTTTGTAAATGGTTCAAAAGTACCTGTTCATTGAGATCTCAACGTAATAGACACTTCTATTGTACATGTAATGTGAGCATGTGATTCATCCCCTGCTTTTACCCCCAGGAACTGTTTGAACACCACTCCCTGTGTCCACTGCCATGTGCTAACATGACCCATTTTGCAAACCACTGTTATTTTACAAGACAAGAGACCATTCATTAGGTTTCAGACCATATCGAAGTGATTTTTATTAGTTGTTAATTTTTTTCTGTGTTTTTTATTTAGGGAAAAGTAGTTCACCAAGGTTTCAGCATACAGAGTTCTTTCTCACAGAAAGTAAGGCTTCAGCAAATTCGCTCTCTCACGGAGGACGTCCGGTTTTACTTCAAACGACTTCGCAATAACAAAGTGGAGTTGGAACCCAGACGAAAGTCCAAGGTGCCAGGCCCAGTTACAGCACTATAACGCTGTACTAAATGAAATGCACCTGCCCACAGTTTGCTCAGTTTATTTGTGCTAGAAGTACAATAATATAATGTAGAATCATGAATTTTGGATGAATCAGATGTTTTATATCTTAAGAATTTACTTTTGTTTTTACTCCTTTTCCAGATAGCAAACATTTATTTTGATGCCAGCTTGCAGTGTGGTGATCACTGTTATGTGGGATTACCGTTTGTATTGAAATGTATGCTTTCTTTCTGAAAGAAATGAAGTCTTTATTTCAAATATTAGTATATTTTTGTATGTTTTTTTAATCAATATTCCTCCTATGCGTTTTTCTTTCTGCAGCGGAGTCCAGGCCCCATGGTTTAGTTATGCAGGAGGACATGTGGGATGCTGATGTAGATCTACACCAGCGGCTCCTGAAAAGATGGCGAGAGCTCAAAGAGCAATCAGGCCTTGAGTGAGTCTGATACATCTTGCTTGAAACCAGATTTAGAAAACCACACAGTGAATGTATTATGTATGTATCTTTGATTTGATTGTCTTGTTTGTGAAGGGTTGAAGCTTTCTTCGAAGTGAACACAGATCTGCAGAAGAATGTTCAGGCCAAAATCTTAGCGCAGCTCACATGGCCCTCGCTGGTCAACTCATCACAACAGATCCATTTTTCACTTACAAACACCAACAGCTCATCAGTGAGTGTATTCACACACCAATCATTTACAAAACTCTACATACCTCTCCCCTTTGTGTGACTATTTATTAATATCTTTGTATTTATTTGTTTTAGCTACAAATTATTATGTCCAATATAGTATCTTCACTGTAGTCAAGTACATTGACCTGAACTTGTCTTTTTAGGAGGAAGAAGTGATTCTAGAAAACCCAGCTGATGTCCCTGTCTACGTCCAGGTTCTCCCTCTGGCTCTGTACCCAAATCCTTCAGTGTTTACAGGCAAACTTGCTGACAGGTAAGGCACTTCTTATGCGTTTTTGTGTATGAAGACCTGTTTATACCATCCAGGGCTTGATATAAGGACTACCCGATGTCCCGGGGCCGTTAAAGTGCAAGAAGATTTGAAAGAGAACTCAATTCAGTACCCGCAAGCTGTCTTATAGATAGTTTTCCATACGCACACATCTCAAGCATGCACACAGAAAGCCGCCTTTCAGACCAAATTAAGTTTCCTTTTTCATCTTATCGTGCTTGAACGGACAAATGCACATAAAATTATGTTTGAAGTGCACGTCTTAGTGAGTATCCTCATAAACATATTTTGAATTTTTCTTAAGTGAGTGTGAACAGTTGGAGAAAATTGCATGTCTATCAGTACATTGGATCTGTGCATAGCAAAGCTACAGCAGCCTAAATATACCTGCTGCCATCTCTGTAATTCTTGTTAATCAAACAACAAAAGAAAAAGAATCACTCACTGCTCTTGCCTGAATACATGTAGTAGCTTCAACCCTTTCACACGCAAGTTTAAAATATTCTAGCTGACCCACCCAGTATGAGTTTTTTCTAAGGCAGATGTTATTTTAGACCGTATCATCTTATTTCCATATTGTCGCGTCATGCTTTTCACGAGACACCGCAGCCACAATAGCGTTGTATGACAGATGTATCGCTTTTATTTTGTTAATTTTTTTATTCAAAATATATGACGAAACACATTCACAGATAGTTCATGATATAGTTAACAAATTTGTGAAATATATTATAAATGTTTCTCTTGGTCCCCTCAAAGTTTCGTTGGATTTTCTCCCGAGCGTAAAGGTTAAAAGGCCCATCTATCACTGTTTTCCATGTTCGTGTTAGTTTGTGGAGTAAATACATAGGCTATAATCTGTGTGTTTACACATCTTTTAAAAAAAGGGCGGGTGCTGGTGTTTTGCCTGATTTCGGTCAATCAGCGAACACTAACGTCACTGGTAGTTCCTATAGTGCTGGGTTAGACCCTGACCTGAACTAGGAGCTAAATTAGTTCCTCCAAAAGAGTTCCTAAAAAAAGATAGTGTAAGTGAATGTGTTTTGTCGTTTAAACGCCTTTAATTATGATCATGTTAGTTGATCTATAACACGCAATAGGCATCGCCATGTTAGTTCAGTGAATCAGATCTGTTGGATTTACACACTTCTCCCGAAATACATGAAAGTAAGTGGTATCTTATATGAATAAAATGTGTCATCAAATTATAATTGAAATGATTATTATTGTTGCTTCCATACTGTAGATGTCGGTGTGTATTTAACAACTAAGAATGTATATTTGCTTGTACTTATGTGTATTTAAATGTCTAAAAACTAACATAAACAACATGTGGTTGAAAACACTGAATAGTTATGATGTCTCTGGCTAAGAACCAGCAAAAGTGCGAAAGCACATTTGAATTTAGCAGTAGATCACATTGCACACTTGTGTGATCGTAAATGTCTCAGGATTAATCTGTTTAATTTATACAGTGAAGACTGTGCAGCCATTTTACATTTGATTACTTTATTCAATTTCTGTAGCATTTCTTACCTGAAAAACTTATAGCACTATTTATTTCTCTTGTATCCTTTGTGTTTATTTGTTATTGTTTATTTTTTTTATTTGTTCTTATTTTATTACTTTTTATTTCTCTTTAGTAATTTTTAAAGTTTACATTAGTTAGGCTTGTATTAGTTGCTGTTGTATTGAAATTTGAATCGAGAATTGTGAATGTTTGGTGTCGCAACAACCTAATTTATTAGAATGCAAGGTATGCGTCAAAAACAATGAAAACAATTATTTTTGGTAGCAATGCCAGTAACATTTTTGGCAGGGCAAGTAAATATTTTAACCAGTAGAAAAAAATCTTAGCAAGTGGGATATTATATGAAAACAAAATATGGCTTAAACATAATAAATTATAAATAAATCTTCCGAAAATATTTTACTTTATTACCGGTAAGTAATTGTGTATTTTTTCCTAATGGTGCTAGATGGGAAAGAACAATATGTACAGTAAATGTACAAATATTGCAATGCTAGTTCTTTTGCAATATCATGCTGCCCTAAAATGAATTTCATCTGATGTTTTATTTCCTGTTGTTCCTTAAAGGTTTCCATTAGGAAAGTTGTCCAACATCAACATTGACACACATACATTGGAATTCCAGGTCCATAAAAATCATGTAAGTAACAAGGACTTTTTGTGACCATGTAGTGACATTTCATTGTATAATTGAATCAATTTAACTTAATTCTTCTACTTGGCAAAATTCCTTTCATGATATCCACCCAAATAAAGAATTGCTGCAACGTGGTTGGGGTGTGTTTATGCTGCTAATGATTTGTGTATGTTTGTCAGTCTTCAGTAATGAAGAGTTCCACAGGATTTGTTGAAGGTTTGATTCGACCCTACATATACAATGTGCTCCTTATGCCTGGGGAGGTAAAGTCCTTCAATGTGAGGTTCAGACCCATTACCAATCACAGTGTCTCTTCTCTGCTAGTCGTCAGGTAAGTTTAGTGTGTCAAATGAGTGCTAAAAAAAATGTAATGTTATTATGAGAGTGCTGTTGCACATTACCCTTGTCATGTTTGCACAGGAACAACCTGACGATAGTAGACTTGATCATGGTTCATGGTCAAGGCACAACAGAGAGTCTTAGACTGGCTGGTAAAGCCCCGGGTCTTGGCAACTCTCTGAGGTTTAAACTTACCGAGGCATTCCTCAAAGACTGTTCAGATGGTGAGTGGCAAAGTTAAATAAGAATTCTGAAGTTTTCATTGTTAACAACTAGTTTGATATTCTGTACTTTTCTATCCACATACTTATGCTGTTGTTTAATTGTGTATGTTTCTCAAATCTTTAAGTTAAAGCCAAGGAACCAAACTTCACTCTTCGAAGGACTTTCAGGCTGGAGAACACAGGTCTTCTCCCGATTCACATTCGATCCATGGAGATCAGTGGCAACGCATGTGAGGGTTATGGCTTCAAAGTTCTCAACTGTGAAGAATTTGCACTCAAACCAAACACTTCAAAAGACCTCGTCATATTGTGAGTGGTTTCATGGTTACTATTTTTTTTACAGAAAATAAATGTTAATGTCTTTAAAATGTAGCTGCTTTTCATTTCCAATGAATTTCATTTCCCTTATTTTAGAGAGTTCAATCATAAATAACAGTTGGACAAAGATGATTAACTCTTTTCTATCTTGTGATTTGCAGGTTTACACCAGATTTCACATCATCCAGAGTGATCCGGGAGCTGAAGTTGGTGACTGCGGGGGGCTCAGTGTTTGCGTTTGTGCTGAATGCATCATTGCCATATCACATGCTGGCAGTGTGTGCCGAGACCCTTCCCCGACCCAACTGGGAGCTTGAGCTCTACATCATCGTCTCCCTCATTATGAGGTCTTGATTTCTCATATTTGATCACCTGATAGCTAAGAAAGTCTAAACTCATACTCATAAAGTCTTATAAACATTGCACAGTAAAACTAAGTCTTTGTTCACACTGCATAAAATTCCTATTTGTTTTTTTCAAATCTTATCTAGGATTAACTGTCCACACTGCTCCACTAACATTCAAAAGTTTAGGGCCAGTAAGAATTCTTTTTTTTTTCTTTTTTTCTTTACAAGACTCTTATGCTCACCAAGACAGCATTTTTTTATTTCAGCAACATTACTCCAGTCTTCAGTGTCACATGATCTTTCAAAAATCATTCTAATATACTGATATTGTGCTCAAGAAACATTTCTTATTATCAATGTTGAAAAAAATTGTTTGTATTTTTGTAGAAAAGATTGTTTTTTTTCCAGGTTTATTTGATAATTTAATTTAAACAACAGTATTAATACTTAACTCTTAAAAAGTATTAATTTCTTCAAGAAAATACTGACCCCAAATTATTGAACAGTAAAGTATTGGAGTTGGTTAGGCCTAAAATTCAAGTATAAATAAAGTATGAAACCCTGGCATACATTTTAAGTAATTTTTTGCTATAGATAGGCCGATGTAAATTGAACATTGTGTTTATTTTTTGTAGTGTATTAGTATGGTCTTTCTTATTCTGTTTAATGTATATATTTTTTTATATATTTTAACACATGGAATTAATAAAATACTTTTCAGTATTTTATCAGTAAATGAATAACAGTGTGATATTTCTTTAGCTCCATGTTCCTGCTGGTCATCGCTACTGCCTATCTGGAGGCCCAGGGAATATGGGAGCCCTTCAAACGACGGCTGTCTGTGGAATCCAACTCTCCCATGGAGACTGGAAAACCTTTTGATCTCAGGGAAATTGTACGAATTCAAAGTGATGCTAAGTGAGTGAGGAAATTTGTTTTAGTTTATAAAGAGTGATATGCCATTTGTGTTTCTCTCTGATTTTCTCCGCATCGTTTTATCTGAGAAGTTTTACGAAATGCATTTAATCTTTTGCAGCTTGAATGATTTTGCTGACTCAAACCAGAACTCAACAAGAGGAATGTACGGGTCAAACGTTGGTGGGCGGACTGGGGGTCGGCAAGGTGGTCCGCACTCCACCTCCAACAGCAACGGTGTTCTTCCAGACAGCAAGCCCAGATCTGGTTCAGGCCGCTCTGGATCTATGCAATCCTCTTCCTCCTTTCCTCTCAATAAAGATAGTGGCCAAGGACTCACTCAGCTGACTAACCGGAAGGCCCGAAGTTCCAAACAACAGCAGCAGGGCTCAGGCCTCCTGGAGGACCTCCCGAGCTCAACACCCTCACAGTCCAACAGCACAAGGGCCAACAGTACCGAAGATCAGGATTACAACCGACTCCTGGTAGCCATGGATAAAGACCTTGATAGGCCGGAGTCTTCTGTCAATAATGTGTCTTTAGAACACAATTCACAACAGTTCTCACAAAACAAAGGTAATATATAACAATATAGAAATATAACTGTATAGATTAACATTCAACTACTTATGCCAGGTGTTTGTCCCAGAGGTCAGTGTAATTTGCACAATAATGCACAATATAACTTGTTAATTTACTTGAATGTTTTTCAGTGCTTGAATCAAAAGGGAAAGTGAAGAATAAAACAAAAGCTCTTAAGAAGAAAGAGGAGAAAGAGAGGAAAACAAAGGGAAAGGCTCAAGGAGAAGATTTAAAAGAGCCACTGGCAGACAATGATGACAGCTCCTCTACTACCACAGAGACCTCTAACCCAGACATGGAGGCCAATATTAAAGAGGTACATACACATGAGACATACTAGAACTAGACCAACAGAGTACTTCCAAAACAACTTGCTATTAGTTGCTTTTTAGATTAACTCTTTCACTACAATTTGTTTTATTAACCAGGAGCCAGTAAAGGTGAAAGGAAAACCTTTGTCAATGGACAATGGAAAAGAAAGAGAAGAAATTACTCCCTTTCCTACTAAACTAAAAACTAAGAAACAACCAACCACAAAGAAGGAGAACCAAGTGGAAAAATCCAGGTTTGTTCAGAGATTGTTTGTGTTGGGGGATTGGGAAGGAATGACTTCTGGGATATTTTATATAATTTGCAGGCGTCTAGGAGACGCTATCAATATGCCACTGAACTACTGGGAGAGGTGGTATGTCAAAGCAGCTTTACAGCATTAGACGGGGAAAAAAACAGTTGTAGTGTCAGGTTCAGTGTTGTAAAGTTGAATTTAAGTTTCAGGAATCAGAATTTCAATAACAATTGCAGCTTAATTTCAACTATAAAGCATCTTTCCAGTGTATTGACAGTGCAAGCTTTCCATGTCAAATGAGGTAATCATGACCAATGGCAGTCCGTAGGTGTTTAACACCCAGTGAGAAGTTTTCTGGAAGTTTCAACTTTTGTTCGAAATGCCAGCATATCCGTTTATTTAGGGCCTTTAAGCCGCCTTTCCACTGCACGCGACAAACGATAGCCGTCGGACCGGAAGTCATTCATTTCCAATGGAGAGTCGTACGGAAGCTGCGGGGAGTTTCGTTCATATCCTTATGCAGAAAATTCGGATCTGATTTGAGCTTTGGATCCGTTTCAATATCTGAACTTCTGCGAATAGAAGAAGCGACCGGCCGACCAGATGTGATGTCTTCCAATGTAATCTAATCAAATCAGTGTGTGCAAGTTGAGAATTATTAATACTTAAAAAAAAAAACATGGTTATTAATAAGTAAAAAATTATTAATTTAATTATATATATATTGCCGAATTCCGACAGTCGTGTCCGAATGTCGTGTGCAGTAGGGCTGTCAACGAATATTCTAAATTCGAATATATAGTCGAATAGTTTAAAAAAACAAATTCGAAGGTGAAAATTAATATTCGAATGTGGGGGGGGGGAAACGCGGTAGCGGAGGCGCTCGCGCGCTGCCTGAAGGATCAGGAACAGGTCACGGGAGTCGCACTGGGCTTTAGAGGTAGGGGCCTGAGGTTTTATTTGAGGAACCCGAGGTGCTATTATGAAATGATGTACTTCATCTTGAAGGCCTTAAAGTTTCCAGTGAGCCTTTTATCTGCAACTTAGAATACTGAATATAAATGTATATTTTCTAGAATTATGGATTTTTGTTTTTCATCTGACTTACACAATTTCTATTATTTCTCTGATCAGTTTAATATCATATTTAAAAAAAAATTCTACACAGCTCTCTTGAACTCCCTTACGTCACACCCCTGGAAAAACAGGATAAGCAGCGCAAGACCTTCACCAAAACCCTTGCCAATACAGGAATTCACGGCTTCTCCAAACCACGAGCTCTGGGCAAATGTACGTGTCCGCTATTCCACCCAACTTTTGAATCTTGAAACCATTTTAAAATAATTTTTACTCTATCCTAGTAGTCAGTGGGAAGATGGGTGATGACCGGCTATCTCCAGTTGGAAAGTTTGTATCCAATGGCTCCATGTCGGAGCTGGGTCATAGCAGTGGATCAGAAGGAGAGAAAGAGTCCCCCCCACCAGAATGGGATGTTCCTCTCAGCAAAACTGGTAACCGTAAGTAATGAGTCCAGAAGTTTAACCTGGGCCTATTTATGAGTCAGTTTGCTATTTTATGTAAACATTTGTCTCATGTCTTATCAGAAGCAGACAGTCTTCAGCAGATCTCTATGCAGACCATGCATGCAGACCCCTTCCTGAAAGGACCCAGTTCAGTCATCTCCAGAACCTGTTCCCCACCCCCAACCTCCCCTGGCCTGGTGCCTCGTGGAAGCTACAGCAGCGTGCTCCACACCAACAGGTAACTTTAACAGGCGTCTGCTTTAAAGTGCACACACTACTAGAACTCATTTGAGAAACTGCCATCAAGGCAGGTTTCATCATGGAAATCCATGAGTGATGTTTTTTTCTTCTATATTATTATAGCGAGGCTACTTTAAAGAAGGCTCCAGGGAATAAGCTCACCAAGTCGGCCTCTTTGCCTGGTCAGAATGGAAATCCAACTTTTGCAGCTGTAGCTGCTGGCTATGACAAAAGCCCTGGTGAGTTTGTACTTGAATGTAGTTGTGCACCGATCAAGAAATTTGTGGCCAAAACCCTTAACTGATATTTATTTTTTAAGTGCCAACACATTTATGCGTAAATGTTATACAAGTTGTGTGCTCTTGTTCTCACAGGTGGCAGTGGCTCAGCTAGTAAAGTTGACAGTCTGGGGAAGGTGACACTGCCTCACATGACATCAGTGGAGAGTGATGGATCTGACAGGTGCAGTGCCTTCATAACGAAACAATGCTTAATCCATTGCTTAATCAATGTTTTTACAAGTATATTTATAATGTCACTGTGCATCTTTTAGCTCTGGAATCTGGAGCCCAATAGACACCACCAGCAGCCCTGGTTTTGCTCCAGTTAACGCTTTCTCTGCTTTTGGACCCAACAACCCACTTAACCTCTCTGGAGGTATGCTAAAACCAGTCTATATTTAAAATTTGAATTTAGAAATAAAATGCTAAAAGTCAGGCATGTGATCAGCTAAAGACAAAAAGGAAGGAAAACCACCCTGACCCCAAAGCAATAATTATTATTATTATTTAAAAAAAAATTATCAAATAATAAAAGATACAAGAAATATAGCAATAATACTAGGGCTGTCCCCGACTAAAGATTTTTCTAGTCGACTAGTAGTCGTTCATTTAAGCCACTGGTCAACTAATCGCACATTTGTAATAATGTAATTACTTGAATATATACTGGGGTGAACTATATACCTATTCCACGCTCAAGTGCACATAAAGTCTGCCGCAAAGCACTGGCAAAAATGATTATGATTGTGTCAGGAAAAAATAGCAAGGAGACGTTTTAATTGTTTGTTAATAAACTAGTGATTTTTGAGTCAGTGTCGGCTGCAAAGATAAAGTATTAGAGAATGTAACATTTTGCAGTAACTTTTAGTAATTGTTTGCTATTTCTCGATTTCAGTCATCATACAGTAATCACCACCCTTCCCCAAAACCATTTTTTTCTTGGATATTAGCAACTCGTGGTTCTTTTCAGGGCAGAAAATATTGAAATCCATATAAATGCGGAAAAAACACATCCCTATAAAATTCAGTTTGCAGTGCCAATGTATCCAATATTATGGTTATTCTCTCTATCAGTTTTCAGAGGCATGACCGTTCCCAAGAGTTCAGAGCCCCAGCAGAGTTGGCCCGAGTACACTCCAGTGTCTCCGTCCATTTGGGAAACTGAGCCTGGTAACACCTGGACTACCAGCACTGGATCCCCATCAACTCCAACAACGGTAAGATATCTCTTCCTTGTTAGCTTGTCTCATCCACACCTTTGATCCCATAAAGAACATTTAAAACTACAATGATGGAGGATATTGAAACCTCAGTGACACTTCCCGCATTTTTTTAAATCAAGGTTATTTTCAGATGATTCTTGAGCCATTAAGCAACTACACTATTGTAAAAGTTTGGGGTCATTAAGATTTTTACTCAGCAGTGATGCATTAAAGAGAAGTAACAGTAAAGACATTTATAGTATAGAGAGATTTGTATTAGCATTAGAAAGATTTCTGAAAGATCATTTGACACTGAATACTGAAGTAATGGCTGCTGAAAATTCAGCTGTCATCAAAAGGAACAAATTGCATTTAAAACATATTAAAATAGAAAAGGAGTAATAACGGGTATACTATTTCACAATATTACTTTTTTTTAAAAAATCAAATAAATGCAGCCTTTGGGAGCATAAGAGACTTTAAAAATGTTCTTTACCATCTCAGAACTTTTTAGTAGTATATATATATATATATATATTGCAATAAGCCTGATGCTTAACATGTTTCGGATTTCCCATGACTATATATAAATGTAGATTTGCAGGTTATGGGATGATAGTCTTACTCGTTCTGCTTGTGTTTAGTCCATTTTGGGCAGTGCACGCAGTCCCTGGTCCTTCAGCAGGTCCATCTGGTCCACCGGCAATGACTCCAACCTGCACCCGTTTAACCCTCCTACTTCCTCTACTCTCCCTGACTTGGTCAGCCACACCGCACCGCCAACACCTGCCCCCAACGTCGTGGGTCGCACCTACAACCCCTGGAACATGGGATGGTCTCCCTCACTCAATCGCTGGAACTCAGAGCCCTGGCCCAACAGCCCCGACAACAATGGCATCTGAGGCAGAACAGCCTCACTGAGCAACAGAAAATGCAGTGGTTTCTAATCTTGTTTTATTTTTCCTGGTTGAATAGTATGATGTACACCAAGATCATTTTAATGATTGGAAAAAATCTTGAATCGTAATGGTACAAATGTCCATTGGAAACTAAGTGTTGCAATTCCAATTCACCTCAAAATTCAGACCTATTTATTTTAGTGGGGTATAAAAATGCCTTAAGTTCAATTTTAACAGACAAAGTGAACGGAAAATTTACGACATTGCTATTGCCCTTGTAAGGGTATTTTTCTTTACCATTTTAGAGATTCCCTGTTTTGAGTAATACTGGATTGCTTGGAATTAAAGTATATGATCCAGTATTATTGTATTAAAATACAAGATGCAGTATTACTCAACCTTAAAATAAGCACTTTGTGTAAAACCACACTCCTACAAAATGCTGTTATATTAGTTTGATGATTTCATTCTTGAGCATTTTCTGGCCACACTTCTTGGTTGATTTAACATTTGGGAAGATAAAAGTGGTTAAGACTATGATTACCACATTGATTTCAAACCCTTCTAAGTCCAAGCCAAATCGTAAAAGCATTAATAAGTTGAGATTTTATTTTGTTTTAATTGGCCTCAGCTTGAAGTGAAAAGCTTCATTTGCTGAAATTGGCTTTTAATTTGAGGGAAGTTAAAGAACTTGAAATGTGTTCCGTTCATCATTCATTTGTCACTTCAAGAGTGAGCGTTTGGTCTCATTGGTTGAAATAAACATATCAGGCTGGAATATTGACTTCTCATTTTATTTCTGCCTAAATTTTAATTTGCTTAAAGGGACAGTAATTGTCATCTTATGTTATTTCAGACTCTTTCTTTCATCTTCGAAACATGTTTTTAATAAAAACCTGAGAGATTCCTGTTTGAAAGTCCATTGATGCTTCAAAAAGTTCATAAAGGCAAACAATCCATATTAACATTTTAGTCTTCTGAAGAGAGACACGCAATTTAGATTTTTTTTATTTATTTTGCCGTTAACCAGTAATCAAAGCATGATTCACATGGATTACTTCACAATGTCTTTATGAACTTTTTGAAGTGTCAAAGTTTTGGTTGTGTGGACTTTCAGTGAAGGGACAGAAAAACATCTTTATTTGTGTTTTTGCAAATGTATGAAAGCCTTGTAGGTTTGGAATGAAATGAGGGTGAGTGACTAATCTAAGTCTTTAACAGAACAGGGACACTTGCAGAGAGTCATGTAATAAAAATGCATTGCAAAGAAGCTTATTTCTATGCTAGTTGTAATGAAGCTTTGAGCATCAAGCTGAACTTTTTAAGGTCACATGTCTTCATCACAAATGCAAGATGGCCTTTCTTCAGAGTATTGGCTTGGTCCACAACCATCATGCCTCGTCCCAATACACCTTGTACCTCCACGCGAACGGCACACTCTACACTCTCTTTAATCACGCTGCTGTCCACACAAGCTGCCACAGCAAAGGCATCGTAGGGTACAAACCCTTGCCCAAAGAGCACATCTTTGTTGTTGTTAATGGAAAATTCTCTAGAGAAGGCACAGCACTTGGAGGTTATCTTCTTCATGAATCGAGCAGCTGATGTATCCTGATTGACCAGCTCATCAAAAGACTCCTGGAAAAAATGAAGCGCACAACTTTGTCAGGCCTACAATGTTCACGCAAGAATGGATTTTGCTCATGTTGGGAGGCTCTTACCCAAGATAGTTTGTTTCTGCAAGTGAACTCCCAGGTTGCGATGTGTGTTGAGCAGGTATATTCCTCCAATACTACGTAAGCTGATTCGGCGTCCATTCTAAAATTAAACTCTGCCGTTGGTGTCAGATTTCCCTTCCCTGGAAGATTTAACGGTGAACAGGGGAGATGAAGCTCAATAGAAAGAGACCCGATTAGGGGTACGTGTCTTGACCTGTGCTGTTCTCAGCACTGCCTTGGTTTTTATGTTATACATAATAACTGATATAAAAAGTACAATTTGGAGGTACCTGTACTGTAGCTTATTTTCTTACCTTCCATATTACCGCCCATAATATACAGATCCTTGAGTTTCTGAGGGAAAGTGGGGTCTAAATTAACAACCAAAGCCAAGTTAGTGAGGGGACCAAGAGCAATGAGAGATACCTGTGTATGTAAACAAACAGGGATGTTTAAGCGCATTCCATTGTCAACCACAAGATGGCATCACAACATTCAGAAGAGTTCACTAACTGCATTTTAAACATTCTTACCCAGTGGTTCTTAACCTTTTTGACCTTAACCCCCCATTGTTAAACACTAGTGATGCGCCGAAACCGAAAATTTAGTATGCACTTGGCCGAAAACCGAAACTAAAGCCGAAAATGGCTTCTTTTAAAAACTTATACTAATATATATATATACAGTACAAAACCTAAAATATTTTTAACAATAAATATAAATAATAATACCAAATAATATTATTCAAGTTTTATGTTCCATAAAATAAAATAGTTTTTAACAGTTGTGCAAAAAGATCCACAATTATCTGAATAACTGCACACAAAATCACAGAATGGCAGTGGGCCTCTATTCTGCTGCTGCATGTAAACAATTTTTTACTTACATTTTAAATTGCTGTGCAAAACAACAGTGCAAAAACAGCACTAGAACCAAACTGTAAGCCTATGTAGCCTTAGGAAACACAGTTTTGCAGTGCTACGCAAATTTTAATGTAACTGCTATACGCACAGAAAATTGGACTGGGGGTCTTACATGCGCTTCATGTGGCACACTAGGCACACACACGCAAGGTCTCTCGCTTTCTCCCTGTCTAGTGTGCGCGCTCTACACGGTTTGGAGCACGAGCTCTTGCTCGCTCGCTCGCTCTTCCGGGAGATTTGAACTAATTTGCGGGCATCAGAGAGCTACTATCAATATGCGGGAGACATCCCTATCTTTGATAGGCAGACACGTGATAACAGCTTGACCGTGAGTGAAACCTAAGCGCTTGCGCACGGATGGGAGGGGCGGGTAACATTCATTTTCGGTTCATTTTCATTATTGCGGCCCGAAACCGATAATGCCATTTTCAGTAGCACCTCAATGCAGTACATGAGATCCACGGGGAGGAGTCGGATCAAGATCCAAGGGGTGGAGATTGGTAGCATTAGGGTTGGGTTTAGGGATTAGGGGTGTGTTTAGGGATCAGGGGGCGGTTTTTCTTCACATTCGTGGAGAAAATATTATCAGTTGTTTTCTATTTCACCGACGAAAATAGTTCCAAACGAAAGCAACAGCAGCGCTGTGTTTTGTTACTGAATGATTCAGCGTTTTGAACAAATCTTTTGTATGATTGACTCAATGACTCACTAATTAAGACGGTCACTTGCCGCCAATAGGTGGCATTTAGTTTAATGTCTAAGTATTGCATTTTTTAAATTTGTATATTCAAACATTTATTTAAAACATCATTCTCATAACAGCATTTATTGCAGTTGTAATTTTGCAGTGCAAATTATTTAATTTGATGGGTAACAACCCTATAGTGTCTTATTATTATAACTGAATTTATTGATCAAATGTAAGAATTTGACATGAAAGATGATGCATAGGCCTACATTTAATAAGGTAATAAAAAATATTTTTATTATTAATTTTATTAAATACATTTATTTAATTAAAAAGTCTTACGCAGCCTGCTGACCTTCAAATGCTTGTATAACGTTATGTGCAGACCCATTTGATATTAGGACTGCTTTACTTCTAGGTTTGTTGTTTATGTTTTTATGTTATGGTCATACTGTGAAATAAATGTAAAAAATAAATGTAAAAACAGGGTTGTCCCTGTTTCTAAATTTTATTTGGGTGGATGGCCTGGATGGGTGTAGGATTTCCCGGCCTGAAATTGTGTCCCAGTCCGGCCCTGGGTGTATGTAAGGTGGGAGGAGTTGGATCTGGATCCGACTCCTCCCCGTGGATCTGATGTTCCGCAGTGACAACAATCTCAACATTTTCGGCGGCCGAAATTTCGGTGCACCCCTATTAAACACAATATATGATTACACTTCAAGTTATTTCTTGATACTTCTGTAATAACAATGCTGCTCTTTTTCAAACTTTTTTATGGAAACCAGGAGTGTTAATATATTAAAAGTTTCAAAAACTACAGGGCTTATAATTTTTATTACCATTTTTATAACCTTTTTTAGTTGGTGTTTACAGGGTTTTTATTTATTTTTCTATCAGATTATTTTACAACCCTGATTCTTAAATAAAAATAGCAGTTAAGGGAACAAATTATAAAACATATTAACTTACATTTTAGCTTATTTTAAATATTTATTTTTTTGTAAGATTCAGGTCCTCTCACATACTGTTCTTTAGGATCTCTGAGGTAAAAAAAAATAAAAGTATCTCCTAAACACTACATGGCCAACAAAACTAAAAAAATACTGTAAAGTGTGTTCAAATGAACTAAAACAAAGCTTATAAAATAAAAATAATACACAAGTTGATATCAAATCATACATATTGTGCTTAGATGTTTCTTAAATATTCTATATTTAATATTTTCTATATTCTATAACTAAAGGGGGTTATTAGTTTATTTCTTACCTCTCCCTGGTTTTCATTCACCAGTCGTATCATGGCATGAACGGCATGCTCTTTCTGTATCTGCCTCTTCCAAATCTCAGAGTTCTGCAGAACATCTCCAAGTCCATCTGTGCCAAAATGATCTTTACATGGTGTGTCAGATCTAACTAGAGGACCAGCAGACCCTTTGAAGACAGGAATCTGAGGGAAAACAATACAATAGAATGCAATTATCTCATCTTAGTTCTTGATATTTGTATTGGTACTGTTTTAAATGCACATACCTGGGTTTGTTGACAGACTGACAGTACTCGCACCACATTCTGACATACATTATCCACATCAGTGTTCCCAAAGCAGCAGGTGATACCCAACACCTTCACACCCGGAGCTGCGAGAGCAACTATGATAGCCAGAGCATCATCTATGCCACAGTCTGTGTCGATTATTAGCAGCTTGCAAGCCATGCTGGTTGGATTCTAGAAATATCAGTCAAGTAAGGACACTTAAGCACACAATACAGGGTTTGGATGTTATCTATCTATGGAGATTAGTAACTATTAGTTAATGTGTAACCAACTCAGTACTTGGTATTGCAACATTTGTTCTTAAGGTAAAGCATTGTCAAAAGCTTTCTGTAAATCATTGTGTAATAGCGCTAATATTATATTTGATGTGATAAAAGATTAACATGAACACATCAAATATAATTATATATATATTATTAAATATAATTATATTGAGGGGTAAATTTAGGTTGAATGGTACACTTTGAAATGGCCTTTGAAATGACTTGAAATGTCCCAATCAACCTGAATACACCTATTTTTTTCATGCTAATCTTTTATCACATCAAATATAATGTTAGCGCTATTGGGCAATTCTTAGACTATGGGCACTTTCATGTCCTTTGATCATATTTTATAAAAAAACATTTGATTTTGAAAAATTCACACTTTGTTAACTTTACAGTGAAAGTACTTTAGGAACTTTTTACCGATAGGTTCACCTTTTTCAACATCATTATAGATGCAAATATTGCTGTTTTGTGCTTGTCCCACACCCAGATTTCTGATCTTCAATTATGAAAAAGAAGTGTAAAAATCTATTTTTTTTATACAGTATCAGTCAAATAATCAAAACATAATTGTGGTATTTGAGGTCAGACAACTATTAATTTGATTTTATATACAAAATGTAGTTGTCCCACAGTATTGCCGTCATTTCCACCACAACGCTGTAACGTCCCTTTTAAAAGGTTTTTTTGAAAGATTGTTTGGGTAGTTTCTTTGGAGATGAACAATGACATCACAGCACATGTCTGCCATGGAGGAGATGTTTAATTTCTCCACCAACTTGGAGAAGAAAACTCAAGGTAAACACTGCTTGAAATGAAAATATTTTTATTGTATGTCATTTCCAAACATGGCGTAACATGAATTAAGTTTGTAAATAAATAGATTTTTTTAACATAAATACATGTATTTTGCATGCATGCAATGCTACCAATTCATAGCTAATCTGTAATACTAGCTTGGATTTTTTACAAAATACGGCAGGATTGTCATTTCCACCACTGTCATTTCCAACACATTCCTTCTTGGGTGGAAATTACAAAGGTGAGGTGGAAATGACATTTATGCTTACAAGGTGGAATTCATAGATTGTGTGGCTACGTATGTATAGTTTATTTATTGAAATTTACAATGCAAATGTATTTATTCAAATATATATTTGTTGAAATGCCTTTTCATCTATTTTTAAGATGCCGCGGAAGTCAACTGCAGAAAGGTCTCAGTCTTATACCAAAACAGAACCAAACAAACTAATGAAATTAATGATTTGTTAAATGGAATTGTCTGTTTCAGAAAGTTTCAAATAAATGTCTTCTGTTTTTCTACATGGACGTCCATTCATTGTCATTTCCACAACACCCAGTCATTTCCACCCCCTCATAACTTTTTTACAATATTTACAAAATTCTAATCACTCATTAAAAACTTCTGCATCGTTTATGGGATATTGGTCCACTTAATGTAATAACACAATTAGTTATTTTTCTTGAATGTATCTAACCCATCCAATATTATATTTCAGGTTGTGGTGGATGTAAGCTTTGTGTTTGGGCCTCATGACAATTAATTTACTTAATCCACAAATCTATGGTAATTGAAATATAGGTATAAACTGGTAATACTATGTGTGAAAGTGGCTTACACTGTTAAGAAATGATCTATATCATAATATTTTAAAATAATAATCAAATATTTACATGTGATATTTGTTCAGTGCGGATCGGAAAATATGTCAAAAAACACCAATTTGTCTTATAATATAAGTGTGTTTTCTTATGGATCATTAAACTAGACTAGTTATATTTAACAGTTAAACTGTGACAATTTTGATTTGAACACTTTTTCCCCCTCAAGTTCACAAGGCCAAAAGTGCCTGTAGTTGAAGAACCACCCTATTACACAATGATTTACAGAAAGCTTATGTCAATGTCTTACTTTAAGTAGAAATCTTTTCTAACAATATAAATCTTTACTAACACGTTTTATCAATTTAACACATCCGTGCTGAATATAAGTATTAATTTATTTCAAAACTTTTGAATTTTAGATAAATGCTGTTCATTTTTTTCCTTTTTATTCATCAAAGAATCCTGAAAAAAGTATCACAGGTTATAAAAAGAATATCAAGCAGCATAACTGTTTCCAACATTGATAATAACTACGTATCAAATCAGCATATTATAATGATTTCTGAAGGATGACACTGAAGGCTGAAGTAATGCCTGATGAAAATTCAGATTTACATCACAAAAATACATTTTAAATCATTTTTAAAGTATATTCAAATATACAACCATTATCTTAAAATTGTAATATTTCACAATATTACAGTATTTTCTGTAGTTTTGATCAAATAAATCCAGGCTTGATGAGCATAAGAGGCTTATTTCAAAAACATTAAGTATTGCTAACAACTCAGCTAATGTGAGCCTTTTTTTAAATCAACACTGTCCAAAAATGGTCGAGATACAGTTAATTTTTAATAATAATAATAATAATAGTAAAATTGGAGTAGAAAATACATAGTAAAAAAAAAGCTTTGAGGTGTCATGATGCTTCAAGAATCAAGTTTTGATCAAGTAACTTTCTGCAGGTTAAATCTTAAACTACAAAATACGTATTCTAAAAGCATATGCGTTTAACAGAGAACATATTTTCAATAAACTGTTTCACATGGAACCATGCTTTAGTGTTTAGGCACACTTCATAAACTCGCTTTGTTTTATTCTTGCTGCTCACCTTCCCCGGTCTTTGCACCTCCTTCAGTTCAGTTCACTGACAGGTAGTTCAGTCACTTTCAAGACAACCACGCTCTACTTCTCCTAAAAGAACAACGGGGGTGGGGGCTATCTTTACGACTATCTTCATTTACAAAACTAATCTGCCATAACATTGCATGTTTCATAAGAGCATTCTTAAAAATGTATTTAATAAAACGGTACACCGTTATGTAGACCGTTTAAATCCAATAAAGGAAATATTTACAATTTCAATGTCGTACAACACCCCTGTCTTTGAGATTGGTAGAGCCCGTTAAAACACAGCTAGGCAGTCAAACAGAGAGCTCGCGCAGAGCAGTATACATCAATTATTCCTGCAGAATTGGCAAGGTATGTGTTTATTATTATTATTATTTTAACTTAAGGTTAAGTAAATAATAATAATAAATATTTGCGCTATGAACCCACATTCATGCAAGGGTTAAATTATTTCGAAGAGCCCATTTGTGCTACATTGATGGTGTTTAGCTACTATTCAGATATCTCTATTATTTATATGGTGTTCTCGATGGTTTAAACTTACATTGCAGCGATTTATCTTACAATCTATTCCTGAAATTATGCCTGCCGAACATCATCGATAAATAATGACCTAAAACGATGGTAGTGTTGTTGACGATGATTATGATGTAACGTTAGGTCGAATTCAACCGTGTGGTAACGTTACCATTAATCTAACGTTATAGAAGATTAAACGTCGTTTAAAGCTGTTGTCAGTTTCATAATTTCAATTAATAGCAATCTCTGGCTTAGTGTAGGGACTATAATCATGGTGATGGAGACAGTGTCACACCACACCTTATTTCACTAAAAATCCACCAAGTTTTTGTTTACATAATATTAGTGTTTTTTTATATTATTTGTCTGTGTGTGTATTTTTTGACTATATATATATATATATATATATATATATATATATATATATATAGTCAAAAAAAATATATATATATATATTTTTTTTTTTTACTATTATTATTATTGCACTTTATGTCTTATTTCTTAATTGTAGTCAGTGGATGAGATTCTTTCTTTGAGCTCTCTTCTGGGACCAAGCCGTATTCTCCTAACCGTCATCCCAGTTCTCTGTTCAATGCCTAACACTGTGGAAAGTGAAGGTGCCAACGGATCTAGAACTGATCAAGAGACCCCATCACGGGCCCTGGGCAGAGAGGATGAGCGTGAGCGCAGCTTCCTGAGCCCGTTGACGAGTGATGCGCTCCGGGTGCGACGGGCCTCCAGCGCAGAACTCCAGCTTCCTTGGACCTGCCCTGTAACACACTCCCGAGAGAAGTTCTACACCGTCTGCTCGGACTATGCTCTGCTCAACCGAGCCCGACCCATCATCACATCTGAAGATGCACCACCAACCAATCCAGGCACTGGGATATCATTAGTCAAGACTAACACTGCAACCCCCTCCCAGTGTCACTCAGGGGGAATGAGTGTGTCTTTAGATGGGAACTGTGATATGGAGGTTATGTCATCCAGCAACAAGCCTGTGTTGGCCTGGGAGATTGACACCTCTGATTTTGATGTGGTTTTAACCCGGAAAACCAGAACAAGTATGAGTCAATCTAAAATGATCACAGACATCTACATGCTGTTGACCAGGGGTTTTCAAACTTTTCCAATTATTTTCCAATCATTTTGGAAACATTAGATTGAGTTGTTTTTATGATATAACATTTAATATTTTTCTAACAATATAAATGGGTCTTAATACATGAAAATATAAAGCTTCCTATATATTTCAGGATAGGGCATTATCATGTTTTGGGAATTTTTGCTGTAGGCTACAGATCACCTTGAAGAATCCTTGCTTATTATGAAAATAATTTTATTATCAGTAAACTAATAGTGAAAAGTAACAAAAATATATCAGGGTCATTTTTATTCCACAAGCTGTTGAGAAAAATATGCCAGGAAAATGAGCTAATTGACCATCTGCTGTGATTTATGTAACATCAGTGATGACTTCACCGTCACAGGTGACTCTGTCACGTGGATTTCACCTAACTAATTTGTAATTATTCCCAGATTCAGCGTTTATAGAAAGAATGTATGGATGTGTGCCATCACTTAGTGCCTGATCAAACAGAGTCTAGAAATAGTTAGACTGGAATTACTGATCTGAGGAATCTTTGTTGAGGCAAAGTACACAGGGCTGATTCAAAATGATAATCATGCTCTCTACAAATGTTTAATGAAGCTTAACATTGAGTTAACTTTATCCAACTTTTAACTCCAGCTAAGCCATTATTCACTGCATTTTAAGGGTCTTTTATATATTCCAGTGAAACAAATTCTTCTACTTGATAAGTGAGTGTAAATTTGAACCAGAATGAGTATAATATATATATTAATATATAATATATTACCTAAAATGTTTTTAATGGATTAAGTGTGTTTTTCCTCAGGTAATTTAAAGAAATTCAACTCTAAGAAAATGAAATCGTCTGACAGGCTCAGCAGAAACCTGCAAGATCTCCCACCACAAGCCTCTCTGGAGGAGATCAAACAGAGAAAAGTCTTGGACCTCCGTAGATGGTAATACACTAATGAATGACAAATGAGGCTCAAAAAGTGCACGTTTAACCACTCCTCTCTGATGTTTAAGGTACAGCATCAGCAGACCCCAGTATAAAACATCGTGTGGAATCTCTTCACTTGTCTCTTGTTGGAACTTTCTCTACAGTACTCTAGGAGCAGGCAGGTGTGTTCCTTGCTGAAATTTATCAACAGCTAGCTAATTTCATATTGTAAATGATATAATTTTTGGATCGGCCTCTGCTGATTTAATGCACGAGACTTGGCACACTGTTCAAAAATATACCAAGAATATGTATTTTTAGGAGCAAAAACAGCATATTCACTTGATCTATTTTAAGATTTCTAATCTGGGGCCGGTTTCACAAAGATAGACTTCGACTATGGCTTAGATATAGTAGATAGTCAGACTTCAGATAGACATCTAAATCAGACCATTGCACAAAGCACTTAAAGGGATGGTTCACCCAAAAATGAAAATTCTGTCAGTATTTACTCACCCTCATGTTGTTCCAACCCTGTAAGACCTTCGTTCATCTTCGGAACACGAATTAAGATATTTTTTATGAAATCTGAGAGCTGGATCACTCCTCCATTCTAGTCCATAGGTTTCTTCAGGGATTGAAACTTGCCAGCCCCGAAAAGATATTAAAGACATCGTTAAAATAGTCCAAGTGACTACAGTCATGGGGGCAGTCATGGCCTAATGGTAACAGAGTTGGACTGGTGACCCAAAGGTTGCTGGTTCGATTCCAGTACCGGCAGGAATATGAATGAGGTGTCCATGAGCACCTAACCCCCAATCGCTCCCCGGGCGCCACCCAAGGCTGCCCGCTGCTCCGGGTGTGTGTATCCACGTTTGCAGTGTGTGTGTATTCACTACTCACAACTCTGCTCCTAATGTGTGTGCACTTACTTGGATGGGTTAAATGCAGAGGTCAAATTCCAAGTTTGGGTTACCATACTTGGCCATCACGTGTCACTTTCACTTTCTTTCAGTGGCTCTATTTTTATCAAGTTTATCAAGCGGCGAGAATACTTTTTGTGCGCAAAAACAAACAAAAATAACGACTTTATTTAAACTATTCATTTCTTTCTCTATGGGCCTCTAGTCAGTTAACTTAGTGTGATTGCGTAGAGCTACGTCACACGTAGGCTCACTATTGGCCGACGCTGGTCATGTGTGTGATGCGTGTGACGTACAACAACAGGAGCTTACGCTATTATACTAGTGAACTGACTAGAGGCCCACAGAGAAGGAAATGAATAGTTGAAATAAAGTCGTTATTTTTTTTTTTTTTTTGCGCACAAAAAGTATTCTCGTCGTTTGATAAACTTAAGATTGAGCCACTGTAGTCACTTGGACTATTTAACGATGTCTTTAATAACTTTTCGGGGCTGGCAAGTTTCAATCCCTGAAGAAGCCTATGGAGGAGTGATCCAGCTCTCATATTTCATCAAAAATATCTTAATTCGTGTTCCGAAGATGAACGAAGGTCTTACGGGGTTGGAACAACATGAGGGTGAACTATCCCTTTAAGACTCTGACTGTATTAAGTAAGACTACACTGCAATGCATTCTGGGTAAAATAAGACACTTTTCAAAACAAAAAACATGGCGGATCGAGTAAGCGCATTCAACCGCTCAGTGCAGTTTACCCCAGAGGAAAATATGTGTTTGTTGGAGGAGTATAACAGTTACAAGGACATTTTACTTGGGAAATTAGGCGGAGAATGTAGTAACAAGAAGAAATGTTTAATTTGGAAAAAGTTTGCTACGACAGTTAACAGCGTTAATCCGACCGTTGAGCGGAGCTTTAAAGACGTACAGAAAAGATACAAAAACATGGTACAAGATGCCAAAAAAAGAAATATTTAAGAGGAAATATCCTAAAAACCCTTTCCCTTCTCATAGCTCTCTCCATAAGGTCGTCAGCAAACGACAAATTATGAGCCATTTTCCATTTTCTTTTGGCTGTTTGTAATTTAACTGATTGTTACTGCTGGTTGCCAAGGTAACATAGAGTCTTAAGCCCAATTTATACTTCTGCGTCGAACTTACGCCGTAGCTACGTCGTAGGCTGTGCGTAGCACGCGTACCCTTCGGCGTACCCTGACGTGCACCTCTCCAAAAAATGCGTCAATAACAACGCGTCAATTCTACGCGGACGCAAGCGCTGTGATTGGTCTGCTCAAACCGCTCCCTTGGGTTTCACATACTCCCTCTGCGTGCGTCAACACGGACAACGACGCAGAAGTATAAATTAAAACCAAAGCGTAGTCTACGGCGTAGAGGCTCCGGCGTAGGTCTGACGCAGAAGTATAAATTGGGCTTTAGACCTAAGTTAGCCTGGGCGTAAGGTGTCTAATTCTTTTGGTCTAAATTAAGTCAGAC
Organism: Siphateles boraxobius; assembly: GCF_051911475.1. Taxonomy (NCBI): domain Eukaryota; kingdom Metazoa; phylum Chordata; class Actinopteri; order Cypriniformes; family Leuciscidae; genus Siphateles; species Siphateles boraxobius. The sequence goes on from NW_027509042.1 coordinate 18,410,900, forward strand.
TTTATTTTTGTGAAACAGTCTAACTTGCATTAGACTAGTCTATGAGCAAATTTTAGACTTGTCTAACACTATAGACCGGTCTAAAATAGCTTTGTGAAACCGGCCCCTGGTCTGGTAGAAATTGCAAAGAGTAACCTTTAGGATTGATTTGTTCAGTCTCCCACCTATTTCTCAAGAAGAAGCCCTGAATATACTTGGTTTCCAGCCTCCGTTTGAAGATATCAAGTTTGGACCGTTCACAGGCAATGCCACTCTGATGCGGTATGTTTACTGTAGGTTTTGCATTTTAACAGTTTCTCAAAATGTGTTAACATACATTAAAACATTCAATACCATTAAAAAGTTTGGGGTCTGTAAAAAAAGTCTCTTGTGCTCACCAAAGTTACATTTATTTGATTTAAATGGAGTTATAACAGCAATATTGTGAAATATTACATTATCATTACTTCTGTCAAAAGTGTCACATGATCCTTCAGATATCATTCTTATATGTTAATTTGATGCTTAAATACTTTTCTTATTATTATTATTATTATATTATTATCAGTGTTGAAAACATACTCGGTTACTATTGTAACCTTGGTTCCCTGAGATAATGGGAACGAGTATGGGGAGAAAATAAACTTTTCTCTGAATGTTGAAGCCTTATTGAATAACGCAGTGAAACTGCATGAGCCTATTGGCTGAGCAGTGTAATCTGCGCAAACCAATGTGCGCAGCCCGCCAGAATGGGTGGAGCATCCGTCTAGAGATCAACTCGACTAAAGTGACGAACGCCTAGTCATGTAGCATAATAGCATGGCCAGCTACGCAATACGCATTCCCGTCACATTAGAAACCAAATACGTTTCCTTTCGATAGGGTTCACTTGTATTGCAAAGGGTAACTAATCCAATCACGCCGTGCTGTGATTGCAGAACAAAAATCGTTCAATGGCCCCAGTCTAAGACACTTGAATGTAAGGGTCTAGAGGGCAGTAGGGCTAAGCAAGGGCAAGGTATTTGCCCGACTAGAAAAAGGGGCTCAGACCATGAGATGGAGTCTCCAGGGGGATAGTAATGGGCTGAGCTCACTCTGAGTTCAAACCCAGCTAAACAGAGAGGACTCGGACTTGTAGTGCAGGAACGTCCAAGTTGTAAAACCTGGCAAGGTGGACGGTTTTGCTCCTATAGTGTGTGGTATGATGTGAAGACAAGACACCACACACAAACAGATTTTCATCCAGAGTCTCGACTGTGTCCATATCCATTCCACTTGCTGCGCCATGACTGTGGTTGTTATGCTTCCGACTTCTGTGAGGTTGCTTTCTGATTGGGTATCGTTTCGTTCCACCTGACAACCAACATTTACATTTACATTTATTCATTTAGCTGACGCTTTTATCCAAAGCGACTTACAATTGCTATATATGTCAGAGGTCGCACGCCTCTGGAGCAACTAGGGGTTAAGTGTCTTGCTCAGGGACACATTGGTGTCTCACAGTGGATTCGAACCCGGGTCTCTCACACCAAAGGTGTCTTATCCACTGCGCCATCACCACCACTGCGCCATCAACATAGTACGTGCACGTTTGTCCTCAGGGATATCCCCACACATCAGGATTTCTGATTGTAAATATTCAACATTTTTCGCAATCGGGGCGGCTCCGACGTTCTTCCGAGCAGGTTCTGTCACTCTTAACAGACATCACACCATAGGAAATCTGATAAGATTATCTGTAGATCCATGAAGATAATTGGGACTTTACTTAGGATTGTCGGAAGGGGAGATATCAGCCCGAATATCTTGTGGTGTGGCCCCAGCATTAGGGCCCTAACGGGGCAGAGTAAGTGTAATTCACGCTAGTCTTAGTAGCACCTTGGGCACATAGCCGTGTCTTGGTTTGAGGACGACTTTGCAGTCAATAGGCCCAATGGTGAGATGCACTCAAGGCAAGATGCACTCACTGCGTCTGTCCTCCCTGATTCGTTTGATGCATTTGGGCCGAGTCGAGAACTGCTCCCAGGAAAGCGATTTGCTGGCTGGGAGACAGTGAGCTCTTGGCTAAGTTGATCCTGAGTCCCAGGCATTCCCAATGGCTGAGGAGCAAGGATCTGTGACTCGGGCTCCGACTGGGCTAAAACGAGCAAGTCGTTGAGGTAATTCAGGAGGATGCGTGCTCCCTTCTGTCTCAGAGGGGAGAGGGCTGCATCCATGCATTTTATGATATTGCGTGGTGCCAGAGACCGTCCGCAATCTGGATATGAAAGTAGGCATCTTTCAGATCCACTGAGGAAAAACTATCCCATGGACACACCTTTGTTAGAGGATTTGCTTCAATGTTAACATCTTAAACGGGGGTTTCATAAGGGCGCGGTTCAGATGCCTGAGATCCATGATGGGCCTGAAGCCGCCATCCTTCTTGGGGATGAGGAAGTAGCGCCGTAAAAGCCTGACTCGCTGTTGGCTGGTTGAACTGTTTTTTGCTGCACACCGATTGGTTTGTGCTGGTCCGCTGCATTGCCATAGGTTTGTGCAGATTACACTGCTCAGCCAATAGGCTCGTTCAGATTCCTGCACTGCTTTGGCTTGTGCAGTTTCACTGCGTTATTCAGTAAGGCTTCAAGATTCAGAGAAAAAGGAGTTTACCCAATTTCGCGTCTAGCAACGCAAAACGAGTGAACTGTATCAATAAGGAACATTTGTGCTGCTTTTTTGGAAACGGTGATAAATTTGTTCAGGTTTCTTTGATAAATTGAAAGTTCAAAATATATATATTTTTAACAATGTAAAAGTCTTTGTCACGTTTGATCAATTTAATTGCATCCTTGATGAATAAAAGTATTAATTTCTTAAAAATATATATAGTACTGACCCCAAACTTTGATTTGTTTTTTTTATATTGGTGCAGATGGTTCAGACAAATCAACGATAATTTTCGTGTCCGGGGATGCTCTTATATTCTGTACAAACCTCATGGGAAGCACAAGACAGCAGGAGAGACAGGTGTGTGAATTCTGAATCATTTTCCATAAGAACAGAGGCTGCAACAGCGTATTGTTCTACAAATACTCTTTTGATCTAGTTTGACAGCAGACAGTAGTTCAAATGTAATATGTGATATTTCCTTAATCTTATGTTTAGGTTTAGATATAGACAGTTTATCTATTATAAAAGAATATTATTCTGTCATAAAAATACTTGAGTAGCATATTATAGAGCATGTTTTTTCCCTCTAGCTGAGGGGGCGCTGCTGAAGCTGACGCAGGGACTCAAAGATGAATCCATGGCCTACATTTACCACTGTCAGAATCACTACTTCTGCCCTGTGGGCTATGAAGCTACACCACTAAAAGCAGCCAAAGCATACAGGTACAACATACAGCAACTTTGATTTTCATTTTATTCTCAGTCCTATTTTTCCCCTTTTTTTGTTCTGGCTTTTACTTGCCACTCCAAATATATATATATATATATATATGTATATATATATATATATATATATATATATATATATATATATATTAGTATTGAACTTATGTGTGTCGGAAAATATGTAAATATGTTTTCAATTTGTTATATATACTCACTGTTTACATTTTTTGAATGCCAAATGTTTAGGGTTTTAAGTCAAACAATAATATTTACATTCTCTTTCAAATGTTTGGGTTCAGTAATTTTGGGGTTTTTTTTAAGTTACATTAAGTATCTCGAAAACGTATCAAAGTTTCACAAAAATATTTAGCAGCACAAGTGTTTTTAACATTGATAATTATAATAAATGTTTCTTGTGCACCAAATCAGAACTTTAGAATGATTTGTGAAAGGATCATATGACACTGTTAACTGGAGTAATAGATGCTGAAAATGTAGCTTTACCATCACAGGAATAAAAAGTTGTTTTAAATTTTCTACTAGTACAGTTTTGTAATATTTTACAATATTACTTTTTTAAAACTGTATTTTGATCAAATAAATGAACGCTTGGTCAGCATTAGAGACTTCTTTCAAAAACATTAAAAAGTCTTACGACCCCAAACTTTTGAACGGTAGCGTACAAGATCAACGATTGTAAGATTTATACTGCCCTTATGTGCTGTCGGAAATTTCCTAGTTCCCATTTCTGAAGTTGTGATTATGAGCTTGTTGCACTCAAGTGTTTTGTTGTTGGGAAGAACAGGGATCATAGAGGACACCAGGTTTATTCTTCCTATTTATTAGGAAAATCTTATTAAAGCCAAACTGATATTTAACGTCCCATTCCTTGATAATTATATAAGCATTCACTGCTCAATCTAGATAGTAAGCTTGCTGACAATTCTGGAATTTCAGTCAAATGCAGGCTATTTTCGCTCTGTATAAAACATTTATGCTTAAAATGGTTATTCATATTTGTAAATATGTACTACTTTAATGACAAGACAAGGTGATGTAGCTGTTGTGTAAAAAAACTAGTAAAGAATAGCAGTCACAGCAGTAATCGCTCTTCCCTCCGCCATGTTTGAAGTTTATGGCATGCCCAACTCGGGTATCAAAATGATCCCCAAGCTTCCCGGTGGTAAATACGAGTTGAGGGCGTTCATGTCTGATTTTTAAATAGGAAACTCATATTTGCGATAATTCTGAAAGCATGTGAAGGCAGCATTAGTGACTGTCCACCAAAAGTAAAAAAAATATCTCACTGACCCTGGGCCCATTCTTATTATTGAGCACTGGTATTACAATATGAAGTGTCATGAAAGTGTTACAATATCCTTTTCTTCTGATTAAGAAAGAAAGCTCATTTCTTTATTTATTTATTTATTTTTTACAGGGGGTCACTGCCGCTTAATGAGATTGAACACTGGATTCTCATTGGCGAACCAAGCAGGAAACACCCTGCAATCCACTGTAAAAAGTATGGTTCATTTTATGGAATTGTAGTACTTGGTCAAATTATAAATATGACGTACACATTCTAACCTAATTTTTAATCAGATGGGCAGATATTGTGACGGATCTGAATACTCAGAACCCAGAATACTTGGACATTCGTCATACAGAGAGAGGCATTCAGTATCGCAAAACCAAAAAGGTAAGCGAGCTGAGTATGTGGTGATGGTACTTATACAATAATTTGGACATTAGAATTGTTTCACACATTTGTTATTTCAATAATATTTTTATAGGTTGGAGGCAATCTGCATTGCATTATGGCCTTCCAGAGAGTGAACTGGCAAAAGTTGGGACCATGGGCACTGAATCTAGAAAATCTGAGGCATGATCTCCACCATCAAGCTTCAGAACACAGAGGTCAAGCTGCGACAGAGGACGATTCTGAGGAGCGAGCAGTGAAACGTCTGGGTAGGTCCCTCAGTACGGGGAACAAGTCCGACAATGCCTGGAAGCATTTGTCCAACACAGCAGAGTACAGGCACAGAGGCTCTCCAGACAGTGACCTGGATGAAGACATAACTGACTAAGTCTGAAGTCTTCAACCCTCCTCCTGTAGAGCCAATTGGGTTTCGACAGTTTAAAACAAGAATATTTATCTCTCCAGGTTGTTAGCAACAGTAAAAGGTTAGATATGATAGATGCGGTTGCAAGCCAAATGGTGTTGCTTAGTAGGTATGGCTCTTAACCATAAGAATGCTGGTTTGATGCCCATAAGGAAGGAACGATAACCTCTCATTGGGGAGGTTCTTGTAATGCTACCATTCTACAGCAATGTGAATCAAATTTCACAGGCCTTGGTAATGTGGAAGTGATATGTGAAGGCTAAGTATGGTAACCCATACTCAGAATTTGTCCTCTGCATTTATGCCATTCAAGTTAGTGGACACACATTAGTTGTAGTGAGTAGATAACACACACACACACACACACACATCAGGAGCAGTGGGCAGCCATTTTTGCTATGGCGCCCGGGGAGCGATTGAGTAGGTATCCTGGCGGTATTAAGAATCGAACCCACAACTTTTGGGTTACCAATCTGACTCTCAGACCATTAGGCCACAACTGCCCTTTTGTGGGATTAAACATAATACTTAATGGCTTTCCAAGAAGAGGTGAAGTCACTTCTGATGCTGCTTTGCTAAACATGTTGTGAATAAATGAATCATTAAATAAATTGTACGGTCACATTTACCATTGTGTAGCTAATTTTTGCGTGCAAAATCCATACAATCAGGAATTTTGCGTGAGGGCTAAAGATTTCCCCATGCAGTTTTCACAATGGGTTCAAATTGGTCACATGGAATGACTTCTGTGTGAGCTGTAGACAATGGGCCTTTTTTGCCTGCGAAACTCTGAAGAACAGAGGTCAAGATGCGACAGAGGACAGCGATAAAATGGTTTAACTTGGTCATGAGGATTTAATGACCAACAGAAAGCTGCTTGGTTTCAAAGCGACATCACAGTGCGAGTAAAGCGACATACATTGCTAAACTTTTTTGTCTGCAAAATTTTGCAGAAATTTCTGACTGCATGCACATGAAACATGCTTGTGTACCAAGAGCATTTAGTGAATATTCGATTTTCTGATCAATATCATCATTCCATTTCAGTTATATGCTATTTGGTGGATATGCTACTGATGCTAGATAATTGGAGGACGATATGGACAGAATGCTCCGAACATTACATAGAAGACTGTTCTTTATGAAGACTACACAAAATGGTTTTATTAGTGTAAGTCTAAAAAAATACAAACTAAGTTATCATGAAGATATCAGACTGTTTAATAATGTGTCAGTGGATCAGATTCAGGCTATAGTGAAGTGACAGTCCATTAAAATGGCGCTATCTTATAGTAAATACTAACTTGAAGGATTACAATCACTTTCTTTGTGCAACGCTGTGAGCTAAGATTGCATGATTGCTTCATGTTATGTGCATTGTGATTGTGTTCTTTAACACAGCGACATCTAATGTATGATGTTCAATGTCTAGTCATCTAGTGTTGGTATTATTTTTATTTACAAATAAAAGATTTATACACCTTCTTACACATCAGTGCATTATTTCATAGGTAACTAGATGTGAACGGTGTCATATTTCATGAGTCATTGCTTTACATGTAGCTGTTGCTTCAGTGCAGTTATATCAGCAGGACCAACACGGCAGCAGCCACCTGTTAACAGAAATCTTGGTGAGTCAGCGCAACAGTGAAAAAACAAGTCTTAGTACTAACTGGTGCAACTCGATACCAACCAATCCACAAAGCCCCTTGTTCTTTCCAGTCGAGACTTAATTTGGCAAATGATGTCTGTTTTTCCGTTATCCATCTGAAATAGATTCAGAACAGCCTTACACAATGAAACAACTTGTGTCAGATACGATCTAAGTAAATAAATTCAGGGTTCCCATACCTTTTGACCAATCAATTTCTATGACTTTTGCAGTCATTGTTTTAAATTTTGTGATTACATTTAAAATGTATTTAATTACACGGTTCAAAAGTTTGGGGTTGGTAAGAATGTTTAATGTTTTTGAAAGAAGTCTCTTATGCTCAACCAAGGCAGCATTTATTTGAACAAAATACAGGACAAACAATAATAATGTGAAATATGATCAATTAAAATAATTTTTCTGTTTTAATATTTTAAAATGTAATTTATTTCAGTCATGGCAAAACTAAATTTTCAGCATCAATTACTCCAGTCTTCAGTGTCACGATCCTTTAGAAATAATTCTAATATGCTGATCTGGTGCACAAGAAACATTGTTTATTATCAATGTTGAAAACAGTCGTGCTGCTTAATATTTTTGTGGAAACAGTGATATATTTGATATTTGAGCAATAGAAAATAACAGCATTTATTTTAAATAGACTTTACTGTCACATTGGATCCGTTAAATGCATCCTTACTAAATAAAAATATTAATTTCTTATAACAAGTTACATAAAGATTACATTCACAAAGAGCGAATATATTAAATGGAATCAAATATTAATGTCCATGTCTTTTTCATGTCTGGAAAGATCATTTTAAGATTCCATTTTTAATAAAATTTCCATTCAAAATGTTAAATCTTTCACGAATGTTGGAAACCTGTCAATTTAATTAAATAAATGAAAAGTTAAATGAAAAAAATATTGATTTATCTCACCCGGTCTTGGGGTCCCATCTCTCTCCACTGTTAGGATAGACCACCCAGCTCACATCTCCTTTCTTTTGTGACTTGGCTGACTCTAGAAGAGGTTTCACCAAAGGAGCGGGACAACAGTTCACCCCCACAGCAACCAGCTGTGTGGACCTACAGGCCACCTGAACCGCCTCAGAAAAGCTCCTCCCGCTTGAAATATTATGAATGTCCTGAAACACATTAATTGAGCATCAGTGTCAGTTCTGGCAGGCCAAGTAGTCAAGATGCTGCTAACGCTATTGGCCAACAACACGGTCTCATCAGCGATATGCTCAGCTGTTCATCTCCCCTCGCTGCTAATGACTACGCTCAAATCAGGGCGCCTTATTTAAACAGATTCAGTTCGCTCTTAACTGCTTGCTGCTCACTCTCTGCAACCCACCACCTCCCCAGCTCCTCCTTGTCGTGTATAACGTGGCATTTGCTATTCTGTCATCGTTGCTGCTCTGTTCATATGGGGGAATAGTTTTGCTCTCCCAGTGCTAAACTGTGAGCGTTCCCTAATGCTGCTGCTGTCCTCTGACTCTCTGCTATTTCATGGTGCTCATGAAAGGTCAGAGGACTCCCTGAACAGAGCCATACCGGCAAATTTTAATTATCAACTGAATCTCAATTTATTCAATACAAATTTCCTAATCAATTCTATTGTCTTGTGGTTAGGGTATCTGGTTAAATCATGGGTCGTTCATCTGAACACATATGAATGCACATTCCTTCTGAAATCACAAATCGTTTAGCCTCTGAACTCATGGGGGCAAATTAAACAATAGGCTCCGGCCAGTCTGCAATAGGCGATTCGGGTGACAATTTTAGGGCACCCAGAGGTTTACCAGACAACAAGACACCGAGCTTCACAGAGATGTGTTATCACCCAAATACCCCCCGCCCACCCCTCTGGCAAGGAAGAACTCAGGATGAAGATAGACACACACACACGAAACTTTCATTAACTTCATCATATAAAGACTTTACCGAAATTTATTTGATATGTTGTTATGTTCGTCTGATTGCCCAGGTCCTATGAAGGTATCTGGGAAGTGTATAGTAGTTGTAGCGTCTGGACCAATCAAACACACACAGAGTGTTGGTTTTGCCTAGTGAATATCCTGTTACAATAGATAAGGATTTTTACGACCTCTAATAGGGAATTCCTGAGAGATGTGACACTCGCTTAATTCTCCTGAGGAGGAGAAATAAACCCTGTTAATCATATATATATATATAAAACCACTTGAGAAATGTATAAACAAGTATCTAATTTTTACATCTCATGATTTTCCTTCGGATGTTGTTTTGGCCTTTGTTTTCTTGTCAACTCTAATGGGTTAATGTTTTAGACTTTGCATACAAATATGCAAACCATATTTGGTCTCTATGAATTCCAATCTTCGTTCCCCATTTGTTAATTTACATTACATTTTGTTAACTTTGTGACATTTATTATAAGAATCGAAGATTCTTTCTCTTAAAACACCCAATGAAATTGCAGATTCAAATGTGCTGTCTGAACACAAAGAGTCATAAAATCTCCCTCCAAAGGGACCACTTCGGATTGGCTCACATACCCCAAGAGGGTGTGACATCTTCACCCCTTTTAAATGACAGATAGAGATCAGTCTCTCTCTCTTAACTTCTCTCTTTGCATCAAGTAACTGCTCCGCGTGATCCCCCCTCCGGGGATCTTTTCTTTTGTTTGTTTGTTTCTTTAAGTTTTTATTTTCCATTTTCGAATTCTCCTTGATGTTGATTTCTTGTGGTCTCTCAGAGGGTTTTTTCCAGGTGAATTTTGCAGAACTGTGATCCTTACGGATCTCTCTCTCTCTCTTTATTGATTCATTCTCTTTCATTGTGTCGTTGTCATTATTGTGTTTGTAAATACATTTATTGTTTGTTATAACCGGTATACGTAACTTTGCCTTTATTAAATGCATTATATTGATTTATTGATTCCGTCTTTTCGCACATACAAGTCCCTTTAATGTTACGATCCAGCTACGAGCTTTACAAATTTATTGATAGCCTACTTAAAGAATCGTTATAGAAAAGGAAGGCTGTTCCTTCTGGCCAGAGAAATAGCTTCTCCTACTGAAAGTCTATAAAGTAGGATAATTTTGTGAGGTTTGATTGAGATCGAATGATCAGGTTTTTGCTGGACAAAAAGATGATTCGGTCACAAATTAATCCCCTTAAAGATTATCCCGACGATCGATCCATGATAGGCATAATTGATATATTAAATATTTAATTATAATCCGTTTTGATTAAGTATTGATATACAATTGAGCTAATTTTAACCTGTCTGTGAAATATAGTCTACATATGCAATTAATTATAATCCTTTGTGGTTAATTGCCTAAGTACATATATGAATGCAGATGCAGGGAAATATTATCCCTTTTTGGGAGATTTAACATGTATGATTACCTGGGTAAAACCCGTATGAATGATTATTAATTGAAAAATTACTAATTTTGAATACATAACCCCAAAGCCTGACCCAGGTTTCGTTACATGTGTGTTCTTGACTTAAATGGCCCTGACAGAATTGCATTAAACAAGTATTTCCAATAAAAATTTTATATTCTTATATTCAGAATAATACGGTAAGTTTCGCTGCTAGAGGTTGCTTATTAAAAACGACAACAAAGATGTAGCTTAATGACACCATGAATGAGCGTGGAATCATGGGAGTTGTTGTCCTCACCTCCACAGCCAATGGGAAGCAATCCGAAGGAACTCAGGGAGACATAGGTTTCATGGATTGAGCTAATGTATTAAAGATCTATTAACGTGAGTGTGGTATGAAACAGGGCGGACCGAGAGCCAATTAAAGTTATGTTTAATGTTAACCTTCCTCCCTGAACTTGAACATTGTTACAGTTACGTTTGATCACTTAAATTCACATTATTTAATTTCATTCTAATGAAACAGCCACAAGTGCTGAATTACTACTCATACAGGTCACTTTATTTGAGGAATTAATACTGTGGGGTAACGTAGCACTGTTTTACTTGGTCAAAACAATCATACTAAAAATACATTTGAGTGTGTTGAACGTTCTGTTATAATGTTACCCTGTGTTTACTCTGTGGCAAGTATGAGACACTTCTTGCACACTGCAGTAAGCTAGATCGATATTAGAATATCATATATTAATAAAAGCTGGATGATTTGTGTCATAGTATGCCTTTAATAGCAATGTCTAGAACACTCTTACTTGTTTTAATCACATAAATGGTTGCAAGTGTGTTATAATTGCAATTTATCATTGCATATCATAATATATGTGCGTTATTTGTAATGCAAGGAAAACTTATCCATTAATATCAGTCACCTTAGAAGAGAAGGAAAGCCAGGCTTTAATTTCGGGAAATTCTTTGAGTACTTCCACCAGAGCCTCCGCCTCTTTGAGACCTGGAATGGTCTCCATGGCAACAAGATCAGCTCCAGCTTTTACTAAGCACTGAATCTGTGGGCGATGCCAGTCTTTCAACTCCTAAGACAAAAGAGAAAACATGCACTTGATATTCTTGTGAGGAGGCAGCTTGGGTGGACAAAGAGCTTTATCTTTCCTTTACCTCCAATGTCATCTTGTCCTCATAGGCCCCTGTGTACTCTGACCCATCATGTAGAAAGGCCCCATATGGACCCACTGAGCCTGCAACCAAAGGCTCTCTTCTGTTTTCTTGGGGATATATTCATTTTAGATTTTGTGTAGCAGAAACTTGATCAAATTAATGATTTAGCAGAAGTTAGACTTGCACACACCTGATTTGGGTGAGTGAGACATGAACTCACGCACTGTCTCTTTTGCCAGTTGAACCCCTGAAATCATCATCTGCTGCGCTTCCTCAGGCCGGAGACCAAGATATTTCACGAATCCCTCAATGGTGGCCTGATATGTGGCTGTTGTTATGACATCAGAACCGCTTTGAAGAAATCTATTTAAAAATTCAGCCATTCATCAAGTATTAAATAATTCTTGTCATAGAATAATGGAATGCAGAAATACCAAATGACTGAAAGATTAATAAATTATGGTGTAAGATGTTTTTGAAAGAAGTCTATTATGCTCAACAAGGCTGCATTTATTTAATAAAAAACAGTAATGTTGTGAAATAGTATTACAACTTAAAATAGCTATTTTCTAATTAAATATTTCCAAATGTATTTTATTCATGTGATGGCAAAGCTGAATTTCCAGCATCATTACTCATACATTTTCCTTCAGAAATCATTTTAATATGCTTATTATTATCAATGTTAAAAACAACTGTGCTGCTTAATATTTTTTGTTGAAACTGGTAATTTTAAGGTTTATTTTATGAATTGAAAGTTCAAAATAACAGCTTCTTTAATAATTAATGACCCCAAAACCCAAAAGTTGTTGTTTATATTGTTACAAAATATTTCTATTTAAAAAAAATTTTAATCAAAGAATCCAGAAAAATTATCAAAGGTTATAAAAAAATTATAAAGCAGCACAACTGTTTCCAATATTGTTAATAAATCAGCATATTAGAATGATTTCTGAAGGATCATGTGACACTGTAGACTGAAGTAATGGCTGATAAAAATTCAGCTTTGCATCACAGAAATAAGTTGTATTTTAAAGTATATTAAAATAGAAAACCATTATTTTAAATTGTAATAATATTTCACAATATTACTGGGTTTTTTTTCCTGTATTTTGAGCAAATAAATGCAGGCTTGGTGAGCATAAGATACTTCATTCTATTCTATTCTATAATAAAAATGACAAAAAAACATGCATGTATAATAAATATATAGTAATTATAAACAAAATATTTGTTACATTATACAATGTTTCACACTTCGTGCACTGCATGACCACCCAGGTACAGAACATAAAGAAGCCTGTAATTACCTGTAATGTACGTCCTTAATGGCCTGTGGGTTTGTATGCAGAAGTCTTGCACTCCACAGTGGATCTCCCTGCAAACACAATATATACGAGTAAACTTGTGATTAGTGACAATGAGTCTGTGTAATAGTATTAGTACCTACCTGTAATTGGAACCCACTTGCTTCAAGTTCTGTTGCAAGACCCCCATCTAAAATGAGTAGACTGGGATCCATTTTAACTGCTGTGGTTAGTGGAAATTACTCAAACTATAAACCTCACCAATTAAAAAAAAAAACTTTTGAAATTACAAAAGACCTTTGTCTTATATTGTGAAAGGTTTGCAACATTTTAAGCTAAACCCAATTTTAAAAGCGTGTTAAATTGTGGCCAATTGCTTAACAATTCTGTCAAAAAGCTCCTTATAATAGCGAAACTAGTGTCAAAGTCCACACCATAACAAACAAACCCATGTGCTGGTGTCAATTGGCGGTAAAAGGTCAGAAAGGACTACTTCCGGGTTACGGTAGACAATCGTTCAAGCAAACTATTCGTTCCTACGCGTCTGTATATTCACCTTTAAATATTGAAGTCAGTCGAATGTTTAAACACTACGGAATATAGTTACGAGTTTTTTATATATTTAACTATTTTATTTGGCGGTAGTGTTAGGCGTTTGATGTTGTTGCTATGGTGATGGGACTTAACGTAACAGCGAGCGAGGATAAAGCAAGACAATCAACCGTCTGTTAAACAACAATCAACAAACCCTATCTTTCCTTTAATAAATTAATTCAGAGATGGTAAGTGGGAGAATATATTTTCCAGTCTTAAAATGTTCGTAATGAAGGACTGAATCATAGACTAAAAAAAAAAACTGAACTCGTGATCGTGAATCATGAATATTTGTTATTGTTTTTTTTTTTTAACTATGTTTATTTTTTTCCACTGAAAGAAATACAAGTCACATAATCCACTGAGACGTGTTGTGTTCACTAAATATAAAATATAGCATGTAACCTCTCGTCTAAACTGTAATCTGGTCTGTTATAGAGCGATTCATGAAGTTCGAGCAAGTGAAAGTTGACACTAGCATCTTGGCTATTTAAATCCCAGTTAAATGAAGACACTTCATAATCAGTTAGAAAACAAAACAGTGTTATAACTGCAAAATTTGTAAAATCACATAATGTGATCAAAAAACATAATTTGTTTTTTTTTTCTCCGTTTTAATGGTCTCATTTGATGTGCCACTAGATGTCAGTATGCCTGCATAAGGAAAGTTGAAATTTAGTTGAAATTACAGACCAAGTTCAATCAAAAGCTCTAATGTCAGTGGAATAATATGCTTTTTTAGTGTCATTTGCACAACAATTTAAACTTTGTTATTCTCTGGGTAACAGGATACTTTGACCATCATTTTTCTAGCTCTGTTGTACTCCTACGCTATGTTTATTTTCCAATTCGTATTCTGTCTGCTTAAGTAGTGTACATTGATCCATCTCCATGCAGACAGCATGAAATGTTTGCAATGATAGCATAGGGCAACAGCAGGTGTCTGAGAAAGTCTCAGCTTCCAAGAAGGGCTCTGAGAGGAAAGCCCTATTCTTCATAGTGTTAGAAGTGGCAAATAAGCCCAGCTAAATCTAGTTCAATCTGGCCAGGATCATTAACCAGGAGAAAAGGGATTGTGTTGTGCTGGAATGTACATTTAGATCCCCATGTCCCCTGAACATGCTTTCATTCCTGCTGTAAACACTCACATACAAAAAAAAATTAGGTTTTTATGACACTTTCCTTTAAGAAAAACAGATAAGGTGCACTTTGTGGTGCTAAAATGAGTGGAAAAGCCCTCCATCTTTCTTATTAGACAATACAGATGTCCTCAGGTAACTTTGAGCCAGGCAGAATGTGGATATATAATATCTCTCATTTTGCACAAATCTGTAGGGGGTGACTACCTGCCGAATCTTCCCCACTTAGATTGGTGAAATGCCATAACTCCTCAGTAGACTTGATTATGAAAATGTAGGCTAGTGTTTTATTACAAGAGCTGTTTTTGTCGTATTGTCAAAGCACTGCAAAAACTGATTTTATTGCTCAGTTCTTTTGTCTCATTTTCCGGTACAACAATATGAAACTTTCTTAAGTCATATAGCCTATCTGTCAGTGGGGTGAAAAAAGTAACCTTAACTTCGTAAAACCTGACATATGAACAGTTTATTGAACCTTTAGAAAAATGCACATATCACTCTATATCTCCCTATAATGCGTCTTAGTAAGATGATATTCAAATGCTTAGTTTTATGATCAAAGCTCTGCAGTTTTTATTGTGAAAGGCAGAACATGTAATGCAATTAAATACATTGAGAGATGTACAAATCTATCATATTTGATACTCACATTTTAATATGATTTAGCTAAAATGATGTATGGATAATCAAGTAGTAAACCTTAAGTTGCTTCAGTCCAGTCTTTATCTTAAAATATTACTAACAATATAAAAGTTATTATGTTTACTTTATAAAAAATCAGTGCAAAAAGAAAAAAGTATCATGACCTGAAGGGGACGTTTTTAGAATTACTAAAAAGCCTTTTACTAGCTAAAGAGTGCAGCAGGCATGCAGTAGATTGTGTACAACAAGTTTTTCAGGAAAGTTTTGATCATGATGTTAATTTAGAGGCCTTAGTTAGAAATGTGTGTATATGATACAGGAGACTTTTCACAGGTTATTTCAAAGGAAAAACAAAATTATTGTACTTACTCCATTGACATATTTTTATAAGTCATTTTCCAATTTTCCATTGTTAGATATTAGTAATGGAACACAAGATACAATTACAAATCAAAAACTATTTTGTGTAAATTGTTTAATGTTTAGTGCTGCCAAAAAATAGATTTTAGCTTCCCATTTATATTTACATCTTGTTGACTTGTACAAGGCCTCAGACACAAGGTGATAACTACTGGTGTCAGCGCAGACAACATGAGTACTTTTAGCTTCAGCCCAAAACTTCACTCTAGATATCATAAAATGACTCTAAATAGAGTCTGGAGATGTGTGTTATGGCTTTTCAGACCTGTGCCTCAGTGTATTTTTGTACAAGAAGGCTGTTCATTGTCAGTATCATCTCTGTCACAGCTGACTGAGAGGCAAAAATAGCTCTACTTTGGGGAAGAGGCCCTGTTAGGTTTAAGATGGATCGCACAATTATGTTAAAGGGATTCTCATTGAGTGTAAGGAATGATGAATAAGATAATGTTGCAGATGCACTTATGATTTGTTGTTAAATTAGATAATGTGATGCCATGTTAGCCCTCAGTATTGACATGTTGCCTTGCTTCTATGAATTATCGAGCATGTGGCATGAAGGATGGATGGCATAGTGCCTAGAAATGCAACATCAAATTACTGCCATTCTAATATACACTGAAGATGATTATTTATCTGCCAGTTATTATGTCAGTTATTATGAATATTAATAACTATTTTGAGTTATTGTTGTTGTAGGCCTAATCTCATGTGCATGACTTTTGATGTCCACTGATCAACAGAAAATTAGCAGATATTTTTTCATCACTATGCAGCTTGTGCCCCTCTATCACATGTGCCTGTTCTATTAAGTTCACCCACAAGGTGGCGCTCTGCATGGGAAAGAGATCACACCAACATGCTAGCTCTCCATGTTTTGTTCAAGGGCACCTCTGAGTTGGTATCAAGGTGAAATCGGCTACTTAATAGTGGAATAACAGTAAACCTGTGATTTTGTAAGTCTAATCTATTTTAATAACATCTATAATTTGTTTTCAATTGCTATATAAAATACTCATGAAATAATATTTTTTTTCATGAGAGTGGCAAAGTCCTAAAGGGCCCTATTTTGGAAAACTTTAATATATTTCCTTATTTATTTATTTATTTATTTATTTATTTATTTATTTATTTATTTATTTATTTATTAATGGTTGCATGCATTGTCTGGTTGTTAGTAAATATATGTTTTATGTTACTTTAGTTTATATTCAAAGCATTATTTTTGCGTCTACCAGTTCTCAGTATTTACAAACCGTTACCTAACCGTCATACTGTGTGTGTGTGTGTGTGTGTGTGTGTGTGTGTGTGTGTGTGTGTGTGTGTGTGTGTGTGTGTGTGTGTGTGTGTGTGTGAGAGAGATAATGTTGTGGTGTCTAAATTCACATATTTATAGGTGCAACCCTAATTTGCAAAATGATGCACTATTCTATGCCATTTTGCTGTATAAATAGTACTTATATAGTACTGATTATAGAGTAGTATTTGTATATAGTATAGTAGTGTGTTTACACTAAAAATTCCAACAATAACAAGTGCACTTTTTTTTTTATTTTATTTTATTTTTTCTCAGACATGGCTGGATACAACAAAATCTCCATTAATTATTCCATTAATATGGAAGAGAGTTTTTATTGCTTATTATCACTTTGTGTCGGGATAGGACATTGAATCAAGGTTTTGGGATTTTTTTGTTTATTATCATTTTATATTATTCTTAAGTTTTGTTTTGCAAACACGGCTGGATAAAACAAAATCTCAATGAATTAATTATATTAATATGAAAGAGCTTTTATTGATTGTCACTTTATCGCTTTGAGTTTGGCTGTTTTTTTGTTTTTTGAATTAATTTTGGTAGTATTGCGATTATAATGGGCCGTTCTAAAAATTCTTGGAACATAAATTTTCCTCAGGCTCCATGAGTAAAATCTATATAGCATAAATGCCCCTTCTCATCACAGGGCCCACGACAACATTTTTGGGTTGTGCCCTCCAATGACGACATGTGGATTTATAATATATTAGCGATCATATGGATAATTAGTTTCTATATTTGTGCAGCCCTAATGTTTGCGCAAGTGTGTAGTGCATGTTTTTAGGAGCAGTAGTTCCAGCTGCTGGATTATGGCTCCCCATTTGCAGCAACGCTCCCCAGGGGATCATAGGACTGGTTCAAAGTTTGAACCTCTGACTCAGCATGTTAACAGGCCCAGCTGCCCGTCTCTATTGAGGGTCAGAGCGCGGCTGTTGTGACTCCCTGTCCTAGCAAGAGGGTCAGATCATTGACATTCCCCTGCCGGGCCTGGCTTGACTGTGTGTTTTGTTGTGTCTGTTGTGTTATGCACAGGAGGAACGCTTTGCCTTTCTGGCTGAGTGGTTGGACCCCAGCGCTTCTCTGCTGCGACGATACCAGCTGCTCTACTACCCTAAAGATGGCTCCGTGGAGATGGTGCGTTCCTATACTCGGATTTCAGCGCCTGGCTTTCAGCTATGCTTGAGCTCTGTCCCTTCACATGTATGTTTCTCTTATACAGTTTGATATGAAGAATCAGCGCACCTTCCTACGGAGGACCAAGTTTGATGAGCTTCATCCAGAGGATCTGTTTGTTGGCAACCGAGTAAACGTCTTTTCACGTCAGCTGAACCTCATAGGTTATGGGGATCAGTACACAGCCAACAAACTGGGCAGTAAGAAGGAGAGGTACTATATTCTTGAACACCTGCTGAGGCAAGACCTGTCTTATTAATCACAAAAAGACAGCCTTAAGGCCCGTTCACACCAAGGACAATAACTATAAAGATAACTATATTAGCGTCCACACCCGCGGACGATATGGTTCTGTTTATTCATTGGGCTTGCTTGTCTTTCACTTTAAATGCTTAAGCTCATTACTGCAGGATGGATTCTGATTGGCTGTCAGTGTGTTTTTTATCATTCATCAGCTGGATAAAATCATTCTGAAAGTGATCCCAACGAAATTGTCTCTCTGTGCCGTTATCGTTATATCCTTGGTGTAAACGGGCCTTTAAAGGGATACAAAAAATATGAAAACTATTTACACACCCTCGTGTCTTTCCAAACCTGTATGACACAATACATATTGTTTCAAAGCAGCTTTACAGAATATTTTTCATTTTTTCAATTAGGAAATATTTTGTTATCAACTAGAGATGAGCATGTCAAAGTAATGTCCATATACAGCTGTAAGATAATACATGTTATGTGATTAGTTAATGTAATTTACAACACCAGTTCCAGAAAAGTTGGGACATTTTGTAAAATGTACTGAAATGTGTGCTGTGGTCGGATGAGTCCACCTTTCAGCTTGTTTTGGGGGAAAACGGCATTGAGTTCTCAGTCCCAAAGACGAAAAGGACTTCCAGACTTTCATCAGCAACAGGTGCAAGAGCAAACGTCTGTCATGGTATGGGGGTGCATCAGTAAAACCAGCATGGGTGACTTTTATGTGTGTAAAGGTGCCATTGATATGGATGCGTATATTGGGATTGTACAGAGACATATACTGCCGTCAAGATGACATCTTTCCTGGCAAGCAAGACAATGCCAGGCCTCATTCTGCACGTGCTAAAACACCATAGAGTGGATGTGTTTGACTGACTGCCTGGAGTCCAGATCTCCAGATCTGTTTCTTGTTGAAAATGTATGACTCATCATGAAAAGGAGAAGCAGACAACGATGACCACAGACTGTTGAGCAGCTGAATTGTATCAGGCAAGATTGGGCAAAAATTCCACTTGCAAAACTTCAAAAATTAGTATTCTCAATTTTCAAATCATTAAAAAGTGTAATTGAAAGGAAAGGTGATGTGACTCAGGGGTAAACATGCCTCTGTCCCAACTTTTTTGGAATGTGTTGCAGCCATCATTAAAAATGGTCAGTTAAAGAGAATGAACAAATCACAGATTATTGATTTTATTGCTATTTACAAAACGTCACAAGTTTTCTGGAAATTGAGCTGTAGTTAAACAGACACAATGAACGTGTTAGGCAGCGATTACAACTTGTGCTCCCAATATTATATAAGGATATTATATAACAGCTTTGTATATCGATCCAAAGTTGGCAAGTTTCTTCTGCGGAACACAAAAGAAGATATTTTGGGAATCATTGCGTTCTATTATTGGGACAATAGAAAACAGTGAGACGTTTCTCAAAATATTTTCTTTTATGTTCCACAGAAAATCATACAGGTTTGGATTGTACTAATCCCTTAAAAAAGGAAAGGTTCACACCAAATAAATTAAATTATTTTAAAATTAAAATGATGTTAAAATAAAGATGCTACATTTTGTCATTTTTCACTGATAATCTTCCCCTCCACTAAGCTGTTAACCATTGCATTCATTAATCATTGAGTTACTCACTCATTGAGTTGAACTGGACCGAATCAGTCCGATTCATGAATACTGAAAGTCATATAGGCTTGGAACGGCATGGAGGGGAATACATTTTTGGACTATTCCTTTATATCAGATCGTCTCAAGACATTTTAATCATCCTCTTCATTTAGGGTGATGAATAGCTTATTGTATGTCTCAAGAAAAAATCATTAACAGTTCTTTTTCTTTTGTTTTCTGTGGTGGCTCCTCCTCAAACACCTGCTAATGTAATTTTTAAATCATGTAGATGAGCTGCTGTGTCTCTTCCTATTAAAAATCACTGAACAATGATTACTACTCTAATGAATCAGCTCTTCCTGTTAAATCACTCACATTCACACTATTTCCCACTATGGTCTTTCTCTCCTGTGAGATTCATAGTGGTGTGCCATGAATATAAATTTGTGAAATATCACAGAGGGATAGACTCAAGGCAGTATATTATGCAATCTTCAAAGTAAACTTCAACAGACTCAATTGACTGCTGTTGTTTAGCCAGACCATCATATATAGTACTGTGACAGCAACTTTATCTAATGCTTAGGGTAAATTTTAAAAGATTCAAGATTTCCTTTTTAAAGAAATTATTTAAACTCTGTATCAAATTTTAACTAGATGTTATGATTCATTTGATGAAAACCTCAATTGATTTTTCAGTGACTCATTAATATTTATCAACCAGCCTTTAAGAAGTCTGAAAGCTGCAATTGTTGCTTTGAGATTGAAGATATTTGCTGTTTTACTTTCATTGTTTAAGCTCTTTAATCAAATATTAACAAGAGCTAAATGTTCATGGTGCTGAATAGCTGCAATATGAATGTGGTGTCTTTGTCTCAGATATGCCTATATGTGTAGCTGTGTTTAATTATTGTACTGGGCAAAAACACTGGTATCATTGCCTTGCATTTTATATATTTCTTAAAAACTTTCCTCTCAATAAATCTCCAAACATAGGCTGTGCTACAAAGTATTAAATTAGGGTTCCAAAATGTAATATATCCAGGCTGTTTCTACTTTGGTTCAATTATGGCACATATCTTACTTTCTGTTTTGCTTTCTACTTGGGTACAATATTTTTATACTATGGTAATATATCTGTTTTGTGTCTTCTTCAGGACTTTGGCTATGATTAAGCCAGACGCTGTCACTAAAATTGGCGACATTATTCAGATGATTTATGATGCCAACCTTATCGTCACCAAAGCCAAAATGACCAAGCTTACATTGTAAGTAATTTATGTTTAATTTATGTAGACTTTAAGAATGATGATATTGGCAGCAGTCCTTTAGCTAAATTTTACCCTACAAATAGGTCCAAAGAAAAGGATTCGTGCTCAAAGCAGTTTAAGACTAATTATTCTAATGAGGTGTTTCAGTTTTAAAGTAACCCAAGAGTGAATTCTGAGAAATGGTGATGGGTGGATTTGCCAAAGTCACATGTTCAGTTAAAAAGTATATCTCTGCAAAAAAAAATAATGCACTGCTTGCTCTATACATTAACCTGGCAAAGACATACACTTGTTCTTCTCTGAGCACCTGACTGTTTTTAGCATTGACAGATGAGGTCAAGAATGAAAGATACAATTTTTGCACACTCTGTGTTCTATATTCTGAAGCAATGTACTATGTAAGACTTGCAAAGAGCAGGGTATTTCATTAGTGGCTGCCTTTGCACAGTACCAGGAGTGGATTATATTCACAGCACAATGCAGTAATTATTAAATGAGGTTGTAAGAAGGGAGAGCGTAAGAAAAAAGGAACAGTGTTTAAAGCTGCTGGCATGATTTCTTTGGCCTGTTTTGTTAAGATCAGTTTATGATTTTAAAAGTGGTGGTAGTTTGGGCACTGTTAAAATAAAAGTTACAGGTCTGGGCTGCCAGCACAAAGACTGTGTGTTCAGTCACAGGGAGAAATGACCCAAGAACCGGGGAGTTACTGAATCACAATTGTCTTCAAGTAAAATTGTGCCCTTGAGCAAATCAGCCCAGATTGCTCTACTGGATTCGCCCTTCAGATTAGAGGAGTCGTTACGAGTAAATCTGAGGACATTTCTGGTGATTTCACTGTAAAATGGCTTTAAATTGATTTTTGAGCTTGTGTGTTCATAACTACAAAAATAGGTAATAAAGGACACAAACCAGAATGAGCTGTGCAAAGTTAACTTCAACCATGGTTAAAATCAGCTAAATGCATTATTATTCCTCCAACATTAAAATCTATTAGGAATATTATAATGTTATAAACACTGTACATAAGTAATACTTTTTAATGCATTTGCTTTGTAAACATAACAAAGTATGTAAATGCAATGATATAGTACCAAACACGTTAATTAGGCTCAAACACATTTTTTAATTTTAGTTTGTTTTAGCAATTTTGTTATGTGCCTTTGTTAGTTTTATTAACTCTTTTTAAATATTTCTATATCGCTTTAATTTATTTTTCATTTTTAGTCATTTAAGTGCTTTTTTTAGTGCTTAAAGTTTAAGTTTAGGTTTTTTTTTATCTAATATTTATATTTTATTTCAGTTTCATTATAATTACAGAGTCTTTTATTTTAAAAAATTATAAGTTTAAGTTTATTATTATTTAGTTTTTATTAGTTTATTAATTTTAGTTATAGTTTAGTTTTAGTTCTAACAACACGGGTCCAAACTGCAACACTAAACAACAGTATTAAAGGGAAGTCAGATAACCATAATAGCTTATTTGCTGTTTTAAAGCTACGACAGCCTGATTGTATGAGAGGGAATAACATTTTCAGGTCTTTTAGATCCCTGAAATGACAAAACTGGTATTGTACATTTGTAGACACCCCATCAGCACTAAAACATTTGACAGTTTTATATTTATGTTTTTGTATTTGGGATAAAATATGATCCAAAACTACAGTGAATTCAAAGTATATGTTTTTGTCTGTATGTCACTATACATGTGGTTTAGTACTACATTTTTTGGAGAATGGAAAATGCTGATCTTTAATCTTTCCTTTTCCTCTTGAAATTTGCTGACTGAGAGTTTCTCTGATAGACCATGTTGTTTTAGCCTGGCCAGGTTTTGCTGCTATAACCTTTCCTCAAAGTAGCAAACAGCTGTTCATTGACAGAGACAGTCCTTGTCAGAGTATGAAGATGTGCAAGTTGTTACATAGTCATATTTCTCACACTAATTGACGTGTCATCAGATTAATGTATGACATAATTCTAAAAAACAGTATTAAGATGAAATGCACACTTTTTGCTCCTTAGTTTCATACATAAAGCTCAATTTCACTATAGGAGTCAGCTGAGAGATGGTAGGGTTTGGAGATCACTTATTAACTCTGTGTACTTTTATGGCTTTCTTACAGGAAGCAGGCAGCGGACTTTTACATGGAACATCAGTCAAAGTCTTTTTTCAAGTGAGTCTTTCCTGAGTCAATGATTGACTTATATGTAAGGACTGGTTTTGAAGGAGACTCTGACTCCTGAACCACCAACATTGAGATTGTCACAGTGACTTTGACATGACTTTGCGTGTTTTTACCACAAATACACTCAGAAACACCAAGCATAAAGTAGCTTCTTCTTCAACAACAGTAATCTGGTGCAGTTTGTAAGCTCTGGTCCCGTGATTGCTATGGAGCTGATGGGGGATGAGGCAGTGTCGACCTGGAGAAAAGTTCTGGGCCCGACTGATTCTGGTGTGGCACAGAAAGATGCAGCGCATAGTCTAAGAGCCCAGTTTGGTACTGATGGCACTAAAAATGCAGGACATGGTTCAGACTCATTGGCATCTGCTGCACGGGTAACAAAAAAGCAATAGTCAAAAGCAATTAATCAAGTCTTTTCTTGATCAAATTATTCCAGTAAAATACTAATAAAGTCAAAGTAAATGATTGGTTGTGTTTTTAATTATACCTATTTTTGTCTGTTAGGAGCTGGAGTTCTTCTTCCCCTCCACTGCTGGTCACGGTCCCTCCAACACAGCCAAGTACTCAGACTGCACCTGCTGTATCATCAAACCGCATGCCATCTCAGAGGGTAAACCCACACACAGACACTGACAATATCATGTCTAATCAGTTATCTTTGAAATGTCCTATTATAGATGAGATAAAGTGTAGTTAAATATTTGCTATTTGTAATGTGCTGTTTGTAGTGTATTATTAACCCATCTCTGTTTATAAGTGCACATTATCATTAGAAGAATATGCCGATGTCATACCCCATCATTCCTGTCCCAGATACTTACTTAGGCTATTTTCTCCTAAATGCTGGTCCAAGTATTTATATATAATATATATATACGATTTCCATTACACGAGAGTAGATGTTAAAACTTCATGCTGATTTGTACTCGGCTTTTGCCAAGATAAGCACCAACTAAGATGTAGGTTTACAGTAACCTGTGCTTCTCCATCCATTTACGCTTCTTTCCAAATGGTGATGTGAATCTCCTTCTGTCTGGTGTTAATAGCTGCAGTGTATTTGTACACACAACGGCTGCAACCACAGTGCGGTCCCCTCATGACAACCGTCTGGATTGAGCAGAGTAGGGTACATCTCTAGGGTCTTCAAGTGGGCACCTTCTGTCCTCAGTGTTTCGTCGACTAGCCCACGACACCTCAAGAGGGCTCGACAGTGACTCTGGCGTCCCAGAGTCACCCCCCTCCGTCCCCCACTCAAGTCAGCGCAGCTTACTGACCTTTACATCCCTCCTACTGCTGAGGCTGCTCCTTTGACCTAACCACAATCTCTCACAACCTCTCCACAACCCGACCATACGCGCCAACCCGTTTGACTAAGGCTGTCGAGCCCCACTGCGGACGTTAAAGCGTTAAAGCCAGTTGCTGCTCCTCTCTGCTGCTTCAGATAAGTTCTTTCCCGTGCAACACAACTCTTGGCCACTGAATCCGACGTCTCTGAGGAACCGGGTTGCGGAGTGTGCCACAAATCCTCGACAACCCACTTCGACTGGATAAACCCGGACTCTCCATCCTCGCTGTTTTGCTTCAGTGGCCAGCTGAGCATACCGCAGTTTCTTCCTCTCATATGCCTCATCTACAGCATCCTCCCATGGCACTTTTAACTCTATCAGTTGAACAATGCGTGCTGATCCAGACCACACAATAATATCTGGTCGGAGGTTAGTGGTGGCAATCTCAGGTGGAAAAATAAGCAGTTGATCAACCAGCTTTTTCCAATTCCTAGCAGCTTCCAGTTGTCCTGAGCGAGAATTGGTTTTAACACCTTTTCTTGGTGGTTGCTCGCCTGGGCGGAGGAATATTGTCTTCTGTGTTTAATGTTTTGCTAGAACAGGTGGCAACTTATTGGATTATGTTACGCTTGTCTTCCAATGCTAAAGCCAAACATCGGAGTACTTGGTCATGGCGACAAGTAAACCGACCTTGGCTAAGAGCCACCTTACATCCTGTCAAAGTGTGCCTTAATGTGGCAGGTGATGAACACAAAGGACAAGAGGGATCCTCTCCTACCCAGAGATTTAGGTTCTGTGGTGATGGGAGAACATCATATGTTGACCTGATAAGGAAACTGATCCTACTCTATTCCATTGACCAAAGGTCTTGCCAGTCCATCTTGCGTTGTTCCACACTCTCCCATCTCATCCACTCTCCCTACTTGGCCTGGGAAATGGCCTTTATACACCTCATCCTCTCCTCCTGCTTTTGCACCTCGTTGACTACGAGCTTCCTCCTTTGAGCTGGGGCTGCCTTGTTCCATTTAGGAGGAGCTAAACTGAGCCCAAAACCCCATCTTCCATGCTGTACCTGCCCCACGATATCACCAATTTGAAGGGCAGCTTTTGCCTCTTCCACAGATTTCTTTGCTGACCAC
This sequence comes from Siphateles boraxobius, assembly GCF_051911475.1. Classification (NCBI taxonomy): domain Eukaryota; kingdom Metazoa; phylum Chordata; class Actinopteri; order Cypriniformes; family Leuciscidae; genus Siphateles; species Siphateles boraxobius. The sequence goes on from NW_027509042.1 coordinate 18,436,922, forward strand.
TTTCTACCAGTTTTTTAACATAGGTGCTACCTCCCTTACACATTTGTCACGTGACTCTACTAAGGTCATTTCCAGTCTGACCTTGGCGCACTTAAACTCCTCGGTTAAAGGAGAGACTGGCAGCTGCAATATTCCTTTACTATAAAGTCCCACTCTGCTGAGGCAGCGTGGAACTCCCAACCATTTCCTGATATATGAACTTATTAACGCTTCAAGCTTATCCACTGTTGTCAAAGAAACCTCATACACAGTCAGTGGCCACAGCAACCTCGGCAGTAGACCAAACTGAAAGCACCAGCGTTTTAGTTTCCCTGGTAGAGCGCAGCTGTTTATGCTCTTCAACCCTTCCATTGCTTGTCGTCTAACTTCTCCCACTCGAACTGTGTCCTTTAGATCCCCATCTTACCATCTCCCAAGACTCTTCACAGGCTTCTCAGAAACTGTTGGTATTGCCTCACCATTAATGAAAAATGTTTTATCTACCACCTTGCCTTTAATTAACGAGATGCTCCTTGATTTAGAGGGCTTAAATTGCATTCGTGCCCATTCAATGTTATTGGTTAACTTACCCAATAACCGATTAGTGCAGGCTACTGTTGTAGTCATGGTTGTCATGTCATCCATGTATGCTCTGATTGGTGGTAGTCGCATCCCAGAAGCCAAGCGCTCTCCTCCTACTACCCATTTTGATGCCCTAATGATTACTTCCATTGCCATGGTAAAAGCCAGTGGAGAAATTGTGCATCCTGCCATTATTCCAACCTCTAAGCATTGCCATGTAGTGCTGAATTCTGGAGTTGAGAAACTAAATTGCAAATCTCCAAAATAGGCTTTCACTAAATATGTTATTGACATCGGTACCCTGAAAAAATCAAATGCTGCCCAAAGAAGCTCATGTGGCACTGAACCATATGCATTAGCCAAATCCAGGAATGTCAAATGGAGCTCCTTCCTCTCCTTTTTAGCTGATTGAATTCGTTTCCAGATAACATTGATGTGTTCTAAGCATTCTGAGAACCCTGGAATGCCCGCTTTTTGAACTGAAGTGTCAATGAAGCCATTCTTTAATAGGTAGGTTGACAATCTCTGAGCAATAATGCTGAAGAAAAAATTAACTTCAACGTTTAATAGTGAAATAGGACGAAACTGACTGATGCTTGTAGCATCTTTTTCTCTAGGTACAACCTGCTTTGCCCATGCCACTTTTATCAATTTCCACAGAATTCGTAGAACTCCTGAAGCACTCTTGTACACTCTGTACGGAACTCCATTAGGCCCTGGAGGTGATTAAGCCCTTGCTTTTCTCACAACCTGCTCTATCTCTTTCCACTTAGGTGCACAGACCTCCATTTGGTATTCTGGTGGATTGATAGGTGGGATGTCTGACGGAATTGACATAGGCTCATGCCTTTTTGCTTCTGTATTTGTCTCCTCCAAATATCTCTCTAGCTCAACCCTAGATGCTTTTAAAGTGCCATTCTTCTCACTGGTGAATGACTTCTTTACGAATTTGAATGGGTCTTTATAGGAAATTAGCCCTCGCACGCTCCTTCTTTTTGTAGCGTTTCCGTAGGCGCTCAGCTCTGCGTAATGTTGCAAGCTTATCTTTTATGGCCCTTTGTAAGAGATTGAGTCCCTCCTTCTGACATTGTTCTGCTCTTTTCCATTGCTTCCTCAGCTGCCTCCTTTCTCTAACTAACCCTTCAATTTTCTGCTGCCGTCTAGACATTCCAGGAGTAGTTTGTACTTTTTCCTTCCTTTTTTCCACACCAAACCTCTCACTTCCATATGCGTAAATTATGTCCCCAAATTTATCCAGCTTCTTTTCAACTGTACCAGTTAATCTTTCCAATGCAAAGCATAGATCTGTGTTTACCGTGTCCCATGCAGTTTTCTCACAAGCTCTTGGCCATCTAACTCCAGGCCTATGCCTGTTGAGGTTCTTTTCTCTCTTTTGCTGGTTAGTCTGACCGGGTTCACAAGTATCAATGTGTTCATCACAAACTGTGCAAACCCTCCTCTCCTCTATGACAGGTGTGCTGATATCCTGCGAACTGTGGTTTGCTTCCTGTCGCTGGATTTCATTCGACTGACTTGACTGACTTCGTAAGAAGTACTGATCAAAGCGAGGCCCTTGTCCCTTCTCTCTCTAGCATTTCATTTTCCCTTGATGAATGTTCAAACCCCTGACTGTTGTCGCCTTGCTCCAGCCAGAGAGAACCTGAGAACCTGAACTAGTCTTTTGTGAATTACTCTCCATACTCATATCCGTTTCCATTCCAAATTCGTTAACCATGTTGTCCAACATTGAGTCATCTTCTGCCCCCGCTCTCGCAGACTCTAGGGGTATTTTCCTCTTTAATTTCTCAGAAGCCTTGGGCGGGTGTCTCCAGCATCCTGTAAACACAGAGCTGGAGACTGCCGGCAAGGGTAACTAACCCTTACCAGCCCATTGGGGTCTCTTTCCTCCTGTCAGCTGTCTCTCCAGGCTGTCCCAAGGTCTTTCCCTTGTTGCCAGCAGCACTATTCACCGCAGTCACTGGACGTATCCAGATCTTCATGATTTCCATTACACGAGAGTAGATGTTAAAACATATACATATATATACATATACAGTATCTCACAAAAGTGAGTATACCCCTCACATTTCAGCAAACCTTTTAGTGTTTCAAATCAAGGGACAATACTATAGAAATTAAACTTGGATATATTTTAGAGTAGTCAATGTGCTGCTTGAATAGCAGTATACAGGTCCTTCTCAAAAAATTAGCATATTGTGATAAAGTTCATTATTTTCCATAATGTAATGATAAAAATTAAACTTTCATATATTTTAGATTCATTGCACACCAACTGAAATATTTCAGGTCTTTTATTGTTTTAATACTGATGATTTAGGCATACAGCTCATGAAAACCCAAAATTCCTGTCTCAAAAAATTAGCATATCATGAAAAGGGTCTCTAAACAAGCTATTAACCTAATCATCTGAATCAACTAATTACCTCTAAACACCTGCAAAAGATTCTTGAGGCTTTTAAAAACTCCCAGCCTGTTTCATTACTCAAAACCACAATCATGGGTAAGACTGGCGACCTGACTGCTGTCCAGAAGGCCATCATTGACACCCTCAAGCAAGAGGGTAAGACACAGAAAGAAATTTCTGAACAAATAGGCTGTTCCCAGAGTGCTGTATCAAGGCACCTCAGTGGGAAGGCTGTGGGAAGGAAAAAGTGTGGCAAAAAACGCTGCACAACGAGAAGAGGTGACCGGACCCTGAGGAAGATTGTGGAGAAGGACCGATTCCAGACCTTGGGGGACCTGCGGAAGCAGTGGACTGAGTCTGGAGTAGAAACATCCAGAGCCACCGTGCACAGGCGTGTGCAGGAAATGGGCTACAGGTGCCGCATTCCCCAGGTCAAGCCACTTTTGAACCAGAAACAGCGGCAGAAGCGCCTGACCTGGGCTACAGAGAAGCAGCACTGGACTGTTGCTCAGTTTTGCATGTCATTCGGAAATCAAGGTGCCAGAGTCTGGAGGAAGACTCGGGAGAAGGAAATGCCAAAATGCCTGAAGTCCAGTGTCAAGTACCCACAGTCAGTGATGGTCTGGGGTGCCATGTCAACTGCTGGTGTTGGTCCACTGTGTTTTATCAAGGGCAGGGTCAATGCAGCTAGCTATCAGGAGATTTTGGAGCACTTCATGCTTCCATCTGCTGAAAAGCTTTATGGAGATGAAGATTTCATTTTTCAGCACGACCTGGCACCTGCTCACAGTGCCCAAACCACTGGTAAATGGTTTACTGACCATGGTATTACTGTGCTCAATTGGCCTGCCAACTCTCCTGACCTGAACCCCATAGAGAATCTGTGGGATATTGTGAAGAGAAAGTTGAGAGACGCAAGACCCAACACTCTGGATGAGCTTAAGGCCGCTATCGAAGCATCCTGGGCCTCCATAACACCTCAGCAGTGCCACAGGCTGATTGCCTCCATGCCACGCCGCATTGAAGCAGTCATTTCTGCAAAAGGATTCCCGACCAAGTATTGACTATTGAGTGCATAACTGAACATAATTATTTGAAGGTTGACTTTTTTTTTGTATTAAAAACACTTCTTTTATTGGTCGGATGAAATATGCACATTTTTTGAGACAGGAATTTTGGGTTTTCATGAGCTGTATGCCAAAATCATCAGTATTAAAACAATAAAAGACCTGAAATATTTCAGTTGGTGTGCAATGAATCTAAAATATATGAAAGTTTAATTTTTATCATTACATTATGGAAAATAATGAACTTTATCACAATATGCTAATTTTTTGAGAAGGACCTGTATATATTTACTGTCCTCTCAAAATAACTCAACATAAAGCCATTATTGTCTAAATAGCTTGCAACAAAAGTGAGTACACCTTAAGTGGACAAGTCAAAACTGTGTCCTGAAAAACTAAAACTAAAATGTTTGCTGAAATGTGAGGGGTGTACTCACTTTTGTGAGATAATATATATATATATTAGTATTTTAAAACTGGAAATGTTTTTTCTTTGTACATTGTGTACTATATTTTGCCATTTGAATTTTTAAACTAAACCTATTTTCCATCTGGGAACAATGCTCTTGTAGAGTGCCGAACTTGCTCAGAAGCCATAGTCACAGCTAATTTGTGAGTAAATATTTTTTTTAAAGATCTTTTCAATAAATAGGTAAAACAAGTTCATACACTGGTATAGACATGCTGAATTCATAAACATGTTGAATTCTGAATGGTGCACTATAAGCCTAAGCTTTTATGAAACCTACTGCTAGAGAGGAAATTACTCGCCCATTGTTGGAAAAAGACATCTGTCAGGTTTGATCCGAAGGTACACAGTGACAGACATTCAAACAACACTTCCTGTTCAGTAAATCTGAACTGAAATCTGACTGAATCCAGACTGTTTATATTTTGCCTTTTGAATTTTGTGTTCTGTTTGAAGTAGATTAATTACTATTTAGTTGTAAGTTGGACTTTTGAAAAGACCTCACAAAAATTAGATCACAACCATTCTGATAACCATTGTATAATTTAAGGTTTTATTTTATGCTTTTGCAGTTATCTGTGCGATGTGAAACAGGCCTCCACCCAGACCAGTGCTAGATTTTAAAAACAACAATTTCATTTTTCATTTCTTCTCCAAAAAATTATTCTTTTCAAAGTGAAACAAAAGTGGTTGATTTGGTGGAAGTGCAAACTCAGTTCTTATGAATGAAAGGAGCAGTTCTGCTAGTGAGGGTGTTACTTCAGAGTCCTTTCGTGATTCTCTTCTGCTTATAAAACTGTCTTCATGCCCTCCTGGGCTACTGTTATTTTGCTTGTTATACGTTGATGAGTATAAAATCCCCAAAGCCAGTTCGTACTCTTAACCAAGCCTTCGCTCCGGATTTGTTCAAATCCATCTCCTGATCCCTGTTCATGGAGCATGCCGCCAGGGCACTGACCTGTGAAATCTCAAATCCTCTCGATAGGGCTGAGGTAGATATTTCACATAGTGGCCATGGGCTAAGCAGGCCCCAAGTTGATTTTGTACATTGCTTTGGGCTGAGTAACCTGGAGGGAATGTTACACAATCACACACACAAGCACACACACACACAACAGAACCCCAACAACAGACCCAATCAGTCATGAACACAAAAAGATACGTGCTTCAAGATCTCAAACAGTTTTGACGCACTTTATCTGTCGATTTTAGGGGTTTCAATCATTCACTTATAATTTGTCTCATTATTGAAATGTTCTTTTCAGATTGTGAATCTCACAGTCCCATCAAGATAACGTTCAAAATGGTAAGAAATGTCTTATGGGCACTTTTGTAGCTTTTGCTCAACTTCATTTCGCCTAGCATTGTGACAACTATCTGTTAGTCACCAAATTGTCCAACCAATTGCACACCCACACTCGTATTCCAGCTACCAACCTCCTGCAGTGTGTTTGTTCTCAAGAACTCCATCAAAAGTGCTGGCAACCACTGATTTAAAGAGGATTGCAGCCTTGATTACCTTTTGATTGGAGATTTGGAGCCCACCAGGTTTGCAAAAGGAGTAAATAAAAATAGCCAGTAATGAAAGTCCTTGCCGAGAGAGCCGCTACATGACTGTAATTAGACAGCTTATGCGGCAACTGCTCTGTTAATTTTTTCAGCATAGTCATGTGGCTTGGTTCACTCTGTGTTGTAACATTACTTTTGAATTATAGACTACAATATCATGTTGTTCTCATCCCTAAACTGTAGTTACGCACTGATTTTAACTTAAAACTATACCCTGTGCAATGTCATAGTTACTGTGCAATGTTACGGTGTAAGATTAGATTGTGTGATTCTATGCTTTCCATTTCTCGTCTCCACCTTTAGACCTCAAACCTATTATAAACACTTTAATCCTCAAAAAATGGCAAGCTGAATGGGAGCAGTGTAACTGAAACAAACTTTACAAAAATCAGCCCTGTGGAAAACGGCGTGTCCATTTAGAAAATTGGTGTGACCCTGTTATCTATACTCACTGTCGAATAGACCACTCCAGACTAACCCATACGTTTTTGATAATGGGTGAAGAACCTTCACGGTTAGGACTCTATACTTTTCAGTTGACTTATGAAAAGACCAAATTTTTTTTAAAGTTTATCTATATATATATAGTTTTTTGGTTGTTTTTTTTACTTTTTATATATATTTCACTTTTTTTCTCGCCATGAATATAGCCTGGGTAGCTGGCATCGCATCCTCAACAGGAACAACCTGGAATGTTGTATTGGGCCCGCCAGTATAAACCCCTATTCATTTTAGGGGTAGGCACTCAGCGGAATCATTCATTCAGCGGCACTGCTACAAAGTAAAAACATTCGCAATGTTTGTGATTGTAATATATTTTAAAATGTAATGTATTCAGTGTCACTTGATCCTTCAGAAATTGTTCTAAGATGCAAGAGGCATGTCTTATTATTATAGAAAAATATTTTTGTAGAAAACATTTTTCATTTTCTGTGAAAGTGAAAGTTCAAAAGAACAGCATTTATGTGAAATAGAATTTTTAATATTATAAGTGTATTTACCATCACTTTTGATAAATTTAATGCATCCTTGCTGAATAAAAGAGATTAATTTCTTTAAAAAAAAATAATGAGCCTAAACTTTTGAACTGTAGTGTATACTGTGGAAAATGTGCTAATTATGCCATGTGTGACCTTGGTTTGTTATATTATATAGTATGCGTAGTGACAGTGCATACTGTAGCTTTAGGTAGGGTAAAGGTCATAATTCTCTGAATTGTCTGTGCTTGGCATATACTCGACCAAACAGCATGCTATAATAAATAGGTAATGATTTACTCAAACCTATTGTCCAGGGTTAGGGTCATATCACAGAGTTGTTGTGCATTTTTAGCACTTTCTCTGTTCTTTTAATAGAATACAATGATTAACCTAGTATGCAGTGTGAAGTGAGTTTATCTAGATGGTTAATGTTGTCATCAAGGTCATGCTACTTCACAGTGAAATGGCTTAAACTTTGGGCATCCTTCATTAATGTATTCTGAGATTCACGCCATATGGTCCAAAGTCTATAGACCTTATGTAGCCACGCCCCTTTTCAGCGCTGAGCTCGTTGTCTTTTGACTTCCGGTCTGTATTTTCACAGCGATCTTGCGTAGTTATGATTGAACGGCTCGTTTAAAATATTTCCAAGGTCCATTTGTTAAGACATATGCTTTACAATGCTTATGATAAACATTACAATGCTCATGATAACTTTCGTTAACTCTACAATAAGTAAATCAACTTCACCAGCTAATTACTCCTGGGCAGCGATGCCATAGAAATATACAGAGCGACTGCAAAAACGGAAGTTCAAAGACAATACTCTAAAGATGGCGGCGTCCTCGTTTCTCTGGTGCATAAGGTCTATAACACTAAAGTTAATAGTAGCTGAAAGCAGAGACAAATGCTTATTGATATCAGACCTTCAAACACATTCGACTTCCTTTCAAAACTATTAGCCGGTAAAAAGTCACTTTAACAATGCAAGCGTTTAAGTTATAGCATTTGTAGATGTCATCCAATTAATCCATATTTTTTTAACTGAAAAATCTCAACCAATAGTAAAGGAGTTTGATTTGTTTTGAACTGGCTCATGACTGGAATAGACAAATGTGTTGCCAGGCAGCACTGATACCATTGCCTTGCAACAGGGCTGATTGTGTCTGGAAGCTGCTATCAGAATTGGAACCTTTAGGGTCACCAGTGGTGCCAAGGGAGGGTTGGGGAAGTGTGAAGATGTCATTTATGTGACAAAAGAAAATTCTCCGGGGCGGTTACTACTGTGCATAGGGAAGTAATCTGTTTATGCTCTGTCAACGGCATATTATCATTTCACTCTTATTTCTTAGAAAATTTTAAATATGGAAATAATAAATGGATCCTTGCCCTTTTCTGCTATTGAAATAAGATTGAAATCACATTTGATTTGTGCTTTGCAGTATTTGCCCTTTCTCTTAAAGGTGGGGTATGTGATTTGGAAAACGACCGGCAGATTTTGAAAATACACAATTCAAATGGTCCTACCTTCTTTCCTCCAACGCTGGCCCTGACTCCACCCATTCGAAGAACATGGACGCTCAATCATGCACGAGAGAAAACTCAGATGCGCTAGAGATTGTAATGCCGATTTACTACTAATCATGGAACCGGCTTTACTGACGAGATGCGCATGCATCACGAGCTTTGATAATGCGCACGAAGGGGGTCACGCGCGCTAGGGGGAGGGGGGTATGGTACAACCGTTTGATTGACGAACTTACTGTCAAGTGATTCCAGGTGGTCTTGGAAATTATTGGCTGGAGTTTTTCGAGACCTGCCCGTTCCACAGATGATTAAATTGCTTAATTTTCATTTCAGAGCTTCTAACTCAGTGGCTGTAAGTTGGTTAGGAATAGGATTTCAAGTTATTTTAAAAAAATGGTCAAAAAAGAGAATCACATACCCCACCTTTAAAAATATGAGAAAAAAACAGCAAATGTAATTGCTTTGTGTCAAGGACAGCCATGAACATATCTGACTGCACTGTGAAACAAATTCAACATGAATATAATTTTTTTCTTTATATATATATATATATATATATATATATATTCCCCTAAACATGTTATATGCGCTGAATGATTGGTATTAGCCTTTAAACCATACAGTAAAAACTTGTGCTGTACTAAAATTGAAACCACAACCCCCTAAATCAGTTCTAATGTATAAATACCCCGCTGTGTTTTTTATTAATATAATCTTTCAGCACTCAGTCCAAAGGAGAGGACCTGGAGATTCGCTCTCGTGATATTGAGATCAAAGTCTCTCCTTGGAAGTCACACCTTCATGATCTTGTGAACTGTTTTTGGCCTCTAACGCAGCATGATCAGGTTAAACAGAAGGTTGAAAGTCTTACTTGTCACTTAACACATGTGGCCAATGCAACATATAGTTCTTTAACTGCAGGGACAGTCACCCTAGAGCAAGGGCGCATAGTCGAAAGAGCAGGATCACATGAGTTCCTAGATTACTGCTACTTGGTATTGAACTTAAAACCTTTGTGTTAGCATCTCAAAGCCTTAATCATTAGACTTCTCTCTAATGATTACTCTGCTCTTAGAAGTGTAATCTATGTTTCCAATAGCATGCGAATATACTCTGCACTATACTTTGCTGTGTCCTTAAAGGGGAACATGGTCATTTTTACAATCTTTAAATATACACTTATTTGGATTACACACTTGACCTTTAAATGTAAGATTAATAAATAAATAAAAATTGTCTACATTTATTTGAACTTTTTTTTATTTATTTATTTATTCTGTTGGGCCTGAAAAAAATCCTTAATTCATTCATTCATACCCCATAAAGCTATATACTAATATGTGGAGAATGTTTTAAAAAAAAATTAAATCAGTCTGTGTTTGCATGGTTTATTCTTACATTAACAGTTATATATGATGTAGAGATTTTTGTAAAATGTAAGATTGTGTTCATTGCAGTTGCAATGAGCATCTTTCATTTAAACTGTCTTATTTTTTCCCAGCGTTGACAGGAAAGATTCTCAAGTCAGTCATAGAAAATGGATTTGAGATATCTGCCCTACAAATGGTTAGTATTTTAGTTAATTATATTTCAGTCTTTAGATGCAAACTTACATACAATAGCTATCATTTCAAACAGTATGTCCAAATTATAGTTCAGTTAATTTCAGCAATGAAAGATATACACATTTTCTGGATATTAGACCAGCCTCTCTTTAAAAGAACAAATGATCAAACTAATAGCAAACGTAGGCGAAGAAAAAACGAATCTCTGTATAAATCAAGGGCAAATACAATTATGTTTTCCCTTTGGTGTAACCTGACCCCGTCATCGACATTACATTGTGTGATGAGATCAGTAGCCTCCCACATCTCCAAATGAGTCCTCTGCTAACCAATTACAGGACTACAGCTTTGTCACATGACCCTTCTGAAAATAGTGTACAGAGTATGCCCCTGGGCAAGAGTGGATCAATGGCGGTTTTGTTACTATTAGAAAGCATGTATGTCCATGGCTGAGTTGGTGGTCAATAAAAAGAATATCAGACAGTGATAATGGTGTGTTGGAATGGTTGGTCTGGAGATTTTATCTCCAATGTGTTGGATAACCCACTCAAATGCACCATTATAGTCAGAATTGTGATTAATACATCAATTTTGCTTGTAAAAATAAACATTATATTTTTTTATTAATGCAGATCTCATATTATTCCTTGATTTTGACTATATTTGCTCATTTATACAAGTAATAATTCTAAATGAAAAACCTTCTAAGTGTTTTTATTTAGTATTCAAATTGTGGCTTGGTTTTTCCATTATTCCACAGTTCAACATGGATCGAGCGAATGCTGAAGAGTTTTTAGAGGTTTACAAAGGGGTTGTAGCCGAGTACACTGTAAGTATATGTTGCTTCTCTCTACTATGATTTATGATTCTAAAGAATACATGGCTCACTTTATATTAAACGTCTTAAAACACTCTGTAATAACATTTAAATTAATAATTTGATACTATGCACTAATTGTGTTGATACACAATAGTATTTGAAGACACATAAGATAAAGTGGAACCAAATACATTTAAAAAAAACTTGCTTGTTATAGCTGCTATATAGTATACAATTTAACTATTTATTTTAAACTCTATGATAATTGAAGGGTCCAGTCTGAAAAGTCCAGTTCTGCTCCCTTTTTGAGCACAAATGAGATTCCAGTTGTTTAATTATTCATTGAGTGAAGAAGGCGTAGTCACCAAAGCATTGATTGTAACTGCATGCACACCTGTCTCCTGAAAAATCTCTCTGAAAGGCACCGACAATCGCTTGCCTCATGGCAGTTTCACTGTTTTGGGCAGTGTGTTGTCACAGTACGTGGAATTTTGGTTCACAGGAACAACCTTCACATTCCTGTTTGCTATTTAGCTTCAATAAATCACTTTCTAGTCTTTGTATTTCAGCCAAAAAGCAATAATTTATTTTGATAGCATGCACACAAGTCTTTTAGACCAAAAATAAGCCATTTTCGGTTGCGGGTCATTGAAGCCAGTGGCTATTTTGGAGTACAGGTCCTTGTCTGTTGCTATGAAAACTGTCTCATCAACATATTGATTGCCTCACATTTACAAAACACAGACTGCATGCTGCAGGTGCAAAGTGCCTATGAAACAGAGTGTGCCACTATTTTTGAGCTATCCTAGTGTAAGTAGACAAATTGAGACTATGGCGTCCACTGATGTTGTTCTGCAAAAATACATAAAGTTATGCATTGTCTTACTCTGGCTGCTGGAACAAAGTGAATTTTATGCCCAGCTGATCTTATTGTGATCTTATCAGTTATACATGTTAAGACAATGTGAATTATAATATTGCAAAAAATGATTTTTCTCAAAATTCATCCCCATGTTGACATGTCATCACTTAATGACTTATTCTCTTATTATGTAATACATGGCACAGCCTTCGGTAGTAATTTTAGAGTAACCTAAACCATTATCTCCACTAGAATCATACTCCTTGCATTCCTTTGAAATACTCAAATATATATTCCATGTTATCATTGTATATCATTGTAACAGCACTTCACATATTGGGTTGCAGAGATTGCGGTTACATTGACACTGAGTGGAGATTTCTTGTGAAATAGGGAAGCTCTTTGATGCTTCTCTATCTTCATTGTTTAATGATAACGTACATTTAAAAATAATGGTTCTTTATTGGCATGTATGGTTTCATATATAAATTTTAGCATCCAAGGAACCTTTCCATTGTACAAAAGGTTCTTTATTGTGGAAAAAGGCTCTTTATATTATTCAAATGAAAGAACAATATTTTCTGTGAAACCCCTTTTTGAAACCTTTATTTTTTAGAGTGTACAACAGTTTCTCATGCTGGTTATAAATGGTTTATGAGGGTAATTTATTGGCTATATAGTTATTATAAATGTTGCTTTTATTATTGTAGATCTCATAAATGTTTGATTTTGAAATATGTGTTTGTATGTAGTCACAAAAAGTAACCCGTACATTGTTAATAGGTTCATCTGAAAGGCTTTGCGTCTTTGACATGCAAAAATGGAACAAAGTGCTTATTATTATTTTTGAAATATAAAACTAAAAAGATACAATTGTGGACATGACATCTAGATCAGACGATGTGAAAATGCCTCATGGGCTGTTTAGTGGTCTTATACAAACTTATACATACAAAATACGGAGGCCAACTCATCAAACCAGATTAAATAAGAATTAGAACTAGTCTTGTTGCAAATAACCTGTTCCAAGAACAAAAGCAACAATTGTTTGCTTTGACATCCTTTAATTTATATATTTATTAAGAGGCACACTGGTAACTTGAGTCCTCCATCTGCTCCAATGTCTTCCCAAGGTCTGTTCAGATAATAAGCTCTTTCATTGGTACAGGCACCGCAGGTAGACCACGGGAATTGTTAACTCTTGACTGCTTGTGTTGCAGAATATGGTGGATGAACTTTGTTCTGGTCCTTGTATGGCCCTGGAGATCCACGCTACTGATGCGGCCAAAGTCTTTCGGGAGTTCTGTGGACCAGCAGACCCTGTGAGTGATCTGACTGCTGAATCCCATGCCATGTTATAGTGCGTGTTTCTTTCCCAAAAACAGCTTAAGTTATATGCTTATATAGCATTAATAATTTCAGTGCTCTTTTCATATAATGTATGTAAGCATACATCTTTAACGTCACTTAAAGGTCATATCAAGGTTTTATGAAAGTTATAACAGATACTTAATGCTCCTTCAGTCTCTTGTACTCAGTGACCTCTTTTACCTTATGTATCATGTTATCTGTAGCACTCTGAAGGCATATCATGTGTACGCCCCCAGGTAAAAACATGCTTTGTGTCTGCATCAACCAGTCGAAATGTACACCGCCATGCAGGTTTCGTCTTATACGAAAGATTAGTCTGCCCACTCATGTTGCATGACGACTGTTTCCGCTCTAGGTGGCCACAATTCTGCCAAGTTTTCTACTAATGGCAGAGATAGATTATAAACTGCAGGTACCAGTCATGATGTACCATTTGATAAGAATTACAATCCTTAGAGTCCTTGGGTTAGGGTTTATCAGCCTTATGCACAGCACTAAAAGGTTTGATAATAATGTGGACTTTGTCGTTTTCAGTATGGCACTCGCTTATGGTCCATTTGGTTTCCTTTGATGGGAAAAAAGGTGGACTATGGGCGCTAGAATTTAGCCTTTTGGTTAAAGACCCAATGAAATCAAAATTGGAATATTGTGACTTTTAGTGCTTGTTAGCTTTTAGTTATCTATATTTGTACTCATTAAGTTAAAATATTAAATTGACAAATTTATCATAACTATTTTCCATTTTGGCGAGTTGGTGGCTAATTCGTACAAAATATCATTCGTACATTTTCATAAGATCTGCTTACGCTCCATTGATGGTTAGGTTTATGGGTGGACAGGGCTGCAGACTAACATTTGAGAGCAATAGCACCGGTACCACTAAGTTCTACAGATGGCTAATAATATTACGTAAATACACATTTGACAGTAAAGCACTGAGCTGGAGTTGAGATGCAGATAAAATTAACTTCTAATTACCAACAATAACATTTAAAATCCCAATTATTTTTTTATTTTTGGTCATCATCACATATAAATAACATTTAAATTGAATAATATTTAGCCTGGAACTTTGAAGTGCTGGAAAAAGTGTGAACGGAATCACTTGAAAGTCCTAAAAGTGCTTGAATTTCACTTGTGAAAGGTTGTACGAACCCTAAAATGAATAATGTAAAAACATTAGACTATTCCTGCCACAATACCATGGTTACAGTTAGCGTTATTACATTAAATCCATGGTGAGTGTTAGTGATTTGTGGACTGGAAAGCCTTCTATAACTTGTTCATTCATGGCACAATGTTTCTCCTGGTTTCCACATTAGTGCTGTTTGATCTGATAATCTGTGGGTTTATAACAGAGAATTCTGCACTGAATTTGAATGCTTCTCACTAGATCTTGCAGCGATGTTATTAATTCTGTGGTTTGCAAATTCAAACGGTTTCTCATTGGATCTCCCACTGCTGTGTCGTAATGTGTCCCGTGAACAAGATCATCCCGCGAGTAATCCTATTCTGAGCTTGCACTGCGCTGTCTAATATTGGTCTGAGCTTAAAAACTGGCAGCGCTGCACAGCTCAAACGAGAAGCACGCTTTCATTTTGTTTGGCATTTGATGTTTTTTTCATATGCAACAGAAATGGAAGCTCTTATCATTTGGGAAACATTGTGGTCACACCAGTGCAACCTCTAACAAAAACCATTTGATCACAGTCTGGACCCTGGTGGACCATTTTGCTTTCCTAAAAATCACATGTTTTTGTAAATCAAATTCATACAAAATCGCCACCTTGTAAAATAGCTGCTTTTCTTCTGAGTTTGAGTTGGACCTCCAGTTGTGCAAACTGTCTTGTTGTTAGCATTTTATTACTTTTATTACCTTACACAAGCTGATGCTTGCCCCCTAGATATTTGTGTTATTTGACACAAATGGCTTTGATATTCTGAACATGGCTCCAGTGTTGTGACCTTTACAAGGTCAAACTGGATTGCTCAATCATGGGTTCCGGAAAGAGCTACGCACTTCTCAATTGACAGCCCCGCCCTGGGTCCTCCCCCACCCTCTCTTTCTCACACACACACACGCAAAGACACATCTATGGTGCAGAGGGAAAGAGAGAGAGTGAGAGAGTGTGGTTTTTTTTTAAACACACTGACAGGCTGTATATCAGTATTGTCGGGTCACAACAGCAACAATATTGTCTTATATCTCATAAGTTCTTTGAACTCATGCTCTTTATTTTGACATGTTCTCCTGCTTCCCCCCCCCCCCCCCTCCTTCTGTGCTGGTTCTCTGGCTGCATGTCTTTGGTTTATAAACACAGCCAGTATGATGCATAAAACATAGTTATTATGTGTGTTTTGGGGAGATAGACTGGTCTAGATAATGTACCTTAAACACTTTTTGATTGTTGTGGTGAGTAAATGAGGGGTTACCACTCATTCCTTTCCATTTACCAAATCACACTAAACACATATACAACATAACCATGTGCTGAGCCGACTTTTACCTCCATTTATAATGTTATAAAGCCTTGTATTTAGCCTAGTAATTCATTTCCTTCATCAACATGAATAAATGTTAAACTGAAGCTCAGCGCTTAACAAGGTATAGGATACTGTATTTTGTTGCCTTTTTATTTAAAGTACATTTAAAATGTTATTATTTCTAATTTTAGATTTAAGTTTAAACTATTTTTAATTGTTTTATTTTTAGATAACAATAAAACCACCTTTAGAAAGAGGACAGGAAATGTGGTAGGGGTGGAGGAGGGAGTGCTATCATCACTCAAGCTGTTTTTGAGCATATTTTTCCTGCAAAAAATGTTGGAGCTAGCATACTAACTGCAAGGCCTTTATACTGAACGAGTTGTAAGGCCTTTGAACAGTCATTCTAATGTTTATTGTTTGGATTCAGGGAATGTTCGTACAATGAATGTTTGCTAGATAGTCTTGTGATATGCACAGTTATGTTTTGTGTTGATGACCAGATTTATTTCAGATGAACAGGCAAAACAAAGTGGCTGGAGTAGTGTCAACTGAAGGTGCACCACAGACCGCTTCATCAATTGTAATGGAAGCAATCTTGTTTTGATCACAAGCATCTAGTGCCGACAAACCTAACTAAACGTTTTTCAAAGATGTGCGCATGCTGACATATTTGTTGGTGTCTCCTAGACCAGGGGTTTTCAAACTGGGTTGCAGCAGCTAAATTTGCGTTTCAGTGAATGACACACTTAGACACAAGCAGTGTAGTCTAGGGCTTCACGATATACCAACATTAGAAACCGAGACATTACCTATTTCAAATTGCAAAAGGTGTCATTTAACAATGTAAATATAAATATATGCGCCGTTTCGAAGTCAAAGTATTCTGCATGAGATTGCATTACACCAAAATATTCAATGTCATGAAAGGCGGTTTCATGTCTGTTCTGTACGTGTTGAACTTATGATACTATATTGTTAAATGTTTAATATGTATCTGCCATGCAATAGTCGGTGAAGGTGATATGGCACTGCGCTGAACACTTTAAAAAACACACAGAGCGAGCGTATTTCAATTTTTATGGACATATTTCATATACTCTTTAATGTCCTTAAATGAAGAAATTAAAATGTAAATTTTAGTATTGAAATTTTACGGTTGTACTATAAAATAAAATGATTATTTTTAAATACTCGATTAAATGTTTGATTAAGATTAAGTTTACAGTACTTCTGACACCCCTCCCCCATCCCAAATATTTCAGTGGGTCTTAAAATAGATTATACTTGTCTAGGTGGGTCTTGGAATGGAAAAGTTTTGGAACCCCTGTCCTTGGCTTCAGCAATCCTTAAGATTACATTGCTGGACCAAAATGCAGAAAGACCAAATTGAGGCGGATATAAGGATAAACCATTAACACTTTGAGACTCCAGGATTGTGTGAACAAAAGAAGGGGAGAAATATTTCAGCATTGTTTGTGAAGGATTAGTTGTAGTTCATAAAGAGAGGATAATACTCTTTATCGCTGTTTGAGTCTGAAGGCAGGCGTGTTTTTCTTTCATTTCAGCCGAAAGTTTCAAAATCCTGTGCAAACACAAAGATTACATTAATTCGGGTTGGAATGTGTAAAGTTTTATGAGAGCATCATAAAGTTTTCCGAGCGCAAGTCAGCTTTAATGTCATGTTCTGTTGCAGAGTTTGGAGATCCGTATGATGGATTTTAGGGGGAAAGGGTCAGTGTTTGATGACGTGATTAGTCAGTCTAGATTCAACATGCTTCATTAACCACTTTTCTTTTCTGGTGACCTCCACACCTCTAAGCTTTTCCCACTGCCGAACACACTTTATAGTCGTTTAATGCCTTACCAAATGGTAGTGAAATGAAAAGGACCATGAGAGTTGCCTTGTAAAGTTTATTTATAAGGGAGCAGTACCACAGCATGGTCCATCGTATGGTGGGAAACAAGAATAGAACGTGCGTCTAACATTATGTCAGAAACATTAAAATTTAACCTGAGAACACATGCTTCTTTGGCAGAATTTAGCTAATTTTGGACCACTTTGTGTCCTAGTGTAGCATCAGGCCCTGTAAAGAAGACATGAGATCAGTCAGACCTTGTTTTGTCCTTTAGAACAATTATCAGCTTATTGGTTGTGGTTATAATTTTAATATCAGTGCATGCCCAGTTTTTTTATGTTTTGGCCTATATTACAAATTTATACTACTACTACTAAAAAATTCAATTAAAAGACAATAAAAACTAAAATAAATAGTTGGAATGAACAGTATTTCAGTACCATATCAGCTATTGGCCAATGGATTCTTTTTTTTTAATTATAGGCATCAGTTGATATTGAATATTTAATTGTTCATTTCCCAACAGTTTGCTGTCATCTAACGTTTACTTAATTAAAGATGATCTTTAAAAACACTGATGATTTAATAACACTGTTAATGTAATCTTTGGCAAGTCTCAAAAGTAACATCCTTTTTTATTATTGTACATTATGATTGCCTAAATTCACTTATAGCAATTAAAATAACTTGAAAAGCATTTTAGTTTTTAATTTTTAATGTATTTGGGCCATTTATTGGTTGTCATAAATATTTTAATGTTAATGGTTTTCAGTTATTGGCCATAATTTTATAGTTCTGCCTCCCTAATAAATGGTTTGTATGCTACAAATGATTTGGATAAAAAAAATCCCTTTGAAACCTAGAGACATTACCTTTTCAAGCAATCCAAATGAATTATATAAAAAAATATTGCAACGTTTTTGAGACTGCTGTGGAGCTTCTCTGCAGATTACTGCAAGTTCTACCTTAACAATGCAACCTATGAGATTTTACATTGGTCATAAATCAGACTTTAATGTCCCAACTTTGGACATTTCCGTTGTCGAATCTCATTTTAGGACAGTCTTAGGTCAGGTCAAGGTCAATGTAAAGGTTTTTTATTACCAATATTTTTTTTTAAGAATTTTGTTTCTGAACACTTTTGGTCTTTCTGACCTATTTGTTGTTTAGTACTGCTGTATTCAGGGATGATATCAGCTGTGGAACACTGCTCCTCTCCAGTACCTTTATATTACAGATCTCTTCATCATGTTGATAGAAGTGTAAAAGAGCAAGGAGATATGTGTGAAGTTAGTGAAAAAATGCATCATGGCTGATCCTGTTGGCTTTAAGATGTGAACTCAAGTCAATTGATGGGAGATTTTAACTTTCTCATTCCTTGATTTGACAGTATTGTTCAGTGTAACCAGATTCTTTGACTCAAGGGTCTGTGTACACAAGGAAACAATGTCTTTCTAGACAAAACTTCCTTGTACGAGGTTGTTTCCAAATGTGTGAAGTTGCATTCTGCTTTGTTATTAGAACAGACCAAGCTCACAAAAGAATCCTCCAGGTTCTGTGTTAATACCTGCTGTTATTGTCTGCCTTTCTGCATTCAATCTGCATGAGTCTGTTTGAACTTAATTAGCTTCAAGGCTGACTTTGGTCCATGATTGTACAGAAGAAATTAGCCATTTGTTTTCGGTGTGACAACGCACCAAGATCCTGTTCTCTTAGTTGTGCTTAAGTCTCATATGGTGTTGGAGTTCATGAATAATGTATTGTGCCGACAGATCGTATCAACTGACAAAGTTCAACTGAATGCCTGTCAATGACTGACTGGCTTTCAACTCCTGGTTCCAAAATACCGTAACTAAACCTCCACTTGGAAACGAAGGTAACTTGTAACATGGTAAACCTATACAGTGGGAATGTAACTCTGCCTGATTTTTCACAGACAATGGAGATAAGATGAAGTATTAGATGTTTGCACACAGTGTTTGCCTACTTTAGACAAGAGCATTTTGCTTATCCATGTCCTCCAAATGTATCAAAAGTAAACAATGGTTGTGGAGGTAGAATTCAGTCTTTAATACAGCTGTACAGTGTAAGGTCAAGTTTGTGTTTAAGTGCCCAGTGCTCAGTTTTATTAGGATCTTGCTAATCTAGTGTTCTTGTTCTAGTATGGCTCTGTGTTAGTCAAGTTCTCTGTGTTGTCTGCTACACAGAGAAACAAAGCACAATTGACACTGTTGTCTCATGGGTCTTCTGTACGGCCCTGTTAGATCTGTCTGTGAGAAAATATGACAGACCAACATGTTATAGCCTGCAAATAAAAAGCAAAGGCAATTAGTAACAGTAAGGTTTTTCCTGGATTAGGGTATTTGACAAGGCATGAAGCACTCAAGTACAAATAACAGAATGTGCTATAGATGGTTATCTTATGTTTGTACAAAAGCCTGTTTAAAAAAGGGTGTAGTGTTTCTAGTGAGAGCTGTTGCATTTTTTAAAAACTTCCCATGGCAGAATAATTAGCTCTGTAACAGCATCTGCCCATGTACATTTCCTGTTTTATTGCAAATTGTTCATTTAGATTGTTTGATTATTCAATCAGTAAGGGTTTAATTGTGATCTCGAATAGTGCTAAGTGCTAGCATGTGTCAGTGCTGTAAGTAAGTGGGCATAAAGTCAGGGCCGTGGAGACCTGTAGTTACCATGGCGGTGCTCTCTTAGGAGGCTCCAGTGTCGTCCTACAGCATCGACTGCTGCTTAATTAAGGCCCTTCTTACATCAGAGTGGCACCAGAAACAGGGAGTGAGTGAGCCATGTGATCGGGACTGATCTGGAACTGCCTCGGACAATCTGCCCGTCATCTGGTATCAAATTAGTGCAGATCTACTCCCTCTATTTTACTAACATTAAGAGTCTGCTTTGGTTTATTTTTGATCATAAAGGACAAAAACAAATTGTTTAGGCTATATATCACCACACAAACTTTTTGTCCTACATTGACTCTAGCTTAACACTGTAGCCTTTGTTGTCACGCCTTAAGGTGCATTCACATCAGCAACGTTTTAAGCAAAAATTTGTGGGCAAAAAGATCTATTGTCAATAGTCTCGCAATGTATGAAGCACAGCTCATACAAAAGTCACTTTCAACCCATGAAAAGAAACCAAACATTTAAAGCCAAGGCACTCAGGGTTAAGAAATAAAAAAAAGCCTTTATTCACCCTTGGCTTAAATTATTTAAAACCAATTCCAAATACCAACATATTGCAGCTAACAATCTTTCATTTGGCCACTTTCAACCCAAGCAGCTTTCTGTTGGTCAATGCGGCGAATTCGAGTGACTAACTTGAACCTGTTGCAAAATTGGCGTTGGGAAATATTTTGCTTTCACATGAAATTCTCAGTTGCATGTATCCTTATTTAAATGACAGGATTTCGCCCAAGAAAATTCTCCAAAAAAACACTTGGTTGCCATTTGCCTTTGCTTCTTATTCAAATGACTTCAATTATGCTAATTACATGGACAATTCTCTTGCCACCACTTGTGGTGAAGTGTTTTCTTTGACAACACAATAGTGAAAGCACAATTGTGATGTCACTAATTCTCAAGGTCTTACATCACTCATGTGGGACTAAAGGTAACAGTTAATTTTTTGCTCCAAGGCTATTTAAATGTGCACAAGCCTAACTTTTCCATAGCGTTTCATGCCGCTCAGTGAGAAGTGTACCTACTTGCGTGCATTTACTGTATATCTGAACATTTGCTAGACAAAATTATCAAGTAGGAGAAAAAGACAGGATCTTGTGGTTGCCTAACAAGCTTGAACCAAAAACTTGATATCTCAGAAAACTCTGTTGAAACCAAATTGACTTTATGCTATTTTACATGATTTTTGGTATTTTAAATTGGTTTAATTATGTTTAATTACAGTATAGAAATAGGGATTGGTTTGATATTTACATGTGTTGGTGATTTGTGTAGAAAGACACATTTTGGCTTGTTTGGGATTACAAAAGGTCTTCAAGAGTGGCTTGAAACTGTTACTTGTTAATTAACATACACCAGGCAGATTAGCACATTGACTTTTGATAGCTGTGAAGTGAGAGCCTTGATGGATGGGGTGTGAAGAATGAGCCTCATTTAATAAACATGGCTGTGTTTACAGACAGGTAAAATAAGTGCCCATTGACGTACCCAGGAAACAAAAAAAATCTGACCTTGTGATCAGCTTTAGTCAGTGTCAATTAAATGTCTGAGACTACACAAAAAATCAGAAATTCATAGATTATTCAAAATGGTTTAATGTTTCTGAAAGATTGAGAGAAATAAAAATGTATGAAAAAACATTTTCATCAGTGTTCATTAACTTTTGGAGCCAATAGGGTCAGCTGCCATTCTAAACAGCAGGCACATAAAGGGTTAAATGTGAGAAGTTTAAGTCTGGAACAGTACACTCTTCTAACACAAGCTATACACCCAGATTGTCTTTCACCCATTTTACCAATTAATGCTAGTTTACCCATCTAGTGTGAATTTGTCCCTCTAAATTACCGTTATTTTATTTTTCAATAATTTGTGATGATTGCCAAATACTTTTAAATGGCACTGAGAGTGAGATATCCATATACTCAGACGTTAAGTCATGTCACTTGACTCTAAGACTGAGATGTCTCTCTGAATACGGGCCCCATTTTATCAGCGAACAGCGAGAGCTGGGTTTGTGAGGTAACGTTTTTTTCAACTCGAGTCTACATAGACAGTAGTGTTATGTCAGTGTGTCCTCTCTATTGACATTCTCTTTATGTTCTGTGTAGTGGGGTGTGGGAGGTTTAGTTTGTATATGCAGTATGTCTGGCAGCGGCTCTTTTTAGAATGGGAACACACGCACACTATGAATGCTGACGTCAAACAGCGGCCGTTAGAAATGGATATCACCAACATGGATATCTTAGTCATACAAACGTGCTGATTAAAGCAATTTCCCCATAGGAGTTCCATGAGACAAAGAGGCAGTGAGAGGCGAAATGAACTCCCTTAGCTCGTTTGTTCCTAATCCTAGCCTGTTGTTTGTGTAGAACCATCAGTGTTTGGGCTTGACAGGACTCATTACAGTGACATTAAGCTCAGCGGCTCCAGGTCACTTATGGGTAACTAACGCAATTATAGTGAGACCAGTTTTGCCAGGAATTGTCCCAGCACTCAAAATGTGCCTTACTGTGAGCATATCTATGTGTGTTTGATGAATAAGTGCATTTACACGCACTTTAAAAGTCCAATTCCAGTCAGACTAAAACAATAATTTGTCTATTTAAAAAAAAGTAAATCAGCTGATTAAGCTTGGTTAAGATAAATGTTCCGATGAAACCTACAATACCATTCGAATTTTGGGGTTAGGAATTATTTTTTTTTTTGTGAAAGTAATTCAGCTTTTTATTCATTAAATCAATGTGACTCATTTGTAAATATTTCTATTTCAAATAAATTCTGTTCTTTTGAGTGTTCTATTCAACAAAGAATCCTTTAAAAAATTAAGCTGCACAACTGTTTTCAACATTTATAATAAGAAATGTTTTTTGAGGACCAAATCAGCATAGAATGATTTCTGAAGGATCATGTGACACTGAAGACTGGAGTAATGGTTGCTAAAAATTCAGCTTTGCCATCACAGGAATAAATTACAATTTAAAATATATTAAAATAGAAAACAATTATTTTATTAATATTTCTCACTTCAGGCGTTTTCATACCGACCCCAAACTTGTTTTGAATGAATCACAAAGCAGACATCATA
Source organism: Siphateles boraxobius (assembly GCF_051911475.1). Taxonomy (NCBI): domain Eukaryota; kingdom Metazoa; phylum Chordata; class Actinopteri; order Cypriniformes; family Leuciscidae; genus Siphateles; species Siphateles boraxobius. The sequence goes on from NW_027509042.1 coordinate 18,460,262, forward strand.
TCTAGATAAAGCTAAAGAAAGGATTGCCTTCATGTACTTTTTCAATGTCAACAAGATAAGGATAATAACTAACCAGCAAGAGTCTCTAAATATGCCAAAGCTTAAGAAAGGAAATCACATGTTACAGCGCTGTCTTTATTTGAACCAAAACACTAATTTTGCCTGAGACTTTCTCTCATGACAATGGGTGGTCGCTTAATACTCACTCTTTATTTAAACTGTGTGCTCTTCAACAGGTTCCAGGCCACTGAAATGGAAATCCAGAGATCAAAATGGAGGTGACAAGATGGGTGTGGCTAAGGAAACCCAATTTATTTACATTTAGATAACCCATCCCCCATGGGCAGAGATTGGGAGTTAGATTTCCTACTGGTAGAGATTAGCAGAGGACAGTAGAGCCGCAGGGGCTTGTGTCCTCAGGAAGATTTCATTTCATCACGTTCCATTTTAGCCTTAGCCAGTTGGCCATCTGAGCTCTGAATGAGAAGCACATGTGAGCTTGAATTGAACGTCAAGACCTGGTATTAGTCCAACATTCTGCTGAAAGGGCATTGAAATATAAACTCAAATTAAACTCAGCCAAGACCCCTTGAACTTCTGTCAGGCTGTAATGGCAGGGGAGGAGTATTTGTTTAACATTTGTGCATCTTTGTAAAGGTGATCATATATTTTTAAAATTGCTCGTACTGTTACACTCAATCAGTCCTATTTTGTTGGTCTTTATGTGGGACTTTCGTATCTCTTGTATTCCTCTGTTACCGTTTGGCTGTTTTTTTTTTGTTTTTGTTTTTTTGCTAGATGACAGCATGCCTAGAATGCTGAGCAGCCTGTTCTCTGCCAGACTGGTGTTAATATCAGGTTGAGATGAGCTTGACCAGAGAAAATAAATGCTGGTTGTGTTTCACACAAATAATGTCACAAATCTGGATTGCACTGGTATTTAAATTCTGTCCAACACAGATAAACACAATTATTTTTATATTATGGCTATATCTTTGAAAGAAGTCATAACTTATTAAGACCTAAAAGGTTCATAGTAGAACATATTACATGTACATAGCACAATTACATAATACTATTCTAATGAAATATCTACATTTTAGTGGTTATAAATTTTTGCAATTTTTTTTTTTCTGACAGTGAAAACTGTTAAATGACCAATAAAAAAAATCTATAGTTCTTTGTCAATATAATTAAAAAATAAAACACTAAAAACTAAAATCAATCATTCTTGTTCCAGTGTTACAAGTGAAGTTAGCCATCACAATTTTATAATGTCCAGTACAAAAATGGATATTCATTTCGAGATTTGCTAAAGGTGACATTTAACAGTGTAATTAAATTATTAAAGATTAGAGTCAGGATGAAGCGGTTGCTGCGATAGTCTTTTTTTTCTTATTGTGACGTATATCCGAGTTAAAAGGCTTACCAAACAAGAAAAGAATGCAAGGCGGGACTTGATTTTGTCCATTGGGAATTGATTGGATCATTGTGGTTTGCTGTGATGTCATAAGTGACAGGTTGATTCCACCCTCGTGTCAGTAAACACGTCATCAGAGAATAGATGTTGCATACATGAATTTAAAAAATAATGATGTGCTATTTACACTATAATAAATACTGCAATATTCCATAAAAACAAAAAATGTTTTGATTTCATACCGACTTTAAGTGAGCGTTAGATGACGGCAAAAATAATCTAAATGTAAAGGATAAAGATAATCTAAGTGTAAAAATGGCACGAAAAATTAAATATACAGTATCGTACCAATATATCGATCATTTTAATGCTAGCCTAAAAATTTCCAATCAAGTATAAGTTGAAAGTTAAAGGGGAACTTGGCAACTATTTCAACTTAATAAAACCGTCTAGAAATCATTTGGATGGTTAAATAACCTGTTCCGGTGAGAATGGTGACTTTCCCCGCTCCCCCCAACGTTCCCAGGCAGAAAACCAACCTTGCAACATGGGGACTAACGTCCAGGTAAATTGGAAATAGAAAGTCTCGTGAGAAGCGACAACAAGCGAGAAACGCGAACTGCTTTACGGCAATTCGACATAAACACACACGCTGCCCTCAGTGTGTATGATGTATTACCCACCTCGGTAGACATAGCTCCAATAATAACAAATGCACATGAGCAGAGGTGGAAAGGAGGAGGAGGGTGCCGCAAGTAAGTTTTTTTACGACAGTGTTGTGAAATATGCGTCTCACAGCTGTAGGGGGAGCTCGTTGAGAAAATATGCGACAACAAAAGTGAAAATCAGCAAAGAAATGGTTGAGTTGCCGAGTTCCCCTTTAAGTTTTGTGTGACTCTGACATAGAACTATTTAGGTAGCTGATGTTGCAGTGATCTGTTTGAGTGACATGAACAAGCACATGCGAGTAACCTGATGCCCAGGATAGAATGTGATGTTATTTGATCTCGCAGCAGCATTGGGCATGAGTGACCATCACAACACATGCATCATCACCTGTTCTTTTATCCAAAGGAAACACTGTTTCAAAGCATGTGCTCCATGGCTCTAACAAACTTACCCATCACAAAGCTGTTGTCACCTTATACGTTTTGTTTCCATACAGGAAATTGCACGCCACCTTCGGCCCACCACTTTACGAGCGCTCTACGGCAAAAACAAATTGCAGAATGGCCTTCACTGCACAGACCTACCAGAGGATGGGATTCTGGAGGTGAGCTCATGCAAATCCCATTTAAACTCAATGTTATGCAAGAGACACAGTCACGTTTTGTCTTCGGCCACGTTTTACTCGCTTTGAGGATGTTTGTTTGCCATCAAAAATATTTCTGGATCCCACAAATGCTAATGAACCCCAGAACAAAATGGCATCCAGGTCTCATGACTGTGCGCAGTGGGTTGAGGCAGACCTACAGCCCAGCGTGTCTCACAGGAAGGGATGGAGGCGGATAGAGTCGGTTTTAGTAGAAGGGAAAAAAAGGCTTTGTTATGCCAGGGAGTGGGTTTGGCTCGGTGGACGTCATTGTTGTGCACAACTCCTGATCTGTCCTGCCTCCCAGCACAAATCGCCCCTTGTTAATCATTTGCCTGCTGACCGACTCAGCCATGACATTCCAAGAGCTCAGGCCTCACAAAAGGCCCAGCACAGACACCGGCTGCCGTAACAGGCACAATTCAAGGGAAAGTCAATTGTTTGAAAGTAAAACAAGCTGGCGAGCTGATGCCGAGGCCTGATGAAGTGCTAAAAGTGCATCACAGATTAATGCAGGTTTATCTATTATGATGGGCTTTATAATTTTTTAGATGTTCTATTTAGGTGTGTGCAAATTCATGTACTTATCCACTATTCTATGCCTGTTGAATGTTTGGACACTTTATGCACTCAACTGTCGCAGCTTTTTATTACGTAGCAGTGGGGCTTTCAGACTCCTTTGTTGGATGAACAATTAACCTTATTAAATTCATACACTAAATCAGGATTGGGCAACGTCGGTCCACTGTCCTGCAGAGTTTAGTTCCAACATTAATCAAACACACCTGAACCAGATAATCAATGTCTTGAGGACATTACTAGTAAGCTACTGGCAGGTGAGTTTTTATCAGGGTTGGAACTAGACTCTGCAGGACAGAAATTGCCTGTCCCTGCACTAGACAGTACACTGTACATAAAAATAATACTTCTTTATTGGCTTCTATGGTTCCACGAAGAGCCTTTAACATCTATGGAATCTTTTCATTCTATAAAAGCTTCTTTAGAGTAGAAAAAAAGTTATTTTAGATGTCTTTGATGTTAAAATGGCACTTTTAAGAACATTTAACTGAAAGGTTCTTTGGGGAACCACAAATGGTTATTTCTGTGAAAACTTCCTTTTTGAACCTTTATTTTTAAGAGTGTAGGGTACATAGTGTGATATTTGGGATAACTATTGTCTTTTGGAGGAAGATTGGACTGAATTGTGGGAATTTCTGTTTTGCAGGTTCAGTATTTCTTTAAGATTTTAGATGGGTGAAGCAACTGTGAGAGATGTCCATCCGGCTGTTATTTAAATAAAGACCACTTTAACAACGCCTCAGTTGTCTGTCCATTTATTTCTTCTTAGGTCTTACCCAGATTTAAATAACATTACAAGAGCAAATGCAACTCTTTTGACAAGTGTTCTGATGTCCAACAATGACTTTTAAGAACTTTAAACACAAACAAAATATCCTATTACATGGGGTACTGCTTTGCATCTGATAAGTTTCTAACTTTTGACCAGTGACTTTGGTATTTGGATTCATACATTACACTCTCTCCTGCTGAAAAAAAATTGTACAACTGCATAAATATAAAATTCTTCCACCATGAAAATGGCAAAAACATTCATTAGAAAGTAACACCACAGCATGTGATGTCTCCAGAACAAAAAAAAAATAATCAAAAGCACTGAGTTGCTATGGTGACCACTGGCCACTTCAGTCCTCCACACTAGACACACAGTTCTACACTTAATAGTAAAGAAAAATAAAAGCCTTACACATAATTTTCATAAGCCCCAATTTCCCAAATTGCAAGATCAAATAAAAAGCCAAAAGGTGATGTAAAAACATTCCCCACAATCAATGAAAAACAAAAGATGCAAAGAAAAAGGAAAAAAAGGTTTGAACGGAGTGCAGTCACTTACACACACACACACAGACCTGGGGAGTTCAGAGCGTACCATGCCAGTATTTTCAGTTTTTAAGTAGACGAATACGCACATTCACACTCAACCTCTCTCTCTCATACACACACACACACCTTGGACCGCTAAGTCTTTCTCACATAAGACAACAGAAATTACAACATGGCTTGGAAAGGACCATTGTATGCGACTACTGCACTGCACACTCCATAAAATATAAAGAGACCACACTAGGCAGAAATACTCAGGGGACAGAAACACTGCTCGCTACATCAGTAGTGGAATTATAATGTACAGTAATAAATGAACGTCCCATGGCTCACGGAATATTCTCATTTACAGTAGAATAAATACTTTGCTATTGCTACTCTTCCTGTAATTTACATTCTAACCCTAGACATGCAGAGAAAGCTAGTGTAAAGCGTACAGATTAAGTGTAGGTCCCGTATGTTGTGAAAGTTTGTTCAAGACTAGTTGTTGTTGCTTCCAATTAAATGTGTACTCATCTTTGTTTATTCATCTAAATTACTGTGTTTTGAAATGGGCAGAATAAAAGTGCTATTTTCATAGCTAAGGTCATGACTTGATGGTGATTTTGATGTCAAAACGTCCCTGAGAACGGTCCTTCTCGTTGTAATAGATGTTCTCTCCGTATACTTTACACTCTATGCGCATGTCCATATCCTTCGTGATGTTGTGGAACTTGATGGCCACCAGAGGCTGGAGGTAGTGGGGCTGTAGCAGCTTGCCGTAGTAAGGATAATACTGGAGGGGGAAACCAGTACCCAGCCCAAAGTAATCGATCGGTCCGAGCTTATCTGCTTCCTCTTCTCTCTGTTGACAAGCATTACTCGTGTTAGATCATTCACTGGAGCACTATGGCACATTGAGTTTAACATCACTGTGTATATTTCTTTGATAAAGGCCTGTTCACACCAAGGACCATAGCTTAAGTAGCGTCCACACCAACGGATTATTATAAGCGTGCACAGTTCTGTCGTCTGCTGCTTTAAATGTGCAAGCCTTTTAGACTGGATTCTGATTGGCTGTCAATGTTTTTCATTCAATCATTCATCAGCTTGAAAAAATCTATTTAAAAATGATTCCAACGAAGTCATTATCTTTATAGTTGTAGTGTGGACTTCCCTTTTCTCACAGAATTAGATTGATAATTTAAACATTACAGTTGCCTTGGTGTCATGGGCCTTAAAGGGATAGTTTCTCCAAAAATAAAAATTCTGTCATCATTTATTCACCCTCCAAACCTGAATTTCTTTCTTCTACTGAACACAAAATAAAATAAATATTTTGAAGAATATGGGTAACCAAACATATGTTGGGCCCCATTGACTTCCATAGTATGGGGGGGAAATAACAACTGTTTGGTTACCGACATTCTTCAAAATATCTTTTGTTCAGCTGAAGACAGAAATTCATACAGGTTTGGAACAACTTGAAGGTGAGTAAATGACAGAATTTTATTTTTTTGGGTGAACTATACCTTTAACACTTGACTGGCAAAAGAGTAGGAATGCACTGATAATGCCATTCTGGCACATACTTGTAATAATTGTGCTATAGACGATATTATAAATGCATGCACAATAATAAAAAGAAAATCTCTAAAATCAGACATTAACCAATATGTTCCCAATATATTGTGCATCTCTACACAAGAATGCTATTTTACCAAGATGTGTTAAGCATTTCGTACCTTGCTTGAGCAGTGGATTGGGATCAGATTGTTCTGAAAGTTAGGGCGGACTGCCTCAGGGATGCTGTCATTGGAAGCTGGAGTCTGAGGAGAGAGAGATTGGCAGTATGATACAATCCCAACATTAAGGTAAATGTTGCCTCAGGCTAAAAAAGCAATTGACCTATAAATGGCAAAATAATATTGACCAGATAATCTTGAATGACAAAATAAAATGCTTATTTTTCTACATCCTGCTTATCTTGGATAACTCACCCGTGGCTTGAAGAACACAATTCTATTGAGTTTAACGATGAGGCAGGGCTTGCCTTCACTGAAGCCATATGATTTGTCATTTTCGCCTGAGCATTCCTTCAGCAGACTTCTTTGGAAGCGGCAGGCCTTCCTTATGCCATCAGAGCTCTCCAGTTCTCCACGATCCTTATAGGTTTGGGGTGTTTCTAAACATGAAACGCATTAAGGCTTATTAGTGAATAATACAACTCTATTTGCTTGGCATTACTACAACAGTGCACAGGCATGCAGGACAGCAACATGGGTCAAATAAATCCTGAACTGTTGACTTGTGAATGATTATCATTTGACAGAGCTGGAGAGTGATGTAGGAGGTCACTTCCTGGACTGAACCCTTTTTAGCTGACCTACTTAAAGGGTTAGTTCACCCAAAAATTAAATTCTGTCATTAATTACTCACCCTCATGTCAATCCAAACCTGTAAGGACCTTCATCTTCGCCACACAAATGAAGATATTTTCAATGAAATCCCAGAAAGGTAGTAAAGACATCGCTAAAATAGTCCATGTGACTACAGTGGTTCAACCTTAAGTTTATGACAAGACAAGAATACTTTTTGTGCACAAAAAACAAACAAAAATAACTTTTTTCAACAATTTCTCTTCGTGTCACTCTGACTCGGATCACATTAGCAACACGACACATGCGTGTGATGCTGACGCAGGAGCCGGCCAATACCGAGCCGGAGATCTGACGAAGAACCCAGAAGCGCTGCAGTGCGTTTACTACGTGAACAGTGTCAGAGACTGACATGGAAGAGAAGAAATTGTTGAACAAAGTTGTTGTTTTGGGGGTTGGGGGGTTGCACACAAAAAGTATTATTGTGGGCCGTCGCTTTATAACAATAAGGTTGAACCACTGTGGTCACATGGACTATTTTAACTGTCTTTACTGGTTTTCAGGGCCTTGAAAATGGTGATAACATTGCAGTCTTTGGGGAGGATCAGAAAGCTCTCAGATTTCATCAAAAATATCTTAGATGAGCGAAGGTCTTACGGGTTTGGAATGACATGAGTGCGAGTAATTAATGACATAAATTTAATTTTTGGACGAACTAACCCTTTAATAATAGAACTAAAAGCTTGGGTTTTTGAGATGTGTAATACTTATCGTACCTCCGCAATCTTCAAATTTGTCATCAGTCTGGTTGTCCTTATGGTAGGGTTTCAGAAAGTTTTCGATATTATCCACATATGCAGAGTAACTGTCTTTGTTCGACATAGAAAAGCTGAGCTCCGCTTTTTCCGGGCGTGGGGAGTGTGATAAGCCTGTAAATAAAATGGAGAGGTTAAATGTGGCCCAAGCAACTGGTTTCGTGAACATTTACAAGAGTGATTTTCCCTCCAGCTATGAGAGCTGTGAATTCCAGGTCCATTCATTGTCATGGAAGTTTGCTATTCAAATTCCCAGCTTGGCAGTAATTTTCCACCACGAACGTAAGGCCACAACAGGGCGTGGCGTGAGCGGAGTAAGCAGAGGAGAACAAGCAAATGGAAACCTTATATTTTCTGTAATGCCAATTTTTGTTTCAACAGCCTGGTAATGAATGACCTTCCATGCATGTGCTGCATCTGGTGTAAAAGAGGAGCTTCTGGCTTGTTGCACATGAGAGAGTTACATAGACATTGTTTAATTCACTTTTAAGACTCCGGTAAGAGCTTGCGAAAGTCTCCCAACCTTCCCCCTCCTTCTCCTCTCCACAACTTCACGTGCTCCTGTCACACAATGGAAACTTTTAGCCCCTAAGAGGGAGGCGGGACTTGAACGCAGGCAGCATGTCCTGCCTTCTTTGTAGCAAATAGCTGCACACCATGGTGATCTCCACTTCAGTCCTACTACTCACGTTGTTTCTTTTTAGATTTTGGCATTCAAGTGCCGCCTGTCTTAAAGGGGAAAAGGCTCTTCTTGGCAGATGCATTTATGTTCAGAGCCTTCACGAATACAGCTAAATGTAATGCCAAGGTGGGAGTGTGCCCTGTGCAAACATTCACTGGCATGGCTGGTGTGGCGAATGGCTGGCAGTGGAGCAACGGGCAACCTAACAGGGATTATGGAAACTGCACAATGCTCTCCACTGTTTCTTTTCCCCATTTTTAGCCTAAGTTCAATATCAAGACAATCTTTTTTGTGCCTGTTGTAAACTAATTCAAAGGTATGTTTAAGCTCACAAATGCTGATAACATCAACTTCGACTAAAATACTACAAGACATACCAGTTCAAAGACATGCGAAGTGTGTGGATGAGGAACAACAATGCTGTTAGAACCCAAACGGGAAGCCGCGTCAGTCTGCCCGGGAGTGTGAAGGTCAAAATGGCTTTCTGTGTGAGTCTCTCCCTCTACTCCCTCACACTCCTACCATTCTCCACTCATTCTCTCCAGGGTCAGGCAGACCTTTAGAGCCGCCGAAATGTCAGGGTTTACAGAAGCAAAATTAACTTCCAGTGTTATGGAACAGTTTGAATGTGTGTAAAATAGAATGTCCCAAAAACAGATTCATTTTTCCATATCAATGGCAAAGAATAACATTTTGCCTCAATTACTTTTAAAAGCATGTGACGGCAAGCCCTCTTATAAAATCTTGTCAACCAGGTGACAAACAAACGTTTCTGGTATATCACTTTAAAATACAATGATTTACAACAAAACTGAAAATGTGGAACAAGACATAAAAAACATCTTTCAAAAGTAGGTCAAAATCATCCACTACACAACAACATTCTCCCAACACTGTCGCATATGGTACTTATCATGCCAGTCAAAACAACTATTAGCGTTAAAGTACATATAGTTCATCCTGTATCTCTTCAGTTTGGTGATTCACTCTCAGAGCTTTTACGTACAAATAGTACCCAAACTCTGAACACTTTTGGGCATGTCATATCTTCAACATCAACCATTCTGGTTTGTTACCTGGGGGTGCAACCCTGTCCTGGTATGTGGGCTTGTAGTTGCTGAGAGTCAGAAGCATGGCCTGGATGGTGCCAATGAAAATTCCAGCCAAGCAGCCATAGAAGATAACGTAGAAGCTGAAGATTTTGACTGCAAAGAAAAACGTATAGCATGAAATCAATGGGATGTTTTAGAGCAAATATATATATATTAAATTGCATTCAGTTTCTACAAACACAAAACCAAATGTAAACATGGTCTCAAATGTTTAAAATGTATCCACATTCAGTCCACATTATTTTGAAAAGCATTTAACTTTACCCTATGTATGATGAGGCATAAAATGAGCATCCAAAATTGGCATGACATAAAAATTCACCTCATCTGGTATTTTCTTTACATGTTATAGTTTTTTCTGTGAATGACTCATCCATGCACACATTGCATTTTTAAAAATTTGGTTTGACCAAGTACTTTTAAATTAAAATGCCATAACTCAATCTTCCGGTGAAATGCTGGACCCCTTTCACACAATCCACTGCAAGCTCACATTCAGATCTGCCTCCATCCATTTAGCAACTACAATCATCCATTTCACTCTGATGTACATTCGGAAGATAAGATCTGTCGCTACTTCCATTTCATCGTGGCTTTAAAGCAACAAAGAACCAAAGACTAAGCTATGGAAGCTTGGTTACTTGCGAATTTTTATCTAACAATTCGGAGCTATTTTTTTCGCAATTAAAAGTTTTCTATCCCACAATTCTGACTTTTTTTCTTCAGAATTGCTGACTTTATAACCCACAACTGTGAGTTCACAATTCTGAGAAAAAAGTAAATCACAAGATATAAACTCACAATTGCAAGAAATAAAGTTTATGAACTAACAATTGTGAGAAATAAAGTTTATATGAGTTTATACCACACAATTCTATTGCAAGTATATATTCTACTATTCTGAATTGTCTTCTCAGAATTGCGAGTTAATAGGGGTGGGGGAAAATCGATTCACATGAATCGCGATTCTATCTTCTACTGATTTGTATTGATTCACAAATCAAATTCAAAAATTTATTCTTTAAAGTGTGACATTTCTTTAACTTCTAGATAGAGAGATGCTTCATAATAAGGTTGAACCACTGTAGTTACATGGACTATTATTACGATGTCTTTACTGCCTTTCTGGGCCTTGAAAGTGTTGATAACATTGCAGTCTTGGGGAGGATCAGAAAGCTCTCAGATTTCATCAAAAATATCTAGATGAACAAAGATCTTATGGGTTTGGAATGACATGAGGGTGAGTAATGAATGACATAAATTTAATTTTTGGATGAACTAACCCTTTAATAATAGAACTAAAAGCTTGGGTTTATTGAGATGTATTATACTTGAGTGTTATTGATCACAATAAACCCCCAAAAAAGGACTCAATGTGGTATTTGCGCTGATGGACACAATCCCAAATTCAGTTTTCTTTCACAGCTTATTGCGTTTCCATGGTCAAATACACACAATTATATCAAAATGCACATCTTGTGGAGTATTCACGTAAAAACAGTCTGTTGTGTCCTACGCAAACTTAAACGGCTAGGAGAAAATTGGATGTGTAACAGTATATTAGATCCGTGGATTAATTCTTAAAGGGACAGCAGCCTCATAAACTGTTGCTGTTTGTTTATTTAATTTTTTGTTTTGTTTTTTACTGTAGGCCTATTTGTACTATTTTTGGTTATTTGCTTCATTGTTCCTATTTTTGATAACAAAATAAAGTAAAATGTCCTGCCTTGCTTTATTACAGAGAATGCCATTCATGTGTGTAATGATTGCAGTCAGCTTAAATGGCATTTGTTTAATAATATTGGGTTGACTAAAATGGGAAGAAAAACAGATTCACGTTTAATTTAGTGGGAAACTAGAATCAAATCTATGCATATATCGAATCAAAATTGAATTCAAAATCGATAATCGTTTTTTAATTGAATCATGACCTCAAGAATCAATTTATATCGAATCATAAGGTACCAAAAGATTCCCCTACGAGTTATCTCCAATTCCGTCTTTATAGAATCTTTATAATTTTCCTACTCGCAATTGTGAGAAAAAGTCAGAATTGTGACATATAAACTACTGTAGGGCCCTATGATTTCCATGATGCGGAAAACGCGGACGGAATCACGGAATTTACACGTGAAAACGGAATTCTCTTATACACGCGGAATTTGCATATATTTTGTTGACATATTAAATAAACATTGTTTTTTACTTCCTTATCATTTTTCAGTTTAAAACAACAAACGTAGAAAGGTCTCTACCTAAACCGTAGCCAAATGGCATTGTTAAACATGTTGCCTAGTAACCATACGACCTCACGTTCACGCGTAGGGAAAAAAATGTCGAAGCGAGTGGCTTCTGATGAGCTAAGGGGGGCTGCGTTTGTGGTAGATGCGTCCATTTGTATACTGTAACGTGCTGATCTAACCAGCGGTCTAATAGAACGTTAAAAATGTAAAAGTCTGGGAGAATGAGTAGAGCAGGCGATCTGAATAAGAGTGATGATGCAAAAAAGAGCTCTATTCGGTACGGTTTTCTGTGCGCACACACCCGACCCGAAGCGTGCAGCCATACAGCGCGCGAGTACTGAATTGAGCTCTCTTTCGTGTCTAAATAGACAAATACACACAACATTATGTCTAAATGTCCGTTTTGGAGAGTATTCACGTAAACTATGTCGGCAATGTCTTAAACAGTTGTGAGTGTATCGGATGTGCATCAGTGGATCCGCATGTCATTGGACATGATCCGACGTCTTAAAGTGACAGTGGGTAATAAACCTAATGCGGTCCGTGTCGAGCAACAAAAGAAAAAGAGAAAAGCATTCACTGTTTGTTAATAGCTTTAATATGTTTGTTAATATGTCTGCTTGAAAGAATAAATGATGTATGCAAGTAGTTATAAAGAATTTTTTACTCTAGGAAAAGTGGTTTTAATGTCATTGTGTTGGCTTTCTGTCAGGCACATCGTTGTTTCAATGTTTCTGTCTCCCTGCAGCATGTCTGCATTTAATCTTTGATTTAATATTCATCAATCCTACCTTGTAACTATTCCCTTCATGTTACTGTTATTTTTGGACAGAGATTTGTTGAAGGTTTGGCTTAATTTTGGAGAATTTTGAATGTACTTTGCTGAATATATTAAGAGTTTAAATAAAAAAGCTGAATTGTGAGTTTGTGTAACTGAATTTAACGGTCAATACTGCTTAGAAGTGAAAAGAAAACAAGCAAATCCGAAGAATCCGAAAGGGCTAAAAATAAATCCAAAAAAATGGAATTTGAAAAAATAAATAAAACGGAATTTGAGAAAAAATAAAACGGATTTCATAGGGCCCTACTACTGAGATAAGTGACTTGTGAAAACACTAAATTAAAATATTATTTAAAAAAATAATAATGGAGATTTTTTTTAGCACATTTATTGATTTACTGATCATAAAAAATACATATTTCCAATATTATACCAAATACCAACACAAACATGCCAAAAATGTGGGTCTTAGGCCATTCTAATTTTCCAAACGGAGGTAGCCAACTACCTTCTGAGCCCAGCCATTTTATGCAAAGTTGCCAGTAATCATGAAACAACCAAAACGTTCCTGTCTGAAGTAACTGCGACAACAGAAATCCCAGTGTCTGTGTGACGCAACAACAGAATGCGACCTGCAGAATAACATTCCTGTCTGTCAGTTACTGTGCCAGTCTGTGGGCTTCATTGAAAGCGACCCCCAACAACCACTTCAAACTAGTCACCACCAAACACAAGGGTCGGTTTGTCTGTGTGTGTGGATGATGGGGTTAGCTTACACTTCCTTTCCTTCAGCCCTGGCACTAAAACCTTTGCCGCCTCTAAAATCTACAGGAAACACATTCAAGTTTGAATACAGTCCCACAAACAATAGTTTTATGTGTCATACTCTCAGAGTGGGCAAAGATAGAAGCTTGTCCCTGAGGTTATAAATAATAGGATGTCTGTTTTTAAACTACTATGATGTTTAGAACCTTATTAAACCCACATTCAATAAGAGTAAGAGTAATCATTGTGCACATTGAAAAGCAGTGAACGCAACGCCTCTATTGGCTGTTAACTATGTCATTCAGTCTCTTACACTTCTCATTGGTCTATCTAAGGCTTCACTAAAACCAATAATCATGTAACAATACATTTTATTTTCATGTAGTCTCCAGTTACAGTATTTTCGCGCAGCAGCCCGAGTGAAAAAATGGACAACTTTCCATAAACAATTATCGCCGACGGCAATAGAGAATGAAAGGTGTTAAATCGATACAATAAAGTCAAAAACTCCTCTTTAAATGAATAATGCGGGCTCTAATGAAATAATATGCGTCAGTGAAAATACTTCCTCTACCGCTAGCATCTCCTTGCTCTCTCAACCCGTACGGTTTGTTTGTATCGCGTTTGCCAAATTCATCTAACCAAACTATAAACACGTTAATTTAAAGTCTACGATTTCACGAAAACTTTACGAAACGTGTAGCAGACATTTCTATTCATTTTAGAATGAAACTTCAAGCACACAGAGAGAGCTAAGCTAACGTTACATGTGACGGACTCCCACATGTGTCAGACTCAACCCAAACCTGTTTCATGATCTTTCCGTCCGTTTCATTGGTTTTAAACTACTTATCGAGTCTTATTCAATTTAAAAAGCATTTTATTATAATGCGTGGTTAGTGGATAATGTAACTTTTTAATAACAGCCATTTGCAAGTGCAGCAAATGTACAGACAAGTCAATCTTCTCTCAGGAGGGCAGAGATAGACACATATGTTAACAACTGATCAAATAAAATAAAACTATCAGCTTCAGTCTCCAGCTTTAAATGCCTATTAAAATGGCAAACTCAGCTGATATTTACAACGAAGGCAGGAAGAGGAATCAGAACTAAATAAGCAATTATTAAGCAATTACAATATTACTAACTGTGGGCAATAATCTAAACAAGACAACGTATTTGGAGTCACCTTGACGAAAGATAATAAATCACCAGCACAAACACGCTCATGTCATTTTGTCTATGACTGAAATTTTTTTTTACTCTTCACTGTGAAAATGTTGTTTCCATCCATGCCACAATAATTTCTACTCGATTTGTTGGTTTGAACTCGATTGTCTTAGTAGTTGATATAAGTAAAATTAACTGATCACTGCAGGTTGTAACTTTGAAACCATTTTGATGGCTTACAAAGCTACGATCAAAATGACATTTTCTGTTTTATTGGTTGGAAAATTGCAAATTGTCCTTGCTGACCATTTCAGATGTACCGTTAGCTGACTGGTATATTTCCTACACAGTATTAATTGACATCCGTATAACGACCTTCAAAATAACCTTGCTTCTTTTCAAACACCCCCAGCATGGACCTAAACGTTAACATGCAAGTAAACAATTGATTAACTATAAACATATTTTGTGTAAAGCACTGTTTTCATATTTTTTCCATTCATCCGTCGATGCCATTAATTCACCAGCTTGTGGCTCATCACGCGTATGATTCACGGAACAGTCCTTTATTAACGTTACATGACTATGACTCGATTCTTTCGACACACTCAATGCACTAGAACACTGTTTATCTATTAGCTTTGTTTATATGAATAAAGTTATCTCAAATATGATAATCTAACGTTAGTTATAACAGCAAGGCGCCATCTCGAGGCGTTTTTCCCCTTTGAAAACGAAAGTCACGACGCAGTCAGTCAGATCAAACAGGTGCTGAGCTTTTCCAAAGTCTGGAAACACGTTGTAGCAGTTTCTCCTGTCTTTAACGTTGGTACATATCAATATTAACATCTAATAAAGGTGAAAAACTTAGTTTAATCCAAGAGAAGAGGCGCTCATGAAACAATCTTGAGAACACTTACACCAACTGCCGCCTGTGCGTCCTAAAAATTCCTTCTTGTCAGAATTCCAGATAAAGCTCTTCCATCCACCGTCACCTTCTTTTTTTGCAGACATTTTCGGTATTTAGTTCCCTTTTTGGTGATGTTTGAGCGGGCCTTGTGGACTTTACAGCGATGTTGTCCCCTTCCTTAATGTTGTAAAAAAGGACAAAGTCGTACCCGGTACCTTTGGTTGTACCCACTGAATATATAGTCGAGGCGAGACTCCGCCCATCGGCTCTTTTAATAAGTTACCTTCAAAAGAGGGATGGCAGATTTTGACCAATCACAAGCCGTATTGCTTTTGCGTAATAACTCGTAAACTGGGGTGGAAACATACTCGCTTGAACAGAGAGTTCAGTGCTCTTTCTTTCAAACTCTAGTCTAAACTGTGTGCTTTACTCAAAATTATTGATAATGTCATACGTAAATCCACCGGTATATTTTGATTGTTTGAACGACAATAAAGTAGCCTACCACAGTGCTTTTTTGAATATGTAGGCCTGTCATAGTAGACTACTAATGTCAGGGTTTTATGGGCATGTAATAGACCATGTTATTCTTGGAGAGTACCATATTTTATAAATACCATTATACATTATTTCATGTCAGAATACCTTGGTACTGACATCTGATACCATCACTGTACCGTGGTATGTCTACTGCCTATTTTTTGTTTTGAAAGGAGATAGACTGTTGCTGCAGGTCAACTGTTCAGAAAACAATTTAAGTCGTTGAATAAAATTTCTAATATTGTTTTTAATCATATAATTTACTCAAGTGGCATTTATGAAAGTACAGATGGCGCTATGATACAAAGCACACTTTCTTCTCTTTGTGGGTCTTCATTACAGAGATAAAATGTGTGTGTGTTGTTAAGGGAGGGACACATTTTCTCAGTGACCTGTTTTGGAATACTCAAGTTTAGGTATGTGATCTGCGCTCCATTCAAGGTCATTTGTGGGAGGCAGCAGAAGCAGAGGTGAACCCACCTACACCACGCATACACATGCACTGAGCCATAGAGTTTCAGTCATTCAATAGTTTTTTTTTTTTTTTTTTTTTTTCTTCACTCATTTTTCTCTCTCATAAACCATAGTGTAACAAGTGCAGGTATTAGTTCCTGCAAACTGGGATTACTGGTTCTTTATTTGAGTTTGGGGGAGTCTGTTTGACCCCAAAGCCCCATACATTACAGTTACATTTAATTAATTAGTTAAATGTAAATATTAATGTGTTTGGCACTTGAGTGATACGAGAATGTGATGTTAGAACACTGTATGCTTAAACTGCTGTATCTCTTAATAAATCATCAGTAAATGGGTGCATGTATTGTGGGTGTGGAGCTTCAAACATGTACACACAGGTGCTTCCACTAGGCCAATTATGACCTGTAATCCATATAATTCTCTCACTGCAATACGTTTCTTTTTGAAGCCCAAGGTACTTTCATTGAGAAAAAGAATGAATGAATCAATGAATCCCTATTATAGTGGTAAATGTTGTGAATGATCTAAAATGATTGATAGATTCATATCTATCATTACAAATTTTCATATGACATTTTATATTCATAAAAAAGTAAGGTACAATGTACTTATTGTGTTCATGTTGCATTGCAAAACTATTTTGCTGCTATTGAGGTGGGATATGGGTATGGTTAGGGACTGGTTTGGTGGTGTGTGTGGGGGGGGGGGGGTAGGTTTAAAGGTGGGTTAAGACATAAGGGAAAGGTCAATAGTGTAATTATAGATGTAATTACAACAAAAATATTACAGCTGTAATTACATGCAGTATTTTTAAAGTACAATGTAAAAACATGTAAACAATAAATGCATTGTATCAAATTATTAATTCAGATGTTACTACATAGTTAAAGACACTTAATATAAATTGGGGCCTAAAATCCTTATTCGTAGACAAACATATATTTGTAATGTTAAAGGGATAGTTCACGAAAAAATAAATCAGTCAACATACATTTTATTCATTTTTTTCTTCTGGAGAACAAAAAAGAAGATATTTGAAGAATGTTACGACTTTTTTTCTGTACAATGAAAGTCAGTTGGGACCAAAATAACACTGGATGCCATTGACTTTCATTTTATTGACCCAAAACACACACACACATGAGACATTTTTATATTTTTTGTGTTCTGCAGGGGGGAAAAATTTGTTGCAATGGTTTGGAATGACATGAGTATACTATGCAAAGGTTTATGTGAGAAGATCATTTAAGTGACATAAACATCAACACATTTCTGAAGTTCTACTGAGAAGGCAAGGGCTTAGTATTTACATAGATTAGGCTATTGGCAAGTCCTCTGGGAGGTTCTGCATTCCAGTATAGGTTTGCTGATTGAATGTGGCAAGTGCATGAACTGCCAGATCCCAGTTCATCAACAATGCCATACCTGTGCAACGGCACGGAAAGATGGCATCCTCTTGAACACACTCGTCTGTTCCCCCTCCCTTTGACACTAAGTAAACTCTGCCATTACTTTCAGCTTCAAAACAACTCTTTAGCTGACAAGCCGAAGTGTAGATAGTGTGTTGAGCCCTTTGATGCCTGAACTATTCTTAGTGGTGGCTTTTTTCGGTGCCCTTTCCCTCCCAGCCAGTGCATCGTCGAGTATCAGCAGTGTTTTCTTGATCTGTGTGGAACACAGTTGTGATCTAATTAAATAAATCTAGCCTGATAGTTTCAAAGACTGCCTGGAGCTCTAGACGTTTTAGAAAGCATGAAGTTTGTGGCCCCTTTTGTGTTTATCTTAATGACACTGGCTCACATTGCCAGTAGAGAGTATGGATGGTGATAAGGGTTTTTCCCCCTGGCCTCTAATGTGCCTGGGATGGATATCTCTCAACCTCAGCTGACAGCGGTGTGCGCTGCAGTGACAGCAGTGTCAAAATTCAGTGTAGATCTACACTAAATGACAGAAGAGAGGGTGACAGAACATTGTGATGTTGCTAAATGAAATGATAGAGGTATTCATTTGTGCTTATATTGCATAATTGGTTAATTACTCAACAACACTCAAAAACACTCAAAAATTTAGCATACTTTTTATATGTACTTTAAAAGTTTTCTTTGGGTAAAACATTGCATCATGATTTTGGTGGAGCGGCAGACTTTTCATGCCACCTCTGTGTCATATTTACATAGAGCCTTTGCTCTGGAATGCAACCTCTGGCTGGAAGGTGGAACATTTTAATGACTAAGAATAATAAAATGACCCCATTTATCCTCTCAGTGTAAACAGAGTTACGCATCTGTAGTGTTTAGGCCACTTCTTGCTTCACAGGTGAGTAGGCTTCATCCAAGTGAGCTGAAAAATATTTGTGTCCAGGGTAAAACAGTGAGGGTATTTTCTCAACACATGATAAGCAACAGAGCATGGTTAAAAGCTAACTTAAAAAAAAAAAAAAAAAAAAATATATATATATATATATATATATATCCTAAATTGTTTATTCACAATTATTTATAGACCTAATGATATATTAAATAATGTTTTTAAATTTAAAAATGACCTTATTTTTGTAAAGCGATTTTATTGTAAACTACAGTTCTCAGTGTTTTTCTTAATGTCAGGAGGGTAATATGAAGATCTTGGCAGTGATTCAGCTACCTAATAACTATTTTATCATTTATTATTTTAATATGTTTTAAAATGTAATTTGTCCCTGTGATTGCAATGCTAATTTTTTTGGACCCTTTAGAAATCATTCTGGTGTTCAAGAAACATTAGTAATTAAGTTTAAAACAGTTGTGCTGCGTAATACTTTTTAAAGGAAACTAGTATGCATTTTTTCCCCATCAGGATTCTTTGATGAATAGAAAGTTCAAAAGAACAGCATTTATTTTTCTTCTTTATTTATTGCTGTGTGTTTTATCTGCAGCCATTAGGACACGGTATGAGTACAGCCCTGCAGTCATGGCCTTTATAATGAGAAAAAACAGGTGTGGGGAGAGAAGAAGAAAAGAAGATGGAAGCATTTTCATTAGTGATCTCAGATATTTGGACCCCACTTTAGACTACGTCAAATATATGTACACTACAGTCAAAAGTTTTGGATCGGTACGATTTTTAATGTTTTAAAAAAAAGTCTCTTCTGCTCACCAAGGCTGCATTTATTTGATTCAAAATACAAAAAACAGTAATATTGTGAAATAGTATTACAATTTAAAACAGCTGTTTTCTATGTGAATAGATAGTCAAGTGTAATTTGTTGTGATCAAAGCTGAATTTTTTAGCATCGGTTGATGCTCAAGAAACATTTTTCATTATTATCAATGTTGAAAACAGGTATTTACATTTTTATTTCAGGATTCTTTGATGAACAGAACGTTCAAAGGAACCACATTTATCTGAAATAGAAAGATTTTGTAAAATTAAACACTACCGTTCAAAAGTTTGGGGTCAGTAAGAATTTTTATTTAATTTTTGGGGGGAAAGAAATAAAAGAAATCAATACTTTTTTTCATCAAGGATGAATAAAATTGATCAAAAGTTACAGTAAAGACATTTATAATGTTACAAAAGATTATATTTCAAATAAAAGCTGTTCTTTTGAACTTTCTATTCATCAAAGAATCCTGAAAAATCTGCATCAAATCCGCATATTAGAATGATTTCTGAAGGATCATGCTGAAGACTGTTTAACAATATTACCGCTTTCTTTGTTTGTATTTTTAATCAAATAAATGCAGCCTTGGTGAGTAGAAGAAATTTCTTTTAAAAACATTAAAAATCGTACCAATCCAAAACTTTTGAACGGCAGTGTATATCAGTATTCTCACTAACAACAAAACTAGATGTTGTGCAAGCTGAGCATAGCAGGAAGCTGTTAGATGCTAGTAAGATGTAGTTTCCATCACGTAGGTTTATTCTTCTCTCTCGCCTCATGTTTCTGTCAGGTCTTACTGGAGCCAGCAGGTCAGCGGGGTGCCTGAACTCATCTCCCCACACGCAATTAGAGGAGCTATCTAGGAAGCGATGAAGAGACAGCCAACACAGTGCGGGACACAGCCCGAGGGAAGTGTGGGCCAGACTGACAGCAAAATCAATAACCCTCCTGCTCCAAAAAAATGACACGCTATTTACTGTATGCGCTGATTTACCATCACTTATATTTAAATATTGTGTGCATTTGTGAGTTTGCAGTTGATGCTGATGTGATTAACCCTCTGCTATGTGAATACATTATGCCAAGAATATTCAGTAATAGGCTGTCTTGTTGCCAGTTTAATCTGTTTTTGTAGTTATCCATCCATCAGAGTATGAAAGGAGTGCAAAGCATACATGCACTCCTTGTCTCTCAAAGATCATCCAACATCTGGTAAACTTCGTGTCAGTGAAGAGAGTAATTCATACAAGCTAACTTAATCAAGGGTGCATCAGCCTTTCGTATTAGTAAACAGAACACAGACATCACTGGAGCTTAAACAAAAAATCTGCTATGGCAGATAGGCTCACTTAATTTTACAGGCTCGTAGGCTGCTCCACAGTGACATGTGAGAGAAACAAAAGTCAATATTGTGCTTTCAAACGAGCAAGTACTACAATTGGTCTTGATATGAAGGTAACCCACACCCCTCTGTGGTGAAAGCCACCGATAGGTGGAGAACACTTAGGCTCCGCCCTTGAGTGGTGGCTGTTTTAATGAAGCACTCTATTCACCAAGCCATGTGAGAACCCTATTGGTTATGTACTCACTAAAGGACAGTGAGACAGAGGATGTCACAAGGTCATAGTAATCAATGTAGAAGAGTGAATGAAAGTGTATTTGAAAGACCATCAAATATTTTGACACAGTAAAAACATTTAAATATATTTATTTATATGAATATATACTTTATACTATTACAGTAATACACTTTATACTAACATTCTTTGGGGTCGGTAAGATTTTGAAAAAAAAATACAGTAAATCGTGAAATACTATTGCAATTGAAATGAACTGTTTTCTATTTTCAATTTAAAATATAATTTATTACTGTGATGCAAAGCTGAATTTTCATCAGTCTTTATTCCAGTCTCCAGTGTCACATGATATTTCAGAAATCATTCTAATATGCTGATTTGGAGCTTAAAGTCCCTGTAAAGGCAATTAAAAAAAATCTAAACATATTATAAATGTTAGAAATGTATTGCTAAAACACATTACAAAGACTGTGAACTGTGAAGTACTGAATTGTGGAGTTAGACCGTTAAACAGTTTTTCACCATTGATATTTTATGGATTTTTTGGGCGGGGCTAAAAGGGTACTCGATGACGCACTGGAGTGCCTGAGCTCCTGGCCCCGCCCCTACCTGATGACGCACTGGAGCCCCTGAGGCTGCCCGCTCCCCTAACAATATAAATAGAGCACATTTGCATCAGTTTGCCGCTCAATCGCGAGTTAAGGCTGATTTATACTTCTGCGTCGGACCTACGCCGGAGCCTCTACGCCGTAGACTACGCATTGGTTTTAATTTATACTTCTGCGTCGTTGTCCGCGTTGACGCACGCAGAGGGAGCATGTGAAACCCGAGGGAGCGGTTTGAGGAGACCAATCACAGCGCTTGCGTCCGCGTAGAATTGACGCGTTGTTACATTTTTGGAGATGTGCACGTCAGGGTACGCCAAAGGGTACGCGCGCTACGCACAGCCTACGGCGTAAGTTTTATAAACTTTCGTCGGAGACAACTGGGATTCACTGATAATCTGCTGTTACTGGTGAATGTACGGTGGCCGAGAGGTGCAAAACAAATCACAATTATAAAAACAAAATAACAAGTCAGAAAACACAACGACAAATTTTTATTTTGTTTTCTGAATTGTCAATGTTTTTTCTGAATTATTGTGTTTTCTGAATTGTTATTTTGTTTTCTGAATTGTCGTTGTGTTTTCTGACTTGTTATTTTGTTTTTATAATTGTGATTTGTTTTGCACCTCTCGGCCACCGTATGAATGGGACCGAACGACTATCTCCCGCCTCGGCCTTCATCCTCCAGTCGCGCCGACAACTGGTGACATCATTGGCAGTGCGTGCCCACCAATGAGTGTAAGTTGCCTTGTGCGCTTATGTTATAATTAACCTCATAAGCTGCTAGGAGCATCCATTCCAGCTGTAGCGGGTGACAGTTGAGTGTGGCAACGGCAGCTTTACCGCGAGTGGGCATGGTTTCAGCGCAGCCAGCGGACACGCCCCCAGCGTTTGAGAGCAGAGACTGCTGCTCATTTTTTCAAGATTTTGATAGCTTATTTTATGTACTTGCCGGCTTTTTTTATCATTCAAATTTGGCTGGGTGTCTAATAACACATTTTTCTGTGATATGACAAACTCAGAACACATATTTCATTTTGACTTTACAGGGACTTTAAGAAACATATTAATGTTATAAATTAATTAATGTTAAAAGCACTTGTGCTGCCTAATATTTTTGTAGAAACTGTGATTTCTTTGATTGTTAGAGATTTGATTGTTTGAACAGCATTTATTTGATTTAAAAAATATTCTTACCGGTACGTCATAAATGTCTTTACTGACACTTCTAAACAATTTATTGTGTTCATTAGTGTTTACATTAGATGGCATCCAGTCATTGCAGTGGCCTAGAAGCTGTTGTAGTAAAAGCTGGATTGCATCCCTGCATGGTGGCAGCCATGTTGGGCTCACATGACCAGTCGAAGACTACTCATTTTATAAGAACCCTATTATCAGACACTTACACTTGTAGAATTCTACCATAGTTATCATTACAAAAACAATTAGATTAGTGTGCTATTCCGAATTCAGCACCATACACAAATATAATATAAATTAAAATAAAATAATCATGGTTGACTAGTGCATTTCCATTTTGAATGATGCTGTATCCACACCAAGATGACATATCTGTCAGAACAACATTAATACGGATGGCTAAGTGCACCTTGTCCATAAAAAGAGCAGGAGTAGGCTACTGTACAGAAAGTCAAAATAAGAAATATAGCTGGATATCAGGGCTCCTGATTCACAATAGCTGTCTGTGACTTCATGTGGATGGAGTGATAGGAACATTTACATTTATTCGTTAGCAGTCATTTTCCCCCCATGTGACTTACAAATGAGGAACTTTAAAATATTCTTATTTTCTATAGTGAGTGTCTTTGGTTTGAGGTTTTTGAGTGGTAAGATGTCTTCAAGAGGTGTCGTCAGCTGCATCTTGAGGTTGATGACTCCTTGGTGTGCAAATAGTTTTAGTTTTAATGAAAGAAGGTTTAGGGCGACACAAAGAGAAATGGCAAGAGCCTTCTAAAAGTCTTCTGAGGCGTGATTAGTTTCTAACCCATCATGCTCTTCTCTCCCATTATTCCCCTGTCAAGGCAGCTTACAGTAAAATGCCCACCGCCTTCACAAAGGCTCTCGACACTTCTTCCAAGAAACCGTGATCCATTGCTCTAATGAGGTGGGTGCCCTGGAGTCAGGCATGTGCCTCTTTTTTTTGAGAACCCTTTAATGCATGGTGGCCTTTTTAACTCTTTTCCCTTAATACATCAGTCGATCTCTCTTAATCAAAACAGATCTAAGAAAAACAAGCCCTTGCTCTATTAAACTGCACTGCCCTATTTTTACGGTATATACACACTAAATTCTTTACAGTGAATTTTATACACCTGAAATACTCTTGAGATTTAATTGTTATTTGATAGATTATGTTATAAATATTAAATATGATTTAGTAAATATTCTAGGCATTACAAAATACTTCTACATCACATGAAAGATATACATTCATTTCTGAAAATTTTCCTTAGTGACATGCTACTCAGTGACATGCTACTCAGTGACATGACATTATTTCACATGACACTAGAGTCATTTCCTGTATTATGTAATGGAGTTGAGTATTCATAAACACCAGACTATAAAGTTATCAAAACATTTAAAAGTGCATGTTGCAAACCTGGCAAATATCAGATTATTTACGGTATTATGAAGTCAGCCACTCCTCCTATTACAAGCTATTGTGTAATATCTGATAGATATTGAAAACCAAATAAATGTTTGTTTTAATAAAGCTATCAGAAAAGCTCTGCGCTTAAGCAAAATGGCATGATGTAGCAGAAATAGCTAACATTTAAAGATGTATGAAGCTGGATCATGGGAGCATCAGTTATGTGATGAGTGGATGATGCAGCTGTCAGTAAAAAGCCCTGTTGACTTTTGAAAGAAGTTTCTTATGCTCGCCACAATGCATTAAAAAGATCCAGTAAAAACAGTAATATTGTGAACAAATTAAAAATGTAATTTATTCCTGCTTAGCTGATTTCTTTTAGCAGCCATTACTCCAATCTTCAGTGTCACATGAGGATCTTTAAAATGCAATTCATCACAGAACCAGCAATATTCATATTTTCTATAGTGAGTGTCTTTGGTTTGAGGTTTTTGAGTGGTAAGATGTCTTCAAGAGGTGTCGTCAGCTGCATCTTGAGGTTGATGACTCCTTGGTGTGCAAATAGTTTTAGGTTTAATGAAAGAAAAAATTTCATTAAAAAACTATGTATGAGCATTTAACAAGATAAAACTAGGCAAGCAGAAGGAGTGCTTGTATGTATTTGGGTCAAAGGGGTGGTGATGGTTGTGTAGCCACACAAAAGGGAGAAACTGCCGTTTTTCTCTTCCTGAAAGCGTGCACTGAAGAACAGATATGCTATCATAACCACAAACACTCACTTACACGTGCAAAATGGGTTTCCACAGCCACAAGTTGTACCTTATTTGCAACTATATTTAATTTGTCAGGTGTCAAATGCTGTCAATAGCAAACATTTTGAGGGACACATGGCAATCAATTAAAAGAGAAATAAAGATTAAGTATTCAGTTTTGTTGTGGTGGAGATTATGATTTGCAGGGATGTAAATGGATCTCTCGAGTGATGTGCAGCTTTGCTGTGAGTAAACAATGATATTTAAAAACAAATTAATGAAACCGCATGTGTCCATGTGTTTTTGTTTGCACATTTTCATATTTATCTTTTTAAAACTGTTTTAATGTACACTCTAAAAACAGAACAGTCTAAAAATAAGGGTCAAACATGGAGAAACACTACTGGAAGTTTAAATGTTTGAATACAATTTTTAAACCCAATGGTTGGGGTTGTCCATGTTTGACCCAAACGTTTAAACTCTTGACACCTTACATTCCCACTCAATGGTGCAAAATCATAACCGTTATCACCTTTTCTTTCCTTATTCTTCTCTTATTGTTCACTCAAATCTCCACAATTGTAGAGCAGCTTTTGTTGTTATGGTTTGTAAATGAGATGGCTCAGTTGTGAAGGTGATTAGGGGAACTAAACCTTTTGGCCAACAGCCAAAGCTTTTTAACAGCTTTTTAGGTTAGCGTTCTGCACCTCTGCCAAGACAGTACGCTGACCCACCAATCCACTGTAAAAGAAAAAAAGCAGCTTTGCAAATCGAGTGATCAGTCATTCTCCATTATGGAACATTGGAAATGCAATTTGTTTTGCGATTAGGAGATTATGTGAATGTGTGGGCATATCGGGAGTGGCCTTAGATTGGTTTACCTGATATCTTTCTGATAGAAGTTTTAATGTCTATATTGATGATTCCCACTCTGTATCATCACCCCTGTTTTGTGGTGTTCCACAGGGTTCAGTGTTGGGCCCAATATTGTTTATTTTATACTTGTTGCCTCTGGGTCAGATCATTAGTGATTTTAACATTTCTTATCACTTCTACGCAGATGACATTCAGCTTCATTTTACTTTCAGGCAAAATGAGTCATCCAAACTTACAATACTCTTAGACTGTATAGACGCCATAAACAGCTGGATGGCTGAACGTTTTCTGCTGCTGAATCCAGATAAGACGGAGGTTTTAATTGTAGCGCCAGACAGCGCTATTCCTCTGATAATGCAGAACATTGGACCTTTGTCATCTGCGGTCCGGACTAGTTTAAGGAACCTTGGGGTAACATTTGATAAATCCCTATCCTTTGAAACCCACATAAAATCGATGACCAAATCCTGTTTTTTCCACTTACGTAATTTAAGTAAATTGAGGTCTGTGGTCTCTCACTCAGAACTGTAGATGCTCATTCATGCCTTCATTTCCTCCCGTATTGATTATTGTAACTCACTTTTCTCTTCACTTAACATATCTGTTCTTCATAGATTGCAATCCATTCAAAATTCAGCTGCTGGGTTACTTACTCGATCAAATAACCATATCACCCGATACTCTGCTCCCTTCACTGGCTTCCTGTAATTTACAGGATCCAATTCAAAATACTAACCATAACCTATAGGGCTTTACATGGTCAGGCCCCTGCTTATCTTGCTGACATAATTCATTTTCATACCCCTCTCCGGTCTCTCAGGTCTAATAATCAAAATCTGCTATCTACGCCACGCACTCGTTTAAAGACATGTGGGGATAGAGCCTTTGCCGCTATGGCACCCAGATTATGGAATGCTTTGCCAACCAGTATTAGGTTTGCTGAGAATGTGGACAGTTTTAGGTGACAAGTGAAGACTCATTTTGTTCAGGTTAGCTTTTGGGTAATCTCTGTACTTTATATATCGATAAATTTATCTGTTTTAATTTTATTTTTATATCCATT
The DNA here is from genome assembly GCF_051911475.1 of Siphateles boraxobius. Lineage (NCBI taxonomy): Eukaryota > Metazoa > Chordata > Actinopteri > Cypriniformes > Leuciscidae > Siphateles > Siphateles boraxobius. The sequence continues at coordinate 18,487,378 of NW_027509042.1, forward strand.
TTTGTCTATTGTAAAGCGCTTTGTGACTTAGTCTGTGAAAGGCGCTGTATAAATAAATTTAACTTACTTACTTACCTCCACGTGTGGCTCCTAGTCTCATTATCTAGTCTCATGTAAATTACATTTAGCCAAGGCTGCAAAGCCAACTCTGTGTTACAAGTATGTTAGACCTATCACTTCTGCTATTAAAGATTGCTTTATCAATAATCTTCCTAATCAGTTTCATCGTCTCAGCATCCCAGGTAGCTTAGAAGAACTTGATATTGCAACAGAAACTTTCAACTAGTGGTCGACCGATATGGGTTTTTTGATGGCCGATGCCGATATCTTAGAGAGCAGGGTGGCCGATGGCCGATATAAAGCCGATATTTTTATATATATATATATATATATATATATATATACACACATACATATTATATATATATACACACATACATATTATATATATATATATATATATATATATATATATATATATATATATATATATATACACATACACACACACACACATTTTATATTTATATAAATCAATATTTAATAAATTTGATAAATTTAATAAATATTTAAAAATCTTTAAAATAAAACATGCTTAGGCCCTATACTTTAGATGGCAACTTCTTGAATCTGCAATCCTATTACAGAATTTTTCACAAATAAAGTAATTGTTTAAAAATATATGAATATGTGAATAAAAAGGAAGTAAACACTGTAACAGGGCACTCAGTAATCTGGCAATTAATCAGTAATCACTGATAATCATATTTTTTCAAATAAAGACTTTTTTTTACTTTGACTTTTGACAAGGTAACGCTAATTTTACATACAGCACACAGTGAAAACGACATGAATATGACACAGTGGGCCACTGGATATAGCACAGCATATTTTAAAATGAAGGATTTTAAAGTGTTTCGATAGAGTCTCCTGTTAAGCTGATCCGTCACTCGCAGGAACACGTTTATGCAGGCTACAAATGCACACTTCACAAGATATCACAGCTGGATTCGATTAAATCTGCAAGGTTTGTTTATTAGATATTCAGAGATTTGTTTAAATTATGTAGATGTGCATTTGCTGAATGTTGACGGTAAATGAGAAAGTATTTTAGGCTGATTGTTTGCCTTTTTGGTTACAAATAATATAAAAGCAAACATATTACTTTTTCGCATACCATTTACTTTCTTTGACCAGTTCTGTAGCCACCGGTTCTGTCTAACAAAGTATTAGATCTGACTGACAGAGATCGTAAACTAATGAAGACGGAGAATGTGAGTGAGCGCTGTGGGATCAGGCGCTGCTGTTCTCTTCTCAGGTGCTGGTGTTCTCAGCGCCGCCCGTCAAAATAAAAGTCAGCAGCGCCGTCCAAATAAAAGGCCCGCTTCCAACACATCGGCCAATCAGAAAAACTTATCGGGCGATGCCGATATTTTAAAAAAGCCAAATATCAGCCGATAGATCGGCCATGGCGATATATCGGTCGACCACTACTTTCAACTCTCTCCTTTCCAGCACTTTAGACACAGTTGCTCCGTTGCGCTTAAAGAAGATTAAAGAAAATAGTCCAACACTGTGGTACAACGAGCACACCCGGGCCCTTAAGAGAGCAGCCAGAAAAATGGAGCGCAACTGGAAGAAAACAAAACTAGAGGTATTTTGGATTTCATGGAAGGATGGAAGGAGAGCTCGATTGCTTACAGAGAGGCTTTAAAAGCTGCTAGATCTGCTTATTTTTCAACCCTATTAAAAGAAAATAAACATAATCCAAGGTATTTATTTGAAAAAGTGGCTACACTAACAAAAAAGAAAGCTTCAAACCCAGAAGTTTCCAAGAAACACAGCAGTAATGACTTAATGAACTTCTTCACTTATAAGATTGATAATATTAGGGACAAAATTATAACTATGCAACCGTCTACTACAGCATCACATCAGGGAGTGCATTATAGTCTCCCTGAGGTAAAATTTGATTCATTTGTTGCCATAGGAGAGGAAGAATTTTGCAAAATCGACAACATGTATGTTAGACCCTATACCGACTAAACTACTGAAAGAGATGCTTTCAGAAGTCATAGATCCTCTTCTTAACATCATTAATTCGTCTTTGTCTCTAGGATACGTACCAAAACCCTTTAAGCTGGCTATGATTAAACCGCTTGTTAAAAAAACGCAACTTGATCCTACAGAATTAGTCAATTACAGGCCGATCTCAAATCTACTTTTTCTGTCAAAGATACTATAAAAGGCAGTATCCTCACAACTGTGTTCATTTCTTGAAAGAAATGGTATCTGCGAGGATTTCCAGTCAGGATGTAGACCGCACCATAGCACTGAGACAGCTCTCATTAGATTTACAAATGATTTGCTCTTATCATCCGATTGTGGTTGTATCTCTCTATTAGTGTTACTTGATCTTAGTGCTGCATTTGACACCATTGACCACAACATTCTCTTAAATAGACTAGAAAACTATGTTGGCATTAGTGGAATTGCATTAGCATGGTTTAAATCATATTTATCTGACCGCTATCAGTTTGTAGCAGTAAATGAAGAGAGGTCTTATCGATCACAAGTTCAGTATGGCGTACCACAAGGCTCAGTACTAGGACCGCTGCTGTTCACTCTGTACATGCTACCTTTAGGAGATATCATTAGGAAACATGTAATTAGCTTTCACTGTTATGCTGATGATACTCAGCTCTATATTTCTTCCAAACCTAACGAAACTCACCAATTCACAAAATTATCGGAATGCATAGTTGATGTAAAAAATTGGATGACTAGTAATTTCCTACTACTAAATTCTGAAAAAACAGAGATTCTAATTATTGGACAAAAAACTTCCACACGTAATAACCTAGAATACCGTCTAACACTTGATGGCTGCTCTGTTACAGTAAGTCTTCGTCGTCAGTTAGGAACCTGGGTGTGCTCTTTGATACCAATCTTTCATTTGAAAGTCACGTGTCTAGTGTCTGTAAAACCGCATTTTTCTATCTTAAAAATATATCTAAATTACGTCATATGCTCTCATTGACAAATGCGGAACAACTAGTTCATGCGTTCATGACATCAAGGCTAGATTATTGTAATACTCTACTGGGTGGTTGCCCTGCACGCTTAATTAACAAACTACAGCTAGTTCCAAACGCAGCCGCTAGAGTTCTTACCAGAACCAGGAAGTACGACCATATTAGCCCGGTTCTGTCAACACTGCATTGGCTCCCTATTAAACATCGTATAAATTTTAAAATATTGCTGATTACTTACAAAGAACTAAATGGTTTAGCTCCCCAGTACTTGAGCGAGCTCTTAACGCATTATAGTCCTTCACGTCTATTGCGGTCTCAAAACTCTGGCCAGTTGATAATACCTAGAATATCTAAATCGACTGCTGGCGGTAGATCCTTTTCCTATTTAGCACCAAAACTTTGGAACAATCTTCCTAACATTGTCCGGGAAGCAGACACAGTCTGTCAGTTCAAAGCTAGACTAAAAACACATCTTTTTGACCTAGCATTCACATAACACTCTATAGACTTCTATAATTCAATATTAGGCTGCTTAGATTAGGTCAGCCGGAACTGGGAACGCTTCCCTTAAATCCTGATGTACTCGTTACATCATAAGAAGAATGGCATCTATGCTAATTTTAGTGTCTTTGTTTATCCCGAGGTTTTCACGCAGCCTGCCGGATCCAGGCCGTTTCCAGATCTGACGAAGGACTTTCGCCTGGACCTGATGATAGGGCTGGCTGATTAATCGAAAAATAATCGAAACCGAAATTCAGAGCCTAAAACCGACTTAATTTTACCATGTCGGTTATTTCGGTTTTTTAATACTATTAATATTTCCGCCCACTGTGTGTTAATGTACTTTCCCCTTAAAACATATTACCGCGTGTGTAGTCACATAACTCCGCCCCGTCCAGTCTGCGACATTGAAGCAACATGAGCCCCTTTCACACAGCACGTTGATCCCGGGAAATTGCCAGAACAAACACCTTCTGTGTGAACGCAAACACGACCCGGGATTGATGCCAGGTTGGGGACATAGTTACATTGCCGTGTTCAGTCCCGGAACGCGTGCTGTGTGAACAAAAGCAGTAATGAATGCCGTGTCGCAATGATGGCGCTAAGCCGGGATCGTTCGCCAGCGTGAAACGGTTCGTAATGCCCTAGTTTATGATCGAATCAGAGAAAAAAAATGCACAAGCGTGGTTTCTCGAGAGAAATCGCAGCTCATAAGCAAACTATAGGCGCCGCTGGGACATGTCACGTGTCTTTGCGGGTTGTGTGTGTCTGTGTGAACGCATGCTCTCTTGATTCCGGAAAATCACTGGCAGTGTGAATGAACCAAAGTCAAACGAACCCGGGTCAAATCCCTGGCCACTTTATCCATGTATTTTCTGGAATCTCTGTGTGAAAGGGAAGTCAAACACTGAGTCAACTCAGCAACAGGAGCCACTTGTACCAAAGAAACACGCGAAAAAAGAGAGAGACTGACAAACGCCCAGCAACAAGTGCCTCCACTCCACAAAGCAGGTTTCGATAACACAAGCATTTACAAATGCTACACAATATGAAAAGGATTCGTTTTTTTAGTTTTATACAAGTTATATTTTACTTTTAAGATGGCAATATTTGCAATAATTTATTTTGTTTACAAAAAGAACTATTTTCTACATTTTTAGGAAACTTTCTTTTTGTATTAAAACTTAATCACTTTTTTATAAGACGTTTTTATTTCAAGCATTGTATGCTTTGTTTGATTCAATTGTTTGAAATATTTAATGAGTAAGCATTAAAAGCTATCTGTGCGTTTCGTTATTTTAGAATCCCAAAGATAGGATTATGCATTCTTTCATTAAAAAAATAAATAACCGAGAACATATTTACAGTATAAGCCTTGGCCAGTGACCCATGAGAAATAATTTTTTTGAATAATCGTTCAATAATCGTAATCGAGGTAACTTGTTCGATTAATCGCGATTATGATTTTAGCCAAAATCGTCCAGCCCTACCTGATGACAATGCAGTGCTGAAGTGCCAACTAGCCTCTCCCTATGGAGGATCCCTATACCACTCTACAGATAAAGCGTTGTGGAATTTTTCGGTTTGCGTACCTACCGAAAGTGATAAGATAAAATAAAATTCTGTATCAAAATTTATAGACAAGACAAGTAGTTTGTTTAGGCATGGTTTGTAAGGAATTACAAACCTGCTCACATATATTCAAACGCACAAAACTATAGAATCAATTCTTAATGCGCATGTGAACGCCATCAGCGTCTATCACAGGTTCACGTTTAAAGTCTGTTTAGAGAGAACGGTGTCGTCTTAGCGGCCCCTAATTTAATAACAAATGATAATTTAGACGGAAGTGAATCAATCAAAACTAACTTTAGCTGGAAAAACATTTTTCAAGAACCACTATAAAACCAAACCAATCTCTGTTACCTTAAATTATATGTTTATCTCTGTAAAGCTGCTTTGAAACAATCTACATTGTTAAAAGCGCCATATAAATGAGGATGACTTGACTTGACTTGACTTGGCTCCTGGACGGGACGAGGCAGGTTTGAGTACCCTACCACCACCGGTGGTGGCTACCATCACTTCTGCTAGAGCATCGTCCACTGACATGCCTATGCGTTGAAGTGGAACCTCTTCGTCAACTGGTGCTATTCCCACCGAGAAGACCCCTGGAGATGCCCGATCAGTGTCGTGCTTTCCTTCCTGCAAGACGGGTTGGAGCAAAGGCTGTCTCCCTCCACCCTGAAAGTGCATGTTGCCGCTATCGCCGTACATCACGACACAGTTGATGGTAAGTCCGTGGGAAAGCACGACCTGATCGTCAGGTTCCTGAGAGGAGCAAGGAGACTGAATCCTCCTCGCCCTCCTTTTGTGCCCTCTTGGGACCTCTCAGTGGTTCTAACTCCCTGCCGAGTGCTCCCCTTGAGCCTCTGCAATCAGTCGAGCTTAAGTTTTTGTCAATTAAGACAGCACTCCTGATTGAATTGGCGTCCATCAAGAGGGTAGGGGAACTGCACGCATTTTCCGTTGACGAAGCGTGCCTGGAATTTGGGCCGGCTTACTCTCACGTGTTTCTGAGACCCTGGCCTGGATATGTGCCCAAGGTTCCCACCCAGGTGGTGAACCTGCAAGCTCTGCCCTTGCAGGAGGCAGACCCAGCCTTGGCACTGCTCTGTTCAGTACGCACCCCTGCCTACATAGACAGAACGCAGTGTTTCAGGACCTCAGACCAGCTCTTTGTTTGTTATGGTGGGAAGCTGAAGGGAGAGGCTTCTCCAAGCATAGGTTGTCTCTCGGGATGTGGACGCCATCGCTTGGCTTACCAGCAGCAAGGGCCCCCTTGGTGTGTCAGCCCACTACACCCGGAGTGTGGCTTCCTCTTGGACTCCAGCGCATGGCGCCTCGCTAACAGACATCTACAGAGCTGTAGGCTGGGCGACACCCTACGCATTCGCCAGATTTTACAATCTCCGAATGGACCCTGTGTCCTCTCGTGTACTCGCTTCGTCCAGCCAGTACTAGGACCCGCTCAGGTGTCTCGCTTGCTCGCCATTCCACTCCACGGACTGGATACGTGCGATATTTCCTCAGGTGAGCTTCCCCGACAAGCCCTGAGTTCCTCCAGCACGGGTGACGTCGACGCCAGTGTCTATTGCCTGTGCGTTGGCTAGGTGCCTCCATGTGCATGGTCCCCCCTCTGGGCAACCCCTACATGTGTATTTCCACTGTAAGCCTCTCTGAGCATGTGTCTTTCCCTTGGCAAACCACCTTGCCACCCCTGGGGTTGAAATAATCCACCCTGCGGGCTGGACACCCCAGTGTTCTCCATATGTACCCCCCTCCGGGTCATATGTGTGTTCTGTAAGTACCCCCCCCCCCCCCCCCCCCCAATTGGGTTGGCATTATTTGCATATTCCCTCTGAGATATGAGATATGCTCCCAGTGTACCTTGGTATTCCTGTGTTAAGTAGAAGTCCTTCGTCCGTGCCAGTCTCACGACAGGGAGCTCAGACTTGCGCAGGGCACTGGAAGACCGCTGTGAAGGTGGCGTGAATAGACTGGAACCCCATTTATTGTCACGACGGAACTCGTAGTGACAACGAAAGGGAACGTCTTGGTTACATATGAAACCGTCGTTCCCTGAGTAGGCAACGGAGACGTTCCGTCTTCCTGCCACTTCCGCTGTGCCGCGGGGATCGCCTGAGCTCAGTCTTGGCTCCGAAGCGAAAACATATCTGCATGTTGCCGGCGTCCTCGTTTTATACCCACAAGGTGGGGCGGAGTTGCGCCATGCAAATTCTGCAGACCCATGGCATTTCTTTGCCATTGGCTCGTTTTGTAATACTCGAAGTCGATAGGCTTTCTAAGCGAAACCCCATTTGTCGTCACAACGGAACGTCTCCGTTCCCTACTGAGGGAACGAGGGTTACATATGTAACCGAGGTGCTTCCTTTACTATAACAGGGGAAATGGCAGTTGATGTTGTTGTTCAGTTTGGATTCTGTGTGTTGTTGTTTTTTATTTTTGCCTTGAGCTGCTATAAATTAAACTTTAATTACTGGTGCCACAGGACAAAATAACAGGAGAGAATGAATAAGGGAATGAACAAACAAGTTTGAATCCCACTGTCCCAAATAAATGTGCTTTTAATGGAATGATCCATCTAAAAATACACATATCTGTGATCTGCTCCATTTAAACTGATATGAAACTCAAGATGTGACTCACACACTAAGCATATGCAGTTATTTATTTTTGTACACTTTGAGAGTGGCGCTTCTCCAAACAGATCAAAGTCACTGTGCCAGATGAAGACATACAGAATTAATCTCTGTAACACAGATTTGAAGCAAAATGTAGACCAAAATGTGGAGAAATACTTAATAATATTTTTGCATCCAGATGAAAATGTAATTTTACAGAAATATGTTGTTTTTCACAAGTAAAGATATGAATTATAATATATTTTACATTTATTAAATCACAGATACCTGCAAACATTTGGGGATACTTTTATCCTGTGCATTAATACAGGAACTAGCCTGATACTCTTGTTTCAGAGTATTATGAGCTATTTATGATTTGTTAGCAGTTTTGGTGAAAGGCCTAATACACAGCACTTGTAATGTGTATCTCATTATTTGCAACTTGAAATACTCTACATAAGAACTACTGGAGCAGTGGGACTCAGAGGATTCATTTCCTCTTGGAGTTGCCAGGCTTGAACTCATGTCCCACATTACAGACCAGAAGTCATTTATTATGTTCTCTTTACTCAAACTGTACATTAGCTGATATCTGCAAATGTTTGGGCATATTTATAATAGTGATATTAAATTACTTTACAGTTATTATTTTCAGGCTTGTAAGACTTATTTTATTATTTTAAGTGACTGTTACATGTGAGGGGAGTTTACATATAAACATCAGTGAATGGATGATATAGAAGTGCAAATTATAAGGGCCTACATAAATTCTGCTGCCTATACTGAAAGTCAAGACTAAGATTAAAATCTAAACTGTCATTATTGGTCTTTTGTATAATATAATTGTCACAGCTTGATTCACACAGGGAGAGTAGAGGGTCTAACCACAAGCAGTACTTTTATTAATACAAAAATAACAACACTTGGAAACCTTAATGTATGACCTGCTAAAACTGACCTTTAACTTCTATCGAGATTCTGAGGTGTGCATCCACTGGACACCTTACTATCCTATGAGGCCATGGGAGAGGATTTGTGAATGGCATTGAAGCGACCCAACTGATGCCAGAGGTCACATGAGTGACAACATGGCTATGTCACGATGTGGGTTTGTGTCCTGTCATGTTCTTTGGTTCCCTGTCTTGTTCATTAGTTTTCCCAGGTGTTTCTGATTTTCCCACGCCCCCTTGTTATCCTGTTAGCTCGTTTGTCCCTGATTATTTAAGCCCTGTGTTTCTGCCCTGTCTTTGTGAGTTGTTGTATGTTTCAGGATCAACGTGAGTGTGGGTCGTTCCCTGTGTAAAGTTTTCTTGTTCCACGTTCTGAGTCTCTGTTTAAGTTTATAGTTTGTTTAAATAAAGCGTGTACACTGCGTTTGGATCCAGCCTCATATCTGCCTTCACCGCATCACGCGACAGAACAACTCACCACGAAATGGATCCAGCAGTTGTCAGCAACCGGGCTCTGGGAGAATACCTGTCGACGTTATTGCAAGAGGGCCAGTCCGTCCAAAGGTACGCGAAGGATTTTCTGTCCATTTGCCATCTGGGAGCGCTAGATGAGATCCAGCTCATGGACCTGTTTTGGAACGGGCTGGATTATAAGATCGCTCGATGGATGCCGAGGGATCTTACTGAATGGACTCTTGACCGGTATATTGCTCAGGCTTGCTCCTTGGATGATCTCTTCTCGATTACGGGCTTGTTCTACTCGACACCTGCCGGGCTTTCGTCGCCTCTCGTAAGCCCAACCGAGGCCGCGCTTCACGTGAGCCTCGACGAGCATGCATTTCACGTGAGCCCCGACGAGCATGCATTTCACGTGAGCCCCGACGAGCATGCATTTCACGTGAGCCCCGACGAGCATGCATTTCACGTGAGCCCCGACGAGCCCGCACTTCTCGTCCGCGCCGCCGAGTCAAGTGCCGCCGAGCCAGATGCCGCCGAGCCAAGTGAGTCAAATGCCGCCGAGTCAAGTGCCGCCGAGCCAAGTGAGTCAAGTGCCACCGAGTCTACCGAGTCAAGTGAGTCAACTGCCGAGTCAAGTGCCACCGAGTCAAGTGAGTCAAGTCCCGAGTCAAGTGAGTCAATTCCCCAGTCAAGTGAATCAAGTGCCGAGTCAACTGCCGAGTCAAGTGCCGCCGAATCAAGTGAGTCAAGTGCCGCCGAATCAAGTGAGTCAAGTGCCGCCGATTCAAGTGAGTCAAGTGCCGCCGATTCAAGTGAGTCAAGTGCCGCCGATTCAAGTGAGTCAAGTGCCGCCGAGTCTAGTGAGTCAAATGCCGCCGAGCCAAGTGAGTCAAGTGCCGCCGAGCCAAGTGAGTCAAGTGCCGCCGAGCCAAGTGAGTCAAGTGCCACCGAGTCTACCGAGTCAAGTGAGTCAACTGCCGAGTCAAGTGCCACCGAGTCAAGTGAGTCGAGTCCCGAGTCAAGTGAGTCGAGTTCCGAGTCAAGTGAGTCGAGTTCCGAGTCAAGTGAGTCGAGTTCCGAGTCAAGTGAGTCGAGTTCCGAGTCAAGTGAGTCGAGTTCCAAGTCAAGTGAGTCGAGTTCCAAGTCAAGTGAGTCGAGTTCCAAGTCAAGTGAGTCGAGTTCCAAGTCAAGTGAGTCGAGTGAGTCAAGGTCCAAGTCAAGTGAGTCAAGTTCCAAGTCAAGTGAATCCAGCCAAGTGAAAGTTTCTAGCCCAGTGAAGCGCCGTCGCAGGAGGAGGAGGACTCGTTTTGCTCGCCAGGCTCCGGAGGGCGTTCCCAGATGCCTCGCCCTGCCGGCCCCGCCTCTGCGCCTCGCCCTGCCGGCCCCGCCTCTGCGCCTCGCCCTGCCGGCCCCGCCTCTGCGCCTCGCCCTGCCGGCCCCGCCTCTGCGCCTCGCCCTGCCGGCCCCGCCTCTGCGCCTCGCCCTGCCGGCCCCGCCTCTGCGCCTCGCCCTGCCGGCCCCGCCTCTGCGCCTCGCCCTGCCTGCGCCCTTCAAGCTCCGGGAGGGCTTTCCTGAACCCGTGGATTTCCCCAAGTATTTTTTGGGGGGGGGCCAAGGGTCCGGTGAGGAGACCATGAGGGCTGCGCCGCCATGGTCGTCTGCAGGGGCTTCACCTCCATGGCCGCCATCACGTCCTGCTCCGCCCTGGCCTTCGCCTCGTCCTGCTCCGCCCTGGCCTTCGCCTCGTCCTGCTCCGCCCTGGCCTTCGGTCCAGTCTGGTCCGCCCACGCTCTGCGGCCCAGGCCCGCCTTGCCTAGGTCCAGGTCCTGTTCCCCTGCATGGGCCTGGCCCCCCATCCCTCCCCCAAGACCGCCCTCCTGGACTTTTGTTTGTTTTATTGGGCTTCAGGAGCCGCCCTTAAGGGGGGGGTTATGTCACGATGTGGGTTTGTGTCCTGTCATGTTCTTTGGTTCCCTGTCTTGTTCATTAGTTTTCCCAGGTGTTTCTGATTTTCCCACGCCCCCTTGTTATCCTGTTAGCTCGTTTGTCCCTGATTATTTAAGCCCTGTGTTTCTGCCCTGTCTTTGTGAGTTGTTGTATGTTTCAGGATCAACGTGAGTGTGGGTCGTTCCCTGTGTAAAGTTTTCTTGTTCCACGTTCTGAGTCTCTGTTTAAGTTTATAGTTTGTTTAAATAAAGCGTGTACACTGCGTTTGGATCCAGCCTCATATCTGCCTTCACCGCATCACGCGACAGGCAGATGTAGTACGTTCGATTTTCATTCACACTACACCCATTCAAACTATATACAACATATTTTTTATCAGTCGCAAAGTAAGTTTCAAACCAAATGTACCTATGTACAGTATATATCAAGAGACTAAACAAAGAAATTACACTCAAAGAACATATAATGTAATATAATATAATATATATTATTATATAATATAATATAATATTTGATTCTCTGGACCATATCCCATTTCTATTATGCATTATGTTCTGATATGCAATATTGCAACAGTGTTAACTTATACTGTCAATATTTGTTGTAATAACAAGAGCCATATGCCTGGACTGTTTTATGTTACATTTCTGCTTTAGGTGTACCAACCAGCCACATTATGGCTTTGTAGCTCTGTTAGTCGCTATGCTAGTACAAAGTTTGCTTTGCATCCATTCATTGATAAGACAAGTTAATGTTTAAACAGAACACTATGATAACTTAAAAAACTCTGCAGAAGCCCTAAACACTGATTGTTATCTGAGCTCCAGAGACAAATGTTTGTGTTTTACAAGATTGTGCCTGAGACTTATCTCTCAGATAAAGTTTTAGGGGATCAAAGGCTTATGGCATCTGATGTGGCATGACATACCAAATAATCAGTTTTTATTGTTACCAAATATTACTTACATCAATATGTTGGATTTTAAAATAAGCAGAGGATGAACTGGAATAAAACTGCAATACAAGTGCTCTGCAGTCGATTGAGCTGAAAAAAAGAGAGACTGTAATCATTGCAGGCACTTGCATTACACAATGTTCCTCTGATAGTGACCTTGAGTAACTAGTGAAGTAGAGGTAACTACCAGTATTCCCAATTCTGAAGGGTTATTGCTATTTAATATGAGCATACTTTGTATAAGTGTTTTGCTAGATAACCTAAAAACTATAACCTGCAATTCTTACTTATACTTTAAGGCCTGATATAATCTTTAAATTTAGTTTTGTTTGTGTTACTAAATTTATGTAGGTTAAAGTCAGAGATGTTAAAACATATTTTTGACATGAATTAAATCATGTCTTTAATAAACAACTTTTTAAGTCATATTGAATATATAGTTCCTGTGGGTCCTCTATTTTACCAAACTTTCTTGATTGATTATATAATCGCAAAATCTAACTTTTATTATTACTCAGTAATATTTTTTAATGGATATATAGTACAACTACAACTACATACATACAATACATACACTCACATAAAGCAATCCTATTCATAGCAAATGTCTGCTGCATGATTGTTTATTTCGACGCAAAATTTAAACTATATTATTGCACAGATCTATAAAATGTATGTTAAAAACAGCTCTAAAAACACTTCGTAATACTTTTTTACTGCACGCTATTAAGCATTAGTAATACTTTTTTACTGCATGCTATTAAGCATTAGTAATACTTTTTTACTGCACGCTATTAAGCATTAGTAATACTTTTTTACTGCACGCTATTAAGCATTAGTAAACAGTTAATTAATCATTTATGAAACATTAATATACATTTATGAGCAGTTTATAAATACAGCTATAAATACTTTATTCTTGATTTAAAAGCATATGTATAATGTGTTTAATAATTGTATTTTCATACTTTATTAATGATAAATTTATCATTTCTAAATTAAGTATTGCATCATTTACACACCAGTTATTTAGGAGTTGTCAGTGGTTCGTAAGAACGTGTAGGGTTAGTTTTTATTGTTCAGACATATAGTAATAGTTTCTTAGTGTGTTAATAAATACTTCATTAACATGTATTCTTGCTTAATTCATGTAGATATAAAGCATTTAGTAGTGGTCAGTTAACTATTTTTGTGAGCTCATCTAAAGTGAGCACTATTTATGCCTTGTAAAGCATTTACAAAGGAGATTTAAAGGCTCTTATCTTCTAAACAGAAAAATGAAACAAACACAAGTAATACAGAACATATATTTAAGATGTATGAATATACATTCTAATAGTTGATTAATCATTTACTTACACTTTCTAAGTGATCTTATGAACCTCTGAAAACTCCTAAATAACTGGTTTGTAAAAATTGCAATACTTCATTTAGAAATGATAAATTGATATAAAGTATGAAAATACAATTATTAAACACATTTTAGATGTGCTTATAAATCAAGAATAAAGCATTTATAGCTGTATTTATAAACTGCTTGTTAATGTTAATTAATGCTTTATAAATTATAAATTAACTGTTTACTAATGCTTAACTAATGATTAATAGTGTGCAGTTATTATGAAGTGTGACCTAACACTTTATTTAACAGTATCTTTGTTACACGTTACACATATGTAATTAGATGCAACTAAACCCTAATCCTAATCTTTACACTCTGTTGTTAATTGATATTACAACGTAAATGTATAATTACGCTGTTATTAAGAAACCAAGAGTAACCAAGGTATGCATATAAGTACTGGTCATCTGTCCAGGGCATTTCTCTGCCTATGGCCCAAGACCGTGGGATAGTCTTCAGTATCCTTGCAGACAGTTTGGAAAATGGTTGGGCGAAGATTATTCTTAATTCAATTGTAACCATATTGTTGTATGGTAACCATATTGTTGTCAACTGTAACCATATTGTTGTAACCCTATTGTTACAGTTGTGGTTACAGTTTGTTACCCTATGTGAATGTGAAATAAATTTTGTTAAAAAAAAAGTATTTATAAAATTACTTTGTGCGGTAATGCCTAAAAGAACTGGTCAAATATATTATTAAATGATACATGAATCTGAATTAATTTGGTTATAGCCTATAATGAAGTAATTCTTAAAGATTCAGATCAGCTAGAAAAGTTATTTGAGGTAACAACTATCCATATTTACTTTTTACAGTATATATTATTGAAAAGAACACATTGTCTTAGTCCAAATTTCATGGAAAAGTTCCACACTCCATCACACCGTTTAACACAAGGAATGATGGATTGAAAAAAAAAACCTTTCCGTTTACACAAACATTTGGCCAAAAAGTGAGATTTTTCTTTAAGACATCCAGCTTAGGGTCTACGGCAGAGTTTGTGAGGAGGCTGGAAACATCGTCCTTAACCATACAAGAAAAAGTTCAATCCCTGACCATAACTGTCTGCTTATTTAGAAAATTATCACCCCTGGATCGGGACACAGAACATCTGGACAGCACATCCCAGAGAGCCTTTAAGACGGAGGAAGCGTTGAGAGGTTCCACAGAGTTTCACTTCAGGATGAGCTCAGCATATGTTCTGAAGGCTCTGTGCCTGCTGATGCTTTTCTCCACGGTCAGTTCTCAGCAGGGCTACATGTATGAAACCGGTGAGGATTGGGTGAATACCTGGCGCCAGGGCTTCAACTTTCAGTGTCCCCATGGTGAGGCATTAGTGGCAATCAAGAGTTACTTCAGTGAGAAAGAAGGCTCGGACCGCCTGTGGAACTTTGAGTGCCAGAGAACTCCCTACGACTGGGGAGAGCCTAGCGAATGCTGGTGGGACGATATCAACAGAGCCGGGATGGAATGGTATGTCTGTATGTATGTGGATGCCAGTGTCCTGTCAAACACAGGTCTATGTAGTTCTAATGCTAATGTACAAAACACATTTGTGAGTATGTTTTAATAACATTCACTGTAGAAGAAAAGACGATGAAAGTCAGTTTAATTTTTAAAATGTGTTATATATATATATATATATATACATAGAGAATATACAGTATATGGAACTAAACAGAATATTTTTGGCTTGTTAAAAGAACTGTAATAATGCAAAAATGCCTCTTTATGAATTAAAATGATTATTTTAGAACTTTGCAGAGTTTCAAGTGTCCCAGTCAATACTTATAAATGAATGAAAGACATTAGATAAGGAACAGTTCATCAGTTTAAGCGCTTATTTTAGTTTTTGATTGTAACCATTTTTGATAGAATAATTTTTGATATTTTGCTACACAGATATCTCAAATATGTTGTTTGGTATAATAACATTTAGAAAAGACAATGAAATGACACCCAGGTTTATTATAATTAATATAATTTTTAAACGGTGTGTTTAATATTATAGAGAATATAGATGATTTTTTTCTTTTTTTTTGCACAGTGTCCAGGGAATAAACATAAATTAATGAAAGATGGATTTATAAGAAACAGTTAATTTACAGTTAATTTTTGACGCTACATAGATATCCCTTGTGTTGCAAATATTTTTCTGATGACTCCTTAAAAAGTTTTGGTTTGTGTGTGCTTGGTTTATATTAAGCAAAGTGGAGAGCTCTCTTGCATCTATGATTAGACTCAGATGTGAATGTTTACTGAAAGCACTAGCTAATGCTAGCTTTCAGTGTTGAGTGCTTGCTTTGACAACATCATGATAATTTGGAAACAATGAAAGTTTCTTAAATAGGACTGGAGAGAGACAAGCAGATGTTTGGGCCAATCCAGATTTCATAAGTATCATTTAATCCTTGCCTCAAGTCAGCTGTTCTCAAAAAACCATAAGCCACAGAAGAGATATAATGGCAACACTTAAGTTAAAGAGCCTTGTTTACTGCCTAAATGAAACCTTAACAATCTGCCTCAAATATACCTCAAACATGTTTGAATGCACATTTGTGAATCACTTCAGTACTATGACATCTTATTTATAAAATCACCATGGCATTCCAAATTTAAGTTGTGTTATATGTTGTATTAAATGTTGTACTTTGGGTTTATTGTTCCCATCACAGCAGAACATCTTGGCATGTTATTATTTCTTCTTCTCTTCTAATGAACTGTCATGTGGCCCATCCATACACGCTATTTCAATTATAGTGCCAATATCTGACATATTTCTTGGATAAACTTTACAGACACACACAAAAGCATTCCAAAGGAATATGAATGAGAAATAGAATGTTGAAGTGTCATTTAACTTGATAATATAAATTAAACAACAAAGTGTCTGTCAGCCAGCTTTCATCCAGGACCAGGAAGCACAAACATTGAAATGGAGAAATTAGACTAAATTATTTGGTGCAAAGAGCACAGCCATTATAAAAAGTGATTGTGATGATAAACAGGGCTTGACATTAAAGCTTGACAGCTGTCACATTGATGTCAAAATAATGTCCAGGATATTGCAAACAATAAAACATCACAGTCTCTCATAGTACGTGCAGTTCTGACTGTCGATTACAACTAAACCAACTTAACGAAATGTTCGATGCAGTATTCTCTCGTTTTCGCCAGGTTTACAGAGACACTATAACTTCTCAGGGTGAAATCTGACCAATGATTTCACCCTATTGCTTGAACCGTACTGAACAGTATAAGCTTTGTTGTTTTGAACACATTCAGGACAAACTTTCCCAGAAATAATAAGCTAATTCTGTACTCACAGTGCTGCAATGCCATGAATGGATGTTTTGATATTTAATAGCTGCTGCCTTGATATAAAAACATAAAGCACAAACAGAATGGATATTTTGATATTTAATAGCTGCTGCCTTGATATAAAAACATAAAGCACTAACAGAAGGTAAACACAAGCAAAAGCATATTGTGCACTAGTTTAAACATTATAGTGTCTACTTTCCTTGTCACACACCTTTGACATGCTGCTTTGGAACAATAAATATTGTGAAAATATCTTTTTGTCTAGAACTTACTCACGTGTTTGACAATGCAATAGTCTTTCCTGCATCTAGAGTCTGGTTGGCCACAGGAACGTGAATGTTTGCCCAGAACAGTCCAACATGAAAAATGATTCAGAGCCCTGTCATGTTTTCCCCTCTACTACAATAAGCATAATGTCTTGATGTGACATGGTTGCCTTATTTCTTTCTCTATTTTGTTCTAATTATGTGATGTGTGGTGTAACACCATAAATTTCACAGTAACTTAATAGCATGGCTATTACTATGACTTACAATCCACGTAATTCTCACAACAAAAGTGACCCTATTTTACCAGTTCTCCAGCTTGGAAAAGTGTGGTTGCTGCAATAAGTCTCTGAGGGCATCTGAGGGAAACAGCGCCAAGGGCCATTCAGTGTTCCAAGTTCTCTCTCCCTACCCCAAAAGCAATGCGAGAATTGTTTCCAGAGGGTTAATTAGAATCAGTATAGTTTTTCCCTGATCTACTGCCCACCTTGTGAGATTTCCTTAGTGCCAGTGACCTCAGCACCCTGTCTGCTGCTCACTGCTAGCACTTTGTGAGGGAATACTGTCTGCCAATCTTACTGCATGCTGGGAATTTCTCAAGCATGCTCAATAAATCATATTATGCAGTCTTATGCTCTTTATTTCACAAGTTTTGGTCTGCTAGCCATGCCCAAAATATATTGGTAATAAAGATAAAATATGTTTACATGCATTTACTTTCAATTAAATTTTTAGTTACTTATATTTCTTGATATGCATTTGGCTATTTTAAATATAGTTTATAATTTAAAAAATATAAATATATTTATATTGGCCAAAATATATTTAAAAAGTCAATTTTGCATTTTCCCAAATCCAAAAGGTAATTTCTTGCCACTTGAAGTACATTTTACATACATTTTAACATTTGACGGTTTAATCAAAATATTCTTTCAATTTCTATATAAATGAATTTAAAAAATATTTATTTTTGCCATATACACAGTTTTAGCCGGCCTTACCCTGTAACTTGGACATTCATCTGGATGGAGAATCAGTTTTAATTTACATAAGTTTTAAATTACATAATCTGGATATGTACCTCTAAATCAAGAACTGTCCTTTAAGAGTATCTTCTTTTTTGTCTCCCTCTTCACATCTGGAGCCAGTTGCACCAACAGGGCTTTACTAAGCCTGGTCCTAACTGCTAAGTAGGTCTTAGTTAAGACCAGTCTTTAGAGTTGACCTAACGTCGGTTGCACCAACCAAATTTAAGCCTAGGCTTAACTACGCCTGGTTTTAGCGATGTGCGCTCCTGTGAATGGCCACGGAACTATAGCGGTTGCCTAGCAGCGTGCGGTTTAACTATAGCGGTTTGCTGGAGTTACGTTGTAAACTATCTTCCGGTGTTTCATCACCGCAGACTAGGCCTCAGTGGGGAGGTGAGCAGATCGCGGAAGGTGACGGCTCAGTGCCAGTGATACTCTGCGGATGGCCTGACATGCGGTGGATTTGTGGACATTAATCATGTCTCCAACAGTGTTTTGAAACGCACCATTTGCATAAAAACGTAGCATTATTAACAGCTGTAATGCCGGTGTCAATGCGGCGTTGTGGTTCGACACAAACTGTAAGTCGGGTGACAGCTCTTCAACAAGTTCAACAAGTTCATATACATTTCTCCGACAGATTCGAAACCTCTCAATCAGCTCCTCATCATTGTAAATGTCCAATGGATTGCTTCTAACTCTCTCCCGTCTAAAAGCCCGCTCATTGTAAAGTCTGTATAAGTCTTTACTGCTGAGTTATCAAGTGGTTACTATAGAAACTTGCCTAGATTTTGACTTTACGCCTGCTACTGACTAGACGTAAGATTTACGCACAATCTTAACGTGAAGAGGACTTAAGCCTGGATGGTGCAACTGTCGTAACTATTAGGTCGGACTTAGAATGCTAAGTTAAGACCTACTTACCTTAAGACCAGGCGTAAGCCCTGTTGGTGCAACTGGCTCCAGATTTGCACTAAGGCATAGATGACATTCTACTGGGAGAAGGCTCTAGCCTACTTCATATTGGTGGAATGGTTGCCCATTGCGTTAGTGTTGCTATGACAAAAGTCTGATACTGCTGGTGGCTGGGAAGCAGTGCAGAGCTCATGATTGTGTCCCTGTTGTGATGACAACAGTTTGTATGGGCCACAAACAAGTAGTATTTACAAACCTGTATTTACAGAAAACCTTAAAATCTCACTGTCTCCTCAGGGGTGACATTTGCTGAGTTAACAAACTTGAATGAAAAGCAATTTAAGTTTTCTAACTATTGACTAGTCAAATCAATTTAGAATTGCTTGTAATGACATGTAAACTCCTTTAGCTTACTAGTCAAGACAGGTAATCATCTACTGTAACAAACATTAATGTGCTATTCAATTTGCTATTCATAGTCAAAACTCAAAGTTTATCATACCTGTGGAAGTTTAGGGTGAAATGTGCTATAAAAAAATATTATGGGTGATGCATGAAAAGTTATAAAATGGTTAGTTCCGGCCCTTGAATAAGATTAGTCTAGACTAGAGCATTACAAAGAGTCTGATATAGGACCCTGATAGACTGGGGCTGCGTTCGAAATCGCATACACTCTTGAGTAGTATGTAATATGGTAATATAGTATAAAACAGTATGTATGTAAATAATCCCACTTTAGCATAGTTTGAGCTTGCAGTTTAATAATCATTTGAAACTTAGCAAACTGGCAGCTCCAGTATAATGAAAAGTTTAATCTTAAACTCTGTTATGGAAACTAGCATGTTTAAATAATTAAACCATTTAATAATCAATTAAGAAGGGATTTATACCTGTCTGATATTACGCTGTACCCTCATTGGACCAGTGATTTGGAAAATGGATGTAAAGTGCTGTAAACACTACAGGGAAACGCCCACCGAACCCGACACAGAAATAAGCTTGCTGTGAAAACAGTTGTGTGAGCTTAATCTCGCGACCACTCGCTGATCACGCTGTCACACCAACACTGAAGAGAGAGTTTAAAGGAGTCTCCAACACAGTAGCAATCTTGTAGATTCAGAAGACAAACAGAAGCTTGATTCCGAAGTGAAAGACAATAAGTGCGTGCACTCGCTTCCTGTTTATACCCGCGCTGCGGAGCAGGGCCCGTGACTCAATTCACGTACGCCAACGTTCATTGGCTCATTCTGTAGACACTAGAATATGATAGGGCTCCCTGAAGTGATCCAAATTACGTCGTTACGTCTAACGTGAGCGACTGATAGGGAACTCACTTGAAGTATTACTGTTTTTTTTTTCCTGAATACCGCAACGGCCTGCAGTCAAATAACTCTGATATTTGGAACCTGTGGAAAGTTCTAAAGATTAATTTTAAGATCCTCATTTAAAGCCCTGCAAAATGGAACAAATGGATCCAGACAAAGGGGCATAACTTCATGCATGTTTGTCAGGCACATTTTGCTCTTGCTGTTTTAGACAGCCCTTTGGTATAAACAGGAAGATGCACACAATACAAGGTAAATTAGCTAATAGCAGGCACACCTCACAGGACCACATGCCACATTTGAGACAGGTTCTTTGAATCCACGGAATACACAAATATTCCAAAGCTTTGTTTTGAAGGACTCATATTCATGTAACAAATAACAGATGTCTATTGTTCAGCATTCGCTCTATATAAAAAACATATTTGTACTGTCTACAGGTCCTCAGTTTGCACTAACAATGGGCTGGTTGCTGGCATTCAAAGTAAGTACTTTGAAGCGGTTCTGGATCGAGAATGGCAGTTCTACTGCTGTCGATATGCCCGCAGATGCCCGTATTCCTGCTGGTGAGTCTTTTAACACCAAATGGGGATCTAATCATACAAGTTAGGTGAATGTGATTTCACCAAAAAGAACATGTTCCTGGATCAAATCCTTGTTGGAACAACTTTCCAATCAACCAATCTCGGGTGTGTTTCCCAAAAGCATCGTTAGCCAACTATGTTCTCAAGTTCCGTTGTTATCAGCGTAGTTCAATGAGTCTGTGTTTCCCAAAACCATCGTTCCAACGAACATTCGCAAACAGCATCACAAAGTTGAGAGGTTGAAATGACAGCTCTTGACCTGTAGTTAGAAGCATAGTTTCCTGTTTGCATGACATTTTGACTTAATAAATACTTGTCTTGAGCAAAATAAGCATGCTAACATTCAGTACAACCTGTGTCTCTTATTTAGAATACATACAAATGTCATTTACGTCTTTTAGTTTGTCAAGAGTTTTAAAGTGTCGTTTTTGAAGACTACTCATGTGCGAATGTGCTCTAGAAAGGAAGAACGAGCCTATGATTGAATCTGGAAATTTTTACAACAATTTACAACAATATGATTTCGGGAAACAGTCGTGACTAGCTAGTTGATTTATTCAACGATGCATCGTACTATGGGAGTTAACCAGCAAGTTACGTCGTTGTACGGGAAACGCACCCCACATTTGTTTGTTTACAGTTTAGGTCAAGTTTAGGCTTACAACCAGAGTTAGATTCTTCTACATTAGAGTTATTCACCAATCATTTCCCTCTGATTTTAGGGATAAGTTATGGGTATGGTTAGGTTTAGGGGTAGGGATAGGATTAAGACAAAATTTTCAGACAGAAATATTGTTCCAGGATCAGCAAAATATATTGATCCAGAACATGCTTTACTTGGCAAAATCATGGTTACTAAAAAACCTCTACACGTACACACCACAGGTTATTCACTACAATAGATATTAGGATTATTTGTCCTCTGGTAATTAGATTAAAACTGCACAATAGAATGACTTTCAGATCATTTATAACCTTCCTTTTAATTGCATTTTCATGGTTTATGCACAGGAAGACGTCTGATGTTCCAGAGTACCACAGAGAAGAGGGAGAGATGGTAACTCCCAGTTACGGCTACTTCATAAGGGGGGCTCAAACTACTTTCAGTGGTGTACTGAGGTTTGTGAACACTTCATCTGCTTTTGCACTTTGAGCTGGAGGTTTTGTCTGTAATGCATTTATGTCAAAATAACATGTTAATAACATAACATTTTTATAACAGATGCATGCATTATTTTATTGGCTGTTAATGCATTCAAAATTGTTTTCCTTATGTGGGAGCTAAGCCTGTTTTTTTTTTTTTTGCAATGCTTTGCAGGGATCGCCAGTGGAAGTACATCTTGTGCCGAATGACAGACTTTGATTGTCAATTTAAAAACTTCTAGACTGCATGTATCACTTAATGTCCTTATCGACACATTTATGCTAAATGTCTCCACAAGAGCAATTAATATAGCACTCACAGACAACATATATGACATTCTCCATTTGTTTTATTAGCTTAACAGTTTAAAATGATTGTTTTACTCTCTCTGTAAGTGAGCATGGACTGCCATTTTCTCATATTTTGCAGTTATTTCTATGTTTACAAATAATTTGTAATCATTTTAAAATATAAAATATCCAACAAAAAGGAACAAAAACATTTTTATATTGTTGTGTTTTATGTATAAGCTGCATATATATATGTTATGCAACCATGTAATAAAACTGCATGTTAACAGTAGTTTGAACACTTTGAGTATCACTCAACACTTATAGCAGTGTAACAGTTTACATTACATTACCACACTAAAAACACCTTTGCTGAAAATGTAAAATATTGCTATCAATTTTGCAATGCATTTTTGAATGGTTGTTGAAGAAGTTCAAAAGACTATTTTGGTAAAATTTTAAATCAAGGTCTCAACCACTCAGATGAAGCCTTAAAACATACTGAATTCTTTGGAAGAAAAAAAAAACAAATAAAGCGAGGGTTTCTCCCATGGTCTGCTTGTTTTTTCCCCCTGAATTGTGCAACACTCATGACGGTTGTTTACCTCTTTATCCTTTCTACATCTGTTTTCTGCTTTGCTTGAACAAGTTACTTACTTCTCCAATGGATCTGGCAAGATTACATTGGATCTCTGTGTATATGTGTAAATGTGCACAGATGTAGCCTATTTGTAGGTGTTTATGAACGGCCTACTTAATACATCATCTACCTCTTTTTGAGCTATGAGAGTGTATGAGAAATTCCTGCAGTAATTTAACATAGCTTGAGTCTTATGAGTTGGTTCTTTCAATGAATAATTTAAAAAGACAAATTGTCTGCTTGAATCAGTCTGACAAATCCTTTACTGAACTGAATTAACATCTCACTCAGTTAATGAACTATATACTATTGTTATTTTTAGTGATGTCTGCATTGAAAATGTTATACACATTACTACTCCAAAGAATGGGCTCAATGAGATTGTTTTTTAAAAGTATGTTACACTCACCAAAAATACAGATTTGATCTTTGAAACATTATATATATATATATATACAAAGAAATGGTAAAACATAATTCAGTTTAAGAGCAATTCTGGTTGAAGAAGTCCTGGAAGATTCTACAGTGGCCATCACAGTCACCTGACTTGAACCCCATAGAAAATTGATTGTGGGATTTGAAGAAGTCAGTTGTAGCACGCAAACCCAAGAATATTAACTAAACTGAAGGCCATTGCTCACGAGGAATGGGCTAAGATTCCTCAGAAACTGGTGTCTGGTTATACATCTCATTTGCAGAAGGTCATAAGAGCAAAAGGTTGTTCTAAGATGCTTGCCATGAAGGCGTTAAATAACTTTGAGACTGCAGAATTCATTCAAAGTTGCATTTTCAGTTGAATTTGGGGAACCACTTGAGCTATGTAAATTACTTTTGTTTGATTTGTTCACTGCAAACAGCTGACAGTCTGTAAATTTTGCCAATAAATCTGGGGCCTATACCATGAAGCCGGTTTAGGTGGCTAGCCAGCTATGTTTCAGTTTAGTTTGCGTCAACCCTGGGTTTTAGGGACCATGAAAGTGGTTTGGCTTTTAGCAGTGTTCATCGCCATAGTAACTTACGCTACACGGCTAACCTGGTCCGGGGCAGGTTATGTTCTAGGTAAGAGGTTGCAAACTGAACTTGGACCAATCAGCTGTGAGCAAAGTAACACATGTCTGATGCGATAAAGTCACTCCACCTGTTTCTACTCCAAATTAAAGGTCACTACATAGCAAATGATTTTAAAGACAAAATCGTCTGGTTTTTAGTGATGCTTATTTAGAATATTGAATTTGTATGATTTAGATATTATTTATGTAATTATTATACCCTTTATCAATCACACATGTACAATTTTAGTTCATCAATTATTATTACGCAGTTTAAATGAATAAATATATAAAGGTAATATAAATACGCTTTAGCATCAATAGATGAAGCTATAAAATGACAACATGTGAGCTTAAATGTTCAATTCTCTCTATACCTTTGTCAGCTGTATAAAATAACTTCAGAACTTTTACTTGCACTGATATATAGTAGCGAGACTTTTTCTTTTAGTTGTCCTCTTTCATAGACAGCTGTTTTCTTCTTGCTGTGTAAATTTGTTTAAATTCTTACGATTTTAATACTTTTATTTAATAAGTGAATTTCGCTGCTTCTCTCGTGAGAAATTAATCTCAGTTTCACTCTTTCTCAACGTGTGATTGGCTGTTCGCTACTGATGTCACATCTAAACTCCTAAACTCAGGATCAAAGCCTGAGTTGACAGAGAAAGTTGATGATCAGCATCATGGTACCAACAAAGCCTGGTTGGATTGTTTTGGTTTTGTCAACTCTAAACTAATCCTGTAACCTTGAGTTGGTTCAACTACCATCATGGTACAGGCCTCTGATTTGCAATAGGGGTTGAATAATTTCGGTAACAACTGAAGCATTTCAGATAGCTTGGAAAAAAATAAATGATCGCTCATTTTTACCATCTGTGTCTGACAAAATATTTTCAGTATTGAAATAAGTGAGGAAAAGCTCCCTTTTAGCTTAGTAAAAAAAAAAAACATGACAAAATATAACCAAGAAATGTTATTATTATGGATCTGTACTGTTGCCTTTAGAACATTAAAATATGTGGGTCAATTTGACTCACGAACATCACAAGCATAATAGTAATTATGTGTGTACATGTCAAAAAACAAACCAGTGTGTTGAAACTTTGCATGCATGTATGACCATAAAAAAACAGGTTAACCAGCATTTCAGTCAACTCAAAATCTGAAAGTCTAACTGACCCGCAACATAACATGAGGGTTAAAAAGAGCAAACACACACATGTGTGTGTATATATATATATACACACATACACATTTCTCAGCCATTTTGGTTGAGCACTTGCAGGGTTAAGGAGAGGGTCACTGAGGCAAATTCTGTCCAGCAGTCTTTCTACTCCCCTCTACTGTAGACGTGGTTGGGTGTAAGCCAGTGGCTCTCAACACTGTTTATTTATGGCAGCTGCCGACTTGAGGCATGGAGCCAAGCATCACAAAATGACATGGCTGTACCCAAGTCAAGCCTTTCCTTTGGGGTCAACCGACACACTGTCTATGACTTACTGTGCACTTCTACAGGAACAGACCACTGCAGGGGGTTCAGCAGGTCAGGCCACAATTTCATTCAGGCTGCTTTGCTGTTTTCACCCGGCTTCTTTCTGAGTTTTAATTACACAGGGTTACATACATGCATTATCAATAGCCAAATTCTACTTGAATGGCAATGTTGTAATTATGGTTGTTTGCAGGAACAAGAATAAAACTTTGTTAGAGTGGTGATGGGTTTTGGAACTTGCGCTCAGCTGTAATTACGGGATAAATTCGATGAGACGCCAGATTTAAGAGCAGGCGAAAATAAACAGATGCTAAATCCAATTCCGAAGAAAGCTTTGGAAAAAAAAGGAGACTGAGGGTTTACTTCTTAAGACAAACAGATTTAGCCAATATGATGTTCCAGAAGAGGTTGACATTTAGAGTATTTGCTTTTGTGCACTGTAAATTGAAATGCATGTTGAAAAATGGATTAAAAAAGACAATGAAAGGAACTCTCTGTCCCTCTTTTTATTATGACATAAACTTCATAATTGTCATGCGATGAACGATGAAGCCAGTTGCAGTGAATGCGCTTTATTACAATCAGAGGTAATACATACAAAGGTTGTTGATGAAGAAGGAGAGTAGATCACAGTAACATCAAGCTATGAATAACACATCTAATTATAATCTTTCCTTGCAGATCTCAAGAAAAGGATTGCATGCGAAGTATGCGGGTCATACTCACCCGAGACAAGATAATAGGGGTGAGTTGAGGATAAGTTTATATACCGTCCTTGATTGGAGAAGTGATGCGGGACATCACTCTGGCGAGCGTGACAATAATATCATCCAAAAAAAGCTAACAAAACTTGAAACCTCATAGGGGAGCCAAGGGTTGATTAAAGCAATTTTTTGCAATAAAAAATTACATGTAGTTGTGCCAATTAACCAACCCCAACACCAATAATATCATAATTGAAAATAAAATATAACAGTAATATTTAAACATTTACCAAACATTTAACATTTTGCAAAAGAGGATTGCTACCATTAGTGCATTAGGTATAAACTCACAATAAACAACAACAACAACAACAACAAAACACAATAGTCATTTGGTCATTGTTGGTTCATAAAACATTAACCAAAGCTAAATTTGAAAAAATTTAATGCTAAAAATGTATTTGTATTTGCATAAATAGAGCACAGCCCCTGGTCTGTATACATGTAAAGATATTTGTAATGTTTACAGAAGACTGTGAAAATGCTACTGTAACTGTACAGTAAGTTAATACTCAATTTTCAGTGACAAATAGTAAATGTTTTAACATCACATTATATGTAATTTTATTGTAAAATACATCATATGTGTGGTTTTGGTAGGTAAAATCCCTGAATGATCATATCATTTATGGTGAAAAACCGTAAAAAGACTTTTCAGAAATTTTCAGAAGTCCCTGAGCGACACATAACATATTATATATTTTATTTAAATTGTTTTGCTTCTTATCTGTAATCAGTAATGTACATGCGCGTTAACCTAATTGTGTCTTTGTGTTTATGTCCCATCTATATACGAGTATTAGCCAAGTTTTATGGACAGTTGAATCCATCATGTGGCTTTCTGTTTTACCTCTTGGTTGTTATCTTTAAATTTTGGCAGTTCTGTCAATTTTGGCAGTTCAAGTAGATAGAAATATTCTGTTTGTGTGGTCGATGTAAGACACACAACTACGGTTATGGGCCATCTTGAGGGTAAGCAAACAATGACAGAATGTGAACTATCCCTTTAAAGTAACCATGTACAGTATGCATTAACCTCATCAGCTGAGCACAGGTTGATCTTCTTTTTTCTATGTGGTTCAGCAGGACAAAATAAAGATCTAAATGGCTGAAAAGAAAACAGAACATTTCCAAGCTCCTACTGTGGTATAGGTCAGTGTAAATACCACCATCCCATTCTTTCTGCAGGAGTATATATCCACTTTCAACTCTAAGGGTCTAGGTTACCTCTTAAAAATACTACACCCCTAACCACTTCAATGTGTGAACACTTGCATAAACACACAGACTGCTGAAGTGTAAGTGGCTTCCACTCCAAAGTTTTGACAATGACCTCTGCCAGGACAATGATAATATTTCACAAATAAAAAACAAATAGCATTATTGAGATCTGCTGTGCCCTGGGAATCAACCTTTGTGACCTATTTTGGTAACCTCTGTGGTTAATAGTGGGAGAAAGCTGGATGCCTGAGTCACTTGTGTTAATGGTTATAGAGCAGATTTAAGCTCAACCAGGAAACCTGACTCTGCTGACCTTACATACTCCACAACCTGCTCGTTCCCTCCTCTTTCCTCCTTTCTGTACTCCCTCCTTCCTCCCTCACCTCCTTACTCCATTGTTCTTTGTGTCCAGTCGCAAGACACATCAGAAGTACAGGAAAGGTGAAAACCAGAATCCTGCCTAATAATGTCTCATTTCCAAGCTGTCATCAAGTTTTCATTGCCTCACGCTCATACTTGTACAACGACACAAGATACATGCTGAGTACACAAGAAACGCCACACACCAGACCTCTACGCTTCAAGGTCAAATTTCTAATGGACGCAAGAATCAATGTTTCTAATCTTTGCTCTTGTCATTTCTCCTCCTGCGCTGTGCTAATTCCTCCTTTACTAGAAATGTTAATTTTTGCATTTTTTATCATATAAGTGAGCTGAGACCTAGACAAAGTTCATTGACTTCAAGAAATGTTCTGTAATTCAAGGTGCATGTTCACGAGAGTAGGCAGGACTACAGGTGACTGAACCATTTCTGAGAAATCTGTCCACAATTCTTTTCATAATTACTATAGGAATACGTGGATACACTGGGAGTCTCCAGGAATTGCTTTCTCCTTGAATGCAAGGTTATTTTCTGTGAACGGCATATTTGAATTTTATTGCAGCCTATTTACAATGTTTTAAAGGGAACAGAACACATAAAGTATGTTGATTTCGGTCCTTTGATAGAGCTTTGCATATCAATAGGTTGTTTCCAAATGAGTGGTTTGTGAATGTTTCATTCACCATCACATCTATCCAAGCAAAGTCAACATTGGGTCACGTCTATTGTGGTCCTTCGGGAAGCAGCCTGCTGTTGCATTCTGGGAAACAGAGAGGCCCCTAGTTATAAGATGAACCAGTGCCTCCTGTTTGCTCTCAGTGTGATTTGAGAGTCATCTGACAAAGGGCTTATTATTAGGGGCTACATTGTGTAGTAGTTACTGCATGGCTGCTAGTTTGAAGCGCATGAATCACGCTTTTACAGCCTGTGATGGCATAACCAAATGAGGTGCTGTGACTAATACTGCCCCAAACTAATCCTTATTACCCCACTTTAGGTATTGTGTTGTCTAAAGAATAATGGTGATACCCTCCTGATTTATTTAGGCTGTCAGGTAAGAATTTAAACCGCATTTAAATACAATATATATTTTTAATCAGGGTGAATATAACATAGTATAGTATAGTATAGTATAGTATAGTATAGTATAGTATAGTATAGTATAGTATAGTATAGTATAGTATAGTATAGTATCGTATTGTATAACATAAAATATAATAAAAACAGTACTATTTTGAAATTTTTGAAAAAACACTTTAAAATAACAGTTTTTAATATATTTGAAATGGTAATTTATTTCTGTAATGGCAAAGCTGAACTTTACTCCAGTCTTCAGTGTCACATGATACTTTAGAAATCATTAAAACATTAAAAACGTTGTGCTGTTTAATATTTCTAAAGAAAGCATGATATATTTTTTCAAGATTCTTTGATGAATAGAAATAACAGCATTTATTTGGAGCATAAATCTTTTGTAGCATTATAAATGTCACTTTTGTTTGATTTAATGCATCCTTGCTGAATACAATGATTTCTAAAAGATAAAAATAAATAAAAAATAACACCAAACTTTTGAACGGTAGTGTTTTATCAGTGTACTGATTTTCATAATACAATCATTGGGCAAAAGGATCACAGTAATGATGCAAAGCTCCCTATATAGATACAACATACAAAAAAAATATAATATATTAATAGGAATAATATTTTTAACCACAAAACTGTATACATGCAGACTCCAGTTTGAAAACGCTTGTGTTAGGTGTGAGAGCCAGTGAAGTCAATGGAAACAGTGGCAGTACTTAGATCCTGCAACACTTTATTAAAACTTCACTCTCAAGGCATGACTGGCTTGCGTAATGGAGTAGGGGGGTGTGGGGGAATTTCAGGGTGTTACTAATCCTATGCTTTGGCTATGAGCCGATGGAAAGACAGCATCTCCATTTTCCCAGCATGGTCTTAAACTAAACTCATCCCTGTTCTCTTACTAACTCTCCATGTTTTCCAAAGCAACATGAAATATTCCTGACCAAACAACCAACAATAGAGTCCATGTATCTGTTTTAGCTCTTAATTCTGGAAATTTTAGGTTATACATGAGCAGTTCATATTCCAATATAAAACTGACTTTTAAAGCAAAGCTCAAAAATGATTTGTGTTAATGATTAGTTTTTAATTAGTTTGTATAGGTTGAATATGCTTTCGGGAGGTCTTGCTCGTGTTTCAAGGTTACTAACAGGCTCGTAAACTCCTTGTGCCTCTGGGATTTTTCCAGCAGTAGAATACAGAAAGTCACCTTGTAGCATGCATCGTCCTCTCCTGGACACAGTTTGAATAGGGGACTTGGACATTCTGTTCTCTTAATGCTCAAAACCGCTTCACATGACCTTTTGTAGCCTTATGTAACCTTTTAAACACAGGTTAGCCAGAGAGAGACAAATTATGTTACTGTCTATCAAGTGGAGCTTTCTTTCAGCATGAATGCTGTGCAAAAAACTTGAGGAAGCTTTTATCCTATTGAAGGATTCCAACGTTTGGATCATTTGACATATCCGGACAGCTGTATAGTTTAAAAAGTCTACCTTTTATAAGATGGGTCCACATTATCAGGAACTTCTGGTTAACATCAGGGTGATATGTGTTGATTCAAGACCCCAGTTCAGTCTGTACTTCCTCTGAAGCAGTTAAATCAGTTTGTCTTCCTGTTTGACCTCACAGAACCCCCATATCCTCTTACTTCCATAAACAGTAACCAAATTAGCATCTATTGTGTCTTGAATTATAAGAATTTTCCCAATTCAGTACAAGTTCAAGTTAATTTACAGCATTTGTGGCATAAGTCTGACTACCGCAAAAACAAAAAATCCTATTCCTCCTTTTTTTTCTTAATTTGGGTTACAGTGAGGCACTTCAATGGAAGTTATATATATATATATATATATATATATATACACATTTATTTATTTTTGTATAGCCACAGGATGAAAACAGAATGCACATTTACAAGATTGTAGTGTGAAAACTGCTTACTAACCTTGCCATGACAATGCTATAAAACCTAAAATAACTCACAGTTTAAAGGAACAATTGTTTGTGGTTATCAATATTATGCTACAAATTCTGTCAGTTCAGCTTAATAGGTACTTAACTCAGAATATTTCTTCACTAGAGTGTATACTTATTGTATAGGTGGATATTTGGGTGTGATGTTTGAATGTACACATGCATTTTGCACGGATATTGTCTGCAAACCTAAACTGATACTCAGTTATCAGTATGTTCTTGCACCCGTATTCAGCACTAGAGAGCCCCTGATATCTTTAATGTTCTGAACAAAAGAGCAAACACAGACACATATTCAAGCAAACTTTAAACTGCTACATACTTTTATCTTTCTCCCTGAATCATATAATCCATCGACACTCTCATACTCTTCCACATTCAGCTTGTCTGCCTAACAGGAATACATACATGTCTTATAAATAGGTTCTGATTACAGAGAGAGGCAGATGCAAATTTGATCTCTTTAGCTGCAATGAGAAATAATGGAGATTTTTGCTGAGGTATTCTGCTTTTCTGATTCTTCTCCTGTAAGACCACGCACCTGTAATCTCACATGTGTCACCTATAGTTTCTTTGGTGTCTTTTGAGTGATCATTTGAGAAATTTTGGAGACAAAGTTGATACTTAAAGGATTAGTTCACCCAGAAATTACTATTTTTCCCCCCCAGCAAACAGTATTCCTGTTGCTTCATAACAATAAGGTTGAACCACTGTTGTCATATGGACTATTTTAACGATGTCTTTACTACCTTTCTGGGCCTTTAAAGTGGTAATAACTTTGCTGTCTATAGGGGGGTCAGAAAGCTCTCGCATTTCATCAAAAATATCTTTATTTCTGTTGCGATTATGAACGATGGTCTTACAGGTTTGGGACGACATGAGGGCAGGGGCGTAGCCATCATTTCAAAAGTGAGGGGGACAGAATGTCAAGTGTAATACCAGTTTTATTTTTCTTCAGACTTTTGTTGACAGATTTTTGCTTAATTGGCTTAATATGCTATTTATTTTAAAGCAATGAAGCAGAAAAAAAGAAAGAAAGTTGTCCAGTACTTTATATTGCACATGCAGGGTTTTTCCTGGCTTAAAATGAGGCGAAGGTGGTAAAA
The DNA here is from genome assembly GCF_051911475.1 of Siphateles boraxobius. Taxonomy (NCBI): domain Eukaryota; kingdom Metazoa; phylum Chordata; class Actinopteri; order Cypriniformes; family Leuciscidae; genus Siphateles; species Siphateles boraxobius. The sequence goes on from NW_027509042.1 coordinate 18,519,432, forward strand.
TCCTGATCATGTATTTTAATAAGATAATAAAATATGTATTTTTCATAGACCATCATATAGTCTACTGTGTTACCACAGTATTTTCGTAGGTGGATCTCTGTACCTTTAGGGGGGTCCGGGGGCATGCCCCCCTGAAAGAAAATTTTGTACATTTTAAAGATAAATTCACTAATCTGGTGCACTTTGAGTGCCCCGAATCCACTGTTAAAAATAAATAATCCAACTGCCCAAACATATGATATTCTCTGATTTAGATATCTGATCATTGCATTACAATTATTCAAATTATCAGTGTTAAGCATGATAATATGGTTAAATATCATACTGAATCTGATTTAAAAATAACATTTACTTAAAATAAAAGTTCTTCTTTTGGCAAAATTACATTTTCTTACTAGCCTAAACAAAGTCTAAACTAAAACTTTTCAATTGAAAACCTTCAAACTTCAAGCTTTTAAAACTACTACAAACTTTCTAGTTAGGCTTTTTCAAGAGAACTTAAAGTTTGTCTACAAACTTTTTTTATCTAATTGTAAAGTGTTACCAAATTATGATAAACATCATGTAGGACTACACATGTTACAACGCTGCCTGATTCAAGCAGATCGTGGCTGTTAATGCATGGAAATACAAATTCAGCATTAACATTCACCATGTTCATTCTAATTTGAAGGGCTTTGATAACATATCTGTGAAAATAACATGCATTATGAGTAAAAAAAGAATAGACAATATTGCATGTTTGTTCTTGTAGTGAATTTACAACAAAACCTGTTAATTATTCAACAAGAGAAATGGGCGGAGTTATTCATCATTGTGCAACACAATTCGGATACTACATGACAACTTACTTACAGTGCTTGACTTTTTCGTGAAAAAGGAGTGAAGAGTTTTTTTTTGCCATTTTGAACTCTATGAAACTGATGGATTCGGCGCGGGTGCGGGCGTGTCGTAAGCTAATGCACGAGTGACTGATTACCATGGAAACGTGAAAGTCACGTATAGACTATCCTTGACTCTTTTGATTTTAAATATCGATGTATACACACCCGTGAAAACCTCAGCTTGTCGTTGAGACACTTGCCCTATGAAAAAGTGCGGGGGACGAATTTACATTGTATAAAAAGTGGGGGGGACACGTCCCCCCCGTCCCCCGCGTAATCTACGCCCATGCATGAGGGTGTGTAAATAATGACAGAAATGTCATTTTTGGGTGAACTAACCCTTTAAATATCACCTTGTAAACTAAAACTTTATCAACCCTCATGTCATGATTCCAAACCATGACTTTCTTACTTCAGTGGAAAACAAGAGAAGATATTTTGAAATAACATTGGGCCCCATTGACTTCTGGTATACTTCTGGTATGCAAAAACATTGTATGAGAAGAAAGAAGGTCATAAAGGATGAGTGATATGTTGGTGAGTAAATGATGACAGAATTTTCACTTTTGAGTGAACTATCCCTTTAAATTAAATTTAATTCAATTCAACCTTAAAGAGCAACTAACCAACATTTTACTCTAGGGTCCCTTTCTTTGTTTTCCTTTACTTCCCTTCTTCTACCACTTTGTTCTTCATTTGGGCATATTTCATTATTACCATGAAACTGTAACTCCAGAAAAATATATAAAGTATATATTTCTTCCCATTTCTAAATCCATTAATTAATCCCTGTCAGTGCAGTCTTTTTGTTTAATGCAGCTCTTCTCTGGCTTCTTATGCCTGTATTGGCTAGCTGACACTGTGTTAAAGCTGAGGAAACATAAAAGACTTAGTCTGATCTCAGAAAACCAGTTCATTCCAGTAAAAAGGAAGTGTTAGTCACATACCCGGTATTTATTGCAAGCCACCTCACTTGACAAACAAATTAAAAAAAGCTATGGCTTTGGCTAATTTAAAGGTAAAGTGTGTAATTTCTGTGCAGCTAACAAAATTACAAACAGGTTTCTCAAAAAAGTCCCCCTGTATGCTAGTTCTCTGCATAGATAGGAGAAAGCATTTAAAGAATTTCTTTACAAAGTTATACACTTCTTTTTTTTTTACCATCAAAATCACTTTCCATTCCAAACCATAATTGGGTGTGAGAACGACAGACAAAAATGTTCCCAGCTCTCAATTATTGCTAATTATTGGGCCAGAGAGACAAAGAAGCCTCTGTTCTTTAAGAGAACACAGAATTTCCACTACACCTAACTATTGTGATTTGGCCTTGTGTGTGTTTTTTCCACACATTTAAATATTTATTTATACACAAATCTCAGAAAAAGAGTAAATACATACTGAATCCCTGAATCCATATGGGGAACATGTGACATTGTGAGTTGACTTCCAGGTGCCGTGACACTGACAGGTGCTGACACAAATGAGCCATTTCTGCTCTCTTCCTTTCTTTACCTCCTCTCTCTCATGAGTCAGTTCTGTTCTTTTTCTTCAGGCTTATCTCTGCTCTGTATTTCACGTCAGGTTTGACTGTTTATATCAGTGCAAAGATGCTGGTCTGTTTCATAGACCTGTATATTACTGGAATGACCTTTCAAGGTCCATAAAATCAGAATTTAACCCTATTATTTTGAATAAACGGAATTAAAAAATGAGAACATGCATCTTTAATAAAAGGCTGGTCGTGAAAGATTAGTCTTGTCACATTTTGCAGTGCCCATGTGTTTCACAAAGCACAAAATGCACAATAAAAATGTTATTGAGAAAGCGAGAGAATAAAATGAGTGTCATTTTAAATTATAACGCACCTTGACTTAGGCCTAAATCAGTCCAATATGAATTGTTTTTAGCTGAGCATTCATCCACCACATCAAACTGTATTAATGCTCACTGTGAGTGAATGTATGTGTGTACAATATTACAACTATGCCTAATATGTTTACTATTACTATTCATTGTTTGCATGAATGGTGGAAATATATCTTTTCAAACTAGATTGAACAGTTTGAAAGATAAACTGTTAGGCAGTTGCTTGTACCATAGGTGGTTGTTATGATGCTATGGATGGTTGCTAAAGTGTTGCTAAGTAGCTGCTAGGGTGTTGCTATGCAGGGTTTTCTCAGTGGATAAATAGATCGATAATTATTGCAAATACATCAGAACAATTGCGGCCTGTCTGATTCATATGGATTAGATCTCTTTATGAACTCTTTGAAGCATCAACGTGGAAGTCAACGGAGAGTCAGAAAGCTCTCAGAAAGATGAACAAAATTAATATGGGTTTGGAACGACTTGAGGGTGAGTGATTAATGACAGAGTTTTAATTTTTGGGTAAACTATCCCTTTAAAGACTCAAGAAGGACCGACATCTTACCATTCGCTGTAACAGCACCCCCCCTTCTACAGACAACAGGAAAACAAGAAGGAAGAGCTCATCTCTCTCTTTTGGCATGATAAATCATTACATTTCGTATTGTCAAAGCATTAAAACAACATAGAAAATGATTTAGAACATCCGAACCTTTAGCAAATAGCCCTCTTCGTCCTCAGTTTAAATTATATGCTATTACCCTTTATTGTTGAATGTTGAAAAATTCTTAAGTGACAACAGACAGCACGATATCCTTTGAATTCATAGTAGCTAATATTATTTTCTAAAATGTTAGACTGTTGATTACATGATTACATCATACATGATTACTGGCAAACATAATCACACTTTCCATCTGTGATTGTGAGTATGCGTGTATGTGTAGCCTATTCAGCCATTATGAAGAGTGACTTTATAAGTACGGCAGGTCAGAAGTGTGCAGGGGACTAAATGGGTCTTCTCAATGGAAGGAATGCATCAATGATAAGGATGAACTCGGCTGTGTGGACAAACTGATGCTGTGAACAACCCACGCTTTCACAGAAGAGTATGTGATGAGTCGTTTTGGTTGCCTGGCAACCCTCTACAGAGGTGCTGGCTTTTCAGTTATCTCAGTCAGATGATGTTCCAGCAGAGAGAGAGAGAGAGAGAGAGAGAGAGAGAGAGAGAGAGAGAGAGAGAGAGAGAGAGAGAGAGAGAGAGAGAATGTCAGGGGGTGTTTAAAGCTTCACTCTTTCATTAAATCAATGCAAAAAAATGCAAGATTATTACAGACCAGTAAGATTCAAATTTAGCCAGTGTGTATTTACATCAAATGCAAATAGCAAACAGTCCACTAGGCTACTAAATTTCACCCCTAGTACAAATAACATATTGCTTCTATTTGGATTGTGAATAGCATCTATAACTATTTGTATTTTGTAAACTAGTTGTTATTTGTACCTTTGATAAATAACATTTACCTACACTTTTAAGCTCATTTTCAGTAGTTGTGCCACCTGCATAAGGGGCTTAAATAACAGAGAGATAAACAAAACATCAAATGTTAGTGAATATAAATTGATTCCTCGTTTGGTTAGTCAAGAAATTATGTAGGTCAGCTCACCTTGCATAACACTGGTACGATATTGTTCATGATTAAAACCAAATTATAGTGTTTCTTACCCTTGTGCATCCTTATGGACATTTTTGTCCTTTTCAGTTTTGTTTTTTTGATAACTTTGTCTGTGTTAATGCTAACTGCATGAAATTTGCTACAGGTGTGTATTTTTATTGGAATTTTAATATTTCACCTTCATTTCCTTTAAAAAATCTATTTTGCACTAGGTACAAAAAATACTCCCACTCAGCGCCTTTTGGACAAAAATGTCCCCATTGAAACCCATTAAAACTGCGATTTTTAATCCCAGTGCCATTCAACTATAAAATGATGCAATCTTTCTTAACAGGCTTTCATTCTGTTGGCAAGGCTTCAAAATTTACATTTTTACTATTTTTTATCAGATTGTGCCATTTTTTCAGGTTTGGCATATAAAGCAAATGATCACTTTATTGTTGTTTTCTGCTGTTTTCGGCTTATGCATATTATAGAGCCAATTAGATAAATTATGAAGCTATAATTGTGTGGGTGTGTTGGTATGGATGTCAGAGTGTGGTTTGTATGTGTGTACTGAAAGTTTTAGGTGTGTGTGTGGGTTTTCTTTCTTTCAGTTTGAAAGAAAGAAATTATATTGTACTGGAAATCACAAATCCCACCACATGTAAATGAGTCACACCCTTGGCAGAGTCACAGATCCTGCCATGTGAAAACTGAAAAGGTCAAAAAGTTACTGAGCTTTGAGGATTTTTTTCATTCAAACACATTTCTTATTACTTGCTTGCACCTTTTCATTTGTTATTGTTTTTTTACAAAGATAAAAGGTGAGCTTGACTTTGATGTAGAAGTTTAGAAGCTCCACAACACATTGTTTTTGTTTTCACAGAAAATGGTGATTGTTTTGTCTGGAGGATTTTCGTTGACACAAGTGCTCTCACAGCCAAACCTATAACATATCCAAGGTTGTAATATTTAAAGAAAAAAAAATCTGCTTAGCATTTAGTATATGGAATATTTTTATTATTATTATAATTTTTATAAAAAAAACAAGTGGCATTATGTAAAGAAACCAGCGTTTAAAGGGTTAAAATTCTGAAAATTAATGACTGTTTGGTCATTATGATTAGAACTGATGCTAGTAAAAAATCTAAGTCAGTGAAAGTGGAAAAAAATATTTATCTATAATATTTTTATGACACTTTTTTGACATGGAAATTTTTGTCCTTTATGGGCCTGAGTGGTAGTTTTGTTTTTTATCTGATACTGCATAAAAAATATGATTGCATCAAAATTAATATTGTTGTTAATTATTGACATATCCAAGGCTGTAATATTTAAAGAAAAAAAATCCTGCTTAGAATTTAGTATATAGAAAATTATTATTATTATTCTAATTTTTATAAACTTCAACAGTGGCATTATGTAAAGAAACCGACGTTTAAAGGGTTAAAATTCTGAAAATTAATGACTGTTTGGTAATTATGATTAGAACTGATGCTAGTAAAAAATCTAAACCAGTGAAAGTGTAAAAAAATATTAATCTATAATATTTTTATGACACTTTTTTGACATGGACATTTTTGTCCTTTATGGGCCTGAGTGGTAGTTTTGTTTTTTATCTGATACTGCATAAAAAATATGATTGCATCAAAATTAATATTGTTGTTAATTATTGACATATCCAAGGCTGTAATATTTAAAGAAAAAAAATCCTGCTTAGAATTTAGTATATAGAAAATTATTATTATTATTCTAATTTTTATAAACATCAACAGTGGCATTATGTAAAGAAACCGACGTTAAAAGGGTTAAAATTCTGAAAATTAATGACTGTTTGGTAATTATGATTAGAACTGATGCTAGTAAAAAATCTAAGTCAGTGAAAGTGTAAAAAAATATTAATCTATAATATTTTTATGACACTTTTTTGACATGGACATTTTTGTCCTTTATGGGCCTGAGTGGTAGCTTTTTTTTAAATCTGATACTGCATAAAAAATATTAATGCATCAAAATTAATGTTGTTTTTAATGATTGACATATCCAAGGCTGTAATAATCAAAGAAAAAAAATTCTGCTTAGCATTTAGTAAATTGAAAATAATTACTATTTTTCTTTTTTTCATAAAAAAACAACAGTGGCATTATGTAAACAAACCCACATTTTAAGGGTTAAAATTCTGAAAATTAATGAATGTTTGGTCATTATGATTAGAGCTGATGCTGGTTAAAAAATTGATGTCAGTGAAAGTGGAAAAAAATATAAATCTATAATATTTTTATGACAGTTTTTGGATACGGACATTTTTGTCCTCTATGTACCTATGAGTAACTTTTTTTAATTGATGCACAAGGGTTAAAGTAGGCTATATCATATATTTCCTCCAAATATTTCGAATGTACTATGTTTAGAGTGCTAATGATTTAGTACGACACAATAAATGTCTACTTGTGACATTCGTATGTAAAACGCAGAATGGTGAAATGATTTTCTGGTGAACAGCGCCATCTGCTGGTTTCGTGACTGTCCTACGCGTGAATTGCTCGGCGCTGCTTCCGCCATTTCAAACGCAACATCCGGTTGTGCAGCAGCCATTTTGTCTGTTCAGGCAAGTCCACCCCACACGGTCAAGAACTGACGTTCCCCCTTGGAAAATATTTCATAAATATCACAGCTGATACTTTTCCGTGTTATATATGGAAGTGGAAACGGGCTGAAAAAATAACTTATTGAATTCTACGGTCGAGAATACCTTTCGTAGGCTGATGTGTCTTGTTTTTGTTGTGTGAGCGTCATTAATCGGGGTTATGTCGAGCGAGGAGAGTTATTTAGCCATCCAGCGCTACTTGACCGATGAACGGGAGCCTTACGCACCGGGCACGCACGGCAACACCAAGAGAAAGATCCGAAAAGCAGCTGCTTGTTACATAGTGCGCAATGGGATTCTTTATTACCAGAGGCGGCAGAAAGGTCTGGATGAATTCACGGAGCTGGAAGTGGTGCTGCAGGCCGAGAGGCGGAAGGAACTCATCACGGAGGCGCACATCACGTCCGGAGGGGAACACCTCAACCAGCAGCAGACATGGGAGATCATCTCCCAGAAATACTGGTGGAGAGGTACACTAACCACAACTTCAATGACCGCAGAGCTTTCCAGCTCTTTGATGCTGTGTGACAGCTGGTATCGCTGAAATGTTTCTTGTCAGTATGTCAAATATATCTCAGCAGGTGACAGGAAAGGAAGCTAGCCAGCTGTAGGATACAGTGGATAAGTGTCAATAATAAACATCTTATAGAAAGAATATAAGATGATATATATATATATATATATATATATATATATATATATATATATATATATATATATATATATATATTATGCCAGTTTCTGAGATAGAGCACCATGAAATCAAAATTGACATTTTTTTATATTTTTTTTAAATATTGCATTATTTATTATAAATGATTTATCCGTGTACCTGTTTTTTTTTAATTCAAATCATTATTAATTAAATTCCTCTTGCGATGTCGTCTCTTCTCTGATGACGTGTTTACTGGCGCGGGGGTGGGACAAACTCACTCACATGACATCACAGCAATAGCAGGCTAAACCACAACGAACCAACAATCCAAACAGTTCCTAATAAAAAAAATAAACTCTCACCATACATATTTTCTTGTTTTTTCGTCTCTTCTTTATTTTACTTTTGTCACTTTTTGATGTTGTAGTTGTTAACAGGGTTGTATACATTTGTACATATTTTCTTGTTCAAGCAGCAGTTTCACTCAGATGTACATCATAATAGGGAAGAAAAAATTGCAACTTCCGTTTAATGCAACTTGAAGATTCTTGTAGATCTAGATATTAATAAGACAGTTAGATAGACTGATGCTTTATTAATCCCATGGAAAAATAGATGTAATTTATTGATTTTTGAGACAAAGTCTGTTATTATATGTACCCTAAACCTAGTCTTCTTTATCACAGGTGTACTGAAGCAAGTGAAGGATTGCATCAAAGAGTGCAGTCACTGCCAAAGCAAGCAGGAGAAGGGGAGAGGCAATGCTGAAGATGCCACAAAACAAGCTGTCCGACAAGTTAGACGAAAGACCTCTGCCTGTGCCAGCGAGGAAGAGGATGATGAGGCGAATGATGATTTGGATGAGGAACAGTCCAGTTCAGTTGATAAACATGAACTTGTCTTTGTAAGTACAGAATGCCATTTGTGTCTCTGAATACAAAAATATGTCCCCTGATATTTTAAATTTATTTAAAAATATTCTAGGTACAACAGTTTATTTATATTAAAATACAGAACATAGAAATCACTGTCAATTATATAAATAAATGTATTATTTCTTAAATTTAAAACTAATATAAATACAACTATTTTATATTTTTATTTTGTAATCAATACAATTATTTATAAATATATTTAATATTTTGTAGATAAGTTGGTGTATATGTTTCTTTCTTCATGCATGGTTATAGGTGGACAGTAAGGGAGTCGTCAAGCAGTTCTTACCAAAGCATGGGCAGACGATGCTGGACAGGTTGAACCAGCAGCGACAGAGAAATGAGTTTTGTGATATCACCCTGATCATTGAGGGTGAGGAGCATCGGGCACATAAAGCTGTACTGGCCTCCTGCAGTGATTATTTCTACGAGCTCTTTGTGGAAAAGGGTGCTGTGACCAGTCATGAAGCTGTCGTTGACCTCTCTGGTGAGAAGAATGCAGGATGCTGTTGATTGAAATGATGAAACATGAACAATTTACTGAGGTTTAATCTTTGTTCCAAACCCTAGTGGGCTATTTCACAGTCCTGTCTTCATATACGGCATCCAAACCAAAATGTGACCTCAAAAGTGACTGATCTGAAACACTAAATATGAGCAGTAACTCCTTTAGTCCTTTTTTTTTTTTTGCTCCATCCACCATCTTGGCATAAACTTATTACTGAGCAAATTGCAATGCATTCAGGAGCTCCCATGTCGTAACATGTCTGCTTTACCGTCATATAACAAATAAATTATTTGACAGAACTGTTAAACAAATACAGTTAGAAATCAGCAAATGCTCATATCATTTAAATAAGTTATTTTAATATTTAATACGTTTTTAATTCCATAAACCCATAAAAATGTAATTCCATAAAAAAAAAAATTCTTCTAAATTTAGAAAATGATATAAAATGAAATGCATTTGATTGAAGCATGTTTAATTTACTATCCTTAAATTAAATGGTATGATATAATTTATATCGGCTTTATATCATCCATCACCCACCTTGCTCTCTAAGATAATGCCATCAGCCATCATTAACACTATTTCAGTCAAGCGTTAATGTCTAAAATGTTGCCTAGATAGGTAGCTTCCTATTTGTTTGTAATTTGTGTGAGAGCATTAACCTGTTAAAGGTAAGTCTACACTATGGAACTTTTGCCCCATCTAGTGGTTAAAAAACAAAACTGCATGTATTTTGCAGAAGAACTTTGTTTTTGTTTGTGCTTTGTTTGTGTGACTTTGCGGATGAATATGAACTCTGTTTGATAGCTGCGTATGTCAATTTATCTGTTTAATAAATGCCTTACTCATCTGTTAAGAAATAAAAACGGCATCTCGGCATCGCTTTTACAGCATTTCAAGACGCATGTATGCGATTTTCCACAACAACCATCCCAAGTTGGTAAACTATAAACACTTATTATAGGTTTACCATAGCGAATCAAGATAAGACAAAAACACGGAAGAAGGATTGATGATGCATTGACTAAATATGTAATATATGCATATTTTATGCATTCAAATCGTAATTGTTTCTTTTGTGTTGTTTTACCTACCAGGCTTCAGCAAGGCCAGTTTTCTGCCCTTAATGGATTTTGCCTACACCTCCAATCTGACCTTTAACTTTTGTGTGATGGCAGAGGTAGCCACACTGGCACGGCACTTACTGATGGCTGAAGTGCTTCAGATCTGTGAATCTGTGCATAAGAAAGTAGAAGAACAGAAGCTGATGGTCTATCAGAGAGGAGACATCCACACTGTGGTGGCAAGCCCGCCAGCGCCCCCTCAGCCAGTCACACCCACCGGTTCCGAAACTTATGTGGTAACTATGCAGAGTGATGACACACCTGAAGCAGGACAGTCCCTGGCTGTAATCGCAAGTGAAATCGGGACGGCTGAATCGCTGGCCTTGCTTGCTGGTGCGACCATCGATGGCGAAACAATGACTGTAGTTACTCATAGTGGACAGGCTGGCTCAGCTGAGTCTCTCGCCATGGTGGCTCACAGTGGCCAGGCAGAGGAGGGCGAGACCATGACTTTGGTCACTCACTCCGGGCAAGCGGGTTCATGTGAGTCCCTGGCTGTAGTACAGGCTTGTTGGTCTGTAGAGGAGCCATTGGTTGGTGACACTCCTGTTGCAGAGTGTATTCAAACGGGAGCCTATCTCATTAGTGTGGATCCAGGCAAAATGGACGCTTCTGAGATTGTGCATTTAGCTGCGGCAGCGCCACCTGCTGTGCAGGATGAGCCCCAAGCTTCTGAGCCCACACGCCAACCTGAGCCGGCAGCAGCCCCACCACAGCCAGCCCCTGCACCGGTCAGGAGGAGGCCAGGAAGACCACCTAAAGTGAAGCAGCCCGAACCACCACCACCTCTTCCTTCAGAGGAGGAGCCCACGGAGATGGAGGGGGTTGAGGATGGATCCGGTGCAGATGAAGAGAGAAAAGAAGAGGAATGCAAAGATCCCAACAAGAGATACCTCAGAAAACGATCCGTGAAAGAAGGAGGGTACATTCGTCTTCATATGGGACTTGAGACCGAGGAGGAAGAGAGAAGCACGTCACCCCCTGCAAAGGTAAGCACTCCCATTCACTGACATATGATTCATCTGTAAATGTGACGATGGCCTTGTCCCAGATGATGCCCTTTTGTACTTGGCACATTTGTAAGGTCCACAAGACCCGTAGGGTGGCCCATCTGTCATGTTGTAGCTCAAAAGTGTGCCTGCTATGTGGCTATGTGGTTCATAGAAGTAAAATGTTAGTACTTTTTACACCTCATTACATTTACACCACAAATTTAAACCTTACTTAAAAATGGTATAAAGATTTTTCAAAATCACATAAAATCAGCATGAATACATTTACAATGCAAGAGTGCAAGCCAAAATGTTGGCACAAAAATTCATGGACACTATTATTTGTCATTGACAGCCAATATGCTGTTATTGTTCAATGACCCAATGATTGGATACAAAAAAAAAATCAGCCTGATTGTCTTCATAGAATCTTTCTGTGTCCCCAGACACCTCAGAGACTTGCCAAGAGAGGTCGACCGGTTCAGTCTGTGAAGAACAATCCTGATGAGATTTCATCAGAGTCAAACATAGAGGCTGTTCCTGATGCCATAGCACCTTTAGCAGAGGAACTGGAGCCTGTTGTTGACCAGTCAGAGACTCTGGAGGAGGAGGGCGCACTGCAGGGAGACCCAGGAGAAGTTGTGGAAGGTGAACATGCGTGTAATGAGTGTGGCATGGTGTTCCAGAGGCGGTACGCCCTCATCATGCACGCTCTGAAACATGAGAAGGCTCGCAGCTTCAAGTGCAGTGTATGTATCCTTGGGATTAATAAAAAGTAATTCTTGCCCGATCTTTATGCATTTTGGTTATTTTTCCTGACCTTTCTTTTGTCCTCACAGATTTGTAATAAGGAGTTCCAGTACGCAGCCTCACTCCGTGCACATTTGGCCCGTCACAAACATCAGAAGACCCAGAGAGCCAGCATGACACGGGCCATGGCCACAGAAGATTCTCAGGGGCCCGAAGATCAGACGAGGTACCGCACCAAACGGGAGTTTGTGTGCGACATCTGTGGCAAGACTCTGCCTAAGCTGTACTCCCTGCGCATTCACATGCTGAACCATACAGGGGTGAGGCCGCACTCCTGCAAGGTCTGCGGGAAAAGCTTTGCCACCAAGCACAGCCTGAAGATGCACCGGGCGCTGCACGACTCCCTCAAGAGATTTCAGTGCACTGTGTGTGATAAGTCATTTGTCACCAAAAGAAGCCTAGAGGAGCATACAAGCATTCACACAGGTACACACACACATTTTGCTTGTGCCAGGCCAAGACGAATACTTAAATATGCAGGCATTTAAATTGGTATTATGTGATTAGTATTAATTATAGGAGTTATGATTAAAAAAAAATAAAGCATTTGAATTATAAAATAATTTTCCGATTGAATTATTGATAACCTCCTATTTTACATAAATAGTGTTTAAAGAAGAATGTTTTAGTGGGGGGGGAAAATTGGTAATTTGGACTAATGTCATAGTTTCGATTGGAATACATCACATCCAGTCTGGCAGTAACATATGGTCTAGCCACACAAGTTCAGTCTAGCCACACAAGTTCAGATATCACATCCGAAGCTCAAATCGCATCCGATTCTGCTTACACATGATCTGAACACCACACATCCTGTACTACTCTCCATTGGATATATATATATATATATTCAATAAAATGTTAAATAAATTTTCTTATATAAAAATATTTAAAAATATATTTTTTTTGTAAAAGTCTACCAAATCTAGATTCCAGCATAAACACTTTTATTTTCTCCAATTACTGGTCAGCATGGTTTTGAAAGTATGAATCGACTTCAGTAGTCAACATTTGAAGTTGATCAAAAAATGTAAAAGGTAACAATTGAGTTGAATTGTTGTCGTAGCAAATATTTACGCTTTTAGTATTAATGTTGTCATTAACATTATGATAGTGCTAAATGAGCAGTTCATAATAGCAGTTTGTTTGACAGGTGAATCAAAGTACTTATGCACAACCTGTGGAGCATCTTTTCACCGTGCATCCGGACTGAGCAAACACCTCAAGAAACATCAACCCAAACCTGATGTCCGCTCATTCCACTGTACTCAGTGAGTGCCTTTTCCCCTTTATGCATGCACACGACTGCTTTCTGTGAACCCCCCGATTAAACTTTTATTCACGTATCTTCCCACATAATAGTTTGACACCTTTTGTTCCTTCATTATAGCTGTGATAAGAGTTTCTTTGAAGCAAAAGACCTGCAGCAGCACATGAATAAGCACTTAGGCCTAAAGCCCTTTCAGTGTCAGGTCTGTGGGAAATGCTACAGCTGGAAGAAAGACTGGTACTCGCACGTCAAATCGCACACTGTTGCAGAGCCATTCAGGTGAGGGTGAAAAACAAAGTGTTTTTTTTTTTTTTTTTGTGCTTATTAAAGAAAACTATCATAAAATTTCTTAACAAATATCTCTAATGATCTAGTTTCTACACTGCAAAAGGGCCTGTTATGGAAATTATATTTCTCTATTATATGATATCTGAACTTGGTGGCTCAAGCACTTGTTAGAAGTAGATGGTGAACTATATTGTGTGTTTTGGCAGGTGTAATGTATGTGGGAAGGAGTTCTTTGAGAAGGCCCTGTTCAGACGGCATGTCAAGAAAGCCACTCATGGAAAGAAGGGCAGAGTGAAGCAGAACTTGGAGAGAGAGTGTGAACACTGTGGGAGGAAGTTCACACAGCTCAGAGAGTACCGCCGCCACATGAATAATCACCAGGGTCAGTGGAGAATCATACATAAACACATTTAGAATGATAATAAATAATTTATATGCAGATTCAGGAAATGTATCACTCAAAACAAACAAAAATGTAAAAAGGAAAATGTGGTTTTACCACAATAACTTCTGGCAACAGTATGACTTTATCAATAGCTGCGTTTACATGGACCCTAATAATCCGATTGTGATCAGATTACTAGCAGTCGGAATAAAATAGTCACATGTAACCACGTCAATCGGAATGAATTGCCCAAATCCGATTAAAATTTAATTTGGATTGTAAGGGGTGGTTTAAACCTTTTCTAATCTGATTGAGAGGACGTGTATCTGATTTAAAACTAAAACTGGAAATTACTGCGCATGTTCAATGACATAGAGATGGCGTAATGACGTATGACGGGAGGATCAAACTGTTGTTGTTGTATGAAGTGTCATAAATGACTGTCGTGTCATTCTAAAATTCTCCTTCCACTCATCGTCTGTGAAGTGGAGTAGGACAACGTCTCACCAGTCCTTGTTTCAGCCGCCTTGTTCTGGGTGCGGGAAGGGTTGTTTTTACTGCATATAAGCAGCACGGCACAACGCTTCATAGTTTTTTTAGTTCCCCACAACTATACCATTTAATTTCTCCACTATTAATAATACTAATATGTTACACACACACACAGTCCCACATGCATGCATACGTATATATTTGTGTGTGTGTGTGCATGCATAGCTTCTTCAGGAAGAGGAAAAAAAAGATTCTGCTTTAAAAACTAAAATTTATTTTAGTCAAATAAACAATTTAATACTTTCCCCCCCGATTTCACAGACAAGGCTTAAGCCAATAGTCCCAGACTAAACTTTTTGTTTTAACTGAAAGCAACTTGCGCTGACATATCTTAAAAACCAGTGCCATTGTTTTGTCTCAAGATGCACACCAGTAATGTTTTCTTCAAAGGCACGTTTATAAAAGCTACTAAAATGTCCTGAGGCCTAATTCTGGCTTAATCTAAGCCTTGTCTGTGAAACCAGGAGCCTATACCATGAAGCTGGTTTTGGTGATAGGCAGGTATGTTTCAATTTAGCTTGTGCCAACCCTAGGTTTTAGGCACCATGAAAGTGGCTCAGCGTTTAGAGGTGTTCATCGCCATAGTAACTTGTGCTCCACGGAAAAAATTTAATGCTGTTTAAACTTGTCTGACAATTTTTGATATTTAAAATTGTTGTTAAAACAAAACTTACGCTCCACGGCTAACCTGTTTCGGGGCAGGTTATGTTCTGGGTAAGAGATCTCAAAACTAAACGGGACCAATCAGCTGTGAGCAAAGTGACACATCTCTGATGAAATAAAGTATAATTATTTTATATGAATTAAATATTATTTATATAATTATTATACCCCTAATCCATTATACAAGTAATTTTAGTTTTACAGTTATTATTAAACATGTATGAGCATGAACATATACCGATAATATGTAATAATAATGTTATAATTAATTATCCAATATATAAACTAACTTTACAACTTTTACTTGCATTTATATGGCAAGCCATTTTCTTGGTGTGTTGCATTTATGAACTTCATATTCTTCAATCTTGTAATCTTTTGCAGATGAGAGAAAATCTTGCTGATTCTCTCGTGAGAATTAAATTGCAGTTTCTCTGTTTCAAGGCATTTGATTGGCTGTTCACTACTGATGTCACATTTTCATGTGCACACACTCTATGAACTCTGGATCGAAGCCTGAGTTGACAGAGAAAGTGTCATGCTACCAACAAATCCTGATTGAATTAGTTTGGTTTTGTCAACTTGAAACGAATCCTCTAACCCTGAGTTTGTTCAACTACCATCATGGTATTGGCCCGGGCCAATATTTGCTTTAAAGATTTCTCTAATTTGCACATCTGCAATGTGGCTGTAGGTGGTGCTGCATGTCACTCTTGTTGATATGTTCAGCCTAATAGACATCTTACATATTTTCATGCTTGTATTTGGCAGTTTTACAGCCAACTGACATTTTGATTTAGGTGTCAGCCACTTGCAATGCGTATAAATAGCTGAGTATAACAGATGTCATGCTGGTCTTTTTTTTTCAGGAGTGAAGCCCTTTGAGTGTCTGACCTGTGGCGTTGCATGGGCTGATGCTCGTTCGCTGAAGCGCCATGTTCGCACTCACACAGGCGAGCGCCCTTACGTGTGCCCGTTATGCCAGGAGGCCCACATAGATGCCAGAACGCTGCGGAAGCACATAACCAAGTTCCATGGAGATCAGTTGCCCGGCAAGATCATGCTGGAAAAGGACACTCTGCAGTTCCACAACCAGGGCACGCAGGTGGAGCACGCTGTCAGCATCCTCAGCTCTGAGCTGCCCCCTGAACTCCAGCCTCCACAGCCTCCCATCACAGAGGAGATAGAGACCGTGCTCATCACCGAAGAAACCGTGGAGGCCGTGCAGGCTGTGAGTGACGGCACCGTGGCCACGTTGTCCGACCAGAGTATAATGCAGGTGGTGAACTACGTCCTGGCACAGCAAGCTTCAGTCAAGGTGGAAGATGCACCAGAGATCATCCAGACCATGGAAGTGGAGGTGGCCCATGTGGCAGAGGTGGAATGAGACATAAGTTCTCAGATCCGTCGACTGCATCATAGTGACTTGGCAGTAAAAGTAATATGAATAAGGGCAGGCTTATTCTTTTTTGTTGTCATATGCACCCTGTGTGATAATGTAAAAAGTGCTCATTTATTTTTGATGTAAAATGTAAATTAAAATAAGCTTAAAAGACTCTTGAGTTTACTGACATCACCCTTCTTACAGGTGTGTGTGTGTGTGGGGGGGGGGGTGTGTGAGAATCAGTGCATGATGTGTGTGTGTGTGTGAGAATAGGCTTGATTTACATTATATTTAAGCTTCTGTATACACATGTACATAAACAGAATAATTTGCATTGTAATAGTCATGATCAAGCATACAACAAGCAGATAGATCCCAATATAAATGTTTGACTTTTTTTGGAACTAGGTCCCATTTTTCTCATTATTACGGCTGTTTTGTTTTTCTTTCTTTTTGATAATTTGTAAAGAATATAAGCTCTAACAGTCTTAGCAAAAGGGCCATAGGCTCTTGTCTGTGGTATAATGCGGTGCCTCTCGGTCTCAGCTGACTACTATGTATAGCAGCAGAAATGACAACCAAATAAAAAAACTCCCTGTCTGCAGGGAATCACCATGTGCTCTATTTCTTTTCTCTTTTTTCATTTTTTCTCTGTCTTGAAGTGAAAATGAAAATGTGTGAAGTCCATATGCACCACTACCAGCATCCCAAGATTTGTGAGATCTGCCCTAATAAAAATGTACTATTATTAGAATTGTTAGTATTTTGCTGGATGCTGCATAGAATGAGATTAAATCTATTGTTAGGTTAGTCATAGTTTCTAAATGTGTTGTGGTTTTACTTTTCTTAAAATACAACATAGCATTAGAAGCTATAGTAATATTGCAGCCAGACATGATTTTAGCTGTGCACTCTGATTTTTTTTTAATTTACAGTAAATGCTATGGCCAGAACTTCACTTAAACTTCACTAATTTTAATTGTCTATGTCATTACAATGTTAACGTACTAACTGGAGCTAATAAAATCTTTGTTACTCTTAGTGTATTACGAATAACACAGTTGAGTGCTGGAAAATGATGATGTATGAGATGATGTAAACAAATTTGTGTCAAATTAAGTAATATATAAGCCTGTATTCATAATTTTTAATATAAAACAAGCTAATTCATACTTTTACATCTAAAAATATACCGTTCTTTTTATAAAATACACAACTTTTTATGTGGTAAGAGGTTGTGGTTGGTTAGTTGGTTCACCAACGCCATAAATAAATTATTACTTCTATGGTTATAATTATGCTTAGTTATTTGAATTTCTTTTTTTAATGGTCTGTGGCAATCATATTTAGTGTCATATCAACCCGTGTTTATCCATTGTAAAATGTTTATAAAAGCGAGCTTTTTGTGCAGCAACCAGAGTTTCACACACGGGTCTGACCTTATTTGGAGAAAAACAAATATGAGCACATTATCCGGAAATTAAGTAAAACGACACTGAAATCGCCAAAGCATTCTAAATGTGCACAAATTTCTCCAGGCTTCATCAGATGGTGATCAAATGAAAGATGAGTTGTCGTTGTCTCGTAGGCTACTACTTAACGCGAGCTCATCCAGTTGATGTGCGCGCAGATGTTGCTCATCGCGCGTTAGGTGCGGCGCCTGAGGAGCCTCACATACTCTTCTTCACCATCCTCTTTCCTCATGGCGAAAAAGACCTTGGCTTGGTAAAGGACATTTGTCGTTGTAATTTGTGTTTTATATAATTGAAATGGCTTTGACCGTGAACTAATGATTTATATGTGGTAGGTTAGCGCTGTGAGATGTGGTGTTTCAATCATGGCAAGAGGTCTGATACCGTGGATCTGGCTGAAGCGACCCGTCTATATCCAGGTAAGACGCCAAATAAGCATCGCATGTAGGCTAACTTGTTCATAAATCGCACCGACTGTTTCGTTTTATAACCATTTGTGTACTTGGAATAAATAGTGTGTGAGATTTGAAGGGACGAGGTGGGGACGCTGTTATCCCGTTTCGACTCTGAAGTTTTATCTCTTAAGCGTCACTCCATCTAACTAGCTTTAATGTAGCCTACTAATCGAGCGGCACATCCGCGACTCTTTTCAACCATTTTCTTCGACCTTTATGCATTACACCTCATTGTAATATTTTACTAAAACAGCGAAATGGTATTTTCCGCAACTGTATCCGTTGCGTTTCTCCTGTGATTTAATTAATGAATGTGATGGATCAAACTGATGTTGCTGCGTTTTATTCATCATTGGGTCGGTCGTTGCTGTAGCAACCGTGCTGTTGTATAACATTTTTTATAGTCCTGCTGAAAACATTTCTCTTACCTGTCAGAAACGTAATGCAAAATATAAACCATGATTTCCCAAACTCGAGCGCTGTGATTGAAAAGATTGACGACCTCGTTTTACACTTCTATTAGAGCAACGTCGATACAAACTCATATTTAACTCAAGAGAATAATACACCTAGTTTCACTATTACATACTTTTTTTCCAGGGATATTTACTTGGGAGTCTTCAATGCTTCTGCAAAATTTTGTTGATAGATTGTATATGTTCCCCTGAAATATCCCTAATAAAATGGAATAACCGCTGTTCGGTCATTTTTGACCAAAATTTTTACTTCAATGGTACAAAACTTGGTAAAGGCTTTGGCACTTGCTATGTGAAAAAAAAGAAAGAAAAATCATGGACATGATTCGAAAAGGTTAAATGGTCCTGAAAAAAAAAAGTCACACTTGTACTGTTCATACTGTTCATGGTAAAAAAAAAAAAGACCACATTGGAAATGAATGCGAAGTGAATTCATCGAATGGAAATGTTACTGCGCCCTAACAAAATCTTACTGAAAGCTCTTTTTTTTTAGATATCAACCTCAAATTTGGAACACAACAGCTTTCACAAACAGGGTGGCTTAGATTAAGCCAGGCCTGAGTTTAAATAGGACAATATAATAGCTTTTATAAACATGCCTTATAAACAAACATTAGTACATGTGCATCTTGAGCCAAAACAATGGCACTGACATATTTTAATATTGTAAGTGCAAGTTGCTTTCAGTTAAAACAGCTCAAACATGCATTTTAGTATGGGTCTGGCTTAAGCCTTGTGTGTGAAACTGGGGGAACTTGTTTAGAAAATGGCTTTGATTTTCTCACAGTTTTAGAGTAAAACATGTTTTGGATATATAAAATTTAATTTCATATAAAATTGGAACTTTATGCATTTTTCATCATAATAAACTTAAACCTCCATAACTTTTTTCACATCAGCAATAATCTGCCACGTGTTTCTTTAAAAAGAGATCAAACTTAAGTCTGTGATCCAAAGCATTCAAAGATTTATGCCAGTTTAAACTGAACATTCAATTTTCATTTCATAATTCATTTTTTATTTATGTTAATACAGACCTGTTCCCATATGGGCCCATGTTCCTGTATGATAGGCTATTAAGTGCTTTTTCTGCATTTTACACCGGTTTAAGAAAAATGGACTGGACAAATTGTACATAAATTGGACTAACAATACCACAGATTTAAGATGAGCAGCAACTATGGCTGTATTGAGTATTTTACCAGTACGTATATAAAATGCTATAAAATCACTTTCACTGCATCATAAAACCAACTTGTTTTTGCTTCATTAAGTTTGATTTTTTTCTTTCTTTCTTTTATTGGCAGCAAAGGCTTTTAAATATTTTAAATATTATCAATGTTTGAAGAACAGAGTGTGGCACTATGAGCAGTGTCATCATTATGACCACAAACTTAATTGGTTCTTGAATGTATAACACGCTTTTTTCTTTTTTTTTCTTTGGCGCATAAGGTCTATAAGGTGAAACCTGTGGTGGCCGGTAACCCTTGATGTAGTTCTTTTACTGTACATTCCTCAAAATGAAGAAAATGGCATCAGTGTTGTGGTGGGAGGGATGAGCGGTTCAGACTAGGACGGCAGCCCTCCTTTGAGCTTTTTGTTTATTTTCTGAAGACTGTAATCCTGCATGCTTTCAGCAGTTTACTGAGATTTCTTCAGCTCTGGCTGTCCTCACACTCAGTCTGGCTTACTTTCTGGTGTTTGCTTGCTCGAATAAAAGATTGATGGGGAGAGAACATGAATGTGAGATATGTGCTTTTTAGTGAGAAAAGTGAATTTTAGAAGTACGTAGATATTAACCACTTTGCACTGGTCCTTGTACACTAGTTTGAAGCAAGGGGCAGATTTCATTTTTGGGAAAATGTAAGAGTCATATTATAGATCTGTTCATATGCCCAAAAGATCTGCTGTAGTACTTTATTGACCTCTGGAGCTACTATTCTCTCTAAATGTATAAACTCTGAATAGAACGCTTTATTTTATCTACATAAAGCATTCTGTTTAGAGGTCATGTGCTCAGAGAATTTATTGTAATATAACAGCTTTATGCTCTTAAAAATGATATGGAAGGAATTAGGAGATCTTGCCTCATAAAATTCACGAGGTTACTGAGACTAAATGCTTCAGGACACAATAGTACTTGTTCAGGAGGTGAGTTTCTCTGTAATGTTCTACATTTCTGTCAGCCAGAGGCATGATTCACATATTTCAGATACAGCATTTGCACAATGCCGTAGTGATAACAACTGAATATAATATGTGGGAACAGGTTTTTGGCTGTGCTGTTTATTACTATTCTCAAGTTAGTAATTAAATCTTGACATCTGCATTTTTACTGAAATAGGTGGGTCAATGACTTGTTGCTATTTTGTCCAAATGTATTAATTTATTCAGAAATACATTTAAAATATATACAGGTGCTAGTTATATAATTGGAATATCATCAAAAAAGTTGATTTATTTCAGTAATTCCATTCAAAAAGTGAAATTTGGATATTATATTCATTCATTACACACAGACTGATATATTTAAAATGTTTATTTCATTTAATTGTGATGATTAAAACTGACAACTAATGAAAATCCTAAAATCAGTATCTCAGAAAATTAGAATATTACTTAAGACCAATACAAAAAAATGTTTTTTTTAGAAATGTTGGCCAACTGAAAAGTATGAACTTGAATGGCTGTACATACCTGAAGAAGTATGTACAGCCCTCAATACTTAGTTGGGGCTGCTTTGGCCTGAATTACTGCAGCAATGTGGCGTGGCATGGAGTCGATCAGTCTGTGGCACTGCTCACGTGTTAAGAGAGCCCAGGTTGCTCTGATAGTGGCCTTCAGCTCTTCTGCATTGTTGGTTCTGGCGTATCGCATCTTCCTCTTCACAATACCCCATAGATTTTCTATAGGGTTAAGGTCAGGCGAGTTTGCTGGCCAATTAAGAACAGGGATACCATGGTCCTTAAACCAGGTACTGGTAGTTTTGGCACTGTGTGCAGGCGCCAAGTCCTGTTGGAAAATGAAATCTGCATCTCCATAAAGTTGGTCAGCAGCAGGAAGCATGAAGGGCTCTAAAATTTCCTGGTAGACGGCTGTGTTGACCTTGGACCTCAGAAAACACAGTGGACCAACACCAGCATATGACATGGCACCCCAAACCATCACTGACTGTGGAAACTTTACACTGGACTTCAAGCAACGTGGATTCTGCCTCTCCTGTCTTCCTCCAGACTCTGGGACCTTGATTTCCAAAGGAAATGCAAAATTGACTTTCATCAGAGAACATAACTTTGGAGCACTCAGTAGCAGTCCAGTCCTTTTTGTCTTTAGCCCAGGTGAGACGCTTCTGACGCTGTGTCTTGTTCAAGAGTGGCTTGACACAAGGAATGCGACAGCTGAAACCCATGTCTTGCATACGTCTGTGCGTGGTGGTTCTTGAAGCACTGATTCCAGCTGCAGTCCACTCTTTGTGAATCTCCCCCACATTTTTGAATGGGTTTTGTTTCACAATCCTCTCCAGGGTGCGGTTATCCCTATTGCTTGTACACTTTTTTCTACCACATCTTTTCCTTCCCTTCGCCTCTTTATTAATGTGCTTGGACACAGAGCTCTGTGAACAGCCAGCCTCTTTAGCAATGACCTTTTGTATCTTGACCTCCTTGTGCAAGATGTCCATGGCCGTCTTTTGGACAGCTGTCAATTCAACAGTCTTCCCCATGATTGTGCAGTCTACAGCAGTGGTTCCCAAACTGTGGTCCGCGGACCACTAGTGGTCCGTGAGGGTACTGCAGGTGGTCCGTGGAAAGGCAAAATAAAATATAAAATAATATTTTTTTCCTTCATTTTACCAGGAATCCCCATAAAAAAAATAAAAAGTAAAAAGAATATGTAGGCCTATATTGATATAAAATTTAAATTAAATTGTCAGGTTATTGTGTGATTACTAAAATAGGCTAGTGGTGCTCGGCCGTGACGTTCAAGTTCAGTGCCGTTAGAACCACAACATGGATCGGTGGATAGCAACAGGTTCTCTGAAGAGGAAAGCGGCAGAGGCAAATATTTTGTCATTATATAAAATATTTGTCTGATTATAATTTCACCAACAGTAATTCTGGATTGCCTCCACCAAACAAGTAAATAGGAAATAAGCAAATCAGAATACTGCATGCCAAAAACAGCAGTATGCGCGCAAGCGTGAAACGCTAGTGTTTCTTCTTGGTGCGTATCTTTTACTGGGGTCTCCAACACGTCGCTCGATTGGAGGTAGCTCATCAAGGGGCCGTTCATATATCGTGTCTTTTGCGCTCTCAAGTTCATTATTTCATGTAGGCGCGCGGCAAGTGGGCTCATAATTGAAGTGACGCACTCATTTTTTTAGGCGCAGGGAGATGAAAACACCTCAACTTTTCATAATGCCGCAAACGCACCGCAGTTCATGTGACAAGAACAAACAAAACATTGAAAGCTCAGTCAATGAAGAATGTAAGAATGCACGTGCACCCAAACACTACGTGTGTTTTTCTCTTCTCCGTAAATAAATCTTGTAGCAGAGCTACAGCAAGCGTTTTTCGGTGGTGGAAATCTATTAGCTACTAAGCACAACTAAGTTGTGGAGAGCGCGCATAGCAACGACAGACGGCACGGGAAAATCGGACCGAATTTTACTATTAGCTAATAATAAAAGATAAGCTAATGTGCATCGATGTAAATGTCAAGTAATTTATCTTTTTTTGACTAATTCTTTTTATAAAAATGATTTAAATGCTGAAATATGTGAGGTTTATCTTTTTATAAAACCTTTTTTTGTTAAAACTTTATTTTTATTTCATTTTACTATATGTGCCTATAGGGGTAGCAGGGGTTGGCGGCAATGTAAGTATCTGGATATTTGCCGCGGGGCGAGGGCTTCGATTACCTCTCTCTTTTTTGACCATACATGTTTGCATCCCTGAAATGAACCTGATTATGCCCTCGGGCGGTTGAGTAAATAAATAAATTAAATATGTGGCAGCCGTTGTGTGCAGTAAACTTTCTTTTAACAAGCTGTTGTACTGATGTGATGACCAGTTATAGTTTTAATGTTAGTAAGCCTATTTAAAGGTGCGGATTAATTCAGGAAGGACTGTGTGTAGATATATTTTATTATGTGTATTATGAGGTGGTCCGTGAAAATTCTTGATTACAAATAGTGGTCCACACACACAAAAAGTTTGAAAACCCCTGGTCTACAGAACTAGACTGGGACACCATTGAAAGGCATTTGCAGGTGTTTTGAGTTAATTAGTTGATTAGAGTGTGGCACCAGGTGTCTTCAATATTGAACCTTTTCACAATATTCAAATTTTCTGAGATACTGATTTTGGTGTTTTCATTAGTTGTCAGTTATAATCATCAAAATTAATAGGAATGAACACTTGAAATATATCAGTCTGTGTGTAATGAATGAATATAATTTCCAAATTTCACTTTTTGAATGGAATTACTGAAATAAATCAACTTTTTGATGATATTCTAATTATATGACCAGCACCTGTATATATATAGCTGCAAGCAGCGATGAAGGTGCCAATCACAGAGAAGGCACGATAAGTCATGCCATCATGTCTGGGTATATCAGACCAACTGCAACAACGAGAATTTTTTTTGTTGGCATTCATGTGCAATATGATCTGTGATCAAACTCGTAAATATGATCTGTCTGACATGAACTGAACGCACCAATAGTTCTCACAAACATAGGACCTGTTTGCACTGTATTTCATACTTTTTACTAATTGGATAGCTATCTGATTTTTTAAAACTGTTCCATTAACACTTGGCCACATAAATGTGTCTCTGCAAAATTAATATAAATCCGATCTTTAATTTTCGCACTATACATCCATTTTGGTGTGCTCTTCATCAAATTTGTTCACATATTATTCGCGAATGGTTTGACTAATCAATTTCCATTACTTTGTCAGCATGATCTGAAGATGATCTTGTTCAAATTTCGTGAAAATCGGAGCAACATCCTAGGAGGAGTTCGAAAAAGTCATTTTTTTTGCTGAAAATTGTCTGTGTACCAAATTTCATAACTTTCTCGCAAGCGGTTCTATGGGCTGCCATAGACTTCCAGACCAGAAGAAGAAGAAGAAGAAGAAGAAGAAGAAGAAGAAGAAGAAGAAGAAGAAGAAGAAGAAGAAGAAGAAGAAGAAGAAGAAGAAGAAGAAGAAGAAGTGGAATGCCAACGGATACAATAGGGGACTCCAATGCATGGTCCCTGATGACTTGGATACATCTTTTCTATAATGAACACAGTTCAGACAGTTCTGACAGTTCATGTCTTGATATCTTTGTTACTGAGTAAATAAAACATATATTAATTCAAACAACATTAATTTAAGGAATCATAAATAAGTGAATGATATCATAGAGAGGATCCCTGAAGACCTTCATAAATGTGTAAAATATCAGATAATTTCACCTTTTTATGACATGGAAAGATTAGTTCAGGTAGAAAAGTGTCATATTGTATAGCCCCACAAAATGAATGCTATTTGTTAATTGTTAATTCATGGTATTTAAAAAAATATATTTTAATCATTAAAAATTATTAACGAACCTTTTTGTTTTTATGATTTATATTATAGAAATGTACTTGGTGATTATACTATAAGACATTTTCAGACTTAGATTCGATTTAGACTTTTGTTGAAAATAGCTTTTCAAAACCACATGAAACCAACTTGAATAAGCGCACTCTTATTTGTCATAAACCCAGATGTCAAAACTCTTCTCCTCTTGGGCCGGTTTCCAGAGGTTCGTTTTAAGGCCCCTTTTTTTGCAAAGGTTGGGGACCTTAAAACACTGTGACCATCCAGCCACGAGGCAAAAAGGGCATTCAAATTAAGAAGAAAAAAATTCCATTGGGAATATCAGAAAACAAGTCCAGACAAACTTTCAGTTATCAAGGACAAGAGCCTAAGGAAAGTAATATGAGCGGCCGATTCTCACCCTAGATAGGTTCCATTACACTGTTTATATGCAAGTGTAGCGGGCAGGGTGGTTGAGACGGGAAGTGTAGCTTGAAGGCCTCCCCACTGACACTGATTATTTGGATCAATGGACAGGAGATTATTTGGAGACATGGACAGGAGAAGATTAGTGCGGTGTGAGTTGAAGAGTGAGCCTCTTGGAGTATCAGCTGTGCAAACGGGAGAGCGTGAGTCTTTTTGGAAGGTTACGCTTATTTGTAGCTCGGCCTGGCGTCTGTGCGTATGGTGACCAGTAAATGGTACACACAGTTACGAGTCTACAGAATACTTTGCTCACATAATAGCGAGTAGTGATTCTACATTTGCAGCAACATAAGTTTACTGGCCCCTTTTTCGCTTAGACGTAACATGTAGTGTTTATAGCTCTGATCGTTTCCTGTCTGATATGGCCTATGAATAGAAGCAATGCTGGCGAGAGTGTGCACAGCTATTAGTCATCCACAATGTTAAACTTCATTGGTATGGTGCATATAGCTCTAATTCATCTAAGCTGGTTTCAAAAACATAAGATCATTTAATCCCCCTTTTTTAGTTATAGTCTTTCAATCAGAGATCTAATCTTTTTTTAAATTGTCACGATGTTACCAAACATATAAACCATTTATGCTTGTGATTACAGGAGGATTGCCTTCGTCTGTCCAACTAACCACTGTTTTTCCTGTGGGTTTAATCATTCTGTTTATTTTCATTTCTTTGGATGTATGTGCGTGCCTCGGAAATCTGCCACCATCGTTCTGTGCGGACCTGGAACTAGGTGGGCCTAGTATAGTATAGGGTGGAGGCCTGCTAGTGATAGCCTACTAACCTATATGTTTGTTTGGGTGGTGATGACGCAGTGGATAAGACACATGCCTTTGGTGTGATAGACCCGGGTTCGAATCCACTGTGAGACACCAATGTGTCCCTGAGAAAGATACTTAACCCCTAGTTGCTCCAGAGGTGTGCGACCTCTGAAATATAGCAATTGTAAGTCGCTTTGGATAAAAGCGTCAGCTAAATGTAAATGTTTGGGAATCATTATATCACCGTATTCGGCCTATGGGCATTGTGCAATATCTCCTGTGGGGACAGTGCTTATTTTGCAGTGTTCATTATGTGAAGTGTGAAACGCCGTGTTAGTGTGTGTGTACGGTCTATTTGGTGTGTAGTGTCTCTTGCAGTGTTAGTGTGTGTGTATGTGAACAGTATCTATTTATTCGACTTTATTCACTGTAGCCTATGTATTATGAGACACTGTAACTCATTTACTATGAGACTTTATTCACTGTGACTTTTTTTTTTTAAACTTTTTTGTAGAATTTCGTCCACTGTTACCTACGGGGTACATTTGCTTGCTCTGATTGCCTACCAGTTTACTATTGTCTCGTGTTTAATAAAGTTATGTTTGAGTACATCAGACCCATTTCTGTTCCGTCATTGGACATAACCTGCCTAGATAACTTGAAGGGGAGCGCTGTTTTTTTTTCTAGCCTAGTCTAGTTTATGCATTCAGATTGTGCGATTGAGAGCGCCCCCTGGGGGTCACGCAAGTATCAGATGTTTTGGTGTTAGTCATAATAGTCCAAATATACTGCAATGCCGTTTCATCCATTCCAAGCAGTGATTTGGTGAAACAGTTTTTATCAAGCCACAGCAGAAAAATGCTTGAAGATATATCTATGTTTCTTATTTGGCTGACTCACTATGACTCAAAATCCATACAGTCCTCTTTCAGCCAAAAGCATTCAATTATTTTGTATAAAACCGTATGATAGCAGAGGAATGCTATATCTATATAATTCGATGAAACAAAATCTTGGATGCTTTTAAAAAGAATGTCTCTAGGATTTTAGTACATCAGAAAAGATCTTAAAATTTCACTTTGTGCCTGCTACACTGTTCTAATTCTTCTGTTGTCCTAGTTGTTGCCCGGTCCTGTGTCTTGTGTGGCTAACCTACTGTCCAGTATATTTAGAGTTTAACCTAATTTGATACACCCCTTTTCTCTTGGTTCTCATTTCAGCCATATTTCAGCGCAGTTTAGGGATCTGTCACATTCAGATGACCAATCTCCTCTATTTTGTCCCTGTGGGTATAAAAAAACCAGGTCTCCTACTATGAGTGTCAGGTTGGCCTTTTTTGCTTCCAGTGCAGCCCAGAAGAACTGTGTCACATGCTAAATGAGGTTATATGGTAGGACACATTTAAATATATCACATATATATCATGAGGATAGCAGGAAGCTGGATTGAGTGTGGAATAGGGTGTTATTTTAGGGTTTTTAAACTAAAATTCTTGATAATTTTAGATGAAAGTAAATATACCAAACTTCTGATTGTCTCTGAAAAGTAATCTTTTCAAATGATTTTTAATAATACACATATATATTAAGTATTATTAGTATTATATGTTTGAATTTCATTTTTCCCTTATATTTAATGTTTCAAATATATCATTATATATATATATATATATATATATATATATATATATATATATATCACTATATCATATTATATGTATATATATATAATATAGATAAAGGCAAATATAAATATATATATATAAACAATATATATATAAATAACACACACACACACACACACACAGTAATACAACAGAATTGATTAATAGCTTGTTTTCTTGCGTACATTTCAGTTAGATTATTATCAGGATTTAACATTTATTTAATCTGCACTGACAAATGATCCCAATCACTAAATGTGAGAGAGAGAAAACAACACAAACATTTGTGACATTAGTCTTTTCACTTAATAAAAGAGCAGCTGCTTAGATGTTGCTATGACTAGATTATTTGTTGCTGTTGGAGACACACATCACCGCATATGGAACAAGGAGCAACTGATTGTCATTCCACAATAATCATGTGCTTTTTTTAATGTCAATCTATGTGCTGAATCACAACCTTCCTGAATCACAAGCTTCCTGAGGTCCAGTAGTTAGGTTGAAGTAAACACTTTGGACTGTTGCAGCATTGAGTCAGTGTGTAGATGGATGTGTCCCATGGGGAAATAGAAGTGAGAGAAACAGGCTGGGTTGCCTGATTGCTGGTTGTTCTCACAGAGATGAGTCAAATTAGACCTGCAGTGCCTGTGTGACGTCTGCTTCCATCAGAACGCCGCCGCTTGGGACCAGAGAAACGGGGAGGAAGAGAGAGAGAGTGGGAACTAACATCTCCCATCACACTTATAATGCACCAGAGAAGCTTTTTCTTGTTCCTCGTGCCTTATATTTCCTTTAGCGAGAGAATATTCTTGTTTTCTCTACAGTTCAGGACATTAAAAAACCTTTTGTTTTTGAGTTCATGTGTGACAGCAGCCATCTTTTCTCACTCTGTCTGTCTTTGTCACTTTTCCTTGCTCTTTTTGTTGCTTTCTCCATCTATCCGTCGCTCATTGGTCTGAAGGGGAGGGGGGCATTAGGGAGAAGCAGCAAGAAATCGCTTTATGAACATGAATTATGGATGAGTAGAGAGCAATGCTATGAAAACAAGTGTCAGTGCAAAAATTCTCCCCCACTTGATCCGCTTCTTCTATCCGATCATCTTTCACAGAGCCACTGAGGGGTTTGAGGATTAAAAGCAACAGACATGCTCCATATTCCTTTATGTATGACCCATTTTTTCCGCAGAGTACCTGAAATCGAAGGCTAGGCTTTGAGAGAGCAAAGAGTAAAGCGTGTGATGGAAGCTGTCAGCACTAGGAGGTTGAATAAATAGTAAGCTTCTGCGGACCTATTAAGATATCTGTCCCTCTGCAGTTCATCTCAATAGAGACACTGCTGTCAAACCAAACAAGCTGTCACAGCCTAAGGGAGACAATGGAATATTTTACCTTTATATTTATGCTTTTGGCAGATAGAATTTCATATTACAGAAACCAAATTATTTTTGAATTTTCCTTGATCTGCCCTTGAAAGTAAAGAGTTTTAAAACTCAAAAGTCTCACCCCTATCCATATAGAATGTCCATGTCACGGAACGTGCAAGGCAAAAGGTGAGGACTCAAATGCAGGATAATGGTAATTTATTACAAAAATAAACAAACACAAAGCAAAAAAACCCACGAGGGGGAAAAACACAATGAATAAAAATGAAACAACTGAACCTTAACATGAAGCGGTTCACGGGGAACGGGGGATTAGACAATCCCATTAGACATTAGACAACGATCCGACAAAGACTGCAAACGAGAGGAGACGAAGGGAACAAATCAAGAGGGGGCAGGTGGAAGCACTCAAGCAATAATCAGGTAACGAGGGGGAGGGATCAGACAACGACAAGAGCACATGGCCCAAAATAACAAAACACCCATGTGCAACACAAGACAGGACAGGGATGTGATAGTCCATGCTGCAAGAATGGGTTGTAACTTTAATAACTTTCTGACGTCATTAGATGAATACATTAATATATGTCTGCCCACATTTGCGTGTAAGGGATGCCTGGCGTTTGCAAACATGTCCTGCATTGTCACAATGAAGCGCTAAGGAGGAAGAAGGGAATTTTTTTTTTCCTTTTCAGTAGGCCTATTATTTTCTCCGCAATATTGTTGGCTTGTTTATTAGTAAAAACATGTGACAAACAAGATAGATTTACGTGTGTAGCAAAATGAGATCATGTGAATGATATTTTTTTATTAAAATATAAAAATTTATATTATTTCACTGTCATATATATTTAAAAAAAGAAAATAAATGAACACTTTTATTTAATATGGATGCATTAAATTCATGAAAAGTATATTAAAATGATTTCTGAAGGATCATGTGACACTAAAGACTTGAATAATGACTGCTGAAAAGTCAGCTTTGCCATTACATAAATTAATTACATTTAAAATATATTCCAATAAAATAGTTTTTTTTTAAATTGTAATAATATTTCAATATTTTACTTTTTCTGTATTTTGATCAAATAAATGCAGCCTTGGTTAGCACAAGAGACTCTGAAACAAACTTATGAACGGTGGTGTATATAAGATAGAAATAATGATAAAAAAACTACATTATCACAACAAAATTTTGAATAACATTATAAGATATAAGTTATGATCCCTTTCATGCACCTCTTCACTGGCTGGTCAGCAGCAGGTTAAATGTAGCTTTGAGAATAGCAGAAGATCTTTTAAGATGCAGACTATACCTCACTTAACACACACTCCCCTTTGCCTGTATGTCTTTAGATCAGTTTTGATTAAAACGTTAGATGAAAGCCTTTGAGGGTCATTGGGATACCACTGTTTCTGCCCACCTTTTCCACAGCCACTGGTCTTCACTCACTCAGCCACTAATGAAAAGCGGACACAAAGCCTCAATCAATAACCTCTCATTACATACTTCTGTTTGGCTTTGCCTGCAGTGAGGGACGATGTTGTCCTGAGGATGAACATGCCACATTAGCTGAGTTGAAATTAATGTCTCTGTGCATTGATTGAAAAGGTCAGGTGTGGGTTTGCTTTGTTTGTGGAGTACTGCACTTGTAATGGAACAAGGATCGATCTGAGATACCATGGCAATGAGCATTACAGCATGTCTCAGTGAGCCAAGTGAAGTACTTAATGGTTTAAACAGACTAGTATGCATACATGCTTGAGTGCATATGGAGGTGCAAACTGATTTAAACTCATGGGGGGCATTAAAGAAAATAAATCACATGCAGACAATAGGCTTTTATCTGTACTTAATTTAAAGCTGTGCATTTACATATGCAGAGACAGCTATGAGTAGTCATTAATTCAATTCACATTTATTTGTATAGCGCTTTTCACAATACACATTATTTCAAAGCAGCTTTACAGAGTCCATATTACAATTAATAGGGGATAGTTCACCTAAAATGAAAATTCCTGTCAGGAGTCCGGAAGTCCAGTTAACCAAAACTTGGATGGATTAATGATCACTCTTGAAAAATAAATTTTTAATCTCAGTCTTTTCCTGGTTAAATAAAGGTTTGATAAAAAAATCAAGATCAATTTAAGATCAATAACACGCATTTTGAAAATAGACATGGTGAATTTTAATTTCATACTCCCTTTTGCCGATACTATATTTAAAAATTATTTTGACAAAAGTTTTAACAAAACTACTTATCAATGTATGAAAAACTTCTCTCTGCCAGATGTGGTACAACTGGAGTCGTGTTTGAAAAAAAAACAGAAAAGAATATCATATATAGAACGCCAGGAGACCCTCATGAAATTCAGGGTGAATGTGATTTTACCAAGTGCAACATGTTCCTGGGTCAACATATGTTGATCCTGGAACAACATTCCAATCAACCAATCAGATCAGAGGGACAAGTATACAGTTTATGTCAAGTTTTGGCTTACAACCAGGGTTAAATTCATCTACATCAGTGTTATTCACCAATCATTTCCCTCTGATTTTAGGGATAAGTTATGGGTAGGGTTAGGGGTAGGGATAGGGTTTAGTACTACATTTTTGGATAGAAATGTTGTTCCAGGATTAACAATATTGATCTAGGAACATATCAAACATACAAATCACGGTGACCAATGAGGGAGAGTCAATGATAGTTATCAGTCTTTTAAAATATCCGATAATATGACATATTAATGACAAGTTAGTTCAGTTTGTAAAATGTCATATAGTTCAAATCTCCAATTTTTTAAACAGTTTTTGATATTTTGACATCAAGTCTTTAAATTGTAGCAAAACATGAACAAAAAAAGTAAATTTTTAGGAAACTTTTCCTTTTTTTTTTTTTGGACACGCTTATTTGTCATTTACCGATTTCTGTGATGATGTCCCACCAACACATAATCATATTGACCTATTAAGACTCTTAGCTTAGAGCTCCAGCTAGTCTCAGCCTCAGACGTTACGCCCACGGACCATTGACTAAACGTCTGATATTTGCACACAAAATTGGAAACACTTCAGGAGTTTCAAAGTCTTCATCTGATTGGTTGAATTCTACAGGATTTCCAGGAGACACGTGTTGCGTTCTTTAACGGTCCGCCTGGAAAGCTATTGTCAGGATCCTCTAAATGCACGATTTTCAAAAGTATGTGAAGTATGTTAAATTTGCAGCATAGACTTTTAAAAATACGTCCAAGAGTTTTATACGCCGGTCTGTTGTAGGGACATTGATATTATATTTTCACGCACCTAAACATGATGCTGAACAAAACGAACTGTAATTGGTTGCTTTACATGTTAGTCAGACGACCTCTAGGCGGTCCTTAGCCAATGAAAGCAGCGATGTCAGTCTGAAGGTCTGGCTACACGAGACCAATCCCCGGCTAAAAAGAGTTAATCTCAAAGTGCTGACAGACCTTAAAGCCCATAATTGTAAGATGAGCTGATAGAGCTCTCCAAAAAATGAAATTAAAGTTCTTATGAAGTGCATTGGCCTAGATGCGGCTCTCATCCTTGGCTCGCTTAATAAAGTCTTGCAAAAACTCCAAAAAATATTTGCTCCTCTATGCCTTTTCTACTCCCCCATAAAAGGGTACGAAGCCTTATGTGGACTTTTCTCTCCAACTTGTGATTGAAATTCCACACAGTCTTCAGTCGGCCGTGAACCGAGAGTGATGTGGGGGCCACTGCTGAATTTTTCACACTGTCTGTCGTCACATTGCATGTGAGTTCACAGCAGCGGAGCATCTAAATGCTGTTTGACACATACATACAGATGGTCCACTGACCAGCATGATCCCAGTGTACTAAACGATGAGAGCTTCCTGACACTGCGATCCTCTGTTCATTCAAAGTGCTGCCATGGAAACACTTCCTGTCACAAGGGGGGAACCCGTCATCCCGAGTGGCAAACTATAAAGCTATTGATGTTAAACTCACTCTATTTGATTTATGAGCTACTACTTGATACTCAAGAAGCAGTGCGTTGCTGTTTGTGTTGTCTTGTTGAAAAAAAGTTTAAATACAATGAAACCGTTTACATGCATTCCAGACATTGTGGGTAATGCTTTGTCTTTCGTAGCAACAAGGTTATGGATTCCTGAATGATAAGACTTGATCAGATTAATTGTCTTAATTTAGTTTGTGGACTGACTGATTTGATCATCTTCATCTTGTTATCTTTGGAAAGTCTTTGTTAGGCTTTCTTAGCTCCTCTCTCATTATGCAAGATACGAGTATGCATTCACATTTTACAGTTATGTATGTGAAAACAGTGATCATGTAAAAACATTAGAAATACGCCTAGTGATAGCTGGAAACATTAAATGAATAACTTGCAGCTGCAGCTGAGTTTTGTGAATCATCCTGGAGAGAGATGGGTCATTCTGAGGAAATAGTACCTTTGTAATGCTGAAAATTCAGCTTTGCCATTAGATTTTCAAGTTTATTCAGATACAAATATAGAACAGTTCATTTTAATTGTAATAATATTTCATAGTATTATTGTTTTTTACTGCATTTTTTATCAAATAAATTAAGGTGAGCATAAGAGACATGTTTCAAAAACATTAAAAAATCTTTTTTTTTTTTTGAAGAATCACACCATTGCATACAAAGGGAACAATTACAATTAATGACAACCAGTTTTAAATAACTTCCTTCTGTGAACTGATGTGGCTTCTACTCACAAAATGTGGCAGAAATTATATCTGTCACAATGTTTTGTTGATTCTTCTCATGTTTATTCAGTCAAAATGTCTCTTTCTGAATTTATTTCAGCTGCGGCAATATCTTTGTCCATATTGGAGATTTCCTGCACTTTCTGTGTGAGGGCGCACTCCGGTGTCGAGAATGAATGAAACATAAATTACATGTGAGAGTTTAGCGTTCCATAATGCTCTCATCGCCCTATTTTGGATTAAAAATAGAAAAAAAATACTGCTGTCTAAAGATATTTGAAGTAAACATACGATAATATATAAGTTTTTATCCGAATGAGCACACTTTTGGACTAAAAAAACAGTGGAGTGATGTAAATTTAATAAAACACAGAAATTCATCAGCAGTTAACAAGTCAATGCAACA
This sequence comes from Siphateles boraxobius, assembly GCF_051911475.1. NCBI lineage: Eukaryota > Metazoa > Chordata > Actinopteri > Cypriniformes > Leuciscidae > Siphateles > Siphateles boraxobius. The sequence continues at coordinate 18,554,465 of NW_027509042.1, forward strand.
TTTCCTCTTTCAGGACTAGCAAAATAATTAGCTCCGTCCCAATTCAGAGGCCGCATCCTTTATAGGACGCGGACTTCAAAGGAAACACCTTCGGAGGCCACGAAGATCGGACCAAGCGTTGTTAAATGGGACGGTCTAGCCTATGGAGGATTGTGCTTATCGCCTAGCAACTCGAAGTCGACTCGTCCCGAAGTCAATGGGTATTTTGAATGGGTTTTCGCTGAAATAAGGTCTGTGATTAACACAAGCTCAAGCTGCTTTCACGTTTTATTCTACGACATAAAATACAGCAGTATTACCCCACGCGTTATTTTTTTGTGTCTTGAGTTGTTATGTGTCTTGAAACAGTTGCTGTCGAGGAGATTAAACATTACGCAGTCTCATTGCGCTTATAATCGCGCTATTACAAACTATTCTAACTCAAACTTTCAGGGAAAATGTTTTTAGATAAAAACAGAAAGAATTGTTGGAAGCTGGTAGTGACGTTGAAGTCGTGGGACCGTGGTTTGTTACTTCGTTTATAGCCTACTTTTACATTGTTACTTCTGCAGATTGTATTTAGGCTTCGAAATTCATTAAAGTTGTATTCATTTGTGAAAATTATCTTCATGGACAAAGCGTGTAAGTATCATTAAAGTTGTATTCATTAGTGAAAATTATCTTCATGGACAAAGCGTGTAAGTATCATACACTCTTATTGATCACAGAGCTTATTTTCTGCAATAATCCAAAAACGTAATTTAGGTTTTTGTTAAAGGGGAACCAGTTGAAGGAACCAGTGTGATGCTGACTTCCGGGTTGGCCTACAAATTTACTTCAGACCCGCACCACTCTATTGCAATTTACTCTCTGTACAGTGGTCAAATCTGTAAGGTAATAGAGATGGAGGTGAGTGAACAGGTCGGTGGTGTTGCTTCCTTTGCTCTCACTTTTGATCAGCAAGTCCTGCATACTGGGGTGATTAACGAGTCTTTTTCCAAATCCAAAATCCAAACAACTTTGGTTGTTTTGGAATCCAAAAAACTTCCGCACCGGCGAGCTAAATTTCTTGGAGTGCGGGTAGAGTGTCTCGTTTCACTGTTTCTACTTGAGTTTTATGACAGGTGGCAGCCAGCTTTAAGGTGCAATACCGCCACCTATACTGTGAGTTGGGATGTCAACACGATACTGCTGCTGGATTATTTACGTCAAATTATCATGTGTACTATTCTTTTGAAATATTATTGTTATTGCAAATACCGTTATATATCGCGATCACCGGTAAATTTGTTCAACCCATCAATAAATTATGTTTCATTAACAAAGTTCAGGAGGATCACATTCAAATTACCTATCCAATCAGCGGGCCAAATTCGGAGCCCTCCCCTCGGACAGAACGCCCAAATATGCGTACGCTTATCTGATTATTTGTAAGTGTGAACTCAAGAAATCAAAAAGGAAGTCATCTTACAATAAGCAATATTTTTTTTAAAAAGTGGCACACTAGACAAAGTCAGATCTTTAAAATAAAGTTATGTTCAATATTCTGCTAAACATTGGTATAAAACTTTTAATTACCAGGAGTATGTCATGGAGACATTCATAGCAAACAATAGCACCATTTCATTAGAATGCCCAAGATGGTTTAGGTATAAGAATTGTAAAGTTTTTAAAATCATTTTGAACTCTTAAGCACACAGACATCAGCCGAACAGGAAGGAGAGGATGGCAGTGGGAGGAATTAGAAAACTGATTTAGAATTGATGAATGAACCTCTTTTCCCAAACCTTGACTTTGGACTCAGGGAGACGTCTGCCTACAAAACTGAGCATTCTGTCACCCCATTGCCATGGCGACAGCTCCTCTGGGCCTTGTGAGGTATGAAAGGCTGTACAGGACGCTGGCCTGCCACAACTCTCCAACGCCTGTCATCCTGGCTTAGTGAGGCAGTGAGTTTTAGACGATGGGGGGAGAGACCCTGAAGGGCATGAAATTTAAAGAGTAGAGTAAGATGGATTCTCAGATGGAAATGGCAGAATTGCATCTCACTGAGTGCCGTAGCGGAGAGGGAGTGATGGCCTGTCATTACCGAAGCCACTGAAGAAAGAGACAATGTAAGAGAGAGAGATCAGATTAAATTATAGACAAACTAACAGATGAGACCAATGAGAGGGTGACTAAAACATCCTTTCAAATTATGTTGGAAAAAACATATATGTCATCTCAGTTCTGCTGACTGTAGCCAGACCAGGCTACAGACCGGGCAGTTCCGATTGTGAGGTTTAGTTCAATCATTTGGGACTTGAAATCAATCTACTTTACATTATTGTCATTTTGGTTATTGGTTTAGATCAGCTTGGCCTGGGATTTTTGGTTTGTATCTCCAGGCTCTGAAAATAACTGGATTTGCTTTATCAAAATAGAGTACAGATAAAAACTTACTCAGGCTTGTACCATGAAATAGGAGGCTGATTAAAAGAAGCTTACTGTCAGTTAGAAATTTGGATGTTCTCGGAGATAAAATGTCATTGCGAGAGAGAAACTAGAGAGCTGATCCATAAGCACTGGGCCATAAGCAAAATAGAGTAAAGAATAAGAAAGTCCATCACTTTCCAACTGACATCTCATCATCATTAATAGAGAGAAGAGGCTCCATCAGGTCTGTTATTTGTCTGCTTTTCTTTTGCAGCGTGCATAATAGGCAACTATCTTTGAATATGTTATGAGATCATTCACTCTAGAGTATTTAAAGATTGCAGGGGAAGTGGTTATATATGCAGCATTCCTTTGACTTATTTAGTAGTCTTGGGTTTTACAATTATAATGAATAATTTAATTAATTTAATATATATATTAATCGTGTCTGTCTTCTCTAATATCTATATATATCTCTCTACAATAAAGAAAAGATACTGAGAAAAGATGGTGCTTACACTTATGTCAGTCAGCATATTTATTGGCTAATGCTGATCATCTCAAAATGGCCAACATTTGGCTCATAATTTATTGGTCAATTTGATGTTTACACTGGATTAAATACCAAAGTACCACCAGTACGGTGTTATATGCTGTTTTAGAAAACTCATAATAATCATAATATTTCATAGAAAATCATAGAAAATCATAGAAAATCATAGAAAATCATAGAAAATCATAGAAAATCATAATCATAGAAAACTTATAATAATTTATTTATTTATTTTTTTCATACAAGATGGCGCCGCGGATGGCTGCCTCGGTGTGGGTCTCTCCAGCTATTTTGTTGTTTTTATTCATTTGTTCTGCTTTTAGTCATTCTTTTCCTATCAGTTTCACCAAAGACGAACTACTGGATATTAGGAAACACACACCAGAAACCTTTTCTACAGTTTTTGATTATTCGGACGTTTTGCTGGACATTCTCGTCGGAGGGGCAGTGGTGTTGTTCACGCAAATGCGGGAAGCGCGCCGGCGCGCTGGTTAAAATCCGTGAGCACGGCCTGCACACTGCACTTCCCAGTATTCATCTTGCGAATCTCCGATCCCTTCCTAACAAAACGGATGAACTTCTTCTCCTCACCCGCACTAACAAGGATTTTTTAAACTCTGCTGCTCTGTGCTTCACTGAAACCTGGCTGAGTGAAGCCATACCGGACAACACAATACATCTGCCGGGCTTCCGGCTGTTCCGAGCGGATCGCATCGCGGAGCTAACGGGGAAAACGAGAGGTGGTGGATTGTGTTTCTACATTAACGAAAGTTGGTGTTCAGATGTAACAACACTGAAGAAGATGTGCCCTCCTAATTTAGAGGCACATTTCATAAACTGTAAACCCTTCTACTCGCCTCGGGAGTTTTCCTTTTTCATTCTCGTGAATGTATACATCCCTCCAGACGCGTGCATGAGCGCGACGCTACAACAGCTGGCTGAACAAATAGCTGAAACGGAACAAAGTTACCCAGACTCTCTTCTAATCATTCTTGGGGATTTTAACAAAGCAAATCTTTCCCGTGAACTACCAAAATACAGACAGCACGTTACATGTCCCACCAGCGACAGTAATATACTGGACCACTGTTACACCACAATAAAGAATGCGTATCACTCTGTCCCACGGGCAGCTTTGGGGCTCTCTGATCACTGTTTGGTTCATCTCAAACCGACCTACAGGCAGAAACTGAAATCAGCTAAACCTGGAATAAGGACTGTAAAAAGATGGACTAATGAAGCAGAGCAGGATCTTCAGGCCTGCTTTGATTGCACTGATTGGACTGTTTTTGAAGCTGCTACCAACGATCTGGATGAGCTCACAGATACTGTAACATCATATATAAGTTTCTGTGAGGATACATGCATTCCTACCAGCACATTCTTATCATTTACTAATGATAAACCATGGTTTACTGGGAAACTCAAACACCTTCGTCATGCCAAAGAGGATGCCTACAGAAGTGGGGATAAAATCTTGTATAACCAGGCCAAAAACAGACTGACAAAGGAGATCAGAGTTGCTAAAAGGAACTACTTTGAAAAACTGAAAAAACAGTTTTCATCCAATGACCCATCATCAGTCTGGAATGGCCTGAGGAACATCACCAACAACAAGTCACCATCCCCCCATCTGTGGACAATCAACACCTGGCTGGTGATTTAAACTCATTTTATTGCAGGTTTGAAAAACCCTCATTCACACCACACACCGGCTCAGACCTGCACTTCACACATTCACCATCACCTCCTGCACTCCCATTCCTCCCCCCTCTTGCCATCCAACCTGAGCTTAAGGTCTGTGTGGAGGACGTGAGTCGAGTCTTCAAAAAACAGAAGACTAGGAAAGCCTCAGGCCCAGACGGCATCTCATCTGCTTGTTTAAAAGCCTGCGCTGACCAACTGGCCCCGGTCTTCACACAGATCTTCAATAGATCATTGGAGCAGTGGAAGTTCCCTGCTGCTTCAAGCGCTCCACTATCATTCCGGTCCCCAAAAAACCCAAAATCACTGGACTTAATGACTACAGACCTGTCACTCTCACGTCTGTGGTCATGAAGTCGTTTGAAAGACTGGTGTTGGCCCACCTGAAGGACATCACTGGATCCCTGCTGGATCCCTTTCAGTTTGCTTACAGAGCAAATAGGTCTGTGGATGATGCAGTCAACATGGGACTGCATTATATCCTGCAACATCTCGACAGACCTGGGACTTATGCAAGGATCTTATTTGTGGACTTCAGTTCGGCCTTCAATACCATCATGCCTGATCTTCTCACAGCCAAACTGACCCAGCTCTCCATACCATCCTCAATCTGTCAGTGGATCACCAGCTTCCTGACGGACCGGCAGCAGCGAGTGAGACTGGGGAAACACACATCCAGGACTCTCACCACCAGCACTGGCGCCCCCCAAGGGTGCGTTCTCTCCCCACTGCTCTTTTCCCTGTACACTAATGACTGCACTTCTAAAGACCCCACTGTCAAGCTCCTGAAATTTGCAGACGACACCACTGTCATCGGTCTCATCCAAAACGGTGACGAGTCTGCTTAGAGACTGGAGGTTGAACAGCTGGCTGTCTGGTGCAGTTATAACAACCTTGAGCTTAACACGCTCAAAACAGTGGAGATGATCGTGGACTTCAGGAGGAACAGCCCAGCACTCCCCCCACTCACCATCATGAACAGCACTGTGGAAGCAGTGGAGTCATTCAGGTTCCTGGGCACTATCATCTCTCAGGACCTGCAGTGGGATAATCACCAGTGGCGGTCTTAGCATAGAGGCATAAGTAGGCGGCTGCTTGGGGCCCCCTAACAGCGGTCGTAGTAGGGGGGCCCCCAACCAACCTAAAAAAAATATATATAGAAAAGAAAAAACATGAAAAAGCCTCTTATCATCGTGAACGCTTCAAAAGCATAGTAAATGTTATTAATATTCTTAAGAAATACGTTGAAATGTTGAAGTAGTAGTTAAAATGTCCAGTTCATGGTTATCTGTCCCTACACATAACACCCCTTACTTTCTCAATGAAATGGACTAGTCCGTAACGGTGCGCGCCGAGGCGCGAAACGGCAAAAGAAAAACGCAATGACAGGAGGACTGGGAAGTACACAACGAAACAAGACGAGTCTAAACGCGAAAATGAAACGAAGTAACCCAAGCGGCTCAAATAAAAGAAAAAAGACGCCGATATGTATTTGGCAACACTGCCAAAAAATGACAAACTTTTTTACGCCTTCTGTTAGGGATACATGCCGCTACAGCAGCTGCAGTTAGATGTGAAGTGACGCTAGGTGAGGATAACGTGTGTAACGTTACAATCTACAGAAAGGGCAAAAGTAAATATGACATTTATTATGGGTTTATGTGATGATTGTTTGAAGTTCACGTAAATTAAAAGTTGTTATATATTTTTTGAAGCCTAATAAATGTTAATTTTTCGGCTTTCAATTACACTGTCATGTTGGATGGCCATAATTAATGTTTAAAATTAGGGGGAATAATTTTTATCCAGACATCAATAGCTGTATTAGTATCAGTGATAGGTCTACTGACCTTCATTCATAAAAAGATGCCATTAAACAAGTATTTAAAATATACTGTCTTTATGTTGTCTCTGCATTCATTTGTAGATTAGCTGTGAAATTATTACATTATAAAATATATAAACTAGTATAAACATATAAAAAATTTTGTTTGTAGAATGTTTGAAATGTCAATCTCAAGTGCAATGCCAATTGCAACCTCCCTCACTCACTCATACAAAGTCAATTATTCATCTTGGCAATATTTGTATATGGCTAAAATAAGTATATGGCTGTTTGTGGGGGTTTACCCTAACTACTTGTCTTGCTGGATATATTGATATTGATTTGATCTTAAAAATAATAATAAACAGTGCTGGTTTTCCTGGCATTTTGGCAAAGACAGGTGTTATCTGAAACCGTATTCTCTGTTGGGTTCCATCATGACTATTAGTTTGTGTAGTGCTACACTTTGTGTGTTCTCTGCTTTCCATCTTCATTTTGGAGTAAAGAAATGTATGCAGGGTTTAAAGGGGAAGGCTTTTTTTCTCCTCTCCAACCTTTACTTCCCCGTAGTTTAGCTTTCAGTCGGTACATTTTTTTTTTCGTTCTCTTTTAAAGATGGGATGGGGGGGCCCCATACGTACCTTCGCTTTGGGCCCCCAATTTGCTAAATCCGCCACTGATAATCACATTGACTCCGTTGTGAAAAAAGCCCAACAGAGACTGTACTTCCTTCGCCAGCTGAGGAAGTTCAACCTGCCACAGGAGCTGCTGATTCAGTTCTACTCAGCCATTATTGAGTCTGTTTTATGCACTTCCATCACTGTCTGGTTTGGTTCAGCTACCAAATCAGACATCAGGAAACTACAACGGACAGTCCGGACTGCGGAGAGGATCATTGGTGCCCCCCTGCCAAACCTCCAGGACCTGTACTCTTCCAGAGTGAGGAAGAGAGCAGGTAAAATCATCACAGACTCTACTCACCCTGGACACCTCCTGTTTGAACTGTTACCGTCAAGACGGCGACTCCGATCACTGGCCACTAGAACATCTCGGCACAGGAACAATTTCTTCCCACAGGCCATTTCCCTCCTGAACAGTTAACATATCTCCCAAGGCATATGCCTTTAAGTGCAATACTCCCACTGTTTAATGCAATATCCTACAACTCAGGTGATACTTATATGTAGATTTATTTATGTATAATATTCAAAACACTGTAAATATGTTCATAATCTGTAAATCTGAAAATGTCTATTCTGACTAAACCCAACTGTGATACTTTTATTCTCATATATTTATATTTTTATTTTTTATTCTTATAACTTGTAGTATTATGTTTCTTGTTGTATTTGTATTTGTATATGTCCACTCGAAGCCTCAGTACCAAAACAAATTCCTTGTGTGTGCAAGCACACTTGGCAATAAAGCTCTTTCTGATTCTGATTCTGATAAGCAAACACTTTTCGCATGCTTGGCCTCATTCACACTCAAGCAGAATAAATAATTAATGATTTTATGGTAAAAACTGTTTTCAAGAAAAATCAAGAAAAACATCTATTTGGGATTAAATCTAAAGACCCATACCAGTCCATCATACGACCCTCTCTACTTAATTTTATTGTGCAGCTCAGGGCTATCATACCCACAACATTTAAACACTAGCTACTTTGATATAGAGATCGCATGGCTGCAATTAATGCACGTTGTAATTAATAATTCAGCATTTCTAATAAATTTTGCAAGTGGTATATAGCTGTTTGCACTGAGCTGAGCAAAGTTCAGAAAACTGTTCCTCTGAGGTTTGGTTTGCACTGAAAAACAATGTGTGCTTTCCTGTTCCAACCAAATAAGATTTAGAAATCTCCTTTAAATTATATTTTATATCACCCCACCACCTTCACTATACTCATCTTCACTTTGGTAATTGCACTTTCATACTTACCTGATTTAAAACCATTAACATTGTATTCCAATTTGGTACATGTCAAAAACAACACATTATTATTATAGTACTACAGTATTTTCTATAGATCTGTTCTGTTAGTGCAGACTATCCTTGCATCCGAATATGCTTACTTCCATATAGTAGGCAAAAAGAGTATGTGAGGCAAGCAGTATGTTTGAATTCATAGTATTCTAAAACAGTAGGCAAATAGTTCCTGAATGACCTACTATCTCTGATGAGATTTTGAAGTGTACATCCAATGGACACTTTACTATCCCAAGAGGCCACGGGCAGTGAAGCGATGCAACTGATGCCGTATGTCACATGCAGTGACAACATTGTCATTTCATTCATACTAAACCTTTCAAATCATATAGAGCATACTTTTTTAATAATATAATAATAATGATAATAGTTCATTACATTTATATAGCGCTTTTCTGGGTACCTTGAAGTGCTTTACATAGAAGAGGGCTCCCTCCTCAACCACCACCAATGTGCAGCATCAACCTGGCTGATGCGACGGCAGCCATATTGCGCCAGAACACTCACCACTCACCAGCTTATTTAGGAGAGAGAGTGATAGAGCCAATCAGTATATGGGGATGATTAGTACGCCATGATGGACAGAGGCCAATGGGCAATGGGTTTTTATTATTTTATTTAACGTCTCATCTGAAGGACAGTCACGAAGTTCCAAACAAAACATAGTATAGTTCGCGATTTCTGACGTAGCGATTGTTTCTCGTCTGTCATGTTATCACATATTTTCACTTTCCTTAGTTATTTGTTTTTGCTACTGTTGCTGTGTATGGATGTGTTTGCATGATGATCAGCTTAAACTCTGCATACAGGTGGTAAAGCACTCAGCAAACCACTGCTACCACACAAAGTTCCTCTTAAAGCACAAAAATAGACACCAGGGGCCTCATGTATCAATCTTGCGTACGCACAAAAACTTTGCTTACGTCAGCTTTCACGCTCACGGTCGGATATTCTAACAGTGAAATTAACGTGAGAATGTGCGTTCCTCCACGCCAATTTCATGTCTGGCGTACGTACATTTCTCATAGTTTTTGTCCGTTGGTGACTCTTACAGGCAATGAAGTTAAGTTGCAAACATTACACAGCGAATTGTTCTACAAGTCTATCGCACTACCACCTGTGGGAAGCATTGCTATTAATTTACAATTTATAAAATAATTTACATATATTGTCACACGAGCCTTATGGGAATATTCTATCAATTATGCAATTAAGTAAGAACATATAAAAGCGTATGCAAATTGATACAACCCTTAGTCTATGGCAATTGCAGCTTTGGCCTTATTAGAGGACATTGCTAATGGCAGAATCCGAAGAGAACGAGTTTTTAGGGACCACAATGATTGACTGGCTTATCAGCCGTTTCAGATTTCCCAGGGCTATCCTCTTGGAGCTCTGTGTGGAGTTGGGTCCGAATCTAAAGAGAGAGACAGCAAGGAGCCACGCAATACCCGTTCCCTTGCAGGTGCTGACAACACTTGGTTTCCTGGCAACTGGTTCTTTCCAAAGGGAACTGGCAGACCGCTCAGGAATAAGCCAGTCGTCTTTGAGCCGCGCAATGTCAGCGGTATGGGTCAGGATCATCCGCATGTCTACCAGGTATAAGATTCCCATATGATGCAGTTGACCAGCCAAACATTAAAAACCTAATTGCAGCGATAGCCGGTTTTCCTAATGTAATCGGAGCGATCGACTGCACACACATTGCTATAAAGCCGCCATCTGAAGAATAATTCGCATATGTGAATCTGAAACATTTCCATTCAATAAATGTGCAGATAATATTGGTTACCTTCGTGGCAGTCCTGTAGTAAATCCAAGTCTCCCAGAGCAGCAGATACTACTCCAGAGAGTAAGGTGTCACCCATAATTGAGGCAACTCTCTGCTCAAAGGGTGAAAGTTCATCGACCCCTTTACCACTGCCTGTTCTGCCCACACTTTGTCAGTGCGCAGAAGTTCTCTATTTCATGTCCAGCTTTATATCAGACCATTTCTTTTTGAGGTCATTTACAGTGCGACTTTCAGATCCCACCGCAATGACGGTTCAGCCAAACTGTCCCACTCATATTTTTTCCCTTTGTTATTAATTCCGGAGAAAAAAGTTCCATATATTTTTTTTCTCGTTTCTACCTCCGATTGTAGCACCTCCGATTCACTTTCTGTAAAGTTTCGTTTCTTGCCGCTTGCTTTAGCCATTTCTTACTCCTTTCTTTTGCCAAAGTGGACTCATTACCATATTTAAATGTATTTAATTAAGGGAGGAGACTGGGTGGGGCATTGTGCTCGTGCATGTGCGCTGATTTTTACGTTAATTGGGATGTACAAAGAGAATATGTGTGGGATCCTTCGTACGCAGAGATTCATACATCTGTTTTTTTTTGTTTTTTTTTCACATTTACAGCTTTGTCCGTACGCAATGTTTTAGTATGAATTCAACGCAAGTCTTTGTACATGAGGCCCCAGATCTACAGCCACGAGGCCCAATCCTCCTCCTTAATGCTGGAGGAGAAGTTCTGTCAGCTCAGATTTTGCAGATAAGGTAATGTCAGACCATGGTGGGCTGTGATGCTGCTGAAATTAGCTGGCTGTGTGCTATCCCGCTCACTCAAACGTTTGCTTGTAGTTTCAGGCGAGCTTTGACTCCAGCTCCTCATTTGAAATCTCTCTTCCTACGTCCTGACAGTTGATCTCTCTCAAAAACTTGCAGATATATTGAAGATGAAGATGAAGCTGTAGCATACATTAGATGGCTTTGTTCATCATGTCCCAAGGAAATTCTGCCCAGAGGAAAATATAGAAAATTGACTGTATAAGTCTCAAGCACTCTGTCACAGGAACACGCATCTGGGAAATGTTCTAATGGATTTGGAAACATTTCCCTGTTGCATCATAAAAACGTTTAAGAGAAATTCTGACCTCTGTTGTTTTTAGTAATCTAGGTAAAAATGATATTTCATGAAGAAAGTGCACTCAGTGGCTGAAGTGAGGGGGCTATCTATTTATAATGGATCACACATCCTGTGTGGCTGTCAGGAAGATAGTTTCCCACTGCTCTGAGCTTTAAAAGGTCACACATAAATAAAAGATGAAAGGATTTTTCTGGGTTTAACACCTCTATCATGGTTAAACGGTTAAATGAACAAAATGAAGGATACTATTCAGTTGTTTGTCCTCATAAGTAATACATTCATTTTAGCAGTACATTTTAAGTTTATGAAACTAGAAAGCTATGATTAATAATAGTTGAAAATAAATGTTCTTACTTATATATATATATATATATATATATATATATATATATATATATATATATTAGTGCTGTCAAACGATTAAAATATTTAATCGCGATTAATCGCATTAATGCCATAGTTAACTCGCGATTAATCACACATTTTTATCTATTCTAAATGTCCCTTGATTTCTATTTGTCTCATTATTTTTTCTAATTTTAATGCTCTTATCAACATGGAAAAGTGGATCAGCAGTAAGTTTGTTCTTAGCTGTGGTATCCATGTGCTTCTGTCTGAAGTCATCCATTGTAGAGCTTAGATCGGGCCCAAAAAAATCAAGCCCGACCCGAGCCCGTGCGCATTGTGTCCGAGCCCGGCCCGACACATAAACTGTAATTATGAGCCCAAGCCCGAATTAAACCCGTCAATTTTTTTCATACGTGGGTCGTTATAACTGACGTTCTCAACTATTTTCTATGTTACTTTCTCCCGCCCGCAACATTTTTGTCCCGCTCCCGCCCGCAAATAGACTCTTTTTTTTGTAGGCTACCTCCAAATACTTTCGCCTACGTGTCGCCACCATACACATCAGCATAAATGCTCCTGATAAATTATTTGTTATTAAAGCATTAACACACAAACCACTGTTATAACATAAAAGCAAGCAGGCTACTGAGTGCATGGTTTGGCATGACTGAATGCGCGCAAAGTGCGCTCCCTTAATAATTCCTAAAAAGCTGACATCAGTTCATCGCAATCTCACACATCTGTTATTATCAGTGAAGCTGACTGCACAATGCATCTTTCATAATATATACACTTTGTTTGTTATAATTTGAGGATTTGCCAGCTTACAGAATTCAGCACTGAACAAAAAGTCTGTTTTGAGCGGTGAGGGGAGTCTATTTTAAATGCTTCTGATTGGCCATTGCGTTCAAGAAATCAACACATATGTCTGTGATTGGCTACATCCCTCAACGCTGCAAACATGTTATAAAAAGAAACTCTGGCCTGTAAATCGTTTCTATTTTGTTTTAGTTGTTCTTGTTGCTTTTCTGCAACATATGAATAAAAATGTATTAGTTTTTTTGTTTTATTCATAGATATTTCTAGTTTGCGGGAGTCCCGCGAATCGTTTTATTCTCCCGTATCCGCACACAGAGTGAGTGCATTACCGCTCGAGCTCGCCCTCGCACTCGGCCATCAAATCTAGTCCCGCGCCGCACTCTACTGCGTTGAGAGTGCACGTCTCTAGATCGGCGTCTCGCGCTCGCGCCATCCACTCAAAACGTACCGTTAGCCTATTACTCTTTGGCCGGCGCGCAAGCCCAAACAAGTACGTGCGGCGTGCCTGTTGTTTTGTTTCCGGTCTAGCTATCCGGTGTGATGTTGTTTGCTAGGCCAAAAAGAGCGTTAATCTCGCGATAAAAAAATTGACGCCGTTAAAATGTGTTTGCGTTAACGCCGTTAATAACGCGTTTAACGCACAGCACTAATATATATATATATATATACACACACACACACACACCGCATTCCAAATTATTATGCAAATTGGAATTAAGTTTCATAAACATTAAATATTTTGTTTTTCAATCAAACTCATGGATGGTATTGTGTCTCTGGGATCTTTGGATCACTGAAATCAATCTCAGACACCTGTGATAATTAGTTTGCCAGGTGAGCCCAATTAAAGGAAAATGACTCGGTTACTAACGTAACCTCGGTTCCCTGAGAGGAGGGAACGAGTATTGCGTAAGTAGCTTACGCTATGGGAAAACTCCTTTTCTCGAGAATATTGAAGTCTTTATGTAAAACGCATTGCAGCTGCACAGCTGACAGCAATGAACGAAGGAAGCTCGGTCATTGGCTGTGCTGCGGCAACTTGCTCGAACCAATGACGGGGCGACTCTGAATGCGCGACCAATGAGCGCGTTTCGCGCCCGCGCGCGTCAGAGCCCGCCAAGCTATTTATTGGGCGCCCCGTCATGAGAGTTCTTTAGGTTAAAACGACTGAAGCGAACTAACCAAGCACAAGCACGGCAGCTTACGCAATACTCGTTCCCTCCTCTCAGGGAACCAAGGTTACGTTAGTAACCGAGTCGTTCCCTTTCGAGAGGTCTCTCCTATTGCGTAAGTAGCTTACGCTATGGGAACACCATGCAAAACGCCGTGCGTGCTGAACTTCGCTTTATGATAGCCAGAGGCAGGTGTCTGAGCTGAAAAGCAAAGTTATCATCCAACTAGCCGGCAGAGGCGAGCTTTATATGTGGGAAAAATACAGAGCGGCTAGAAGGCGCTCAGTGTGACACAAGCACATACATAATCTAGATACGAACTCGTAGTTCAACTAGTATCATGCTGATAGTACATTGGAATGCAATGTCGGGACCTGTAGGTTGTAGAACCTGATAAATGTGGACGGTGAGGCCCAGCCTGCCGCCGCACAAATATCCTCGATCGGTATCCCGCTCGACCATGCCCAGGAAGAAGCCACACTCCTGGTGGAGTGTGCTTTGACTCCCCAGGGGCATTGAAGTCCCTTAGCTTCATAAGCCAGCGCTATAGCCTCAACTATCCAGTGAGAGATTCTCTGCTTTGAAACGGCGGAACCTTTCGTATGGCCGCCAAAGCATACAAACAGTTGTTCTGTCTGTCTGAATAGGGCAGAACGCTCCAAATACACTCTGAGAGCCCTAACGGGGCAGAGTAGATTAGCGTCGTGTTCGTCTGCTGGAGACGATAGCGCAGTTAGGGAGATAACCTGTGCTCTGAAGGGAGTGGTGAGCACTTTAGGAATATACCCATGTTTCGGTCTAAGGACGACCCTGCAGTCGTTAGGTCCGAATTCTAGGCAGGCAGCGCTTGTCGAAAGCGCGTGCAGGTCGCCCACTCTCTTGACCGAGGCGAGTGCCAGCAAGAGCGCAGTCTTGAGCGAGAGCTGTTTAAGGTGCACGGTTCGGAGTGGTTCGAACGGGGGCCCTTTAAGAGCGTCTAAGACAGTAGCTAGGTCCCAGATCGGCACTGAGGGGGGGCGTGAAGGGTTCATCCTCCTAGCGCCCCTTAAGAAACGAATAATTAGGTCGTTTCTTCCCAATGGACGTTCCATTACAGGGTTGTGTGACGCTGTGATGGCCGCCACATATACTTTGAGCGTGGAGGGGGTGCGGCCCGCCTCCAGAAGCCCTTGTAGAAAAGCGAGTACGTTCGTGATCTCGCATGTCTCAGGGTTCAGGCCCTTGGCATTACACCAGTCACTGAACACTTTCCATTTCTGGGCATATAAGCGTCTCGTGGAGGGCGCCGGCGCCTCAGCGATGGTTTTTAGCGCTCCACTCGTGAGGTTCCTGGGAACCCGTTGAGGGGCCATGCATGAAGGGCCCACAGATCGGGGCGGGGATGAAATATCATCCCGCTGGCCTGACTGAGGAGGTCTGGCCTCAGTGGAATCGGCCGTGGTGCAGATTGCATTTGCATCAGATCTGGAAACCATGTTTAATTCTTCCAGAGTGGGGCTATCAGAAGCACTGCGTTTTTCTCCTCTCTGACCCGACTGATGACCTGTGGCAGCATCGCGATCGGGGGAAAGGCATATAAGGGGCGGCTCGGCCAGCTCTGGGCGAGCGCGTCCGTGCTCTTCGTGAAGAAAAGAGAGCAGTGCGCGTTCTCCTTGGAGGCGAAGAGGTCGATCTCCGCTTTGCCAAAGGTTTTCCATAACCATTGAATCGTCAGCGGGTTGAGAGCCCATTCTCCTGGGAGAATCTTGTCTCTGGATAGCATGTCTGCCCCCTGGTTCAGGGCGCCTGGCACATGCGCTGCTCTCAGCGAGCGCAAGTTGTGCTGGGACCATAAAATGAGTCTCCTGGCCATTGAATGCATGGAGCTCGACCTGAGTCCACCCTGGCGATTTATGTACGACACTACCGTCATGTTGTCCGTTCGGACCAGGACGTGTTCGTTTTTTAGATGTGGAAGCAGGGCTCTGAGAGCCAAAGCGACCGCTTAAATCTCCAGACAGTTTATATGTAGGCGCTTCTCCGGGTTTGACCAAAAGCCGGAGACAGGCCTGCCCTCGTAAAGGGCCCCCCAACCTATTTTGGAGGCATCTGTCGTTATCATCTTTCTCCTTGTGTTCACACCCAGACTCACGCCTGACTGGTACCAGTCGGCGGCTTTCCAGTGCGTCAGGGCTTTTATACAGCCGTGGTTCGCTCTGATTAAAAAGTGGCCCGAACGCCACGCGTGAGTAGGGACGCGGCTCTTGAGCCAGCGTTGGAGAGGGCGCATATGCAACAATCCTAGCTGGAGTACGGCCGATGCTGAGGCCATGAGACCGAGCATCCTCTGAAACCGCTTGACGGGGGCGCGCGCGCCCGCCCTGAATGATGTTGCAAGGCGCCGGATGGTGAGCGCGCGCTCTGATGAGAGACGCGCTGTCATTTGCATCGAGTCTAGAACTATTCCCAGGAAAGAAATCCTCTGGCTGGGAGATAGTATGCTTTTTGCAAAATTGATTCTTAGACCCAGGCATTCTAAATGGCTGATAATCCAAGATCTGTGTGTTATTATCTGACTCTCTGATTGTGCTAGGACCAGCCAATCGTCGAGATAATTCAGTATTCGCACTCCCCTTCGTCTCAAGGGGGAAAGTGCTGCGTCCATACATTTCGTGAATGTACGGGGAGCCAGGGACAGGCCGAACGGAAGTACTGTGTACTGGTAAGACTGTCCCTCGAAAGCGAATCTCAGCCTGTGATGAGGCGCTATTGGAATGTGAAAGTAAGCATCTTTCAGATCCACTGAGAGAAACCAATCTCCTGGGCGTACTTGCGCGAGGATATGCTTGGTTGTTAACATTCTGAACGAGCGAATCATTAGTGCTTTGTTCAGGTGTCTGAGATCTAGGATGGGGCGGAGACCACCATCCTTTTTCGGGACGAGAAAATAGCGGCTGTAAAAACCTGCCTCGCTCATAGAGGGGGGAACAGTTTCCACAGCGCCCTTTTCTATTAGTTTGCGCACCTCGGTGCGTAGAACCTGTGAACACTCCTTTCTCACTTTCGTCTCGACCACAGTCGTAAAACGTGGTGGTCTGCGAGCGAACTGGAGCGAGTATCCGTGCTTTACTATATTCAATACCCATTTCGGCATATCTGGAATGTTTTCCCATGCCGCTGCGTGTACAGATATGGGCTGAATACAGGCTAGGGGCGGGCCGCTGTGACGTAGGGACCCGGCCAGCGAATCGCCTGAGCTCGTAGCTCTCAGAGGCGCGGGCGCGCGCTGAGCAGCTGAGTGAATGGGCGCGTGTGTGCTTACAACAGCGCGCGCTATGTCTGTAAAACTCGCAGCCTGAGCTGGGGTTGTGTTTGACACTGTAAGGACCGTGTTTATAAGTGGGGGTGCATAAACAGTGGTAGGCACACGCGTCACTTTTATAATGTTTCCAGCTTTTACGGAGGATGAATTCATAACTGTGTGAACAGTGCTTGTGTGTAGTGGTGCGTACATGACCGTAGGCACGTGATCTACATTCATGGGGCGCGCAGCCTGAGCTGGGAATGAATTTGGCACTGTTTTGACAGTATCTGGGAATGCACACTTTGTGGACATGTGAACCCTTAGTGACACTGGCAGAAAAAGACTCTTTTTGTGTTTTCTGTGCGTCGCCGTAAAAACGGCGTTTGTTTGCAGGTGAGCAAGCTCTGTGACTGGCCCATTGACATTTCCAGCCGCCTGTAAGGGGACTGGGTAATGTTTGAGCGTGTGCAGAGAGAGTGGTCCGGCTTTTGCGAGACACGCACTCTCTCTTCTCTTTCCTGTGGCTAGGACGGCTTTCGAGGCTCAGGGTTCAGCACAATCTTGGGCCGAGGACCCCGTCGCTCAGGAGGCGGCTTGTGGTTGTGGGAGCGCGAGCGGCGTCGAGCGTCACCATGAGGCGCGGGCTGAGAGGCGGTGGGAGCTGTTCTAGCCCGCTGCGGCTGTGGCGGTCTCTGTCTGCTCTGCGATGAGCTGGAGCGCTTGGGCAGGAAATGGCGCATAGCTTGTGAAGCGTTCTGGGCCTCAGTGAAGCGTTCGGCGAAACCTTTAACCGCCGGTCCAAACAACCCGCTGGTGGAGATAGGCGCGTCGAGAAACGGTGCCTTATCCGCGTCCTTCATCTCCGTCAGAGTCAGCCACAGATGGCGCTCGAGAACAGTCAAATTAGCCATGGCGCGGCCAATAGACTGGGCGGTGGCCATCGTGGCTCGCAGAGCTATATCAGTTGCGCTGCGTAGGTCCTTCGGGTTCGGGGCCAGACTCGTCCATAGAGCGGAGAAGCTTAGCTTGGAACACTTGAAGTACCGCCGTTGAGTGAAGCGCTGATGCAGCTTGGCCGGCGGCGGCGTAGGCGCGACCGGCGAGAGCAGAAGTAGTGCGGCAGGGCTTCGAGGGGTGGGAAGCTTTGGCTTTCCATCCGGCGGTGGAGGGCGGGCAGAGATGATTGGCCACGGCCTCCTCGAGGGGCGGCGTTCCCTCGTAGCCTCTTTCCTTCGCGCTGTCCACAGAGGAGAGCGACGAAGAAAAAGAAGGCTTCAGACGCGCAGAGTGGGGGGCTTTCCATGACTTGGTGAGTTCGTCATGAACCTCCGGGAAGAAGGGAGAAGGCCTTTGCCGAGGGGCCTGCTGGCGCCCCTGCAGAAACCACTCATCCAGTCGGCTTCGGGTTGGTTCTTCGGGAGAAGACCAATCGAGCCCGAGGTCCTCTACGGCCTTCGAGAGGACGCGGATAATCTCCGTATCCATGGTGGAGCCCCCGCTCGTGCTAGCTAGCGTCGACGGGGCGGGGTCGAGAGTGGAGCCCGGCCAGTCGTCCGATGCAGCGTCGATGGACAAGCTGTCATCCATTCCCCCATCGTCCTCGGACGCGCCGAAAGTCACAAGGCCCACCGCTCTGCTAGAGGGGTGTGGGTCCGGCTGGGTGAACTGAACCGGCGGTGGGGAAGGCAAGAGCGGCGGTGAAGCACGCGGAGACTGGCTCGGCGTGACGTCACTGAGCTCCGGTTCAGGAAGCCTCTGTGAGCGGCGCTTTTTCTTAGTGCGCGGCTCAAACAGAGGGGTGGCGGCGATGGGCTCGCTCACGGCGAAAGCGGCGAGGCGAGCCCGCAGTGCGGAGAGACCCAGGTCATCACATTCCGGGCATCTGCCCTTGGTCAAAGCAGCTTCTGCGTGGTCCCGGCCCAGGCAGCGAGCGCAGATGATGTTACGATCCCCGTCCGGGAGAAGGTCTCTGCACGACGCGCAGGAAGGCATTTGAAACAACGCCTCAGAAAATTGCTCTTTTACAAGTGTCGCGGGGCGAACAGATGTAAAGATACTTGCATGTGTGGCACGCCGGATGGCTCAGTAGGATGGCGTTTGAAGGCGGCTGAAGGTGCCGACGTCCTCGTAGCAATCCCGCTGGTATGCTTTTCGACGGCGGCGAAGGCTTCAATAATCCGGAGGATCCAGCGAAGAAGGTGTTCGCTGAAGGAGATTAAATCTAAAGAACTCTCATGACGGGGCGCCCAATAAATAGCTCTTGGCCACGCCCATCTTGGCGGGCTCCGACACGCGCGGGCGCGAAGCGCGCTCATTGGTCGCGCATTCAGAGTCGCCCCGTCATTGGTTCGAGCAAGTTGCCGCAGCACAGCCAATGACCGAGCTTCCTTCGTTCATTGCTGTCAGCTGTGCAGCTGCAATGCGTTTTACATAAAGACTTCAATATTCTCGAGAAAAGGAGTTTTCCCATAGCGTAAGCTACTTACGCAATAGGAGAGACCTCTCGAAAGGGAACAACTGTGATTTGTAATAGATATGTAACCTTCGGCTTTATTATTGTCGACCAAATGGACTACGCCACCCCCAAAATCTGGGATGGGGGACCCTAACAATGATCTTTTTCTTCTACACAGGCAGTTCAATTAAATGATCCAGAAGCCAGAGTACAAAATGTTGTTATTTTATTAAATGACAAACACCTTTCTTCTCCTATAACTGGTATGACTTGGTTGGCAACAATGTTACTCAAAAAAAAAAAAAAAAAAATTAAACAAACCACCACGATTCACTCCACTCTCACCCAACTTTCACTCCTAATGAAAAACAAACTTAACAATAACTTCAAAAGAAATAACAACAATGCTCAAAACCAATCAAACTCAAATTAAAGAAATACAGTTAAAGAAAATCAATAATCTACACCCCAGATTATTTAACCAGACCAATCATAATTTAAATAAAGAACAAAAGAAATAGGAATAACACTCGAAGTAGCACAAATCAATCGGAAATCATGAAATGGGAAAGACACCCATTTCATGCCATTGAGTGAAGCGCTGATGCAGCTTGGCCGGCGGCGGCGTAGGCGCGACCGGCGAGAGCAGAAGTAGTGCGGCAGGGCTTCGAGGGGTGGGAAGCTTTGGCTTTCCATCCGGCGGTGGAGGGCGGGCAGAGATGATTGGCCACGGCCTCCTCGAGGGGCGGCGTTCCCTCGTAGCCTCTTTCCTTCGCGCCGTCCACAGAGGAGAGCGACGAAGAAAAAGAAGGCTTCAGACGCGCAGAGTGGGGGGCTTTCCATGACTTGGTGAGTTCGTCATGAACCTCCGGGAAGAAGGGAGAAGGCCTTTGCCGAGGGGCCTGCTGGCGCCCCTGCAGAAACCACTCATCCAGTCGGCTTCGGGTTGGTTCTTCGGGAGAAGACCAATCGAGCCCGAGGTCCTCTACGGCCTTCGAGAGGACGCGGATAATCTCCGTTTCCATGGTGGAGCCCCCGCTCGTGCTAGCTAGCGTCGACGGGGCGGGGTCGAGAGTGGAGCCCGGCCAGTCGTCCGATGCAGCGTCGATGGACAAGCTGTCATCCATTCCCCCATCGTCCTCGGACGCGCCGAAAGTCACAAGGCCCACCGCTCTGCTAGAGGGGTGTGGGTCCGGCTGGGTGAACTGAACCGGCGGTGGGGAAGGCAAGAGCGGCGGTGAAGCACGCGGAGACTGGCTCGGCGTGACGTCACTGAGCTCCGGTTCAGGAAGCCTCTGTGAGCGGCGCTTTTTCTTAGTGCGCGGCTCAAACAGAGGGGTGGCGGCGATGGGCTCGCTCACGGCGAAAGCGGCGAGGCGAGCCCGCAGTGCGGAGAGACCCAGGTCATCACATTCCGGGCATCTGCCCTTGGTCAAAGCAGCTTCTGCGTGGTCCCGGCCCAGGCAGCGAGCGCAGATGATGTTACGATCCCCGTCCGGGAGAAGGTCTCTGCACGACGCGCAGGAAGGCATTTGAAACAACGCCTCAGAAAATTGCTCTTTTACAAGTGTCGCGGGGCGAACAGATGTAAAGATACTTGCATGTGTGGCACGCCGGATGGCTCAGTAGGATGGCGTTTGAAGGCGGCTGAAGGTGCCGACGTCCTCGTAGCAATCCCGCTGGTATGCTTTTCGACGGCGGCGAAGGCTTCAATAATCCGGAGGATCCAGCGAAGAAGGTGTTCGCTGAAGGAGATTAAATCTAAAGAACTCTCATGACGGGGCGCCCAATAAATAGCTCTTGGCCACGCCCATCTTGGCGGGCTCCGACACGCGCGGGCGCGAAGCGCGCTCATTGGTCGCGCATTCAGAGTCGCCCCGTCATTGGTTCGAGCAAGTTGCCGCAGCACAGCCAATGACCGAGCTTCCTTCGTTCATTGCTGTCAGCTGTGCAGCTGCAATGCGTTTTACATAAAGACTTCAATATTCTCGAGAAAAGGAGTTTTCCCATAGCGTAAGCTACTTACGCAATAGGAGAGACCTCTCGAAAGGGAACAACTGTGATTTGTAATAGATATGTAACCTTCGGCTTTATTATTGTCGACCAAATGGACTACGCCACCCCCAAAATCTGGGATGGGGGACCCTAACAATGATCTTTTTCTTCTACACAGGCAGTTCAATTAAATGATCCAGAAGCCAGAGTACAAAATGTTGTTATTTTATTAAATGACAAACACCTTTCTTCTCCTATAACTGGTATGACTTGGTTGGCAACAATGTTACTCAAAAAAAAAAAAAAAAAATTATACAAACCACCACGATTCACTCCACTCTCACCCAACTTTCACTCCTAATGAAAAACAAACTTAACAATAACTTCAAAAGAAATAACAACAATGCTCAAAACCAATCAAACTCAAATTAAAGAAATACAGTTAAAGAAAATCAATAATCTACACCCCAGATTATTTAACCAGACCAATCATAATTTAAATAAAGAACAAAAGAAATAGGAATAACACTCGAAGTAGCACAAATCAATCGGAAATCATGAAATGGGAAAGACACCCCATGGGAGGAAATGATCAAACCACAACACAAATCAAAATAAATCAACCATAACACAAACACAACCCAACAAGACCTCCCATAAAGATATAATTCGACAAACAGATTTCAGAAAGGAATCATAACTACCACAAAAACTTAAAGTATAACAAATAAATAAATAAATACAAAGTAATCAATTCCTAGATTCGACGAGCAACCTTTGAAAATAACAAAAACCACAAAAATTAAATTATAACAACAAAATGTAAAGTAATCAAATTCCAAGTTTGGTGAGGAAAAGAAACGGCGGCCGCTTGCCAAGAAAGGGTTTGACCTGAAATCAAAACCCATTTAGTTTATTAAGCATACAACTTTATGCATTTAAAAACAATCATATAAAATACTCACGTTCTTGATACGCTACGACTCACTTATGGAAAATTACGATAAGTCTTAATGAAAGCAGGCGTGTTGTAACGCTGCCGGCAACTCGGCAAAGTATTAATACTCCTAAAAATACACATTTTATTAACCCCTTAACTGTCACGATATTTAACTTTACTTCGCTATATTACTATTAAATCCTAATCTAATTATGACAAACTATATATCATTGGAAAGGTCTAAGACTCCTAAATAGATATTTTAGCACTGTTTTTTCTTACAAATTATGTTTGAACAGTAATATATGAATTTATGACAAGAGTGCGCCTCAAAAAATCGACGTCATTACAGGAGTTTCGGACCTTTGTCACATAATTTAGTATTTGTCAATAATAAAAGATAAAATTAGATTTTAAAAAGTAAAGTAAGAAGTCCTCTAAAAAGTATAATATATTATATATATGTATATATATATATATATATATATATATATATATATATATATATATATATATATAAATATTTTTATTATTATTATTATATCACATATTTTAGTAGTTATCATAAATTAGGTATCATTTGAAAGCTTACGAGCTCAGAATTCATCCTGTGAAGACCGTTTCGAAATTGGATGTTGCGTTACCATAGAAACGGTATTTTTTATTAGGCCCCTCCCCTTTTGGGCATCATCTTTCATAATTTATTATCAAAACCTTTTCTAATATTGACAAAACACATATTGTCAGAAAGGTCTGAGTCTCAAGGTTCCATATTTAGTGACAGAAGTGATATTTGGATAGAAATTTATGAATTTGTTACAGCAGATTGCATACAATTAAATTCAATGGAATACAATGGCATCGGTGGCTATTTTTGGTTCTACGCCTAAACAAAATCTCATGGGAACTTCAATTTTTGTGATATCAACTTGAAATCTGGATCACAACTTGGTTAGATATATGGCTTTAATTTTATAGTAATTTTATAGTAAAAAATATTTTGTAAAATATTTATTTTATATAAAAAAATATTAATAAAGTGTATTTGATTCACTGTAAATTAAAACTTCCATAACTTTTTCATACTTTAATTTATTGAAGTGCTTTCACTTCAGTAATAATCTGCTGATTGTTTTCTTTAAAACAAGACCAAACTTAGGTCTGTATTCCAAAGCATTCTTGAATTACAACCATTTAAGTTTGTATAGTGCATTTTAATGTCAATTATCAAAAGGGGGGTGACAGCTAAGGGGTTAAGTTTAACAATTTAAGATAAACAAACGAACTCAGTCGTTCACTCACATCAGGTGGCCAAAGCTAAGCAAGAGTTTGACCTGAAATCACAACCCATTTAGTTTATTACGCATACACCCTTATAAATTTAAAAACAATCATATAGAAATACTCACGTTGTTGATACGCTACGGCTCACTTAATGGAGGATTACGATGCATATAAATCTCAATGAAAGCAACCGTGTTGTAACGCAGTCGGCAACTCGGCAAAGTATTAATGCTCCTAAAAAAATACACATTTTGTTAAGTTTAACAATTTAAAATAAACAAACGAACTCAATCGTTCACTCACATCAGGTGGCCAAAGCCCAGCCGACATGGCACACCCACTATGTTCTCAGAACAATCGTTGGTGCAGGAAAGATCTTTATCGAGCTCAATGGTTGAACTCTTTCCACGCGCCAGAAGAGGAAGAAACACAAACTCACTCCTTGAGCGTAGAACGAGAGCGAGAAAGACCCCTTTCCTTAACGCCCGCGAGACTCTAAGCAGCCGGCTCACTACGTCATCTGCCCATTTAAAAGGCATAGTCTACTCATTCCGGTTACAGATAATATAGTAAAAGTAATCTTTTAAACTAACCATGATTCTAACAACTCTAACACTCTGTAACACAATGTAATAAGACATCCCGTTCTTTGGATAAATGTATGTTTTCCCTTTGGTGAAACTCATGACTTTGGTTGTTTGAGTGTAAAAATAACAAATATGGGAAATTAAACTAGACAGATGTCTAAACTTGAAACCTTGTGATTACGCAGTAAACAAGAAAACAGTGTTTACTTCTACCTAGTAACAGAAGAGTTTGCATATGAAGAACCAATCAAATTGTAGGGAAATTATGTAATGTTTCATGTCATTTTATTTTGCCATGTTCCTAGTATATAAAAACTGTTGTATTCCTTTTACCAGTGGGATTCTCTCTGAAATTTGTCTGAGATCCTCCGGCCGTGATTTACGGTGGCCGAGAGGTGCAAAACAAATCACAATTATAAGAACAAAATAACAATTCAGAAAACACAACGACAATTCAGAAAGCAAAATAACAATTCAGAAAACACAATAACAATTCAGAAAACACAATAACAATTCAGAAAACACAATAGCAATTCAGAAAACACAATAACAATTCAGAAAACACAACGACATTTCAAAGAAAACGGAAAAGGTAGGTACATTTTGAGAATGGCAAACTTGTCGCTGATTGGACGAGACACCTGTCAATCAAGCTTTACAGGAAGTAAGAAATTTGTGATCAACTTTGTTTTGCTAAATGCGAAAATGGAACACATTAACCATTACTTTGAAGAAGGACATTCATGTGCTGTGATAGTGGACATGCTGGCGACATACCCCGATATTAAAACTATTTACAAGATTACTAAAAAATATTTACATGCGATCGTGAGGCGCACACACACGCAAGGTCTCTCGCTCTCTGTCTCTACCTCTCTGCCGTGTGCTACACGGTTTGGAGGTCGCAAGCTCTAGATTCTCTAGAGTTCCGAGTTTTTAACTAATTTGCGGGCATCAGGGAGCCGCTATCAATATGCGGGGAACTTCCGGGAGACTTGGGATGTCTGCATATCACTCCATGGGACCGAACTATCTTTGGCATGTTGATGGGTGTGATAAACTTAAGCCATTTGAGCACAAGCTCATTTTAATGTCGAGGGATGTCGCCAGCATGTCCACAATCACGGCATATGAATGTCCTTCTTCAAAGTAACGTTTAAATTTCTTACTTCCTGTAAAGCTTGATTGACAGGTGTCTCGTCCAATCAGCGACAAGTTTGCCATTATCAAAATGTACCTACCTTTTCCGTTTTCTATGAAATGTCGTTGTGTTTTCTGAATTGTTATTGTGTTTTCTGAATTGTTATTGTGTTTCCTGAAATGTCGTTGTGTTTTCTGAATTGTTATTGTGTTTTCTGAATTGTTATTGTGTTTTCTGAATTGTTATTGTGTTTTCTGAAATGTCGTTGTGTTTTCTGAATTGTTATTTTGTTTTTATAATTGTTATTTTGTTTTTATAATTGTGATTTGTTTTGCACCTCTCGGCCACCGTAGTGATTAAAGCATATTCAATGGCATTGTCTGTGATTGATGCTGTGCATCAAGTCAAGTCAAGTCAAGTCAAGTCAAAGTTTATTTATATAGCACTTTTTAAAAACAACAAGCGTTTAGCAAAGTGCTGTACACAAACATACTTATGCAATCAAACCAACATGACCAAAATACAAAAAATAAAAAACAGTAGAACAATAAAACAATAAAAGAATAAAACAGAACTCTCACACGGCGTCAAATGCCAAGCTGTAATAATAAGTTTTAAGATTCGATTTAAAAATAGTAATGGTTTGAGACTGCCTAATGAACAGAGGCAAACTATTCCACAACTTCGGTCCAGCCACTGAAAATGCTCTTTCACCCCTGGTTTTCAGTTTCACACGCGGGACTACTAAAAGCAAATGGTCAGCGGACCTAAGCGCTCTTGACGGAGCGTACTGCCTAATCAGTTCCGTCATATACCTGGGAGCGAGGCCATGAAGTGATTTAAATACAAACATCAAAATTTTGAATTTAATTCTAAAAGATACTGGTAACCAGTGAAGAGAGGACAAAACAGGTTTAATATGTTCTCGCTTTCGTGTACCTGTCAGCAAGCGAGCTGCAGCATTCTGGACCCTCTGCAGCCTAGAGAGAGAGGCCTGACTAATGCCTATGTAAAGGCCATTACAATAATCTAGACGTGATGAGATGAAAATATGGAGGAGTTTTTGAAAGTCTCTGGAAGACAGAAATGATTTCACCTTGGTGAGCTGTCTCAACTGGAAAAAACTCGATTTAACTACCAAGTTAATCTGTTTGTCCAGTTTAAAATCACAATCCATAGTGAAACCTAAATTTTTGACATAGGACTTCACTAATGGATTCAACTCAACTAGATCAAAATTTTGCGATTCATAAGTACCTCCAGGGGTAAAGAGTATTACCTCTGTTTTGTTTTCATTAAAACATAAGACATTTTTTGCCATCCAGGCCTTAATTTCCTCAAGACACTGCAGTAAAGGCGCTAACGTACAAGTGTCTTTTCTATTCAGAGGCAGGTAAATCTGGGTGTCATCAGCATAGATATGAAACGATATTCCAAATTTCCTAAAAATATGACCCAGGGGCAATAAATATAAGGCGAACAACATAGGCCCCAAAATGGAACCCTGGGGGACGCCAGATGTGAGAGGAGCCGTTGAGGAGACAAATTCTCCAATGCGAACTGAAAAAGTTCTTTCGGACAAATACGACTTAAACCAAGCCAACACATTACCCTCGATGCCAACACATTCTTCCAGACGTGAGACTAAAATCCCATGGTCTAAGGTATCAAATGCAGCTGAAAGATCCAGTAATAATAAAATCGCGCAATTTCCTGAGTCCGTAGTGAGTGCATCAAGTTAGTTAGGGGAACAAGTTAGAGTTAGGGAACTCAGCTGTAGTCGATGTGTAGACTCGCTGAAGTATAGTTAGGGCTATGGTTACAGCTGAAGTTTACTGTAGACTCGAGTATACATAAACTAACGCTGACTGCAGACGTTCGGGGACGTAGATTGTAGACGAGACCAGGTAGACTTGGATGCAAATAGAGAAAAATCGACCACAGTGCATTAGACGGATGTTCCACATTAGTAAGCAGACCACAGGTTTCAAGCAATATGGGAAAGAAAAAGGATCTCTCTGCTGCGGAAAAGCGTCAAATAGTGCAATGCCTTGGACAAGGTATGAAAACATTAGATATTTCACAAAAAGCGTGATCATCATTCTGTGAAGAGATTTGTGGCTGATTCAGAGCACAGACGGGTTTGTGCAGATAAACGCATAATGAGGAAGGTTACTGCCAGACAAATTCATCGGATTAAGAGAGTAGCTGCTAAAATGCCATTACAAAGCAGCAAACAGGTATTTGACGGTGCTGGTGCCTCTGGAGTCCCGCGAACCTCAAGGTGTAGGATCCTCCAGAGGCTTGCAGTTGTGCATAAACCTACTATTCGGCCACCCCTAACCAATGCTCACAAGCAGAAACGGTTGCAGTGGGCCCAGAAATACATGGACTAATTTTCAAACAGTCTTGTTTACTGATGAGTGCTGTGCCACCCTGGATGGTCCAGGTTGATGGACCACCATTTCCCAATAAGGCTGCAACGTCAGCAAGGAGGTGGCAGAGTAATGTTTTGGGCCGTAATCATCGGGAGAGAGCTGGTAGGCCCTAGCCGAAAATCTAGACGCACCCTATAGCGGCAGCAAAATTTATTTTGTAGCCAGTGTAGTCTAGCAACTCTCCGTTGGCTTTCGAGCTTTTCGAGTCAGGCCGATCACATCGTGTATAGTGTTGGTGGGCGGGCTTAACATAATGACGTCAGAGTTGTGACGGTTCCGTGTGAATTCCCAGCTACTTGAAAACAAAGAAGATGTATTCGAATCGGCTTTGGCCGCGACTTTGGAGGACTTGGAGTTAAGCATTTCTTTGGGAAAAGAACAGAGAACGGTACTTAAGTCATTCTTAAAAAAGGAAGATGTGTTCGGAGTTTTGCCGACCGGATATGGTAAAAGGTTAACATATCAACTAGCTCCGCTGGTGGGAAAACGCATGGGACTCACTCAGCCACAACCGTTCGTTGCTCTGGTTGGTTGTAGCGCTGTCCTATTGAGTGCAGAGGGAATTTGAAAGACAGCCGTTTATCCCGCCCCTCGGATTGAGGCATGCCAATGGTGAGTTCCTAGACCTAACATCTTGATGTGGGTCTGGCTTGCCATGCTAGGTAGGCCCCTTTAGGAACCTAAAGGTGTGAAAATGACTGTGGCAAATTATATTATATATGACCACTTGCTTCCATGGTACAAAAAGAAGAACCGTGCCTTCCGTAGCAAAATCATCTTCATGCATGACAATGCACCATCTCATGCTGCAAAGAATACCTCTGTGTCATTGGCTGCTATGGGCATAAAAGGAGAGAAAGACATGGTGGGGCCCCCATCCTCCCCTGACCTCAACCCTATTGAGAAGCTTTGGAGCATCCTAAAGCAAAAGATCTATGAGGGTGGGAGGCGGATCGCATCAATACAGCAGTTCTGGGAGGCTATACTGACATCCTGCAAAGAAATTCAAGCAGAAACTCTGGATGCAAGAATTGTGAAGGTGATATCAAATAAGGGGTCCTATGCTAACATGTAACTTGTCCTGTTAAGATGTGTTTGGTTGAAATAGCTTTTGCAGTGGGGCTCGACAGCCTTAGTCAAACGGGTGGGCGCGTATGATCGGGTTGTGGAGAGGTTGTGAGAGATTGTGGCTAGGTCAAAGGAGCAGCCTCAGCAGCAGGAGGGATGTAAAGGTCAGTAAGCTGGGATGAGTTGAGTGGGGGACGGAGGGGGGTGACTCTGGGACGCCAGAGTCACTGTCGAGCCCTCTTGAGGTGTCATGGGCTAGTCGACGAAACACTGAGGACGGAAGGTGCCCACTTGAAGACCCTAGAGATGTCCCCTACTCTGATCAATCCAGACGGTTGTCATGAGGGGACCGCACTGTGATTGCAGCCGTTGAATATTAACACCAGACAGAAGGAGATTCACATCACTATTTTGAAAGTAGCGTAAATGGATGGAGAAGTATAGGTTACTGTAAAGCTACATCTTAGTTAGTGCTTATTTGTACTCGGCTGAAAGTTTGTACATCTTTTGTAATGGAAATCATGAAGATCTGGATACGTCCAGTGACTGCGGTGAATAGTGCTGCTGGCAACAAGGGAAAGACCTTGCGACAGCCTGGACAGACAGCTGACAGGAGGAAAGAGACCCCAATGGGGCTGGTAAGGGTTAGTTACCCTTGTTGACAGTATCCAGCTCTGTGTTTACAGGATGCTGGAGACACCCGCCCAAGGCTTCTGAGAAATTAAAGAGGAAAATACCCCTAGAGTCTGCGAGAGCGGGGGCGGAAGATGACTCAATGTTGGACAACATGGTTTACGACTTTGGAATGGAAACGGATATGAGTATGGAGAGTACTTCACAAAAGACTAGTTCAGGTTCTGCAGTTAGCAAAGTCATTGAACTCCAAGCTTGTGTCTGTGGCTGGAGCAAGGCGACAACGGTCAGGGGTTTGAAGATTGATCATGGGAAAATGAAATGCTTGAGAGAGAAGGGACAAGGGCCTCGCATCGTTCAGTACTTCTTACGAAGTCAGTCAAGTCAGTCGAATGAAATCCAGCGACAGGAAGCATACCACAGTTCGCAGGATATCAGCACCTCTGTCATAGAGGAGAGGAGGGTTTGCACAGTTAGTGATGAACACATTGATACTTGTGAACCCGGTCAGATTAACCAGCAAAAGAGAGAAAAGAACCTCAACGGGCATAGGCCTGGAGTTAGATGGCCAAGAGCTTGTGAGAAAACTGCAGGGGACACGGTAAACACAGATCTATGCTTTGCATTGGAAAGATGAACTGGTACAGTTGAAAAGAAGCTGGATAAATTTGGGGACATCATTTACGCATATGGAAGTGAGAGGTTTGGTGTGGAAAAAAGGAAGGAAAAAGTACAAACTACTCCTGGAATGTCTAGACGGCAGCAGAAAATTGAAGGGTTAGTTAGAGAAAGGAGGCAGCTGAGGAAGCAATGGAAAAGAGCAGAAGAAGGTCAGAAGGAGGGACTCAATCTCTTACAAAGGGCCATAAAAGATAAGCTTGCAACATTACGCAGAGCTGAGCGCCTACGGAAACGCTACAAAAAGGAGCGTGCGAGGGCTAATTTCTATAAAGACCCATTCAAATTCGTAAAGAGGTTATTCACCAGTGAGAAGAATGGCACTTTAAAAGCATCTAGGGTTGAGCTAGAGAGATATTTGGAGGAAACGCATACAGATGCAAAAAGGCATGAGCCTATGTCAATTCCATCAGACATCCCACCTATCAATCCACCAGAATACCAAATGGTGGTCTGTGCACCTAAGTGGAATGAGATAGAGCAGGTTGTGAGAAAGGCAAGGGCTTCATCATCCCCAGGGCCTAATGGAGTTCCGTACAGATTGTACAAGAGTGCTTCAGGAGTTCTACAAATTCTGTGGAAATTGATAAAAGTGGCAAGGGAAAAACAGGTTGTACCTAGAGCTTAGCGCCGAGCAGGTGGTGTCTTTATACCTAAAGAAAAATATGCTACAAGCATCAGTCAGTTTCGTCCTATTACACTATTAAACGTCGAAGGTAAGATTTTCTTCAGCATTATTGCTAAGAGATTGTCATCCTACCTATTAAAGAATGGCTTCATTGACACTTCAGTTCAAAAAGCAGGCATTCCAGGGTTCTCAGGATGCTTAGAACACATCAATGTTATCTGGCAACGAATTCAATCAGCTAAAAAGGAGAGGAAGGAGCTCCATGTGACATTCCTGGATTTGGCTAATGCATATGGTTGAGTCCCACATGAGCTTCATTGGGCAGCATTTGATTTTTTCAGAGTACCGATGTCGATAACAAATTTAGTGAAAGCCTATTTTGGAGATTTGCAATTTAGTTTCTCAACTCCAGAATTCAGCACTACATGGCAATGCTTAGATGTTGGAATAATGGCAGGATGCACATTTTCTCCACTGGCTTTTACCATGGCAATGGAAGTAATCATTAGGGCATCAAAATGGGTAGTAGGAGGACAGCGCTTGGCTTCTGGGATGCGACTACCACCAATCAGAGCATACATGGATGACATGACAACCATGACTACAACAGTAGCCTGCACTAATCGGTTATTGGGCAAGTTAACCGATAACATTGAATGGGCACGAATGCATTTTAAGCCCTCTAAATCAAGGAGCATCTCGATAATTAAAGGCAAGTTGGTAGATAAAACATTCTTCATTAATGGTGAGGCAATACCAACAGTTTCTGACAAGCCTGTGAAGAGTCTTGGGAGATGGTACGATGGGGATCTAAAGGACACAGTTCGAGTGGGAGAAGTTAGACGACAAGCAGTGGAAGGGTTGAAGAACATAAACAGCTACGCTTTACCAGGGAAACTAAAACTCTGGTGCCTTCAGTTTGTTCTACTGCCGAGGTTGCTGTGGCCACTGACTGTGTACGAGGTTTCTTTGACGACAGTGGATAAGCTGGAAGCGTTAATAAGTTCATATATCAGGAAATGGTTGGGAGTTCCACGCTGCCTCAGCAGAGTGGGACTTTATAGTAAAGGAATATTGCAGCTGCCAGTCTCTGCTTTAACTGAGGAGTTTAAGTGCGCCAAGGTCAGACTGGAAATGACCTTAGTAGAGTCACGCGACAAATGTGTAAGGGAGGCAGCACCTGTGTTAAAAACTGGTAGAAAGTGGTCAGCAAAGAAATCTGTGGAAGAGGCAAAGGCTGCCCTTCAAATTGGTGATATCGTGGGGCAGATACAGCATGATACAGAGGGGGTTTTGGGCTCACTTTAGCTCCTCCTAAATGGCACAAGGCAGCCCCAGCTCAAAGGAGGAAGCTCGTAGTCAACGAGGTGCGAAAGCAGGAGGAGAGGATGAGGTGTATAAAGGCCATTTCCCAGGCCAAGCAGGGAGAGTGGATGAGATGGAAGAGTGTGGAACAACACAAGATGGGCTGGTAAGACCTTTGGTCAATGGAAGAGAGTAGGATCAGTTTCCTTATCAGGTCAACATATGATGTTCTCCCATCACCACAGAACCTAAACCTCTGGGTAGGAGAGGATCTCTCTTGTCCTTTGTGTTCATCACCTGCCACATTAAGGCACATTTTGACAGGATGTAAGGTGGGTCTTACCCAAGGTCGGTTTACTTGGCGCCATGACCAAGTACTCCGATGTTTGGCTTTAGGATTGGAAGACAAGCGTAACATGACCAATAAGTTGCCACCTGTTCTAGCAAAACATTGCACACAGAAGACAATATTCCTCCGCCCAGGCGAGCAACCACCAAGAAAAGGTGTTAAAACCAAGGAACTGGAAAATGCTGGCTGATCTTGATCCACGGCTTATTTTTCCACCTGAGATTGCCACCACTAACCTCCGACCAGATATTGTTTTGTGGTCTGGATCAGCACGCATTGTTCAACTGATAGAGTTAACAGTGGCATGGGAGGATGCTGTAGATGAGGCATATGAGAGGAAGAAACTGCGGTATGCTCAGCTGGCCACTGAAGCATCGAGTGGAAGTGGGTTGTCGAGGATTTGTGGCACACTCCACAACCCGGTTCTTCAGAGACGTCGGATTCATTGGCCAAGAGTTGCGTTGCACAGTAAAGAACTTATCTGAAGTAGCAGAGAGGAGCAGCAACTGGCTGTGGTTTAGACGGAAAGAGTCTGGCTGGCTGTGTACAGGCCGCCATGCTACGGTTTCGAAAAATTCTTGAAAATTTGATGAGTCTGTTAGTTTATTTGTATAGTTTGCATAGTAATTACAGTTATTACGTTCCTGTGCATTTTGCGTGAATGAGGATTAGTGTTTGGACAGACATTGTGTTTTGCGGTAGTATGCCATACGGAACCGTTGCCACTGACCGCTTTAACGTCTGCAGTGGGGCTCGACAGCCTTAGTCAAACGGGTTGCCGCGTATGGTCGGGTTGTGGAGAGGTTGTGAGAGATTGTGGTTAGGTCAAAGGAGCAGCCTCAGCAGCAGGAGGGATGTAAAGGTCAGTAAGCTGGGCTGAGTTGAGTGGGGAACGGAGGGGGGGGGGGGGACTCTGGGACGCCAGAGTCACTGTCGAGCCCTCTTGAGGTGTCATGGGCTAGTCGACGAAACACTGAGGACGGAAGGTGCCCACTTGAAGACCCCTAGAGATGTCCCCTACTCTGCTGAATCCAGGCGGTTGTCATGAGGGGACCGCACTGTGGTTGCAACCGTTGTATATTAACACCAGACAGACTTAGTTGGTGCTTATCTTGGCGAAAGCCGAGTACAAATCAGCATGAAGTTTTAACATCTACTCTTGTGTAATGGAAATCTTGATTTCAGTAATATGACCTCATAATGCTGCAAATTCAAAAAAATGACCATTTTCAGTTCTTTACAACCTATAAAATGTGTTCAAACTCTGTTGTGCATAATAATTTGGAACAGTGCATTTTGAGTTTTTTATTTTTGAAAAAAAAACTGTTTTCGTTGGGTGGTTTGTTCAATGAAATTCAAAAAAATTCAAAACTTATACTGTCTGTCATTTGCATTGACTATTTAGGAAAATCTGTGTAAAATATAATTTGCATAATAATTTAGAATGCAGTGTATACTGTATATAACCCAATTCTAATAATTTCATCCTCTATTCGAGAAAGAATCAACTCTTTCCCATTTCTTTAGGGATGGAGACTGTAAGTCTTTCCACTGAGCTGTGATTTTTTTTCATCTGGTTTTTAGCAGTCCTGGCACTTATCGCTACCATTGCAGTACAACCTCCAGCAAATTATATCGGCTCATAATCAGCGTACATCAGCACACAAATGTCTTCAAAACTGCCTAGAGCTGAAATCAAAGCTTTACTACAGTCCAAAACAGTTCAGCTATCATTTTGGGAGATGTTTTCAAAGGTAAGGGGTTTATAAGTGTTTCTTTGTCCCTCTCTGTTGGTGCACAGGCCCGGTTCTCCTACCTACACATGAAGTACCTGTTTTGTTCCTGGTTGGCTGTTTTCGTGGGCAGCTGGGTGGTGTATGTAGAATACTCTTCATACACAGAACTGTGTCGTGGACATGAGTGCAAGAACTCTATTGTGAGTTTTCAGTTCTTACATTAAATATGCTGACCAATATGGTAATCATTCTATACTAGACAAGACTTCCACTGACACCTAGCAGATTGGATGCAGTATTACAAAAGTAATAGTTTGATGCAAAAGTAAAATATTACGATACTGATACCACTGCAAAAATGTAGTTAATTTATATAGCACTATTCAAGTTTTATGGTTTTATTATTATTATTATTATTATTAAATAAGGGATATGTGCAGCTCCACAGCTGTTTTACAAACATTTTTACAAACATTTTATAGTAAGGAGAGCCATCTAGAGGAGAGTAATTGTAAAGACACTGACTTATTAAATGGATCAGGCAATCTTTGGGGAGTACAATGTAATGAAATAAAATGAATAATTCAGCGTAGACTCTGACGTATGTGTGTCTCCATGTCTTTCCAGTGTGATAAATTCCGGAAGGGGGTGATTGATGGTTCAGCCTGCAACAGCTTGTGTGAAAAGGACGGTCTTTACTTGGGGAAATGTCTCTCTGCCAAACCCAGCAATCAGGTCAGACACAACAAACTGTAGTTGCTCCTTAATATAACAATAATTCTTGTCTGATCTTTCATTGAGTGCGTGTTTTTGGTGATCTGGATCTGCTCAGAATTTGCTTGCAAAGTTAAAGTAAGGTTGGATCCATCCAAAATCCATCCATTCACTCTATCTAATACTGTATCCCCCATCGGCATTGTAATGGTATCTATAATTACTTTGATGTCTAACATAACATTGTATTTAAAGACCACTGGGACAAGTTATGGGGACAATTGTGGCTAATGAATACAAGACTTGTGCTTATGGAAAATAGAAATATGAAAAATCAAACTTTAAAATGACTTCACCTTCTTGTTTAGGTATATTCTGGCAGTTGGGGAGATTTGGAAGGGATCATAAAGTGTCAGATGGAGGAGGACCCTCATTATGATCTGGGTGCAGAACTGGAGCCCCGAAAAGAGTCTGCATCCTTTAACAGGCCAACCAAAGGGACATCAATGGAGAAGTTCAAAGAAATGGTCTTCAGCCATCTAAAGGTCTCAGATCCCATGCAGAATTGTAACATAAAATTAGCATACTTGTTTTTTCTGCGCTTTAACAATTTTAGCATTGGAGATTTAACTACTGAACCAGTAAACATGTGACTTTGACATTTATAACCATCCATTCTCCAAACCACTTGTCCAATGTCACAGGGAAGCTGGAGCCTAATATAATATTATTGGAAATAATAATAATCATAACTATATTTATTAACAGTATGATTGCACAGTAAATAAATTAATTAATTAAAACCTCTGCGCTATAGTGCACTGAAGGTCTGAAGCTTTAATAATTAACCCCCTTTTTGTGTGTGTACATTTATGTAAACATTCATTACTTGTACTCCATGAATTTGCCTGTTTAGTAAAATAAAACTAGATATTTTCATATCCTAAAAGAAGACATTTCTGCATGCAGAGAAAAATGTATTTACCACATCTCTTCCAGACAGCTGTTATTAACCCGTTTCAATGACACTTCTCCCCTGACAGGCAAAAGTAGGAGACCAAGCCAACTTAGCGGATTTGGTGACCCTTGTGCTTGGAGTCGCTGACAGCAACAAGGATGGCCAGATCTCCCTGTCAGAAGCACATTCAGCTTGGGCTTTACTGCAGCTGAATGAATTCCTGCTGTCCGTCGTGCTGCAGGACCGAGAGCACACCCCCAGAATGATTGGCTTCTGTGGGGACTTGTATGTGATGGAGAAGGTTCCTTACGTACCACTGTATGGCGTCAGCCTACCGTGGATGGTAGAGCTGTGGATTCCAGCCAGCCTGCGGCGAAGCATCGACCAATGGGCTGCTCCCTCCTGGCCCCGCAAGGCTAAGATAGCAATCGGCCTGCTCGAGTTCATCGAGGATGTCTTCCACGGCACATTCGGAAGCTTTCTCATGTGTGATGTTAGTGTCACTGGGTTTGGTTATACAGAGCGCCATGATATAAAGGTGGTAGACGCAAAGCGTATTGTACCCGAAGGTGCTTTTCAGGAAGCAATGCGTGAAAGGCGGTGCGAAGAGGACAGTGACTGTGTCTATGGAAGGGACTGCCTCACTTCTTGTGACCTCACTAAACACCGCTGCACTACGGAGGTCATGCAGCCGAATCTGGCTAAAGTCTGTAGCACACTAAAGGACTATCTTCTGTATGGTGCGCCATCAGACATTAAAGATGAACTGGAGAAACAGTTGTACGCCTGCATTGCTCTCAAAGGCGCCAGCGAACAGATGGAAATGGAGCACTCCCTGATTCTCAACAACCTCAAAACTCTGCTTTGGAAGAAGATATCTCACACAAAAGACTCATAATAATACATACAACTAAGTTATTGTTCTTATACAGAACACAGAATATACAGTATGAACAGCAGACTGGGGCTGTCTGAATGATATCGACCTCCTATATTTTGCCTAATATAATTACATATTTTTGTTTTTGGCCTGCATTTGTAGAGTACTGTCAATATACTCTTTATGGCACCTTGTTTTGTTACATTACTCAGTCTTGACTCAATCCCAAATTCTAAAAGCTTAGGCAGCAGAGAAAATTTCTGCTAATGCATGTTCTCTCCAGTGCCAAGAAAAAAAGACAAATTATTAATCTTACTGCAGCTGTTCAGAAAAACTGTGACAATCGAACTGTGTCTTGTCCAGAGGTTTTCAAACTGAGGCCGGGCCCCCCATTTTACAGAAAAAAATAATAATTTTACAAAGTTTTTTTTTTATTGCAGACAAAGTTACTTTGTTAACATGATAATAGGTTAGACACAATATACATTTTTTAAATTTAGTCCAGTGATAGCATTTCTTTTTACATGAAATATATATAATGTCATTACTTTATGTCAGGGATAATTTAAAAAAAATTCAATTATGTCATTTACTCACCCTCGTTGTTCCAAACCCACAAGACTTTCGTTCATGTTTGGAACACAAATGAAGATCTTTTTGATGAAATCTGAAAGATTTCTGTCCCTCCATTGATAGCTATGCAACTGACACTTTGATGATTCAATTCCAAATTTTCTGAAGACACACATAAGCTTTATATGATGAACAGATTGAATTTAGGTTTTTGTTCACATATAAACATCAACTCACTCATCAGTTGTGGTAAACGGACGCTGAAGCATGTTCGCTCGACGTGCGTGAACCAACATGGTTCATTCTCGTGTTACGCAGCACGTTTGAGGTTCCCCAAGGTGTTTCTCGTATCAAGCAGGTAACAGGTTCAGTTGAGCTGATTAATGTTCATCATATAAAGCGATTGAGTCTCTTCAGAACATTTGGACTAAACCATTTGATTCATATGGATTAGTTTCACGATCTCGTTATGAACTTTTTGAAGTATCAAAGTGGTTGCGTATCTGTCAATGGGGAGCTCTCAGATTTCATCAAAAAGATCATTGTGTTCCAAAGATGAGCTAGTCTTAAGGGTTTTGGAACTACATTAGTAATTAATGACAGAATTTTCATTTTTGGGTGAACTAACCCTTTAAGGCGAGACACGACAGGCAAAAACATCGTTTTTTTTTCACTGGTCAATTTTGAGATTTGCAGACTTGTGGTGAAAAAAGTCAGAAATACACATTTAGGTCTTTATTTTACTACACTATGTCTGTTTGCATCTGTAGATTTCTCATAAATTCATCAAAAGTTGTCGTTATAAATCATCCTTCTGCTCCGCGATCGCGATCTGCACCCTGTCATCACACACACCGTTAGAAAGCTCTGTCTCTCCTCTACAATATTGCCGGATCCAAATATGGTAATTTCCTTTTTATCAGCAACCAATCGTGAAAGTAAAAGGGGGGATTTTACTCTAAATGCGCAATCTCATTGGCTGATGCTAAATCTTTAAAGCCCGTTTTCTCAAAATGACATTTCTCTCATACTCCAAATCCGAAATCTGCACTTCAGTAGCACCTATATACACCAAACTTTCCAGTCTTGTACCTAGTTATATTATGAAGACATTTACTGAGGGATTTGTAAATATATTATTCCTAGCCTGATTTATATAACATTTTATTCCACAAAACTTGGCGAAAATCATTTTTTAAAGGCTATTGGCAGTATATTCTGATTTACAGGATAACAAAAGTAGATATCCATAAATCCCTCTGTAATTTTTTTCCCATCTAATATGTGAACACAATGAAAAAATAATTTTGAACCTGGCTTTATCCAATACTCAGATTTCGTTTTTTAAAACATATGCAAATTAGCACATATTTAATTAATGTCTCATTTTCATATTTAAACATTAAATTACAGAAAACTTGTAATAATTTTTTTTTAATCATCTTAATGTAGGTAATCAACTGGCAAAGTTTCATGGTGATATATGCTAGTTAATTTTTTTTAACCTATTCACTTGTAGTGTCTCGCCTTAAGGGGGCCTTGGCATCAGAAATTGTGAAACCCCTGCTCTAATCTGCCGAAGATATACAATTCAAATTTCAGAATGCTTGCAATTTTAACTACTAAAGATCTAAAATCATTTGCATGATTAATAATTTTCAGACTGAACGATAACAATTATGCTGTTGCTAATTTTCTTTGAGTCAAACTGAAAAAAAAAATCATTTTTAATGCTCAACTTGAGACAAGATGTGTGCAGAAATGTTTAAATATTATTTTTGAACTCATTTCCTTTTAATAAACGTCAAGCTCTTTATTTCATCTTTGTTTTAAATATGTATTGGTATATAAGATAGCACCCTTCTATAGTTAGGACGCAGGGTCCTTCACAAAACTTACGAGACTCATGCTGGTAAAATTAGTCATAATGAGCAATTTTTCAAAATTGAGTTTCACATTCTCTAAATTTGTTGGAATCAGAAAAAAAAAAACCTACACCTGTTCAAAGTCGATAGTCAGAGTTATTTTCTGAAGGTTCTAAAACAAATATCACCCAGCAACCATAGCTTAAAATCCTTTGTAATAACACCAAATATCTAAAGAAAAAATTTACTTTTCCCCATTATACCATAATTGTTTGATTAACATTAATGAAACAGACAATATATTAAGACCTACTGTACCAGGAGGATCTAATATAAACATACACATTATATTTTCCCCCAACAGTTCACCAAACGTTCACTTAAAACATAATAGATAATGTTTGCTTGAATACTCGCCAAGACAGACATTTTGAAATACTGTAATTCTGTGTATATCGGGATCACGCACTGTCTGAGCACAGGTCACATGTTTTGAACACCTGGCCTGACAGTGCATTCAGTTTATTCACCAATTCAGAAAATTGTTCACTATAATACAGCAAACAGAAAGATTAAATTGCCATTGTACGCCATTTCCTTAATTTTGTAAATGATGAAGGTTTCCCTAAAGTCAGGTGTTTAAGCATGGAAACAAACAAACCATATTTAACATTTGAAAATACACCTACTTTTTAAATGTAACAAGCAATCAGACGGAAAAAGTCTTTTCTGAAATATTTATTAGAACAAAAGATTTCTGCACAAATATGAGGAGACAAGGATCGCGCATTAGTCCTCCTCTGCAGCTTGAGCCCGAAGGAAGCTGGCCTTCTTCTGGGCAACACGGTCTTTTCTCTGAGCCAGTGTGAGCTTGGCACGGTTCCATCTAGAAAGAGAACCACTTAATTTTAGCAAACACAAGTAGCAAGCAATTTCTCCCAGAAAAATAAACTTTAAATACAGCAATGCATTTCAATTAAACAGTCATTTAGGTGAGACTAACCAATTTTCCCTGACCAAACAAGCATTAGTCAAGGTCATTGATTTACTCCCAATTTAGTCCCAAGTATAATAGATTAATGTTCTTTGCAGTCTATCTGAAAATTCATGCCCGTTCTGAAAAAACTCCAAAGTAGAGCTTAAAAAAAATGAAACTTCCTCTAATGGATCTTAGGGCTGGGCGATACGGCCTAAAAAAAAATCCGATTTTTTCCCCACCCTACTGCAGAGGAAAAGGAAATTGTTCAAAACAAGTTAGTTTTCCCCCTTGGGGTGAAAGTGCAATCAGAAACAACAAGCCAAAAAGACAAGATGGGAGGCCCTGCCTTTGTAAACATGTAAACGTGTAAACATGACGTGTTACATTTTCACTGTTTTTACAAAGGCAACATTACAAAACACAAAATGGGTGGATTGGGACTGGGGTGATGTATAAAATAAAATTAAAAAATTGCACCACAGTAACTATTGTGATTGTCAAAACATTGTGTTGACACTAAACTTAATAAAATTATGTTTAGTTACCCAATGTTTACATGGTACAATGACTGGTATGCTACTGTTTTTATTATTGCTTTACAAATTTCACAATTTCAATTCAATTCTTGTGATTTGATTCTGAGCTTGACTCAATATTGATTCCGTTGGATAAATATTAGGTACAGTGGATACATTAATGTTAATTGTTCTCACCTAATGCTGTAAACAAAGCCCTGTCAGCTGGTATTATTATTAAAAGTTAAAAATAACATCTCAAACTAAATGCGTTGTTCATAACTTATTGATAATTCAATGATATAGGTAAAAATATAATATGTAATAGTTATATTTAGCAAAATACTCTCTATAGCAATTCTTTAAAGCATTTTTTAAGTCTAACGTGTTATAGTCATTAAATGGCTTTCATGAGGTAAATGTAACGTTACGTGACATTGTTCTCCAGCTATATGGATCTCTTTCCGCGGTTGAAAAATACTTGATCGATCGATTTTATTACATTTCGGTAAGTTGCACTGTAGGCTCTTTCAAATTATGTGACAATTGCGCAAGTCAACGCTGAGCCAGTTCGGAACCAAGGGAACGTCGGTAAATGTTAAAGAGAAAACCTATTTTCATTCAAACAAGTCTAAAAACTACACATTCGAATTAATCGATAAAATTGATTTAGCGCCCAGCCCTAATGGCTCTACTGACCCGAAATGTCCAACTATTAACCAAAGCTGCTCTCAGCCCCGTCTTGAAATATGCATCAATTGTGCAAATGTAGGACCAACCACAATTTGCTCAGTCTGCAAGGGTATCATCATCGAGCAGCAGAACAGTTATTGTGGACATCAAACCTAGTCTAAATGGCTTAATTGACTTGAGCAAAAACATGACTAAGGCCTGGTTTCACATACAGGGTTTAGATTAAGCCAGGATTAGGCCTTTTATAAACGTGCTTTAAGAAAACTACTGGTGTGCATCTCAAGACAGAACACTGGCACTGATGTATTTTAGTCTGGGACTAGGCTTAAGCCTTGTCTGTGAAACTGAGGGTAAGGCTGTGATATGCTCATGGACATCAACCTAAGAGCACAAGACATGAAGCAACCAAACAAAAAGATCTGTACCTCTTCTTCTTGACTTCCCGCTTGGGCTTCTTTTCATGCACTGGGTTCTCCCGGATGGATGCGTGTGCTTTTTTGTACATTTCTTCCATCTGAGGAAGAGACACATTAGAATATAGCAAAACGGTCACAAGATATTACAGTAAAGCAGGCTGATACACAAGTTATGAATAGTGATGTATTAATCTTGTTAATGAAAAACTGAACTTGCATAAATGTGAAACCAAGTCATGGATTTGCAATTTTAAAAGGGAAACTCAATCCCAAAATGTATGGGTGTATGCAAGGGAAAATACACTTTTAAACTATAAACTAGGGATGCACCGATACTGCGTTGCAGTGCGCTCATATACTAATAACAATGCTCCGATACGAACAACCGATACCAGGCAGCGTGTGTACAGTGTTTGTGACCAGACAAAGAATTGATTACTTCTTAGACAGCCTTTTTTATCCCCATTATACTCCGTTGTCAATGTATCTAATTAGTGGAATATTAAACTAAATATAGTAACGATTATATAGCTGTGGTGCGCAAGCTGATAAGAGAAAAACACGCAGTGGATTGAGCGCGCAGTGGCACAGACGCATGAGCTGGTCGAGCGCATCCCCTTTTCACAGACGTAAGTGGAAAGGATGTAGTTCAGTCAGATGTCAATGGCAAAGAGTAAAATAAGGGATGTAGCTTATTAACATTAACTGATGAGAGAGAGCGTGTTCTGTTGAATGCTCTTGATAGCTGATCGTTCACTCAGCAC
This sequence comes from Siphateles boraxobius, assembly GCF_051911475.1. Taxonomy (NCBI): domain Eukaryota; kingdom Metazoa; phylum Chordata; class Actinopteri; order Cypriniformes; family Leuciscidae; genus Siphateles; species Siphateles boraxobius. The sequence continues at coordinate 18,597,057 of NW_027509042.1, forward strand.
ATGTGTCATTTTGATTAAAATTACATCATATATGCAAGTAAAACATGAACTATTACCTGATTTATGTATAATGAGTGGTTCCCTACATTACAGGACTTTTGCAGGCCATGAACGTAAATATCCAAAATATATATCCATCTATATTTAATGTATACAGTAATGCATATGCAGTGTTATTTTACATTTCATTACTTTATTCAAATTTCTGTACCTGAACACTACTGTTAGATTTACCTGAAAAACTCTAATAACACCCATTTCATTTGTAGCCTTTCTTTGTTCTATTGTATTTAATTATAATTTTATTAATTGTCATTTTATTACTGACTTCTTGATTGTCTTTAATAATGTTTTAAATTCACATTAATTAGGCTGGTAGTTTTTCTTGTAGTATCAAAATTGGAATAAATAATTGACATTTCACTGGTGTCTGATCATTTGTACCACTGACCCAATCCTCAGCACTGAGCCCTGCTGGAGCTGCTCTAAATGCGTGCTGTGCTATTCAATGAAAGATAAAATATGATAGAGCAATAGAATGAACAGTGAAAGAAACAGAAGCATGGAAATAACTGAAGGTAATATATTTGATTAACAAATTAAGCCAACTAATAAGATTTATATTCTTTTGGTTTCACTACCCGATACATTTTAAAATTACAAATGCAGTGAAAATACAGGTGTCCGTAAGTACCAAAGAGGAAAGTATCGGTATCATACTCATTCTGAAAAAAGTGGTATCGGTGCATCCCTACTATAAACAATCACTTCCAGCCAAAAATCATACGCAAGTCATATGTAGACCTCAGTATGTTGTGAAGCATGATGCAAGTACATTGTGAAACAAGGAATAAGTGACCATTCTCCATGCTTCCGCATCACTTCTTGCATCAGTGTTTGTCACACTTTACAACACACTGACGTTTACATCAAGCACCTTACCTGGAAGCCATGGGTTCTAGTTTATAAAGGATTCAAATATTTTCCCCCCTCACATACCTAATCGCTTTGCTTCAAAAGACACTCCGGTCGTATGGATTAAAGTGGTGTAATTTTGCAAGGTTTTTGAGTCAACTTTGAATTTTCCATCCACTTAGATTATACACTTATAAAGATGGGATATTTATTTTTATTAGGCATGCACGCACCGATATGAAACATTTGGCCGATACCAATAACTCTTTATATTTGAAAGCTGATATGTTGGCCGATAAATCTAATTCCCAATTTGTATATAATCTGAGAGATTACAAACAAAAAAAGTCTCAAAAATAAAAGTCATGTTCCAAGCACACAATTATAAATTCTCATTTCATTTTATGTAGCCAATATGACAGATTTGTGCGGCATGTTGCACTTTTTTTTCTTTCTTTTCTGCCATATTTTTCTTTTATGAAGTATTTCAATCATATTTTAAAGTTATTCAAAACTATCATGGTGAACAGTGTGCATGTGAAGTGTCTAAGCTAAAGGAAATAATCCCTTATTTATCAGCTTTAATACATCGGCCAAATTTTCTTATCGGGCCGATAACAATAACTTTAAAAATGAACATATATCGGACGATACCGATATGGTGGCCAATATATCGTGCATCTCCAATTTTTTATTTTTAAAATTTGTTTGGAGTATTATCTTTTAAGCTCAACCCACTTTATATCAGGAGTCTTTAACTACTATGTTAAAAAACACCCAGTACATACTGAATCAGGGGTAACGCCGTTCTTGATAAAGCGAGAGAACTGTTTCTTGTACGCGTCCTCATCCTCCTCCATCAAGTATCTCATGTACTCTGAGATGTTCAGGCCCAGGATGTGCTTGCGGTGGACCTCTGCATTGAACTCCTTGCTCTCAGTGTCATAACCTGGGAATCGCTTGGTGCTAAGACAAATTACACAGTATTAATGAACAGAGCTCATGCAGTTTTGATGATTCCAACATGTCATGTAAACATGTCTTAAAATCAGTCCCGTCTTGAATTGCAATCACAGCAACAAGCTGCTCAGTTTCAAGTTGTCATCAAGTAGACAAAATTATATGAAATAGGAAAACCTAGAACAAACAGTAAGAGGGTAGATCTACCTGTGAGGAATGGAGAGACCTCCATCCACCGCTCCCTTCAGGGCCCCGAATACCTTATTGCCAGTGGTGGTTCTGGCCAGGCCTGCATCCAGGTAGCAGGTGAAAGCTCCAGGCTGTCCATCAATGCTCTCCACATTAAACTCGTCCCCGGTGATCTCCACCTGGCCGTCATACACCTTGTCAAGGCCAAATTTGTTCAGCAGCTGGAAGAAAGCACACAATTGTCCAGTTAAAACCAGTGTTTGTGCCCTCGTATCAATTATCTAGAATCAAATTCATTAAAGTGTTAAAGAACTGCTTAAGGACCCATTTACTCCTGAAATTAACAGTTAGAGAAGATTGGATTGCCAGAGCATTGTGATCTTAATACTTAAACCAAATTTTGAGGTTAGGGCTGGGCGATATGGAGCAAAAAATATATATCGATATATTTTGCTATATCTCGATATACGATATATATCTCGATATCTTTACAGGAAAAATAACCCAACAAAAACTAATGCAAAAACAAATATGCCAAATACCACAGTCTTTTTTTTTATTGGAGTGCAAAGAGGTAGGCAGTTCATCTAGTCCAAAGTGCTTCTGCGACATTTAAAAAAAAAATCCCTGTATACAAAAATAATAATTGTATACAAATTAATTGCTGTATACAAAAATAATTGCCACCTGTCCCGTTTTACCGGGATTGTCATCCTTTTTAATAACATGTGCCGGGAAATGTATCGTTTTCGAAAGGCTGTGTGAATGTTCAAACCATGGTTCAAACCGTGTAGCGTGCGCACGGCAGATAGGGAGAGAGCACCGTGTACCGCGCGCACGCCAGAGAGGGACAGAGAGCGAGAGACCTTGCGTGTGTTTGCTAGTGTGCGTGTGTGCCTCAAGAAGTGCATGTAAGACAGCATTTAAGACGATCTTTTTAGACGAGTTCTGTAGCCTCCGGGCTAGTTGCGGGCGCCGCCATGTTGAATGAGACAACACGCGAGGGGAGGGGGAACAAAAGCAAGGAGGCGGGGGCGAGCACAGCGCAAAGAAGACAAAGCGGCGAAATCAGAATTAAATATAAACAATATATCGATATATACAATATGTCAAAATCCATATCGTGTTTAAAAAATATCTCGATATATTTTAAATATCTTGATATATTTTAAATATCGAGATATCGCCCACCCCTATTTGAGGTAATTAAAAACACATGCGAAAACATTCCCTTTGTACTGTCAAAGCTAATTTGTCTGGATGTTTTGCACAACAGCAAGTGATGGGCTACTTATCCAACACAATGCTGGCAGCAATGCAAGGGTTTGAAACTTTGCCAGTTATTTATGATAACATGCAGTGATGCAGATCACAAAGCATGCACATCCAAACTTCAGGTTGAAGTACTGCACTTAAGAGCAACTTGCTTGAAATTCTGCATTTTTGACATAGCAAATGAGATATATAGTCAAGAAAGCAGAAAGTCACAAGTGGTCAAAGGAAGACACTTCCAGTTGTAAAAGGCTATCAGTCTCAGCTGAGCACTCGTGATTGTTTCGCCTGGGATGACTGTTAGTACCAGGTGTAAAATGCACCCATCGTAGCACATTTACAGTTTCTTGCTCAATGAAACGTCTATATCAAGTACCATGCATTATGGGACAATTTTACGGATGCACATTTGGATTACTCTTGCACTAAAGGTAAACATGACGTAATTCATAATTAAACAATTATAAACATTCGCTGCATCCCAATTGGCCTACTTATCTAGGCCCTAAAATTATGTACACTTGTGAATGAAAATGTATGTACGTTTGAGTGTATAGCAGAAGAGTAGCCAAGTTTTGGGACATAATACCAAATCATAATTGCATTGGAAATGTAACAGGCTGTCACTGGAAACTGAACTGTCAATCATCATGTCACGGTTAACATCCTCTTATAGACACTCCACATTACAGTTTCAGTGCACAACAATTATTCCCATTGTATTGGAGAGAAAAGTAGCATGTTGCCCATCCTCAAAAAGTGGCAATTTTAACACGGAAAAAAAAATGGTATGTGGGTAATTGTGTGCTAAACCTTTAAATACACACTCTGGGGACATCAGAGACGTTAAAAAGATCTTGTAAAAAGGGGCATAATAGGTGCTCTCTAACATTTTTACATCAAATTCAATTACTGGAGGGCCACTGTCCAGCAGACTTAAGCTTCAACCAAAGTTAAACACTTCTGCACCAGATTAGCAAGATCTTCAGGATTACTAGAAAATACCAGGCAGGCGTTTGAGCTTGTTGGAGCTACACTCTGCAGAATAGTGGCCCTCCTGTGCATTGGGAGTGCATGGATTTACACTTCAATTTTCTACTGGAAACAGTAGACCATCTGGGTATCATGGGATACTATTTCAACATAGTGTTTTGGGACACACTTATTCTAATTTTGAACACCATTTAGGAAGTGTAGTATGCAAACTGGGACACAATCACTTTTCATGGTTAAACAAAATACCTATATAATGATTGATCTTACTTTGCTAAATCTGGATTTACTTTAATCTTTTCAAGGTTTGAACAGATTAAAACTTGAGGTCATAGTACATGTAGGACTACAAATAAAGTGCTACCACTTTTGCAGTTTTAATTATGAGTAAAGCAATCCATCTTGGACAAATTTGATTTCCTGCAACTGAAATTACTCTTTACAGACATATTTCTTCATATCTGTCAACATGAAGAATCACTAGATAATAAGTTAATTATTTTGATGCAACTACTCTAGTTCTTGACAGATCTGCAAGGTAAAGTTTCATAAATCAATTTCAATGGGGAAATAAGTCAAAATAAGAGGCAAGTGCAAGACTCACCCTGCGGGCGAGCAGCAGCCCAGTGCAGTAGGCCGCAGCATAATTTGTCAAACCCACACTGATGCCGTACTTCGGCAGCTCATGGGAGTAGGCCGCACACACAATCACATCCCCTTCAATCTTTGCATAGGCAATCTGGAAAAACAAACAAATCTTAAAATCACATTCGACTCCACAGGGATATTTCTTCAGTAATTTCATATACAGACAAGCTTGATTCATCTTATGATGCACAATAATGAGAACATGCATGTCCAACATAGAATACAGTTTCAAAATCTACATTTAATGCATAAAATAGAACTACTATATACTAACATTAGCCACTTTTCCACAGTCGGGCCAAACCGTTCTCTTTGCTTGTTCCGTTCCATGTCGATCCGGCCCAGCCGGTGATAACGGATTTCATTTTCCACTGTGGGGCTGATAACGGAGCTCTTTGGAATGTAATATAAATACAAATACAATTGTTGCCTAGGTAATGCAAGAGTTTACAGGTGATATATGAGATAAATATTGACCATGTTATGGAGGATGATCAGATATTTCTTTTAATTCTATTATTTTGTTTGCGAATATCAAAATCAAATAGCACGCTTAGCCAGCTACAGAGAAACTGATAGTCAGACAGACAACAGAAGTGACCCAAATTGCAAAGTCACTACACACGTTCTACCAGCACGTTTGGCCAATTCCTGGCCGAGAACGGTTTGGAATCATGCCGTACCAGTCTCACGTGGAAATATAACTGGAACCGTTCGACCCGACAGTGGAAAATCGGCTATGGGATACCCACAGGACTATGGATTTACTGTATAACTATATGTTCATTATAGAAAATTCCCACATTTATTGCCAATGAGTTTGATGTATGGTTGGGAAGGCCAGCCTTATACCAAATCAATTGCTTGATTTTTTTTATTTTCTTTCTTTTCAAACCTATAGAAGCAACATTGAAAGCTCCAGTCACCGTTTATTGCATGAAAGCTCATGTGATTACCGCCAGCTCGCTGTAGTGTGCGCAATGGCTTATAAACTGTGACCGAACAGTTTGGGTTTCAATTAGGGGTAAAATTAACAGTGTAACAACAAATTTGACCCAGGCTGGCAAAATGAGTCAGAAACTAATAACTAACTAGAGGCAAAATAAGTGAAAAATGTCAATGAATTTGAGGTTCACAAAATTGATATTGCTTGCCCATGTCTAACGAAAAAAAAGTAACTTTCCTTTGTCCATAAAAAATGCAGTTTTTCTCTGCTCACTTCAGTTTTGGTTTTGACTAGGAATGAGCAAAATTTGGTATTACCAAGGATTTTAGGGTATGGTTGCTGGGTGTTTTGTTTTGGAACTTTTAGAAAACTTGAACTCGATTTCTCTCAAAATTGACTTTGCTGATTATCAAACGGGTCTAGTTCAGTCATTTTTTGTCTGATCCCAACAAAAATCATGCATCATTTTGAAGGTTTTTTTACTAGAGAATGACCAACTCATTTTTGAAAATGTGCCCATTGTGAGTAATTTTGCCAGCACGGGTAATAAATGTTAATTAAATGCAAGTACGTTATTAGTAACTGCTATGCACCTACATGTACACATTTAATAAGTATACTGTATAGTTAAATAAGGCTACCTAATATAAACTGTGACCAAATATTGCTTTTAGTGCTTAATAGTTTGTCAAGTGACAATTAAACTTTTCCCCATAATCTCCCATCCTATTCAAGTACTGATTTTCAGCATTATAGAATATCCTGCTGCATGAGCACTTCATAAAGGGTCATGGGTCAAATGGTGAGCAGCTTTACACCCACCTGGCAGATGATGTCCCTGTTGGAGGAGCGGACAATCATCCTGTACTTGGGTGTGTTGTACTTGTTCTTGTCTTGAATAACCAGGCGCTTTCGGGCAAAGTAATCAGTTTTTCCCTCTGAAAAGCAAAGAGAATACAATGAAAATCAGACCTGTCTGTATGACTTCATATAACTGTTCATACAAGTTCTGCATTTACCTCTCCTTCTCCTGAACTTCACCTGGTACCTCTTGAAGTAGGCCTTGTTTTTCACTACTTTAACAAATCCCTAAAGGACAACAAAGCACTTTAAAAGCCAATCACATCAGAGAATCAACCTGCAGACGCATAACAAATCGAAATGTCTCCTACAATGAAAACTGCAGTGAAAGGACTGCAAAAGGGTGAAAGGCCTGCAACAAAATTAAGGCATATCATGCCAACATAAAACATGACGAGAGAGCGCGATTAGGCGTTTAATAATATATTCATCTTGTGCTTTTTGAGAGCGGGTGAGGTTGCGGAAAAACATTAGCAATATTGCCAATATTCACTACAGTGTGCAACTCTCTCTGAAACTCATGTGGGAAGGGCTTGAAATCAGCCATAAGGCCACGTTTGAACTCGGTCTATCCGAGAAAATCTTATGCCATCCTTTTATTATCTTTCATCACACTGTAACGTAAGCGGCCCAAACATACAATTAACCTTTAGGGAACACAATAAAAGAAGTATTTCGGCGCGTACTGACCATTTTGTAGACTTTTCAGTCTCCTAAGCCGGAGCCTGGAGTCAAACTAGGGAGTTTTGACTCCGCTGCACTGGAAAAGAAAGAATGATGTGCGCATGCTCGGTAAATACCATCGACAACGGGGCAACACAACACTGTGAGGAGGAAAGCACAGCGACACCTGCTCTTTTGGATGTATATAGGCGAATATGAGCTAAAATACATTTGTATGACCAATGCTTATCAACAAATGACATCTGTCCAGCTCATATTGCTTTGTTCCAAGAAATAAGCCTACTGGCTTATGAAGATGAAGTTTAGCTGTCTAGGCTACTAGCTGTTATGCTGTAGCCTACTGTGTTGTATTTTTATAGATTTGTTTTACCTTTAGACAGTCAATTAAACTATGAAGGGCTACATAAAAATATAAATGATCGCATGTTTAACACAGTTATGATCTAAAGAAACAGGCTTGTCAAATAAACGTAAGTCATTTCAATATAGTTGTTTGTTTGTTTGTTTTACTTCATGTTTTTGTTGGAATAGAATATGTTTAGATTTAATGCCATTTTTTTTAATAGATTTATTTGTATCTTGAAGTCTATTTTGTAAAATTAGATCTATGATTCATTTCGGTGTAGAACTTTTCTTTTCTTTTTTCTTTTTTACTGATTGTTTGCAACAGGTTGCAACAATTGTGAAAATTATCCACTAGAAAATTACAGCAATCAAGCTGTTAAGCTGTACAGAAATAATTGTGGAAAAATGTATTATTTATGGGAAATTATTTGTTCATATTATTATTCATATTATTTAAAAATATTCATAAATATTTAAAAAATATCTTATTTAAATATAATTTACAAATCCATTATTTTCCGAACAAATATTAGTGCATAATTTCAGATGAGATGGAAGTGACATTGTGATGTAAACAGTGGTCATAAACTATGATATCTGGAGATCAATTATTCTTTTATAATTTTAACAGAATTCTCCCTAATATGTTTTCTTTTTGGAAATGCAGAGAAAACCGTTTTGACAGCTCGACTTTTAGGCGCACATTTAAAAGAGAAGACATTAACCTCATTACATGCGAAAGTGATTATCTTTTTGTGTCTTAAAATAGGTTCCACGTATAAAGCAGTTCTAATACTGATTGCTGCGTCAATGATGCATTGTTGGAGAGTGAGAGGTGTGTCCTACATCAGAAAGAAATGAGATTAACGTCAGCAAAACCAAGGAAAACCAGAAAAGTTAGTTCCAGTGTTAGTTGCTAGCTGCTATCCGAAATGTATATATGTCTAGTCACTAACTTCTAAATGAAATATACATTTTGCAGATGACCTAGCCATCTAATGGTGAGTTGTTTATTCAGTTATCTATTCTTTTCACTAGAGCAGGCTGTTTTAATAAAATATGAAAAAGTATGGACAATCTCTATACGGAATATAATTTAAAATATTGAGAGATTCTGATTGCAGTTATGAAATACACGTGGGGATTATCCAGAAAACATTGCAACTGCTAAATTTAAACTCTTGCTCACAAAGAAATAAAGTTGAACAGCTTTGAGTTCATTCTGTTGTGACAACTTATTGGCTAAGATATAGGCTTATGGCAGGGTATTGTGAGGAACAAATAGGCCTAGATAGACTCATTGTTATGTAAATAAGTATGAAATAACTAAATTTTCTTCATTATGTCTTCAAAGATTGCCTTTTGTTTATGAATTACATCTGTACATTTAATCACTGAAGATGCACAATTAAGATCCCTGGTAAAACATAGAGGTGGACCTTGAAATTGTTAGGTGTGGCTGTTTTTAATAGTGTACTTTTCTCTTGTACGGTATATTAATGTTGTAGCAACTCGTGTGTGTATATGTAGCCAACTGTTTACAGCAGATGGCGGTAAAGAGAGGATTTAGCCCTGCAGGCAGCGCATGTGTGCGCATGCGCAGTTGTGTCCAGCGCAGCCGCAGCGCATAGCCCGTCTTCTGATGGCATGAGTGACTGCAAGAGGAGCTGCGGTAACTGCCTTGCTGTCTGCGCACACACCACACGGGCTTTATACATTCAGCCTCTCTATGGACTGGACTGTTGAAATCCTGCCTTAGTGTGAAAACTGACCGTTGACGACGGGCTTGATCCCTCAGTGTGCGCAAGGTTATGCAACCTTACCTCGCTCCATGGAAAGTTAATATTTAGCTAAAACCCCTGGAATTGAAAAAGACTTCAAGGTAAACAGTTTGAGACAGGTTTTAATCTAGTATGTGTGTGTGTGTGTGTGTCTGTGCCTGTTGCAGTAGGGAGGTGAATGCCGACCAACGTCCGTTGTTTGTTGTGGTTGTTTATATAGTTGTCCATTTAGTTATTCAGGGTCAATTCATATAGCTTCTTCTTGTCAGCTAGTAAAACACAGTTTGAATACTAAAATAAGGTTTAACAGTTGTTATTTTTGAGACTCTCAAAACAGTTCCAGCATTACAGGTTGAGATCTAGACTGTCCGTTAGCCACCACTGCTAACTCCTTTAGCCAGAGTCTCAGACATCTCAATAAGACTCAGCTTAACACTGGTCAGAACGAATGCATAATTTATCATATTCCTCTAGTCTATAGTTTATATTGATATAATCTGCCATATGTTGGCAATTTATCATTGTTATAATTAGATTTACTCTAAATCATGCACGCGTATGTTGTACGACTGATGTTATGAGCTGGGTTGTTTGCCAAGAGAGAAATGCCATTGGATTGGCTTTGTATTTTGTTGTTGTTTTTTTGCGTTATAATTTTGAGTTTTGAATAAAATGTAAACATTTGTGGTTAGAGGTTAATGCACGTGTATGTGGTCACAACATTGTCACAGATAACAGTGCCACGTTTAGTCTAGGGTGGGGTGCTACCCAGATCAGAGGAAACTAGAGGAGTTTGTGATCACTTTAAAAAGAAACAAACACATTAGTTCATTGTGTTTTTATACTATGACACAAAGCAAGCATCAGGGATTCTGATGATCTGATCATCATGGTAGTATTTCTATTGTATGCATTTAAAATAACATCTTGCCAAGCCATATTTGCCATTAGGCCTATATGTTTTATTTATTTTTTATACATTGAGTGACTAGAAGGTTTTTGAGATGTTGAGCAGGGTACCAATAAGTACTGGGACAACATGATATTTAACCTTGATATTTCATAGTGCCATTTTCATAGTAACGAAAGTATATGTTTAAAATAAAAAACAAACAAACACAAAAAGTATAATAAAGACTCACTAAATATAAAAACCTCTAAAGCTGTCATATAAAAATGAGGGTTGACTTTGATTTTACCTGCTTTAAAAAAAACATTTGCGTAGTGTTTATTTTATAATTTTAATAAAAGACAAATATTATATGTGTCAAGAACATTCTAGTGATCATCTCTAATTCAAACTTCAAAGTGTAAATGTTTGTGGAAAAGCTGTTTTAAACATATTGCCATGGTAAAACTATTTTGTCCAATGTCTAAAGAATCATGTGTCAAAGGGCATTTTTGATGGCATATATTTGCTTTTGTTATAATCTGTTGCGCAATTAAACATCACCATTTAAATCCATTTTGATCTAATAGTTTTGTTTATGAAATGTAAACATAAGGGCCATACAGATTTGTGCGATTAATTGATCAATGGCTTTAGGAAAACTGCCAACTACTTTGACGTTTTTCTCCCCTCCATTTACCCTTGGTGTTTACATTTTCAAGAGTGATGAGATTTCCAGTCCAGGAAGTGTTTACTGGAGAAAAAAAAGCACCTTCTTCCAGGTCAGATACTTACTCTCACCTTCATCCTCTGACCCCATCAAGGTCGCTATAACCACGAGTGAAACGTGAACCACTGGATCTTTAACTCTGGCTTTGCAGTGATTACAGCTGATCCCCCTCTGATCGCTGCTGATCCACTATAGTTGTGAGCCCATCTTTCTTATTCTGTGCACACAAACTGCACTGTTATGTGCTGTTGTAGCACTTAACTGGAACATGCGGATTCAGGAAGTTGACTCTAGTGTGACCTGAGGTATGTTTTTCAGTCATATGATAAGATTTCCTTGATTTGTCAGGCTGATAATCTTAAATGTACATGTCTGTTTTGGTTGGAATGCTTGTTTATCATTGATGTGTAATCTTTGAGGGAAGATTTCTTAGTGATGGTGTCTTGTGGGTGTCTGTTAATGAGATTATAAAAGAATTCATGCGACCAAATGGCTTGCCTCTACTTGCCTTCTTGGACGATTCTTGTCTGGTAGGGACGACGTTGTGTTTTTATTTTCCCTGTACAAATACTGGGATCTATCATTGTTCTTATTCACACGACCCAGCCATGTTGGCACATTGCTCCATCTCAGTTCATACAATTTGTCACGTTGAATAGAAGAAGATCCCCTGCCGGAATGCTTTGTTAAAGTCCTGCTCTAAGTGGCCTTGTCTAAACTTGCTCTTTACTCCCTCTCTTTCTCTGTCCTTCCTTTCTCACCCCTTTACAGACATACACACTCAGACAAACATCTTGCTTCCATTTGGCCTGAGCAAATGGAGCTTGTTTGCTTTGTAGACAGGCATTATTGCAGTTCCTTTTTCAAGAGTATTTTGTATCTTAGACTGCATGACTGAGCGAATTTCTAGCCTTATACGACTGAGTCAGGCAGTAGTGCACAGATGTAAGCAAACCAGCAGATTCCCTCGAACAAAGTGCTGACTGGGGAAAGAAAGCGGAAAAATATAATGCATCCAAAATAAATCTGCTTAGTATAAGGTATCCCGAAGCCCTGTTTGCAAAGGTCTGTCTCTCACAGTGAAAGGCCCTTTTTTGGTGTAACAGTGACTCTGCTGTTATGTCGTGTCTTATGCTGGCAAAGACCTTTTCATTATGCGGTATTCAGATGTATTGTTGCTGCTCTGTCATCATCCCCTTTGATAAACAATGTGGAAAACTAGTGCAGCCATGATTTACACTTACTGTTGCAGAAGATCATTAGATAAGATGCCACCTTGGAGATGGCCTTCTACTGCAGACCCATACAGAGGACATCATTAAACTTAGTGTGGTTTGAACACTTAAACATTCCAGGGCTCAACGCTAAGGATTTGTTTCTACTGGCCCAGTTCAAATTTTTAGTTGCCCTGAAAAACTTTAAGAACTGCACAGATCCAATTTACTGTTACACATGCGTTTTATTTCTCAACTCTTTGTGTTCACTTAAGATCTAACAGATTATTTATTGTATTTGTTAATGTAATTTGGTGTAAATATGTCCGTTCAAGCGCAAAGACGTGAAAGAGAGCTCAATTTAGCATTTGCACGCCGTCTGAGAAGTGACTTGTGCTTCAGATGGGTGCGCACACAAATTTCTCACGCTATTGAATTGATTTCTGTTTTTCGTCTTCTTGCACTTGAATATTTAAATTGGCAAGGCTTAAAACACGTGCAAATGATAAACTTTCGTGATGCAACACTCACTGGCCTGATTGTTTACGCTTGCCCTGGCCATCGGGCAGTCCTTTTGTCGAGCCCGTCATTCCATTAAAATATTTCCAGAATGTGTGCTACTTAATACCGAAGCAGCAGACCATCTGGGCCATGTAGTCATTGACTATGTTAGAGCTGCACAATTAATCTAGGGCTGGAACGGCGCGTCAACATAATCGTAAATTAGTCTATTTGCGTGGAATGCGTCGATTTGTCTCACTTTTAATGTTCATCTCCAATAGGGATAGCGAAAACTAAAAAATATCTTGACCGACCACCGAGCCTAATTAGCCGGTTGAAACCGGTTAACTGATTAGTTTAAAATATGCCACGCTATTTGAAATAACAGCCATTTCGAGCCGCGCATGCAATTTCGCAACTCTGTCGCATCTCTCTCTGCCGCTGTGCCTCCCACACACACACACTCCCCCGGCACCGCCCTTCCACTCACGTCAATTTTTTTAAATCCCCTACAGCGCGAAACATGAGTCCCGCAAATGCGGCTCCGAGGAGCTTGTATGTAATCGGAGGACAAATGGCTCCTTAGTTTCGAAATGGTTTGGGTACAAGGTGATCGCGTTGAAAATAAACGCGTTAGTCTAGCGTTAGAAGCTCATGTGAAACATTGCCGTGGCTCATTTAAGAAAATAACAGCTCCGAAGAGACGCAGCTTTAGTTTGAGGTAGTGCTAACAACAATAATAAAGAAAGATGATGATCATCATCACCTTATCTGTTACCACTGAAATGTAGATGTAATGTATTTCCAAATATAAGCCCATCTTATGCGGAATGTTGCCTAATAGACTCCAACACGATAAAACCAATGGATAAAACAGGCACCTTCAGAATGCGTAAAACACGCACCGGCCAAGGCAGGTCTAACTCACTGTGTGCCTTCTAATAACGGACAGAACAAGTCGCGTTTTCAGGTGATACATCATAGATGACGTAGGCCTACTGTATTTAAGCACTGTATCACACAAGTTGCAACTTACATCTGTGTCATTCTTTTTGGTGAAATGGTCCCACACACTACTTTTCTTTGCACGCTTCATCCTGTCGTCTGCCCTTGCTCTAACCTCCAGTGTTTTAGCCTGTAGCCTTTACTTTTCGCAAACCTTGTGAGCGTGCAAACCCAAACGCTGTGACCTCGCGCCAAATGTTTTTATTGGTTTATTAAGTACAAGCAGGAGAGTTATGAAAAATTGAGTGTGAGGGATTTGTTCACTTCACACAAAAATATCTTGGAATGAGATGGATAACTGTAGTAGCGTTTAGTCCACTGTCTATAATAGCCTAATTTAGAGATCACTTTTTTTTTTTTTAACCGACTACCAACAACTTTGATCGGTTAACGCTGATACGGTCAACCATCGGTCAAACGGTCATCGGTTAGCATCCCTAGTCTCCAATGATTCCCGGGCATGCTGAAAATGAGCTGTTATTACAAAAATATCGAGCCTTATCGAAAGTGTGTAAATATCGAGCCTGAACTAAAGTGTGTAATTTTTTTAAATGGAGACCGAATAAAATGGTGCTCAGTTAAATTGAAATGGCATATGCTTACCATAGCAGCACAAGTTCAATACAGGAGCATCTGAATGGAAAACATCCGGGGCTGTCCTACCTCAAAACGACGAGATGCCAGCGTAAATATTTGGACTATTATAGTGAATTTCTATACAACACTAGAATACGGTTGTTAGTCCCACATTTTGTGCTTAATACGGCTGTGTTCATACAGCAAATTGTTTTTTACGAACTGCCGTAGGTGCAAGGTGCGCAAATCAAACATACTCTCTTGAACCGGTTACAAAGCATTTAAAGCTATTGTTGGTTATTTAACATATCTAATAGATGAACTCACGCCTCAATTGCACTCATTTACTAACGCACTATCAGTCGTGGTAAAACTGCACTGTTTTTTGGACACAGCCATGATTGAAACCGTGGCTATGGTTAGTTGGAATGTGGTTGTGACTTCAGCTGTTTGTTCAAACAGCTGAATGAACATATGCAAGCAGCTAATTTAATCCTGAACGAACAAAACATTTTAGGATTCACACTTTTAAGCAATTGCTGCTGTAAAAGTGACTGTGAACGCAGACATAGTAAAAAACCTTTCCTAATAGGGCTACACTGCATTTGCTTGTCTTTTGTGATAAATCGTATCATTTGGTAAAAGTTCATAACGTAGATTATTTATGGTTATTATTTATTGGTAAATTAACCAAAGGATTATTCGGCTATTCAGAAAAGGTAAACAATCGGTTAGATTATTCGGTAGAAAAAATAATTGTTAGTTACTATTACATGTTATTTTGTTTATTTGTCTGTTAAGAATCGCGATCTTTGCTTGAAACAAAAAAAATCAAGATTCTCAGTCCATCCAGAATCATGCGGCTCTACTGTTCGTCTGCTGTTTATGCAAAGTGAATTTGTGAGAAAAATTTGGGTTAAATGTAATTTAAGCATTTTGTTGCAGAACAAATTTTCGTTGCTAACAGCAAAGGAAGTCAAAAGCAGAATTGTGACTTGCATGAATTGTTCAGTAGAAATGTTAATTAATTCATTTGTGAAGTTGTCTAATGCATCAATTTGAGGTGGGGCTACAGTTTTCCATTTGGTGGAACTTCTGGTTATATTTTACAGAAAGACAAACATTCAGTAAAATTTTAATTTGAATGAACAGCTGTTAATGCCTCTGTTAAAACTCAAACATTCGGCTGCTGTCGATGCAATTTTTTTTAGCTTTTTTTTTACGTAGAGGTGTTCTAATCTCTTTCCCATCACACTATGGAAAATGCTGGCCAACCAACCAGTAAGTTTTGCGCTTTTGGTCACATGCCCAGAGCAACTGCTCTTATGTAAAACGATGGCTTGGTGGCACTTTAGAAGTAGGCTATCTCGACTGTTTTTGTGGTAGTTCAATGAGTTACATAGACAATGTTGGTAGACCAAGTGTCAACCTACAATTGTTATAAGGGAAATTAAGTAGGATAATTACACAATAATATTAGAAGTATTATTTTGACTGAAACATTGCTTTGAACTTAAATGAGTGTGAACTATAGTTGAATCTAGTATAGGTTACTGTGAAAAAAAACCTAAGTCCTGACTACATTGATGGATTTTGCCTGTTGTCAAAAGCCTAAACCTCTCCCTCATCTCACAGCGAGATTATTTTCCTTGTACCGGTTGTTTTCTAAAGTGCTGTCTTTGTCAGTTTTCCTGAAGCTCTCTCTATATTGGTGTGTGTCTTTAGGGCAGCAGGTTCAAGTGGCCAGGTAAAACCTGGCATTAGGGCTGCTCGATTATTGCAAAAATCATAATCACAATTATTTTGGTCGGTATTCTAATCACGATTATTTAACATAAATAGCCTATGTGGGCCATATGACCAAAAGCTTATAGAGTTACCTTATAGATTAATTTATTTAATTATATCAATTAGGAGTGTAACGATACATCGCTATATAAAAATGTGATTATGTATCTTTGATGTAACGATTTGATTTGCGATGAGCCCAAAGGTGCGCGCGTCAAAAATGGAATGACTGTAACAGCGTGCGCGCCTCCGCATCCCCTAGTCACCATTTACTAAACACAATAGGCCTTTTTTCTCTGATTTTGAAAACTCTTCGCGATCGACTTAAAATGCTTCCAAGATCGACTTGTCGACCGCGATCGACGGGTTGGTGATTCCTGTTACGTTGTTTTACGGTCAATGACAAGAGTACTAATCAGCTGTCTCACGACCAGCACATTTATCCCCACATAGCAAAGTCATAACACAGCGAGGGAGAAGAACTACGTTACATGAAACAATCCAACTACATATTTTACACCACTGACAAGGGAAAAGTCACTACTCACAGTGTTTATGGCTAGCTTCTAGCTTTCTGCTGCTTCCTTTCAAGGTAGTGACGAAACGCGCTCTGTTTGTTCGCTGTCGGCTACGGTAGAAACATGACGTCACAATATGTCGACCTTCATAGAAGGGGGTGCCCGCGGTTATGTAGATATAAATGTCTCATTCTAAGGTAATAAATACATTACGGTTTATTAAGCAAGTTCTTTATACACCACTGAACACATAGTTATGGATGTCATATTGCATTTCTGTTAATAGATACTCAAAAATTTTACACATTGCACCTTTAAAGTACTAGCCTATATATAAAATGTCTAATTAATGTAAAGGGGGGGGGGGGTATTTGTGGGTCCTGATAACAATAAAATAATTATAATATTATTTTATTAATAATAATAATAAAGTAATAAAATATTCTCTCTTCTCTATTTTGGTTTAAAACAGCTCTATAGTATTGTATCGTGATTTGTGAGTTCAGTATCGTGATTTATATTGAATTGTGACGTGTATCATTACAACCCTAATATTGATATATATCAAGCAGACTATATGTTTGCTTGAAATAAGGTTGCTAAATTTTAGATACCAGCGAAATTTCACATTTCTCAAACAGCACAGCCAAATATTAGGCTAACTAATGTAAAGTAAAAAGTTTTTATAAAAAAAAAAGTAAATGGGCCAAAATACAATAAAAATGTAATTACGACAATGGGACAAATGAAATAGATTTTTCATAGAAATAGAAAAGATTCATGCAAGTAAGTCTATAAGAAAACACAGCATTGTTGAATGGAAAATCGAAATTGCGATTAATTACACTTACCTAACTGGCGTGCCACATTGATGTATCGATGTGATTGAATGTGACAGTAAATGGTTTGCCAGGGAGAATCTAGATTACCTGCAAACAACAACTTAATTTAGTGTTTTTTCACAATATTATTGTAAAACTTGAGATGACTTGCAATATAGTGCCAAAGTTGTGTGTGCTTCTTTTCTTTTCCTTTTTGAGCTTGATTGTCATGGTTGTTATGACCTGTGATTGAATGGAACAAAGCTTTGTAAAGATTCTTCAAAATATCATGAAGGTGAGTAAATCATGACAGAAGTACAAGTTCAAGTTACATAAAACATTAGTGTACGTTGCAGTGAAAACCATTACAGTTTTTAATGTTGATGCATATCATTTCAGTCTTTAGTCTCTTTATCAGACAGATACATTTTTTCATTATAAATTTTGCAATCAAAAGGTTTTTTGCACATTAGCAAGGTCAGCGAAGGACGCAATGATAACTTTATTTGCTTTTTGTCTTTAATGAACAGTCTCTTCTTTGGCTCTCACTCTGGATCTCTACTCTGTCCATTTAATGGGTTGCTGGAAAGTGCTGTGTTGACTTCAGCATGTTCAAAAGTCCATGTAGTCTGTTTTTTCCTTCTTCTAAAACCACCAGCAGTGCGGATAGAAAGTGCATGCACATCACTTTCTTGTTCACCTTCCAGGATGAGCTGAGGTTTGCCTGTCAGGGGTTTTTGACAGTATATCATTGTCAGCTGGGGTTTAGTCTGGGGTCATGAAGGAGGCTTGGAGTCATGAACTAATTAGCCTCTGTCCTGTACATATACTCCAATTTCTCTAATGAAAAAAAAAGAAGAGAGAATTGGGTCACAGTATTTTTTTTAAACATCTCTAATAGGAATGGCAAATTTTGGCAAAATCTTCAACCTATACATTTATCAAAAAATCGAAATAATAATAACATAAAAAATATATCCATTTTCAATATTCTAATAATTGCGTTTTTACTAGTTGGCTATTAGTTCTGCACCAATTACTCATGCACATCCCAAACTGTATCCTGTATACTGTAACTGCATCCGAAAAAGTGAATTATAGCATTTTTCTCTTCTCACTTTTAAAAAATGGCGTGACTTACAATTAATTATTTCAATATCATCTAATATAATACTGAAATGGTTGTTTCCTTCTGCAGTTTGTTGATTGTGCAAGAAGTTCTGTTTTTCACAACGCCTTTTCACAGAGATGATATTTCTTGTCTAAAAATTGACATCTCATTGTGGCCCATGGCGCATAGATATTACAGATGTGTCTGTGTTGCCTTTCATGTGCCTGTTTCTGTTGTTGTACTTGGTAGATAATAGTTCCACTGTTAGAAGAGAAGATCTTTTTGGGGATTTTGATTAAACATAACGAAAATGCATGAGTCCTGACCTTTATTATAATTTTTTTGTCTTGTTCAGCAAACACAGCCCAGCACCTCTGCATGAATCATTTAGAAGGCCAGGGCAGAGGAAGTGATAGTGTTATTCTGTTTCCTAGGAGTTACTCTTCTCCTCTCAGGGTATGAAAACACTCGTTCCCCTGAGAGGCTAAGTTAGGCTTACCCAATGATATTTTTATTACAGTATTTTATATACAGGAGTTTATACCTTACACTGATCTTACACTGTAGCCACATTGGACCAGCGGTTTGGAAAATGGATGGATGGATAATAAGTCTGCGGGCGCCATCTTCTGTTCAGATGCGGGAATTAATTCGGTGCGCGACTCTCACAGTGCATTGTGGGTTTTCTCTAGCCATTGAGCGTACATCGGATGTATTCTTTTGCGGTGCATTATGGGATTGAATGAGTGCCATTAATAACGTGCACTGTGGTTTCGGACACCACGACAAATGGCTGTCCCCTAAAATAGTTCCATAATTAAGGTTATAGGGGGCGATATAGTCACAGTTGTGTGAGTTTAGTTCCCTTTGCTTTCTTATTTACATGTTGCATGATATTTTAAAATGTTTTAGCTAATAGCGGACAAGAGTTGAAATCTGATTGTGGTGTATGAAACCAGGCGAATTGTATTTGCATGTAGGCTATATGTTGTAGCCCCTAATGCACAGAAACAGCTGTTTTTAAGAGGCACAGCTGTTGGCATAATGAGCGACGCAGATCTCGGATTAACTGACCAGTACTGTTTGTTGAATTATATGAGGGTTTCAATGCAAATTTGGGAGTGATTGCTGCTGACTGTATTTAGCTGCAGTGTGCATAGAATTATTATTATTAATGTTTTCAGGGTCAGAACATGCAAAACTGAGGTTTGCATGAAGGGAATGAACATTTTTAACAGCTTCAGCTGTTACTAGTCTGACCTGTGCTAAGTGTAACTAATATTTTACTAGAAAGCTTTGAGCAGACCTTGTATGACTTGTGAGCTAAATTTGGGCTGAACTTATTTAGCAAAAAAGAATAAAAAAAAAATGTAATATTATATTGTAACAAGGGATCAGTGTATCTATAGTTAATATATACATTTTATTTATATCAGATACACCTGCTAATCCTTGACTGCTCCTTCATTTGTATCTGCACTTTGTTCCTTGTCTTCCTGTCTATGCCCCGCCTCTTTCTGTTTTACTCTTCTGACTGTAACGCTATCTAAGAAAGGGTGTTTCCAACTTTGACTGCTTAGTCATTTCTAGGCATTTTGCTGGGGAATACTATAACGTTTTGTTTTTGGTGGTTTGTGAAACCACAGAAGCCTTGCATAGGCGTGTGGTCATAATAATTTGTCAGAAATGGAGATCGCAAGAGGAAACGTGATCTGTCTTCTAGAGGATTCAGAGAAGTGCCACATGCAAATGAGAAACCTGCTTTGTTGTAAAGAGGTAGACTTCCCCTGGGTTTATCATTACAGCTCACTCATGTCGCAAAGCTTGGTGCGGTGAGCTCAGACGTCACAGAGGTTTTACAGGGAAGGATTTTTTTTTTCTCTGTCGGGTGAATTCCAAGGCATGAATTAGTGTTACAGCTGTAAAAGGGAAGGCAGAAGCTTATACAACTGCTTCTGTCTACTTTACAGCTGCCTCTGTGTCTTTCTACATGAGCACTTTGACCCCAGGTGACACCTAGACAACAGTGTGACTTTGGAATCTACTAAACGTCTCAGAAGACCTCTGAGATAAATCACAAGAGAATCCTGTCTTTAAATACCGTTATTTCTCCTGTGGATTTGTTTATGGAATTAGCGAGGACCTCCGTTAGGGTGACATCTTTCTTCAGGTAAGAGTAAAGTACACCTAGGAAATCCTAGATGGAGAAGGAGGAGGAGGAGGATTCTTGCCTTTCTAATGTTACACTGTCATGGCCTGCTGCTCCTAGTTGTCTTAAGTTTTTTCTTTGTGCCTTTTTAATGTCTTCACTAGGTTCAGTGCGATTCAGTTTTAGCGAGTCAGTGTTTTTACTACTGCCGTTCCAGTGGAAAGTACACCACTGTCCAAATAGTCCCTAGTCCAAACCTTCTAGAGGTCATCTTTTGAAAATATAGAATGACATACGGCATCGGTTTCCAATCTACAGTATACACACCTAATGAATGACCTAGTAAACCATTTTGCTTTTGTAGCTGTAAGGTATAAGTGTTTCATAAAACCCTTTATATAGCAGTTTAAAGAGTACATGAAATGGCTTCACAAATACAGTTTTCTTTCCTGTGCTGATGTAGCCCATTTTTCATTGAAAGAGGAAGTTGGTCCAGGACATATGTAAGGATAATGGACTTTTTTTTTTTTTTAATTTTTTTTTTTTTAAATGTCTAAAGGATGTTGGCCATGAATCATGGTTTGATATTTGCTTTGCTATGTTAAGTCAGAGACAAGTATTTGGTTTTGGGGTAAGGGACTTGCTCATTTTAGGGAGAATTTTATTGGATAAATGATTGGACTTGCCCACATCAACTGGAAGATGCGAACTCTATATTTTGGTTATATAAAAATAAGAAAAACAGCAAATGTCTGTATCTGCTAAACTATTTTCCCAAGTTTTAGGAGTACACTAGCATATAGATGACCTCAAAACTATGGACATGGACTAAAAGACACTAAAATCAAATCCAAGTCTTTCAAAGAGCCACTTTTGAAGAGGATGCCAAACAAAAGTGACGACTGATATCATGGAGCAGTTTTTGTCTGCAAAGGCTGTCTCTTATTGTCAGATGATTACAAAGGGTGATTTACTTATTTTTTTTATGGATGCTGTGCTTTTATGACAGATGAACAATGATTCCCTTTCGAGAGGTCTCTCCTATTGCGTAAGTAGCTTACGCTATGGGAAAACTCCTTTTCTCGAGAATATTGAAGTCTTTATGTAAAACGCATTGCAGCTGCACAGCTGACAGCAATGAACGAAGGCAGCTCGGTCATTGGCTGTGCTGCGGCAACTTGCTCGAACCAATGACGGGGCGACTCTGAATGCGCGACCAATGAGCGCGCTTCGCGCCCGCGCGTCAGAGCCCGCCAAGATGGGCGTGGCCAAGAGCTATATATTGGGCGCCCCGTCATGAGAGTTCTTTAGATTTAATCTCCTTCAGCGAACACCTTCTTCGCTGGATCCTCCGGATTATTGAAGCTTCGCCGTCGAAAAGCATACCAGCGGGATTTGCTACGAGGACGTCGGCACCTTCAGCCGCCTTCTAACGCGATCCTACTGAGCCATCCGGCGTACTGCTCACGCAAGTATTTACATCTGTTCGCTCTGCGACACTTGTAAAAGAGCAAATTTTCCAAGGCGTTGTTTCAAATGCCTTCCTGCGCGTCGTGCAGAGACCTTCTCCCGGACGGGGATCGTCACATCATCTGCGCTCGCTGCCTGGGCCGGGACCACGCAGAAGCTGCTTTGACCAAGGGCGGATGCCCCGAATGTGACGACCTGGGTCTCTCCGCACTGCGGGCTCGCCTCGCCGCTTTCGCCGTGAGCGAGCCCATCGCCGCCATCCCTCTGTTCGAGCCGCGCACTAAGAAAAAGCGCCGCTCACAGAGGCTTCCTGAACCTGAGCTCAGTGACGTCACGCCGAGCCAGTCTCCGCGTGCTTCACCGCCGCTCTTGCCTTCCCCACCGCCGGTTCAGTTCACCCAGCCGGACCCACACCCCTCTAGCAGAGCGGTGGGCCTTGTGACTTTCGGCGCGTCCGAGGACGACGGGGGAATGGATGACAGCTTGTCAATCGACGCTGCATCGGACGACTGGCCGGGCTCCACTCTCGACCCCGCCCCGTCGACGCTAGCTAGCGCGAGCGGGGGCTCCACCATGGATAGCGAGATTATCCGCGTTCTCTCTAAGGCCGTGGAAGACCTCGGGCTCGATTGGTCTTCTCCCGAAGAACCAACCCGGAGCCGACTGGATGAGTGGTTTCTGCAGGGGCGCCAGCAGGCCCCTCGGCAAAGGCCTTCTCCCTTCTTCCCGGAAGTTCACGACGAACTCACCAAGTCGTGGAAAGCCCCCCACTCTGCGCGCCTAAAGCCTTCTTTTTCTTCCTCGCTCTCCTCTGTGGACGGCGCGAAGGAAAGAGGCTACGAGGGAACACCGCCCCTCGAGGAGGCCGTGGCCAATCATCTCTGCCCGCCCTCCACCACCGGATGGAAAGCCAAAGCTTCCCACCCCTCGAAGCCCTGCCGCACTACTTCAGCTCTCGCCGGTCGCGCCTACGCCGCCGCCGGCCAAGCTGCATCAGCGCTTCACTCTATGGCGGTACTTCAAGTGTTCCAAGCCAAGCTTCTCCGCTCTATGGACGAGTCTGGCCCCGAACCCGAAGCCTTTAAGGACCTACGCAGCGCGACTGACATAGCCCTGCGAGCCACGAAGGCCACCGCCCAGTCTATCGGCCGTGCCATGGCTAATTTGACTGTTCTCGAGCGCCATCTGTGGTTGACTCTGACTGAGATGAAGGACGCGGATAAGGCGCCATTTCTCGACGCGCCTATCTCCACCAGCGGGCTGTTTGGACCGGCGGTTAAGGGTTTCGCCGAACGCTTCACTGAGGCCCAGAATGCTTCACAAGCTATGCGGCATTTCCTGCCCAAGCGCTCCAGCTCATCGCAGAGCAGACAGAGGCCGCCGCAGCCGCAGCGGGCTAGAACAGCCCCCACCGCCTCTCAGCCCGCGCCTCAGGCTGACGCTCGACGCCGCTCGCGCTCTCACAACCGCAAGCCGCCTTCTGAGCGACGGGGTCCTCGGCCCAAGATTGTGCTGAACCCCGAGCCTCGAAAGCCGTCCTAGCCACAAGAATGAAAAGAGAGAGTGCGTGTCTCGCAAAAGCCGGACCACTCTCTCTGCAAAAGCTCAAGCATTACCCAGTCCCCTTACAGGCGGCTGGATATGTTCATACAGCAGTCAATGGGCCAGTCACAGAGCTCGCTCACCTGCAAACAAACGCCGTTTTTACGGCGACGCACAGAAAACACAAAAAGAGTCTTTTTCTGCCTGTGTCACTAAGGGTTCACATGTCCACAAGGTGTGCATTCCCAGATACTGTCAAAACAGTGCCAAATTCATTCCCAGCTCAAGCTGCGCACCCCATGAATGTAGATCACGTGCCTACGGTCATGTACGCACCACTACACACAAGCACTGTTCACACAGTTATAAATTCATCCCCAGTAAAAGCGGGAAACATTATAAAAGTGACGCGTGTGCCTACCACTGTTTATGCACCCCCACTTATAAACACTGTCCTTACAGTGTCAAACACAACCCCAGCCCAGGCTGCGAGTTTTACAGACACAGCGCGCGCTGCTGTAATCACACACGCGCCCATTCACTCAGCTGCTCAGCGCGCGCCCGCGCCTCTGAGAGCTATGAGCTCAGGCGATTCGCTGGCCGGGTCCCTGCGTCACAGCGGCCCGCCCCTAGCCTGTATTCAGCCCATATCTGTACACGCAGCGGCATGGGAAAATATTCCAGATATGCCGAAATGGGTATTGAATATAGTAAAGCACGGATACTCGCTCCAGTTCGCTCGCAGACCACCACGTTTTACGACTGTGGTCGAGACGAAAGTGAGAAAAGAGTGCTCACATGTTCTACGCACCGAGGTGCGCAAACTAATAGAAAAGGGTGCTGTGGAAACTGTTCCCCCCTCTCTGAGCGAGGCAGGTTTTTACAGCCGCTATTTTCTCGTCCCGAAAAAGGATGGCGGTCTCCGCCCCATCCTAGATCTCAGACACCTGAACAAAGCACTAATGATTCGCTCGTTCAGAATGTTAACAACCAAGCATATCCTC
Organism: Siphateles boraxobius; assembly: GCF_051911475.1. Taxonomy (NCBI): domain Eukaryota; kingdom Metazoa; phylum Chordata; class Actinopteri; order Cypriniformes; family Leuciscidae; genus Siphateles; species Siphateles boraxobius. Next base: position 18,621,969 of record NW_027509042.1, read on the forward strand.
GCGCAAGTACGCCCAGGAGATTGGTTTCTCTCAGTGGATCTGAAAGATGCTTACTTTCACATTCCAATAGCGCCTCATCACAGGCCGTTTCTGAGATTCGCTTTCGAGGGACAGTCGTACCAGTACACAGTACTTCCGTTCGGCCTGTCCCTGGCTCCCCGTACATTCACGAAATGTATGGATGCAGCACTTTCCCCCCTAAGGCGAAGGGGAGTGCGAATACTGAATTATCTCGACGATTGGCTGATTCTAGCACAATCAGAGAGTCAGTTAATAACACACAGATCTTGGATTATCAGCCATTTAGAATGCCTGGGTCTAAGAATCAATTTTGCAAAAAGCATACTATCTCCCAGCCAGAGGATTTCTTTCCTGGGAATAGTTCTAGACTCGATGCAAATGACAGCGCGTCTCTCATCAGAGCGCGCGCTCACCATCCGGCGCCTTGCAACATCATTCAGGGCGGGCGCGCTCGCCCCCGTCAAGCGGTTTCAGAGGATGCTCGGTCTCATGGCCTCAGCATCGGCCGTACTCCAGCTAGGATTGTTGCATATGCGCCCTCTCCAACGCTGGCTCAAGAGCCGCGTCCCTACTCACGCGTGGCGTTCGGGCCACCTTTTAATCAGAGCGAACCACGGCTGTATAAAAGCCCTGACGCACTGGAAAGCCGCCGACTGGTACCAGTCAGGCGTGAGTCTGGGTGTGAACACAAGGAGAAAGATGATAACGACAGATGCCTCCAAAATAGGTTGGGGGGCCCTTTACGAGGGCAGGCCTGTCTCCGGCTTTTGGTCAAACCCGGAGAAGCGCCTACACATAAACTGTCTGGAAATGAAAGCGGTCGCTTTGGCTCTCAGAGCCCTGCTCCCACAGCTGAGAAACGAACACGTCTTGGTCCGAACGGACAACATGACGGTAGTATCGTACATAAATCGCCAGGGTGGACTCAGGTCGAGCTCCATGCATTCAATGGCCAGGAGACTCATTTTATGGTCCCAGCACTCTGAGAGCAGCGCATGTGCCAGGTGCCCTGAACCAGGGGGCGGACATGCTATCCAGAGACAAAATTCTCCCAGGAGAATGGGCTCTCAACCCGCTGACGATTCACTGGTTATGGAAAACCTTTGGCAAAGCGGAGATCGACCTCTTCGCCTCCAAGGAGAACGCGCACTGCCCTCTTTTCTTCACGAAAAGCATGGATGCGCTCGCCCAGAGCTGGCCGAGCCGTCCCTTATATGCCTTTCCCCCGATCGCGATGCTACCGCAGGTCATCAGTCGGGTCAGAGAGGAGAAAGACGCAGTGCTGCTGATAGCCCCACTCTGGAAGAACCAAACATGGTTTCCAGATCTGATGCAAATGCAATCTGCACCACGGCCGATTCCACTGAGGCCAGACCTCCTCAGTCAGGCCAACGGGATGATATTTCATCCCCGCCCCGATCTGTGGGCCCTTCATGCATGGCCCCTCAACGGGTTCCCAGGAACCTCACGAGCGGAGCACTAAAAACCATCGCTGAGGCGCGGGCGCCCTCCACGAGACGCTTATATGCCCAGAAATGGAAAGTGTTCAGTGTCTGGTGTAATGCCAAGGGCCTGAACCCTGAAACATGCGAGATTACGAACGTACTCGCTTTTCTACAAGGGCTTCTGGAGGCGGGCCGCGCCCCCTCCACGCTCAAAGTATATGTGGCGGCCATCACAGCATCACACGACCCTGTAATGGAACGTCCATTGGGAAGAAACGACCTAATTATTCGTTTCCTAAGGGGCGCTAGGAGGATGAACCCTTCACGCCCCCCCTCAGTGCCGATCTGGGACCTAGCTACTGTCCTAGACGCTCTTAAAGGGCCTCCGTTCGAACCACTCCGAACCGTGCACCTTAAACAGCTCTCGCTCAAGACTGCGCTCTTGCTGGCACTCGCCTCGGTCAAGAGAGTGGGCGACCTGCACGCGCTTTCGACAAGCGCTGCCTGCCTAGAATTCGGACCTAACGACTGCAGGGTCGTCCTTAGACCGAAACATGGGTATATTCCTAAAGTGCTCACCACTCCCTTCAGAGCACAGGTTATCTCCCTAACTGCGCTATCGTCCCCAGCAGACGAACACGACGCTAATCTACTCTGCCCCGTTAGGGCTCTCAGAGTGTATTTGGAGCGTTCTGCCCTATTCAGACAGACAGAACAACTGTTTGTATGCTTTGGCGGCCGTACGAAAGGTTCCGCCGTTTCAAAGCAGAGAATCTCTCACTGGATAGTTGAAGCTATAGCGCTGGCTTATGAAGCTAAGGGACTTCAATGCCCCTGGGGAGTCAAAGCACACTCCACCAGGAGTGTGGCTTCTTCCTGGGCATGGTCGAGCGGGATACCGATCGAGGATATTTGTGCGGCGGCAGGCTGGGCCTCACCGTCCACATTTATCAGGTTCTACAACCTACAGGTCCCGACACTGCATTCCAATGTACTATCAGCATGATGCTAGTTGAACTACGAGTTCGTATCTAGATTATGTATGTGCTTGTGTCACACTGAGCGCCTTCTAGCCGCTCTGTATTCTTTCCCACATATAAAGCTCGCCTCTGCCGGCTAGTTGGATGATAACTTTGCTTTTTTAGCTCAGGCACCTGCCTCTGGCTATCATAAGGCGAAGTTCAGCACGCACGGCGTTTTGCATGGTGTTCCCATAGCGTAAGCTACTTACGCAATAGGAGAGACCTCTCGAAAGGGAACGACTCGGTTACTAACGTAACCTCGGTTCCCTGAGAGGAGGGAACGAGTATTGCGTAAGCTGCCGTGCTTGTGCTTGGTTAGTTCGCTTCAGTCGTTTTAACCTAAAGAACTCTCATGACGGGGCGCCCAATATATAGCTCTTGGCCACGCCCATCTTGGCGGGCTCTGACGCGCGCGGGCGCGAAGCGCGCTCATTGGTCGCGCATTCAGAGTCGCCCCGTCATTGGTTCGAGCAAGTTGCCGCAGCACAGCCAATGACCGAGCTGCCTTCGTTCATTGCTGTCAGCTGTGCAGCTGCAATGCGTTTTACATAAAGACTTCAATATTCTCGAGAAAAGGAGTTTTCCCATAGCGTAAGCTACTTACGCAATACTCGTTCCCTCCTCTCAGGGAACCGAGGTTACGTTAGTAACCGAGTCGTTTTACCTTATGGGAGAAATGTGCTAAGACCAAAACTTCACTGACTTATAAAAGCCATAAAGCCACAGTATAGGCTATATTGAATCCTTAATTTCACCAGAAATTTTTGTTTTAGACATTTTTATATAGACAAGTAACATTATCTTGAATGATGTCACTGGCAATTTACTTAATAACCTCAATGTAATTCTCTGTTACTTGGTTTGTTTAGTATCTTTTATAGTCACAAATATTGAAAATTAGGCAAAGTCAAATTAAAGTGAACCTATATGTGACCCGAGACCACAAAACCTGTCACAAGGGTCATTTTTACAAAAAAACTGAGATTTATACATCAACGGAAAGTGTATTTATTCTTATAGGACAATATTTGGCCGAGATACAACTATTTTAAAATCTGGAATCTAAGAGTGCAAAAAATCTAAACATTGAGAAAATCGCCTTTAAAGTTGTACATTTATGTTTGCGATTTTGCTGCATCCACTCACAAAAATATATTTTTTATATATTTACGGTAGGAAATTTACAAAATATCTTCATGGAACATGATCTTTACTTAATATCCTAATGTTTTTTGGCATAATAGAAAAATCAATAAAATAATTTTGAATTTGGCTATTGCCACAAATATACCCGTGCGACTTGTGACTGGTTTTGTGGTCCAGGGTGACATATTTGAAATCATTTGTTGCTTCTTGGGAACATTATGTGGACATGTAATCTAATAATTTTTTTTAACTTCATGAACAGCAGGCCTTTACCAGCAAGTCTGTTTACCATTTCTTAAAGGGGCAGTTAACCCAAAAATTTAAATTTTCATAATTTACTCACCTTCATGTTGTTCCAAACCTGTATGACTTTTTTTCTTCTGTGGAACATACAATTAATTTTGTTTGTGTGTGTGTGTGTTTTCCCCACCTATCCATACAATGTCAGTGGTAACCAACATTCTTCATAATATCTCCTTTTGTGTTCTACAGAAGATTGAACATATTTAAATTGTTGGTCGAACTATTGCTTTAATAGTCTTAAAAATAGTGTTTGTAATGATACAGTACGGTCCAAAACAAGTATGAAAACCAGTGTGTTTGTTTTTGGTAATATAAACTTTGCCACATTTAAATCAGTCTACATACACATTTTGGACAGTGCAAAGCTGTTTTCACTGACCTGAATTTTTTCATACACAAGAATGTCTGTGTAAGGGAATTTTCGGTCTTTCAGGCCATCCTTGCATCCTCACCAACAAGGCTAAAACCGTTCCTCAAGTTTCACTTCTTAAAACATCTCATTGCAGAAATTACCCCAGTTAGCTTCACAGTTTGTAAGATTGTAGTAACATAAACAAATTCGTCACAGATTTTGCTGTAGTTATTTTATCCAGGATTAATTTAATATGCACTCTACACTAGATAAAAGATTGCTAGTGTTGTGGACATCCTGCAACATTGTTGAGATGATGTTTACTAGATCTAGTTCAGATGTTCTGATATTCAGATGTCTCATTGTTCAAAACGTGAAAATGTAGCTTTACGTTAATGTAGCTTACATAATATTGTTCTGGTTGGTCAAAACCTGCAGTCGCTCCTGTAGATTTTTATAATTTTTTCATAAGCAAGAATGTCTGTTTTAATTTGTGTCTCATTGTTCAAAATAATGCCTTTTATGCAGCTTACATAATATTAGCATTATATGTAGTGTTTATTATCATTATATATCAGGTGTCAGAATCAGTTTACAATGGAAAAAAATGTAAATTGGTCTAAAAACTAAGTTGCATTAAACACACCTTATCCAGAAGAACATGATGATGATGATAATTTTAAATATTAGTATATAAAATCAAGAAGCACAATTTATAACAAACGTAAGAAACGTCTCCTAACATATTATTAGTTTGTTCGAATCAAGCCTTTTAGAAGTTTTCTGAATTCAATGTAACCATTTTGTTCTCCCACTTAAATGATCTTTATTTAATTTTTCCCCAGGTGGCGACAGACAAGGTAGCAGGCAAGCTGAGTTCGACTCTTTCATGGGTGAAGAACTCAGTGTCGCACACGGTGAGTCAGATGGCTAGTCAGGTGGCCACGCCCTCCTCGCTGCACACCACTGTGGCTTCATCCACTGCCTCACTGTCCTCGCCCTCCTCAGCCTCCCCGTCCCAGCTCAGCCCAGACGATGTGGAGCTGCTGGCCAAACTAGAGGAGCAGAACAGGTACGAGTGCTTCACACAATGTCATCTGGATGATTTTTGCATTCTTAGTGTTTACCAAAGCACAACACTTTTAACTATTTTCCCATTCCCAAAGCATTTTGGGAGCACTTTGTCAGAACATTGCAGTGCTTATTGGGTATTAACACCGTCTATTAGGGCTGTGTTCGAAATATTGATACGCTGATGTACCGTCACATACTCCTAGCTGATATGGATATGAATACCGATACAGAAGGAGATTCTGTAGCACATGCACAGACTTGTTGGCTGCGCTTAATTTGAAAACAAAAACAGCATTTATAAAGGAATTGAGAAGTGCTGGGTTTCTAAATGAATGAACATAATAAATAATAGGGCCGTGCGATTTATTTAATTTTTAGTTTCGATTTTGACTTCCAACGATCATTAAGATCGATAGTCGAGATAAAATGATTATTGTGCCTCATTCTGTTCTTTGTAGTGCGCTTTCAGCCCTCATTAAAAGTCCAAACTTAACGAATTAGTCAAATCATGTAATGTGACTGTCGTTTTATGAGGTATACTGTGGGATGTGGGCTGGGCAAAAAAAAAAAGAATTAATTTTTTTAATTTGTCAATTAATCGTATTTTTTTTTTAAATGTGGTCGATTCGATATTGATTTGCAAAAGCCATGAATCGACATTTTTTCTGTGAATGTGACAGATGCTGGTGCACCTCTCAGCGTGAAAGACGTTCTGGACAGTTGAAGGAACTGTCAACACTGTCCCGATTCAGTGAACGTATACCATAGAGAAAGACAACACGTGTACAAGCATTATTTTATGCTGAAAAGCAGAAAGTTAAAGTCTACAAGCTTTCTTTCATTTTTTTGAAAGGAAATATTTGTGTTGTTTATTTACTTCTAATTTGCCTTCAGCCTTGGATACTTTCCCTTTAAAGTTTGTCCAAACTTGTGTTGAGGAGCTCTAGTCTTGTCCAGTTTCTCTTCTGGTGTGGTCCAAATTTAGCCTACTCTTAATACAAACAGTGATATGTCAAGAGCACCGACATGATGTTAACACAGTGAAGCCTTTACTGGGGTGGCTGTGTTGTGTTCTCAGACAAGTGGTGACAGTACATTTCCAAATACAGAACCTGGGAGAGACAAAGGTCTGTGGAGCTGTCTGCGTATCAGTCTTCCTTTTTTGTCTCTGTCTTCAATTGTTTACATTATAACATCTTTGAGAAGTTAGAAAATTTGCTCCAAACTGTGATGTTCATGTGAGTGACACTGGTTCGAGTCTTGCTGGTTATGTGTCTTGATCCTATTCTACCTCTCACTCTGCAGTTTTATATACAGGTCCTTCTCAAAAAATTAGCATATTGTGATAAAGTTCATTATTTTCCATAATGTAATGATAAAAATGTAACTTTCAAATATTTTAGATTCATTGCACACCAACTGAAATATGTCAGGTCTTTTATTGTTTTAATACTGATGATTTTGGCATACAGCTCATGAAAACCCGAAATTCCTATCTCAAAAAATTAGCATATCATGAAAGGGGTCTCTAAACGAGCTATTACCCTAATCATCTGAATCAACTAATTAACTCTAAACACCTGCAAAAGATTCCTGAGGCTTTTAAAAACTCCCAGCCTGTTTCATTACTCAAAACCAAAATCATGGGTAAGACTGCCGACCTGACTGCTGTCCAGAAGGCCATCATTGACACCCTCAAGCAAGAGGGTAAGACACAGAAAGAAATTTCTGAACAAATAGGCTGTTCCCAGAGTGCTGTATCAAGGCACCTCAGTGGGAAGGAAAAAGTGTGGCAAAAAACGCTGCACAACGAGAAGAGTTGACCGGACCCTGAGGAAGATTGTGGAGAAGGACCGATTCCAGACCTTGGGGACCTGCGGAAGCAGTGGACTGAGTCTGGAGTAGAAACATCCAGAGCCACCGTGCACAGGCGTGTGCAGGAAATGGGCTACAGGTGCCGCATTCCCCAGGTCAAGCCACTTTTGAACCAGAAACAGCGGCAGAAGCGCCTGACCTGGGCTACAGAGAAGCAGGACTGGACTGTTGCTCAGTGGTCCAAAGTACTTTTTTCGGATGAAAGCAAATTTTGCATGTCATTCGGAAATCAAGGTGCCAGAGTCTGGAGTAGTGTTGTCACGATACTAGAATTTCTAACTTCGATACCATACCTTGAAAAATATCGATATTCGATACCATTTACGATACCACAGAGAAAAAAACTGCCACAATATTAAGGGGGTCTTTTTTTATTTAAAGCTAAATATAACAAGTCTAGAACATGACAATGAGGTATATTTTACATGAAAAAAATGTCCTGAGTTCTATCTGTTAATATTATTTCATTGGACAAGAGCTAACATGAGCCGTTGTTTTTTTATTACCTACTGTTATCAAAGATTAAAATATACTGTTACAAATGCATTGTTCATCGGTCATAAATGCTGGTTAATACATTAACGTAAATCAAAGATTAAAATATACTGTAGCAAATGCATTGTTCATCGGTCATAAATGCTGGTTAATATATTAACGTAAATCAAAGATTAAAATATACTGTAACAAATGCATTGTTCATCGGTCATAAATGCTGGTTAATATATTAACGTAAATCAAAGATTAAAATATACTGTAACAAATGCATTGTTCATCGGTCAAAAATGCTGGTTAATATATTAACGTAAATCAAAGATTAAAATATACTGTAACAAATGCATTGTTCATCGGTCATAAATGCTGGTTAATAGCCTACATTAACGTAATTTGATGAACAGATTTAAATGCAAACGTGCGTGCATCACGCGCGGAAACAATGCTCAATGGATTGGCATGAAGTCAAGTCACCTTTATTTATATATTGCTTTTAACAATACAGATTGTGTCAAAGCACTTAACAGTATCAAATTGGAGTGTGAAGCGCGTCTCCGCGCTATTCTCCGACATGCCCGCTCGCGGTGTGTAGCGCGTGCCCTGTCCACACTATTCTCCGACATGCCCGCTCGCGGTGTGTTTTTTTACACGTGTCAGCGCTATTCTCCGGCATGCCCGCTCGCGGTGTGTTTTTTACGCGTGTCCGCGCTATTCTCCGGCATGCCCGCTCGCGGTGTTCTTTATCAATCAACCAAAGCCGGTCGCGGCGCCACACTCGCCATCTTCCCATTCACTTTTGCTATTTAACCAGAGCGAATGAGACGAGTGCGTCACGTGTCGTGTTTGTCAACGCGCCTTTGGCGAGAAGTGAAAGTGACCCCTCGGCTAGTATCGGTGTATCGATACTTCGGGAAATTAGTATTGGTACCGTTCCGATATTTCAGTATCGATATTTATCGAAATATCGATATTTTTGACAACACTAGTCTGGAGGAAGACTGGGGAGAAGGAAATGCCAAAATGCCTGAAGTCCAGTGTCAAGTACCCACAATCAGTGATGGTCTGGGGTGCCATGTCAGCTGCTGGTGTTGGTCCACTGTGTTTTATCAATGGCAGGGTCAATGCAGCTAGCTATCAGGAGATTTTGAAGCACTTCATGCTTCCATCTGCTGAAAAGCTTTATGGAGATGAAGATTTCATTTTTCAGCACGACCTGGCACCTGCTCACAGTGCCAAAGCCACTGGTAAATGGTTTACTGACCATGGTATTACTGTTCTCAATTGGCCTGCCAACTCTCCTGACCTGAACCCCATGGAGAATCTGTGGCATATTGTGAAGAGAAAGTTGAGAGACGCAAGACCCAACACTCTGGATGAGCTTAAGGCCGCTATCGAAGCATCCTGGGCCTCCATAACACCTCAGCAGTGCCACAGGCTGATTGCCTCCATGCCACGCCACATTGAAGCAGTCATTTCTGCAAAAGGATTCCCGACCAAGTATTGAGTGCATAACTGAACATAATTATTTGAAGGTTGACTTTTTTGTATTAAAAACACTTCTTTTATTGGTTGGATGAAATATGCTATTTTTTTGAGATTTTCATGAGCTGTATGCCATAATCATCAGTATTAAAACAATAAAAGACCTGAAATATTTCAGTTGGTGTGCAATGCATCTAAAATATATGAAAGTTTAATTTTTATCATTACATTATGGAAAATAATGAACTTTATCTCAATATGCTAATTTTTTGAGAAGGACCTGTATGTATGTATATATATATTATTTTTTCAAATGTTTTTGAAAGAAGTCTCTGCATTTGTTTGTATACAGTAAAAACAGTAAATTTGTGAAATATTATTACATTTTCTATGTTCATATATTGCAAAATATAATTGATTCCTGTCAATAATAATTGATTCCAGTGTTTTTGTAACAATGTAAAAGTCTTTACTCTCACTTTTAATCAGTTTCATGCATCTTTTCAAAAAAGTATTAATTTTTTTAAAAAAAGAAAAAAAAGTCTGAATGGTAAATGATTAAAAGTAACATTTATGGTAATGGAATACATGGGTAAGTATTTTAACTAATTTATTGGCAACTAATTTATTCAAAATTTCATCCATGATTTCAGATTGGTTCGGATAACTCGTAGTTTAGTTTAGGAAAACATTTGTTTACCTGTATGATTTTGGACAGCAAACTGAGGGAGGGGAAAAATCAACTATGAATGTGCAGTTTTCCATCTTATTATTCACTTAACCTGTGAAGGCCTCCTTCCCTTTCCTTTACCTCTGTACAGATAAAACGTAGTCAAAATGATTCCAGTGCAGGCTAGACATGTCATTTGGCAATGTCAATTTGTAAAGAAAGACTACGCGCCTGCGCACATATATATTCAAATGCGCATGCTCCTATAGACTAAACACATAATGTGCATGTGCACACCGTCACCGTTTTCACAGATTCACGTTTCTGAAGTTAACACGGAACTTGTTACACGCGTTTTTGATTGTTTACACAATAGATTTTAGAAAAATTCTAAACTTACACCTTTGAACCTATTTTAGGGTATGCGTTCTCGAGCCACCAAGCACTGTTGTCGTGCGTATGAGCGGCTGGAACACATTAAAAGTTTTCTGTTTTCAGTTAAAACGGTGTCGTGTTAGCCGATGTCTAAGTTAATTAATAATGATCTTTGCAATGGAAGTGAATCAATCAAAAACTAACTCTAGCTGGACAATAACTTTATTCTAGAGCTGCTGTAAAGCCAAAACAATCTCTTTTACTTTAATTTCCTATCAGTGTAAAGCTGCTTTGAAACAATCTATATTGTTAAAAGCGCTATATAAATGAAGGTGACTTGATTTGACTTCAGATTTATTACGTTAACCCATTTTGACCTGCAACCTTTACTAAAAAGCAGAGCGGGTGTGGTGCTCAGGCTAGCTGACCTTTGACCCCAGTCTTCATCAGGACAGCTGGAGGCCACAGCTGGTCCCAGAGATCACTAACAATAACCTATCACCCGCTGTCTCTCACAGTATGCATGCCGTCACTGTAACGCTGCCTGGCACATGTCAGAGAGTGTGTCTTCTCTCAAGTCAACACAAGCCTCAGCACTTTCATAATGCTCACGTTAGGCAATTAATCTGATATTGATAGCAAAGCAGAGTAAAACCGATATATATTTGACAGTAAGGCCTTTTAAAATCAGCTGAATTTACTTAAACTGCCACATTAGAAACCAGGAAAGAGACATGTAATAAAATAAAGGCCTTTTCCTTCCTGGTTTCACATAAGAAATTGTTACTGTATCAGCATCTGCAACTAATTTCCTGGTCTTTTTAAAGTGTTAATGGGCATGTTGAACTTTTTGTGAGTATTTATTTGAATTTGTTGTTGGCAGATGAAACACCTACCCCTTTCCTCATTGAGTATTGAATTGATTAGGTTGGAGACCTATTGCTTGCCATCACCTCGTTGTTTTTGGTATCACAGACTGGTTTCGGTATTAGAGCGGAATCAGTGTGATCCGCTTGGGCGAATGCAACACCCACACAGAGTTCTCTCTGCAGCTAGAAAGTAGGGCAGAGGATCTGTGGAGTGTTTGGAGCTCTGACTCTTTACAAATGAGCTTGTCTTACCAATGCAGAAATAGAGCCTCGAGTGCCACTGATGAATCTAAGTTAGGGCTGTGCTGATACAATCAGATATGGATATATCAGAATTTAATTTCTTACAATATTTACTTGAAGTTCTTATCCATATTTTTATTTATTGTTTAATTCATATTTTCTTCAGTTCAGATAATGAAGAAGAAGCAGCTAGTCTAAACCAACATTTCTCTGTGAGGTCAGAGATTTTAGACCTGGCACTCAACAAAACTGAGGCACGAGATTGATACCACAGATGCGCTCTGTCTCTCTGAGACTCTCTCTGGTGTATCTGGAAAAGTTTCAAACGAGTGAAGTGGGAGGTTACCACTACCCAGCTCTACTTTACACTACTGTTCAAAAGTGTGGGGTTATTTATTTGAAAGAAGTATCTTATACTCACCAAGACAGCCGTTTAAGTAAAAAAAAAAGAAAGAAAGAAATATATATATATATATATATATATATATATACATACATATACATACATACTGACCCTTAAGTTTTAAATTGTAATGTATAGGAGCTTACTCCTACTTCTGAATAAAAAATAAAAAAGGTAATTGCTTTCTCAGAATTGGACTTTATAACTCGCAATTGCGAGTTTATATCTCACAATTCTGAGAAAAGAAGTCAGAATTGCAAGAAATAAGCTCGCATTTTTGAGAAAAAATGGCAGAATTGCGAGATGTAAATTTGCAATTGTAAGAAAAAAAGTCACAATTATCTTTTAAATTGTTATATTTTGTGTGGGAAATAAGCTTCCATAGTAATGTACATGGTCAAGACACTTCATACCATGGTCCAAAATGAAAGGCCAAATTAGAGAAAACAATTGACTGAGTAAAAAGCAAAATTTTTTTCTTCATGATTTTGTAACAGGTTATGTTTTACAGAGAGAGACAAAAAATGGATATATTATGCATACAAGTGAATATGCAAAAGAAAAACTGCTAAATAATTCGGTTGTTTAATGCATAATACAGGTTCATAGCCGTTAAGAAATAAAGGCCAGTAATTATTTCTAATTCCCCCACCATTAGCAGGTGCGGCAAATGGTTTTGAGCCTTCTCCATGCATACTCGCACAGATTTTAAACTCCATTGGGATTTTGCTTTGCCGCTGCACTGGTCGAGGGCCTTTGCACTTTAGATAAGCAGTGTTTGTGTGTGTATTTATGTGGGCTCAGAGAGAGAGAGAGAGAGAGAGAGAGTAGGGTGAGACCGAGACAACAAGAGTGTGTGAGAGAAAATCAGGTTGTTTCACTTCTCACAGGCACATTTGGGATTACTTGGAGGAATCCGAGGAAAGACATGTGGATTGCAGAATGAACTTCCCATGGTGAGCAGCTTCACAGTAATACCTTTGATCAATTCTCTATTGCACAACACTGCAGATGCAGCGGAGCTGAAATTCACAGCCAGTTACGGATTTTATTAGCGCGGCCTTTTCCGCTGTCAGTCTTGTTTTTTGTTTGTTGTTGCTTTAATTAATTGAAAAATTACTTGGCTTTCTATCTGCTTTTACAAAGTAAAATGTTTTTTTGTGTGTGTGTCGTGTTTGTTTCATCTACAAGAATTTGCTTTGCACTTTAACCAGCAGTGAATCATTAACACAGAAGCAACAACTGCAATACAAATTATCTTAAATGCTCACTGAATTCATCAAATAGGTAAAGCCCTACAGTACATGTACATTATTTAACATTTAACGTAAGATTTTTTTAAACTAATAATTTGCTTTGCTTTATTTGCATTTAATATAGGCTGGCTTCTAAACATCTTTATGATGGCTTGTCTGTGGATATAAATGTGCAACCATTTGCTGGGTTTCCCCAATGTAAACTTTCTGACCTTTGAGTAAATACCATCTTGATAGAGGTTTGCATCAAGGCTGCAGTGCAGTAGTAGCAGCGCACGCACATACTCTTAAAACATTGGAGACAAGCAGGTGATGCAGGTTCAAGCCCAGCAAGTGACCTGATCTCATTCTAATTTCTCTTTCTCTCCAGTATTATTTCCTGTCCCCTCTTCACTGCAAAGATTTAGCTACTTCTAGATTGTGCCCACACAAATGCAAGCTTCATCTTGCCCCAAATATTATGGAGATTGTCTAGAGAGCTCATTATACACCTGAAGGGATAGTTCACCCAAAAAAAATTAATTTAAATGAAAATGAATTTACTCATCCTCAAGTTTTTCCAAATATGACTTTCTTTATACTGTGGAACATAATAGAAGGTATTTTGAGAAATTGCCAAAACTGTTTGGTTACCATAAATCTTCAAAGTATTATTTTTTTGTTAAACAAAGAAAGCCATACAAGTTTGGAACGACATAAGGGTGAGTAAATGATAACAAAATTGTTTAAAATTTCTTTAGTGAACTGTTCCTTTAATAATAACAAATGTTCTTCAAAGTTTCCTTTTATTTATCTTTTGGTCTTGACTTAACAGAAGGCATGTTGTTTGCCCAATGCAGTGATAGAATTATTATTCATACTAGTTAGAATAATCAGTTGATCCAAGTTTAGAGGTGACTAAGACAACCACAGTCAATTGTATTACATTCCCATGTATCCCACTGCAACTTGCGACTAGAATTTAAAGTAACCTTAAGTTACTTTGAATGCAGTTTACAGTGTGCTTCTATCAAAAATAGGTTTGAAAAGTTATATTTTGGAGGATTAAGGGCCAGTATTTGGAGAAAAACAGTCTCTCTGTTTCCCTTTCTGCCCACCTACCACCAGTAACTCATTCAGCATCGCAACCCCCTCAGCTGTGAACCCCATGAACTCTCTCTTACTGCCTTTCACCCCTAACAACCGTGGCCCCCCTTGTATGACCCAAAAGCGGCTGTAACTGGATCCAGCCTCAGAACCTTGGCCATGACGTCACCTAGTCCTGCCTTTAGAAGCCCGGGGCCCCTCTCTTTTTCCGAGATCAGGTTTCCATGGCCTTGTGTCTGTACTGTCAGCTCTTAAATGTTGAGGTTTCTCACAAGCATTGTTTGCTTGTCTTCCAGCTGATCCAGGGTCAGGTTCACAATGATAGTCCTCCCTGCTGACACTCAGTCGGAGAGGGAAAGTTTTTTTTTTTACTCAAAACTATTTAACATGCGTTTTACTACTTTGTTTTGGAGTTTCATGTTTTGCTGGAAGTGTCAGAAAGATGTAGTCTCTTTTTTTCATGCCTTATCTGACTTTTTTTTGTTTTTCGGATAGGCTGTTTTATTATTTTCCTGTTATTTTTTGTGTGAAAATGCTAATGTGATTAGCCTTGGCTTTTTTCCCCAAGCTAGCACACTCATTTGGCAAGCAGCCAAAGAGTTAATTCTGAATACTTGACTTTTAAGTCTTAAAAAGTGTGACTGTAAAGCTACTGTTAACACCCATCAAGCATTTCTATCTGCTCTGAATTGTAGGGTTTTTTTATAACAATATTAATGTCTCGAAAAAACAAGCCATCCAGTGTTTTTTTTCTCCCATCAGGCAAAAAGACTACTTTAGCCACAGCGGCTGCTACTGTTGCCCAGAATACATCATTAATGTCAACATGAACATCTCGGTACCCTAAGTTTGCCAGCAGTGACATCACAAATGTTTCAAAATGTTTCACAAATGTAGAATGGATGGAAATGTATTTTCTTTTTGCTGGCATCTTGCCCTCATTCCTGCCCCAAAAACCAGTTTGCCATTCAGTTCACTGATTATCAACTTAGAACACTTCCCTGATACTGGAAGGAAATTTGACATAAATCAAGTGTTGTGACTGTTATTGTGTTACCTAATGTGATCGCTTCTCTTATCGCTGTTCCATTTGTACACCAGGACTTCCTTTAAGGCAATACAACTTTTCACTGTGTCAACATTTAGTTAATGTTGGTTGGTATTAGGGTTGCAAAATTCTGGAATTGTCAAAGTTGGAAACTTCCTTTGCAATTAATGGGAATAAACTGAAAATGTGCAAAATTGCAGGTTAACCTATAACAGGGAACTTACATGTAGTTGAAAAAAAAAACATCTAGCTGCATAATCTTGGTTAAAACAACCATACTTAATTCAAATTCAGTTTAATTTCTACATGTAATTGGGAATGTTTATTTTATTCAACATTCATGTTTTTTGTTGTTGTTGTTCAATGAAAGAATCAATTAAAGTTCTACTCACAAAGAAATCAGTCAAAAATTAATTTTTCTTTACATTTGTATTAGTTAACATGCATGTCTGCTTAAGACCAAACACAATGTTTATATTTTGTTTGTGTATATGATACAGTTTGTCTGAATTACCCAACATTTCCATAATTCCAGTAAATTCTTGTTAAGTTTCCAAATTGAAATGTTTTCCCAGCTTAACTTCCAATGGAAATGGAAAGTTTTTCGAAAGTTTCCAGAAATGTACCAAAAATGTTCCGCCCCTTTGCAACCCTAGGTGGTATTAATTAAAGTCTAATGTCACAGTAAGACTTTGTCTTGGTAATGGTATTTATCACAATATAGATAATTTATTATATATGCAAATAAATTAAATATTTCTTAGTTTCTCTTATTGTTTGGAACTTTATCCAAAAGATATTAATAACAAATGAGTAATATTTCTGACACCAGTGCAATAACCACTGCCTCATATTGTATTACACTTGAGTTAAAAACAGAATAATTGTGATTTTCTTATTACTGTTTTTTGAACATTTGGTTTGTATAATGCTTAAGCAAACCTTCACCATGGTAAAATCATACTGCCCAGGTATGCTTTAACCTGATGTAGGTTAACATTGAGTTCATATATCAGTTTCTCTGGGTTTTTTGTGCTTCTTTTAAAAGAACAAGCAAAAATGTTAGTTTACTTTTGTATTAACTGTTATCTCCTATGGTTGTCTTTCCAGGTTGTTGGAGACGGACAGTAAGTCTTTAAAATCTGTGAATGGCTCTCGAAGGAACAGTGGCACCTCACTGGTGTCTAGTTCCTCAGCCTCCTCCAATTTGTCGCACTTGGAGGAGGATTCATGGATCTTGTGGGGACGCATAGTCAACGAGTGGGAAGATGTGTGGAAGAAGAAGGAAAAACAACTAAAGGTAAGCAGATATATTATACATCAAGCTATAGTGCGCAAATCAGATTTATGCCATTTATGATATGAACTGAACATATGGAATTCCAGCTATTATTCTTTTATTTAATCACAACCGTACATGAGATTTAGAGAACAGCTGCAGCAACATCAAATATAGTGCACAATTACACAGCTAAACAGATTTATTGCTGTTGCAAAATAGTGAAACGCATTACAAAGAGGGTCATAAAACATATGGCCCAAATTAAATATGTGAGTGATTTATTGGTAATGCTGCTGTGTTCATGAATAAAGAAAAACTGTAAATGGTCTGAATTAGGCAGCGAACAGAATTAACAGGAAGGTTGGCTCACAGAAAGAAAGGATTGTATTTACTGATGACAGCCTCGGCCACAAAGTAGCTTTTCTAGAGCACTTGTAATGATATATTTGAATAAAAAGATTCAACATTTATTATACAAATGCGTTTATAAAAACCCCCATGGGGTGTGATGGAATGTGAAATCTTTTATCAAGTAGCCCTCTCCGAAACATTCCTCTAAAACTACACGGAAACTTAGGCCTTCTGATATATTTTCCACTTTTTCCTGAATTATTATTTCTACAGTGTTTTTCACATCTCACTCCTACAATAACATTTTCGCAAAAAAGATGGGAAGAAAGAAAATGATATAAATCACATATGCAAATGTTGCAGTTGCCTGCACAATATTGCCACTTTCCCACAGAACTTACTGAGCTCAGTGAGACTGAGAAATTCAGTTTGTGTTTACTGTATGACTTCTTACTAGCCAAAAGGCAGGATATAGGCTCTTCTAGCAAAGCAACAACAGAAGCCCTTTGTAAAGTCTGGTGTTTTAACAAAGACACAATCTCCAGCACACCCATAGAGTGCTTTTGAAGAATCTCAGTGCTAACATTGTATGTAGGTGGAGTCGCATCTCAGACCCTCACAAGAATGAACAGCTGTAGATATCAGCCGTCTGAGCTGCGCAGATGAGCACAGGAAACAGCTTAATCAGGTCAAACATACTTCGCTTACAAAAATATCGAGCTGTGCTGTAGAAGTCTTTGACAAGATTATATTTAGCAGCATAAAATGGTCTTATCCTGTCTGAGTTACAAACTAAACCCTTGGGAGAACATCTGAATACTGACAATCTTGGAACCTTCAGTCATTTTAAGGTGTAATACTTCGAATAAACTAATATCTTCTTAAACCCCGTAGATGTGACAAGTCTGGGAACATGAGAACTTGCTCTTAAGTAAGGCTGTTATGTCCTGACTTTCAGTGTTAATATTTTAAAATGTTTTTTTCTTGTTGTTTTTTTCATAGGAACTGGTCAGGAAAGGCATTCCGCATCACTTCCGAGCAATAGTGTGGCAGCTCTTGTGCAATGCCCAGAATCTACCCATAAAGGAGCAGTACTCTGAGCTGCTGAAGATGACCTCGCCCTGTGAAAAACTCATCCGCAGGGACATTGCCCGTACCTACCCCGAGCACGAGTTCTTTAAGGAGAAGGACAGTTTGGGGCAGGAGGTGCTTTTTAATGTTATGAAGGTTGGTTTTTTCCTTGCATGGGCAAATAGAGCAATGATTTCCATAAGAGATTGAAAGAGAGAGTTTGAATGGACAGGGTGATAGCCAGGATGTCGACCAATTCATCAGCACATTGACATAAAAATTTGATAATTTCAGAAAAAATAAAGACAAGATATTTACTCCGGGACTGCTTATCAGTACATTTATTAAGATTTACTGCATCAAGATACACACTGCATCTCTGTAGTTTCCCTAAAACACCTTATTTGCAAGGTTATGCATATAATACGATGGCCGAGAGAGCTCAACGCGTTATGAAAACATTATGAAATAAATGTTTTTCTCCAAAACATGTTGGGAACAATTATTTGCCCCCTTTTATTAAATACTTTTTGCAACCTCCTTTTTCCAAGATAACAGCTCTGAGTCTTCTCCTATAATGCCTGATGAGTTTGGAGAACACCTGACAAGAGATCAGAGACCATTTAGGGGTGCTCCGATCAGGATTTTTGGGGCTGATCACCGATCCCCGATTACTGGAAGCTGTATCACCCGATACCGATTACAGGGTCTATTTGAAGCCTTCTATTTATCTTGTAGCATTATTTATTAAACTATATTTAACAACAATGTACATCAAGTAGTACAATTAAGAGAAGACAACGTATCATGAGTTGACACCTGTGTATTTATTTGCAAGCAACATGTCCAGCATATTAACTTAGCAGCCTGTGCTTTGTTATTGGGAACAGCTTAGGGCTTGACAAATACAACTTTCCTGTAGAATATAAAATAAAAAAAGATAACAGACAGAACATCTGAGTCTTTAAATTTAGCTTAAGACTACTTTAAACTAAAAACTGCAACAAAAAAGGCTATAGCCAAAATATTGTTTTGAGTCAGTCAGCCATCAGTTTTTATAATACACAAAAATGCAAATAACTTACAACTTCCATATCTGTATCTATAACTTAGCTTTTTTCTGGGATGCTCAGTCAGATTTTGTGGGCATTTAGAGAGGGAGAGTGAGGTAGAGAAAGAGAGAGTGGGGATAGAGATTATTAGATTAATTTCTCTCCCAAAGCTTAGGCCTAATTCTTAAGCATCAATTTTTTGGTTATTTTTTTAATTTTTTTTTTTTTTGCAAGAACCCTTGACACAGATGTACCTAATACAAATAAATAAAACATCTCCAGTTAACTAGAAGAGCATTCATTTCATATAGTTATTAAATAAGAGATCTAGCGCTAAAATGTGTTGTTTTTGAAATCAAACTGAGCGCTCGTTGCCGCTGCGATCAGTGTCATGGATACAGTGTTCTCTTGTGGCTCGCGCAGTCTTCACTCGGACACGCGCTTCAATCTATCGCCGTTGCGGACTCTATTCATTCCGGTAAAATCACAAAATAAAATGCACACAAACGTGCCCCTGCTTGATATAGACTGTAACCACTGATGAACATATAGTTTTGATGAGAGAAAAAAAAACTATACGAGTGCGGATAAGAACCCGTAACCTCTGACACGCTTGGCAAAATTATTTTACCATTTAAGAACTCAAACAAAATTTTCGGATCGATGGATTTATTTACGGGTTGAACAGAGAGGCTGCACAGATTGACAAGCGGGCAGCGGCATGGTACACACATTGCAGATTGATAATGAATTGTCTTTTCAACACCTTGTAGAATTGCTAGACTGGTGAAGCCATTTTACCAGGGCGTAAAAAATGGTCA
Organism: Siphateles boraxobius; assembly: GCF_051911475.1. Classification (NCBI taxonomy): domain Eukaryota; kingdom Metazoa; phylum Chordata; class Actinopteri; order Cypriniformes; family Leuciscidae; genus Siphateles; species Siphateles boraxobius. The sequence goes on from NW_027509042.1 coordinate 18,641,708, forward strand.
CGTGATTTTTGCGTCATCTGATCGGCTTTTCTGGATCGACCTTTATAGAGACCGCCGATCAAACATCCCAAAGCAATTATCGGCCGATTATGATCGGCGACTGAGCAATCGGAGCACCCTTAGAAACCATTCTTCCATACGGAATCTCTCCAGATCCTTCAGAATTCCCAGATCCATGTTAGCGCTCTCATTTTCTACAGGGTTCAGGTCTAGGGACTGGGACGGTCATTGCAGATGCTTGGTTTTGTGCTCAGTGACCCATTTTTGTTTTGATTTTGATGTTTTTTGTTTTTTTAATCACTGTCCTGTTGGAAGATCTAAACATGGCCCATTAAAGGATTTCAGCCACAGGCTGTCAGGTTTGAATTTTTATCTGTTGGTATTGGATCGAACCCATGATGCCATGTATCTGAACAAGATGTCCAGGACCTCTGGCAAAAAATTAGGCATTAAAGATACAGCAGAGTATTTAATTTTACACATGGGTTACTTTTTTATCTATGTATGAACCAAACCCATATTAAGTGTTTGCTGTCAAAAAAGCTCTTTTTTTTCATCTGTCCATAGAACGTTTGAAAAGTAACTGACACAACTGGAACTTCAAACGGGACGGGTTCTATGGTCAGATGAAACAAAAAAAATAGCTTTTTTGGCAGCAAACTCTTAATGGGTTTGGTGCACACAGGGATAGAAGCCAACATATAAAAATACCAGCAGATAAAAAATCAAAACCTGACAACCTCTGTTTCTCAACTGCTTCTATGCGACATAAAGACGGAATTTCAATTTCGTTGAGCACACGATCCATTTCCATTTCTCATGAAGGAGACTAGATTGGGAGGGTGAGAGCAGAATATTTCACAAGTCCAAAAATAAGGGCCACCCTAATGTGTACCCCTGTTTATAGGTCTAGGTCATTTGGAATATGAACCTCCAGATCTTTAGACACTACACCGCCTGACATCAGTTTAAGTTTAATGTCTTAAAGCCAGCTCACCCAAACAAAACACCTAAAGATCACTTGAGGTTGTTTTTAAAGAGTGGATGGGTTACTCACAGGCTTGTCTGGGAGAAGAGCAGAGCTGATTCTGCACTTAACCCCCCTATGATTTTATAAACGATTGTCCAGCTCTCACCAAATCTCACTTTTGTGTTTACAGGCTTATTCGCTGGTCGATAGAGAGGTGGGTTACTGTCAGGGAAGCGCTTTCATTGTCGGCCTTCTTCTAATGCAGGTATTAAAACAGTCAAAAATATTCTGCACATAAAGCTGTATTATGAAACACTACAGTATAATATTTAAGATAATGCTGAATGAGCAATGTAAAGCATTTTAATGTGATATGAATAATTCTGATATATATATATATATATATATATATATATATATATATATATATATTTATATATATTTATTTTTATTTTTATTTCAAATAAATTTATATCTGTTGGTAGTGTGTTTCTAGTCTGTAATTATATGATGTATAATTGTCTTCTCACAGATGCCAGAAGAAGAGGCTTTTTGTGTGTTTGTGAAGCTGATGCAAGATTACAGGCTGAGAGAGCTCTTTAAACCCAGTATGGCTGAACTGGGCCTCTGCATGTACCAGTTTGAATATATGATTCAGGTCAGTGACTGTCTGCTAAAATCGGACTTTTAAATTTAGCTTAACGCTCTAACTCCCCAATAAATTACATTAATGCGTTTTATGAATTGCATTCTTGCTGTCTCTCTGTGATTTTACAGTCTATTTTGGTTTATCCCTGCAGGAGCAGCTCCCAGAGCTCTATGTGCACTTCCAGGCCCAGAGTTTCCATACCTCCATGTATGCTTCATCTTGGTTTCTCACCATTTTCCTTACCTCGTTCCCTCTTCCTGTAGCTACCAGGATCTTTGATATATTCATGTGTGAGGTAAGACTTTATCGTTCTCTCTCTCTCTCTCTCTCTCTCTCTCTCTCTCTCTCTCTCTCTCTCTCTCTCTCTCTCTCTCTCTCTCTCAATCTCTCAGCACTCACTCACTCACTCACTCACTCACCACACACACCCCTAAGCTAATTGAGAACACAGAACACGGGTGTATTTTAGTGGTCTGCTATCTCCCTCTGTTGACTTCACAATGCTACTGCAAATATTTTTGGATCTTGAGTTTTCACCAGTAGGTGTCCTTACAGGGTTTAGAGGTAGTGTTTCGTGTGGGGATGGCCATCCTGCAGATGAATCAGGCTGAGCTCATGCAGTTGGACATGGAGGGAATGTTGCAGGTGGGGTATTTATCATAATTTTCCCTTCAAGGATAAACTTGTATTTGTCTTAATTATAGTGGTTATGTTAGCCAATACTTTCTGTAGAAGCTACCACACCATGATTAGAGTCTAGACTGTTATCAGTTTCCGCTAATCAGTACACAAATTATTTTTTTTTACAAATATGCATAATTCAATATTAATACGTAGTTGTGTTATTTTCACTGTCTATTGCAGCACTTTCAGAAGGTTATCCCTCACCAGCTGGATAGTGGACCAGACAAAGTTATCCAGGCTGCTTATCAAGTCAAGTACAATGCCAAGAAAATGAAAAAGTGAGTTTATATTATGTTAAGTGAATTTCTTTTTTAGTATGATTTTGGACACACAAAAATTCTTATCTGTTTCCTTATGCCTTCACAGATTAGAAAAGGAGTACACTACAATCAAAACCAAGGAGATGGAAGAACAGGTGGAGATCAAGGTGAGACAGTCAGCCCACTGCCGAGCTTGCATTTTGCTAAAATGATGCCTTTCCAAACATTTGATGATGTTTTTTGTTTTTTTTTACAGTTAATGACATTGTAAGTCTAGCAAAGCTTTTAATATTAAAATTTTTATAACATTATACATTGTTTTAAATTATCTTGGCATCAAATTATTTAAAAAAAAAACAGCAGCCGAGGGAGCAATAGTACTATTGGCAATCCGACTGTAATCAATTTTTCTATATAGTAGAAAGCCATTGTAGCCATTTCTGAGAACCCCGGAAATGTGAAAACAGTCCATTATCTATAATTACCTCTTATTTTCTTTACCAATTTTATAGTAGGAAATAAATTAAATGCTGTTAAATGTCTAATTGAAACCCACACTAAACAATGATATTGCCAGATAGCTCATAACATTGTCTAGTACAGTGGTTCTCAAACTTTTTCGGTCATTACCCACTTTGGACAAGGGGAAATTTTCAAGCCCCACCTGCCCCCATCGCCCCAACACAATGCTAATGAACAACGCAACAAGCTTAAAATGTTCCAATTTATTGAAGTAACAAGTAGTATCAGTATAGTAACAAGTTGTATCTAAATACAAACTAACTATCTACATCAAATAACAGCAAGTTTCCAAAATAAAGAAAATAAAAGTGCAGCTGTGTCATAACTTGCATGAAATTCAAAAATAGAGAAAATAAAAGTGCAGTTGTGTCAAAATTTGTATCAAGTTCAAAAATAGAAAATAAATAAAAGTGCCACTCGTCACAGCATCAGCACCCCCTGGTTGGGGGCTGTGGACTAACATAATATTGTATTTAAAAACGTGAAATAAAAAAAAAATTATATAGCCTATTACACATATTAAAATAGACATAACATACTGTGTTTGATATGGGATTAAAACGATGGGCAGTGTATAAGATATAAACTAATGATTCATTATTTTAATATTCCTTTGTTCCGATCAGAGCATGTGAGCGGAGAACCCATTTCTGAATATTCCTCCGCTCGCTCATTCCGCTCAGGGTCGCTCGCTCAACACAGAATGGCCTGCTGGTACGCAAATATGTGGAATAAGGGCTGTCTCCGACTAAAGTTTTTTTCTAGTCGACTAGTAGTTGTTCATTTAAGCCATTAGTGGACAAATCGCCCCTTTATATTGATTTGATTACTTAAATGGGCGATATAGAATAATGAGCGTTATATTGCTGCACTCAAGCGCACGCATAAAGCTTGCCACAAAGAACCGGCAAAAGTAATAATTATGAATGTGTAAAAAATAGGAAGGAGACATTTAATTGTTTATTAATAAACTGGTGTTTTCTGTGTCGCTGCAAAGATGAAGTTGACGATGCGGACTCGCCATCAGCGAATAAATATATAAAGGCATAAAAAGGAAAGTTTCCTCCCGTTTGGCGCGCCCCACCTGTCACGTCTCTATTCCCCACCAGTGGGGTGCGCCCACACTTTGAGAACCGCTTGGCTAGTACATTACAATATGTTATTGATGTATTGGAGTCTAATACTGTTAATGTTGACTCTATTACAGAGACTACGCACAGAGAACAGACTCCTGAAGCAGCGAATAGACACTCTGGAGAAAGTGAGTGATAAATAAGAGGCTAAGCAAACCATTAATCAATCAAACACATCCATACACCATTGCCATCCAAGATTTGCTTATCCTGAAATGGGTAATCTCCTTGCTGTCAGTTGTCACAAGTCTTTGGTGTGAAGAATAACAAATGCTCGTGCACACACCCTATTGGTTGCATCATAACTAACTGCTTGTGTGCATGTCATTGGATAACCTGTTGTGTTTTTTGAGGCTGGTAAGTACAGTGCTAACAGAAAGAAAAATATTTTGCGTGCACACATGGGTATGAAATGTTTGTGCACTACATGTATTTATTTCTGGCCAAAGTGGTTGTCTCATAGGCTTTCTTGAGCATGGGTGAAAACCCAAACCTGCACTGGTACATGTAAGAATATTCTCTGCTTGTAAAGGAATGTTTGTGTCATGCATGAAAAGAAACCCCTACAGTGCAGGTTATATATATATTAAAAAAAGCAAAAAAACACGTCCACTTGGTTTTCACCACCTCTCAGCATGGAACCATTGTACTAAAATAAAGTACTAACGCCTTCAGAAGTTCACCATTCGTAACCCAGGGCTGCATTCGTCATATAGTAGACCTAGAGCCTTTAAAATAACACTAATTCCGTTTCATTTATTCTCACCTTCCTGCCTGTCCTCTGCACGACCTCCTTTTATGCTTTTCACCCTGTTGTGGTGCACAATCTTGCTTTATTCCTTAGCCACAGCATGAACACCATGCACAAACTGTTCCTTTTTCTTCCGCACCTCACTATGATGGTTTCAAAGCTGCATATTTATTCTGATATAGCAAATGTTCATCTAGAACAGTGTCTTTACAATGTTTGTATGTAGGGGTATAAAAAAGAACACAGTTTTCTGTCAAATCAGTCTTATTGTTTTGTTCTGTGTTGTAATATCCTTTGGTCTCTCTCCTCTCTTTGCTGTTTCCTTTATGGATTTTCTCCGTTTTTAGGAAAGTGCTTCTTTGGCAGATAGATTGATTCAGGTACAATTTTCACTCTCCTCTCCATCCTTTAGCTCTGTTTTTCCCCTTTAAGAACCCTGCAGTTCTGTCTTTAGCTTTGCTTCATTTCCTTGAATTGCTTATATCTCACACCTACTCCCAATCAACAGTAAAATAAGGCAAACTCTGCAATTTCTGACTTCAGGGAAGAGGTATCACTGTGCTTATTATCTTTGGGTTGCAATCCTGATTATTGATTACAATAATTGTTACAACTACAATATTGGTTACAACTACAATAATCCCCCCTTTGATAGGCAAAGCAATTTTAAGTGCTAAATTGAAAGCCTAAAACTGCTAACAGCATGACAGAGCTTGAGATCCAGCATTATTTTTCTCCATCAATACATCCGTTTCCACCCATTCCGATTCTCCGCTCACCCCTCATCCATAATTGGTCACGTCAGGGTCAGGTGACACGAGCCCAAGAGGCGGAGGAGAACTACCTGGTCAAGCGGGAGCTGGCCACAGTCAAACTACACAATGAGGAGACCAGTGCACAGCTGGAGCAAGCGCAAAACGCCATCCGACAGCTCCAGCAACAGCAGCCGTTTGCGGTAAGGACAGTTCAGAGACAGCGCCTCCTCCTGGATGAGAGGCCTGCTCTTCGAACACAGAAACCGTATGACTAGACTGAGAAATGTTTTGCTCCCTCATGTAACAGTTTGCAGTGGCAGCTGTACTTGATTCTTTCGCGGTTGCCTAGCAGCAAAATCTCAGCGACCACAGAGCTGCAAACGGCAGCTCTTGTAATGATGCTCTTTACATGCATGACTGCAGATCAGAACAGCAGAGCTGGGGTCATTTGCATGCACAACATTGCCAAATGGGGTTTATGTACATGTAGGAGTTTTGTCAAGTATGAGTGTAACTTGTGAGAGTCTTGAAGCCGTTGCCTGTTTGATAAAATCTACATTCTCAACAGGAGGATGGGATGTGGCTCATCAATTATTAATATGCACATGCTCAACACAGAGAAAAAGTGGATAATGTGTCATGTGCTGTGGGGAAAGTGCTGTTTTACATAATGTTGTGTTGCAATCTCATTATGGTTTAATGTTGCAGATGGTAAAGCCATGAGCATGAGTGGAGAGAATCTTTTTTTTTTGTTTTTTTTTGAAGATTTCATGTAGTTGGTAAAATCAAACCACAAGAGCTGGTCAGATGTTATGTCCATGAGTATTCAATTACACTGACATGAATTACTGACAGGTTGGGATTTGATTGATAGAATTTTTAATCAAACTTTTTTTATTTCGAAGGGGAACCCACGCTACTCTGAGGAGTTCATCCTGCAGTTGGAGAGAGAACTGGTTCAGGCCCGACTTAAGGAGGCTGAGTCTCAGTGCGCTCTGAAAGAGATGCAGGACAAGATCCTCGACATGGAGAAGGTGGTAGAACATTATTGCCCTTCTCAAGCACACATATTTACCTGTAGGCAGTTTTGTTTTTCCACCATAGTGGTGCTGGTACTCGTTCATGTTTACTGCATTAGTTGGCCGAGATTTTTTTTTCCTTAAGAAATTCAAACTATCGGTATCAGCAGAGAAATATGGTATCGGTGCATCTCTAATAAAAATTTTGTATATACCTGTATATATATATATATATATATATTAGATGGACGGTGTGGTTGGAGTTGCTTTGCAATTCAACACACATGCTGTTAGAGGAGGCCTTTTTTTTTTTTAAAGGATTTAATATTTTTGTTCAGTAAGGATGATTCAAATTGATAATAAATAATATTAAATAGTTACTTTTTTTTACAGAAATTCTGTTGCACATAAATACCACTGAACTTTCTACTCATCAAAGAATCCTAAAATATAAGTATTTATAATAATAACATGTTTCTTGAGCAACAAAAACAATATTAAAACTCCAATATATATATTATTGCTATTTGAATCAATTTTAAATAATATTAAAATGGAAAAGTTGTTTTAAATTGTAACACTTTTTTATTTAAAAAATCTTCTAAACTTAAATGTTGCTTCAGATGTTTCTTGCATAGACTGCTTCAATGATTTTATTGAAAGTGACCGAGTTTGGTGCAATCTAAATTTGTTTTGCATTAGCCAGGCTGCTGTTTTTCTGAAAACATTTCTGTGTCCCAACACCTAAAATATGATTTCATCCGTTATTTGTTTGAGGCCAACATGCTTGAGTGGCAGAGCTGCCTTTTCTGCTTGTTTTTCTACACATTGAATTAAGTCCAGGTTTGGCACGACTCCAGCAACCTGACTGCAGAAAATGGCTTTCTAGTGTATAAGCTGACCTTTGTGTATATTTGTTTCTGTTATAGAGAAATACATCCTTGCCAGATGAGAATAATGTGGTACGTCTTCAGGAGGAGTTAATTGGTGTAAAGCTGAGGGAGGCAGAGGCTCTTACAGGGCTTAAAGAGCTTAGACAGCAGGTTAGAGACCTGGAGGAGCACTGGCAGGTGAATACACACACTCTCATAGATAGCGGTTTCATTCTCAGTATTACAATGTGTGTAATTCCCACAAGCTTACTGTGTTGCTGTTATACCATATGCTCTCCTTTTCATGCATCTAATTAACACACAAATGTTTTAGTAAGATATTTTTGCCGTTGTGTGCAGAGGCATCTGGCGCGAACGGCGGGCCGCTGGAAAGACAGTCCGCGGAAAAATGCAATGAGCGAGCTTCAGGATGAGCTGATGAGCGTGAGGCTCAGAGAGGCAGAGGCACAGGCTGAGCTCAAAGAGACCAGACAGAGGATGCTGGAACTGGACACTCAGGTCTTGACACGCATGTCCCTCACACACTCACACCTTTGCTGTGTGTCGGGCATTCATGAGAAGGCCAATTTCTAATCCTATTTTCACATCTTTACTCATATTTTTCAAAGAATCATAATTTGTTCTGGACTTAAGAAACAGAGTTGCTTAGCCAGACTTTTTTCCTGGCTACATCTACATGTTTAGGATGGGTAATCAGATATTGCCAAAATAATTGACTGCAGTGCAACAAAATAACACTTTATTCTAATAAAACTACTGAAATTATTGTTTTGAGCCCTTTGCTGCTGGCCACTGAATTTAGGGAGGAAATAAGTCAGAACATATACCTCCGGTTTCACAGATAAGGCTTAATCTAAGCCCTGTCTGTGAAACCGGGCCATAGTCTCGCGCAGCCAGAACTTTGCCTAACGACATGTGGTCTGGGCTCTACAGCCACTGCAGTTGTCTCAGGAAGAGGCCATCTGACTGACATGTAAAGTGAACAATCACAGTTTTGTTTTGTTCAACATTATGTTTAGGAGTGGGCACATGTGGTGACAATTACAGACCTTTGTGCTATTACAGAAAATTTAATTTAAAATCAACTAAGTATCACAAACAAAATGCTCTGTCTAGAAGTTTCTTTTAGCTTTTTTTTTTTTTTTTAAATCTAGCTTTTAGTCGCTTTCTGAAGTGTTCATTGCTACAGTATCAGAACTTTAAACACAACTTTGTTTCCTGGTGGACAGTTGAAGATCACGGCACACTTGGCTCCCAGAAAACCTGTAGAAGTTGGCCAATCAGATTCAGACTTTTGCCTTCGAAAGTGTTTCCAGTTTTGTGCGCCAAATGCATTAGTTCAGCTAGTGGGTGATGTCTTAAAGGTGCCTTGTGTAATATCCGCAAAAAAATCAATCCATACTCCACATTCCATACCAGATGGGGGCAGTCTACCTCCAGAAAGTGAATTAATCTACTCTAGAGTAACAAACGAGAAACGGCATAGTCTCTATGCTCCGCCCCTACCTTCACAACGACCCTAGAGCCATAGCAGAAGCCAAGCCAACTCCTAATAGAGGACGTTTTGAGTCCAGAGGAACTTTGGTTGATGTCAAGTGATTTTTAAATGACATCTTAAAGCTACTCCCCTTCACCAGTGAATGTTCATATTCATTTTGTTCATATTACATTTTTATTGTTAGTTTGAATTACATTAATTTGACATACAGCATTCGCTGCCGTTGACCAAGCTAGCGCCATTCAGAGCTGCCAAATCTCACGAATTCACCGTCATCGATTCTGTCAATGTTATTACGCAATTCAAACAAAAAATACCGTTTTGGCGCTTGTAAATGTTAACGTTACACGACAGATCCCTAGTGCACGTGAACCGATTATCTCTACTAGCTAATATTAAAAACACATGAACACTGTTGAAAGATACAGTATGCTACAACTTACCAAAATGTATTCTTCATACATAATACCGACCAATCATTTTTTTAATCAGCGTGCAGAGGTCAATAACATAGCTGGAGAACAAATATGTCAGATTTACCTCAGGAAAGCAACTTAGCAAACATAATATAGCTCACGTAGTTCTCATTACACCTTTCAATGTAGCCATCGCTAACTTTAGAACTTATATCGAACAGCCTTCGATACATTTCTATGTTATAACTTCCCGTAAAAACTAAACAAACATATAAAACAAACTTCTAGCGAAATACTAACAGCATCTTACTTACCAATCCAAAAGAAATTTTGCAAGTTCGGAGTCAAACCTCATTTCTTTCATTTCCATTAGTTGTCTCCAACGATGGAAAGCATCGCCAATGTTAACTCTGGTTCTGCTCCTTTTTTTATCCGATTTTATTTGTGATTCCGAGCGCGTTTTTTTCCCTGCAGCGGGTGGTTGTGGTAAGGGTCTCTTGCCAAGGGCTTCAGCCATTCTTCCGCTCTCTTCCCTGAACTGAACTGTAGTAGTGGGGTGTACTTTCCACACGATTGACATCAGGTTCAAATACGCCCACAAGCCGTGCGACTTATTCGTGTATTGCAGTTTGGCTGGTGTTGCCCGCATACCGCCTCCCAAACTGGTATTATGACATCTGTCGGGCCGGGGCTAGTAATTTAGCATGCTAATTCAGGTTGATATCTCTGCAACACTATAACTTTTCATTTTTTTAATGACATCATCGCCCTTTATTTCTTCTCATTCTTTTGATCCGTGTAACTCATTTTTTGTATATTTTTAACTCAATTCTGACACATGGCACCTTTAAGTATGGAATGTCTAAAGCTGAGACTAGAGAGCATACACAGATTTTAGGCCAGTAGAGGGAGACAAAGTTAACGCATTTTTACTCTGAAATGATAGGCTGTATCTGTTATCAGAGTTGGCACTGCTGTCTTTTTTTTTTAAGGAAAACTGCAAATTCTTTGAGTTTTGAATTCATAATTATTTTACTCACTTACAGAATCAAAGACATGGTAATCAACTGCGGCGAGCAGAACTGGAGGCACGAAATCTACAGGAGCGACTGCAGGGTTTGACCAACCAGAACAAGATGTTGCATGCAGAGCTGCAGGAGATGAAACGGAAACAGGCTGAAATAGAGTGCAAGGTGATGATCATTTACATGACATTAACTGAGTAGTCGCAGTCAATACCACAGCAAAGTGCAAAAATGTAGTCTTTATGCTAATAGTATTATGATTTTACAGAAGGATTTATTTTATTCTAGTTACCATTACACCTTTTATGCAATTAGTAATCTGCCAAAAATAAAAATACTTTTTAATGATACAAAAAAAGCAAAATATGCCTCATTACCACATCTTTGTATGATTTAGTTGCATTTCCTCATTCATGACTTAGCTTTGAATAGGGTTTAGTAGTTCCTGTCAGCGCTTCAGTTTTTAGAGATCAGCAGAGTAGATGCTGAATGTGTTTCTGCTTTCAGTTAAACATACAAAAATAAACCATTCAATAAAAGCTGAATATATGTTCACAGTTGTTTCATTTCACAGTTTTTTCTCTTTCTCTCTCCAACAGAATAAAGAAGAGGTAATGGCAGTGAGATTGAGAGAAGCTGACAATATTGCGGCCATGGCTGAGCTTCAGCAGCAGATCTCTGAGCTTGAGATTCAGGTACAAATAAGCAAAGAATCACACTCCATCGGTCCAATTTAGTCTTACACAGCCCAGCACATCACAGCACAGTCTATCTGTCCAATACATGACAGTAGTCTTTCCATTGTAGAGCTGCTCATAGCTCATGGCCTTTCATAGTATTGGTTTATTTTTTTTATTTTTTTTAGTTTCTAGAAAACCCACTAGATATTATTTTTAAAAATGTGATTATACTTTTCTGCGATATCTGCATATCATTTTGATGATATTTGGTAGATTTGGTAAGACATGTAATTTTTGTAAATAATTTTGATTGAACCAAAACCCACACAAAAAGTGCACATAATGTAGGCCTATGTTAGATGCCTTCAAATGTTATAAATAGTATCTGTAAAGCTTCTTCTTATCTAGCTTTGCAACATGTTAAAAAAACTTTCTTATACACAGTTTTTCAGCATCAGTAAGATGCGTACACTCTTTTCAAGTAAATCTGTTGAAACATACTGCAATTACTGCAGCTTTGACATTACAGTAAATAAGAGCATACATGTATGTCAACCGTAATTGAAACGCAGGTGTTTTGATTTAAGGGAAAGATTATATTAGTAAAATTTACTGGATTAAAGTGAGAAGTGAGATAAGCGTTTGATCTCTTCAGAGAAAATGAAAATGTTGCGTTCCCCATACAGGAAGACAAATTATTTTAAAGATTGGCTATGTATGTCATCGGTGCTGTTTTATATCAGTGTGGGGTGTTTGACTTTACTTCCTGAGACGGATATAAAGCGGGCTTTTTTGTATTCGAAACTAAATCTCACCTTTATGAGAGTTTGTTCATGTTTGTTGAACAGAGTTTGTTCATTTTGGTTGTAAGCTTTTCTCTTCAACACTTTTTTACCTGTGTATGAAGTGTAATGATGTTGGACAGTCTGCGTAATCTAACGTTTAGCTGTTTCCTTTCCTTGAGAGATTTGTGTTTTGCTAGATGTATGCAAGTGATTTATGTGTGCTGAAATTGCATCAAGTTCGCAATATATCAGATTAGACAAGCATGCTCTGTTTAGGCATGTGCAGCTCTTAGCTGTGGTTCTGTGGTTTTGGCTACCTACATGGCTTTTACCCTCAGGGCTGTGGGCAACAGATCTGGCTCACCATACTTTAATTCACTTTTTGACTGTTGGTACAAGACAGTGAAGATGAGAGAGAATGAGAAAAAGAAACTACCCATTGTTTGTTTATCTATCAGTCAAGAACACACCAAATGAAAGCTTATTTTCATGATTGAAATTCATGATTTTAATTCAGGCTAACACAGTTATTGAATGCAGGTCATTATAAGTTTCCCCACAATTTATTAGTGCTGTTAATGCATTTATTTTACATGTATAACTGTTCATTCTGTTCTGTGTTATAACTTAGATTTACTAAAACGTTTTGTAGCTAATAAGAATTGGAACACAAAAAAGAACACCCATTTATCAGTAAATGATAGCAAACATCATTGTTATGGTAATTTATATATACATGAAAACTTAACCTAAGATGTCAGCAGCATCTTTACACATGCGAGAGTAAGTCCATAAAGTACTAAGGGAAGATTCTTTATTATTTTGCAGTGTTCAATGTTTTTTTGTGTTTTAATGCAGTTAAGTGCAAATTTAAACTATTTGTCATCCACACAAGTTACACGCACACACACACACACACACACACACACACACACACACACACACACACACACACACACACACACACACACACACACACACACACACACACACAACACGTACGTTATACAATTTTATTATATTATAAAGCATTAAGAATTTGCATAGGTATTTCTCAGTGTTGCCGACATGGCATCAAACCAATAGTTTATGTGTTCACCTTTCGCCCACTCTTAGCTTGACATGACCCATTGCTGGAAAATATAGCACCATGATGTCACCATAGCCTTATTCCTCTGGACTGACTCTGAGTCACCTGGTTAGAGTGTGGTTTTTATTTTCACTGGAAAGATCCACTATAAAGAAAACCTACAGGTCTGTCTGACACCAGACACCAACACTAACCCAGCTCCCCAGCATACAGGAGATGTAGACACCTTTCAGAACACCCACACAACGTGTCAGTCCCGAGTCTGTTAATAGTTATTGTGATTGATGTGCAAGTAAGACTGAATGAAGCCTTCACAACGAAAATGCAGAGCATCAGCATTGCTTCTTTTCAGCATTGTTATGAGCTCTTGCCTAACTAAGAGTGGAGTGGGTTTTTTAATTTTTTTTTAGTTTTAACACCTAGCAGAGCTCAGGGTTGAAACGGCTGCTTGCATGGCCCATGGGACCGCAGCTTAGCTATCTTCATTACCAGATGAGAAACCACTTCCTATCAGGCAGAGAAACGCACTAAGCAATAATCAAAGCTCACATTTTGCTTTATGCTTTACTGCTCTGCATTCACCTTTTTCGACTGTAAAAGAGAGATTTAGCTAGGAACATGTTTGTAAGATGCATGCATAAATGTGAACAAAGAAAGGGCAATAAGAGAAATCTCAGTAGTATAGTTATGAGTTGCTGAAGAGAGAAAAAGTGACATTTAGTAGAAGTTTTTCAAATCACAAGCACCCGAAACACTGAAATGACAGTGTTTGTTGCCATGCCAACCTGATATAGAACAACAAAATACTGTACGTCCCGAAACATGTTTTTGTTTTGTTTTAACATTTAAGGTTCTTTTCTATATCTGATCTGCAAAGTTCCTTGTAAAGTTACAGGTTAAAAAAAAATTTTTTTAGCATGCATACAATTTTAAAAAGTAGTAATGTCACAATAGAGTTAGTTCCATCAGATAAGAATTGCTCAATTTAACGAAGTTGAATCTTCCCTAGAATCAGGCCAACAGTTCAAACCTAATACATCAGATCATCAGCATCACCATTTGATCGAGTCATTGTGGCTCAGGTCTGTTCTGCTTTTTGCGTGAAACGGTTATGCTGTTTACCTGTTGATTTATAAAGAACGAAAAGGTTGTTGTGCAAACTCAAATCTTTGGATATGCTGTTTTTAGGAAAATGTTTTCAACTCTTTCTGAATGCATTTTAGCTTCTGATCAGAGTTGTTTAATTTTATATTGTATTAAACTTGGCTTAAAATTTCGTAGTTTCATTTCAATAAGTGAATACAATTTGCATTAAACTGGGACTCATACTTGCATTGTAGTGTACCTTTAAGTCTTAAACTGCACAAATTAGGGATGCACAATGTTTGGTCCTATATTGGTTATCGGCTGATATTACACATGTCAAATTAAACGATATCAGTTAGCATGGGATACATCCATTTACATTTAAATTATCTTTGCCATCATCTAACACTCACTTCAAGTTAATCTTCAAACACACTAATCCTGTAGTAAAACTGTTAAATGTACGCTTTAACAAATCTCATTATGATGTTGTTATGCCTAAATTTACTTTGTCAATAGTCAGCCCTACTAAAAGCTAGAATAAATATTTTAAATGCAGATTTTATGATTTTATTTTACAATGCACGAGCTCTTAATTTAATTCCCTTTTAATATCATATACTGTATATCCGACAGGTACAGTACATGTCAGTTTTTCTTTAAACAATTCTTTCTCAACTAAAGCTGAAAACTTTACAGGGAACCCTGTCAGTTGGTACAATACTATAATATTTACAGGTTAAAATTAATTAGGGCTGGAGCTAACGATCATTTTTCGATTAATCTGATGGGAAAAAAATAAAAAGATTATACATGATTTCTTTAATATAATTTATAAAAATATAATTCTAAAAAAGGGTTCAAATACATTCTAAACCTAAAAACAACTGACTGCTTACTATTTTAAAGGCAGAAATTAAAATTACTAAATTAAAAATAAACAAAACCACAAAATGTTAACTTGTATAAAGGCATGAAGAACACACACATTAACTCTTCTGAACATAGTAATTATAGTAATTACAATAGTGCCTTTACTGTTACACATATGATTACTTGTGTTACATGTAGAATTTTAAACCTACACTTAATTTCTAACAAAAATATTTTAGCAAAATGTGTATTTTAGTCAGAATTATTGCGCTCCTATTCTACTACGCTCCGTCCGTTTGACGCACATGCATCCACCGGCGCTCGTTCCGTGTAGTCTGTGATGTTTCACGATTTGCTTGTTGTCAGAATATGCTAAATGATAATACTCGTGGGACTTTCTAACATTTACAGATAAGGATATAACCATAAAATGTAAGTTAAAACAGAAAACCTTATGCGTTTTGGACGTTCATTTACACGACAACAGCATACCATCTCCATGTAAACTACAAAAACGCAAGATTTTGAAAATGGTGATGTCATGTGCATAATGTGTTTAGTCTGTGCATAGTGTTTCTTTACAAAGTGACATCACAAACTACTGGCCTGGCATAATACAGCATTTTAGTCGTTTTCACGGATCTGTGTGAATGGGGATTGTTTTGACGATGTTGTCATCTTTTCAAAAATGCAATGGAAAACTTTTTTCCTTTTTTAGTATGTTGTCGTGTAAACGCTCTAAGAGGTAAAGTGAAAATGTAATGAATGTTATACAGTGCATATATTTAGCAAAATACTTCTCTCTAGATTTTTTCTAATTGACCAACGAGCTATGTAAAAAGTTGGCTGAATAGCTTTCCTGAGGTAAATGCAACGTTTCATGACATTTACAAGATTTTTCAATCGGTTGAAACACTGATTAAGCGATTACATTTCGATATAAAACATTTCAGCAAGTAGTACTGTTTCTTTCAACATACCTTCTGATGTTTGTTTTGTGATATAACTAGTTGAAGAGAGGAAGAGATGATCGAGTCACATGTGCTGGATGCTGGCATGAGCTCAGACCTCATTTCTTGCACAAGTTTTTAGTGTTTTGTTTTTATTATAAATAGTATAGAATAGTATTGGCTATAGTATATAATTTTAAAATCTACTGTAATATAAAAAATTGTAGGCTTATTATATGAGCCACAATTGGTGCATCCCACAAATCAAGGATTTTTTTAACCCTCTGGTCCTCTTCATTTAGGGGTCACACTTGGCTCGTGGTCAAAAGTGACCGAAGCCTTGAAATGTAACTTCTTTTTTCCCAAGAAAGCCAATGTAATATATTTTTGTTCAATAATATTTTTTGATTATTATTTTGAAGGGATTTTATGATACTATGCAATATTTATACATTTTTTATGAGCTATTTTTTCCATTAGAATTAATATTTATTTGTATTTTTTATTTCAATAAATGCAACATTTCACATTATAATATAGTGGATGCCTTTTAAAATCCATTTTTTGAAGTGAGAAAAGTGCCATCTGGAGGCTTTAAAAAAAAAACTTGTGTAATGTCCTGTAACCACCTGTATAGTTCCCTATATAAATATATAGAGAGGCTTTTTGATCCCCATTGTTTTTTAGACCTCATTTCTTAACCTTATTAGGTTTTGCGTTTAGATATATATTTAGACATTCTAAAAGACTACTTTTTGTCAAGGTTTAGATATTTTTTGGTTAGTTAAGTATCAGGTTTTACATTATTACACATTCAAAAAGACTACTTTTTGTCAAGGTTTAGATATTTTTTGGTTAGTTAAGTATCAGGTTTTACATTATTACAATCAAACAATAATATTTGGTTAGAAATGGGAACACATGGATAGCTTTTTTGTTACTCAGTATTTAATAATTAAAAATTAATGCATTTTTGATATTTTAGAGTGTCACCCCTTTGCTGTGCACTTTTTTTTCTGCACAGTGGCTGATTAGTAGTTTGTACCACCAAAAGTTTCTGAGTTTTCGTATTTTTTGTATTTGCCATTCATTTACTATGTCGGTCATTTTTGACCGCGAAGGAGCCAAGTGTGACTATTTTTTCAACGACCCTTTAACATATCCAAATCATGTCCATGATTTTTGTTTTGTATTTTCACATAGCTAATGCGACAAAAGTCACCAAGTGTCATCCCATTCTGATGAAGCAAAACATTTTAAAATTTCAAAACATTCGGACATTTTTGACCGAAGAGGCTCAGAGGATAAAGTTTTGTATTAAGGGTTGAACGACTTGATTAAAGTCGAGTTGAAGTCAACTAGTTGCCGTTGAGGTCATTAATGAACAAATCGAGCTGAGAGTCGAACCGCGGGTTGCCTTGTGAATAGTAATGACAAATGACACAGCGCTGCCCACAAGGCTATTGCTCCTACATAACAGCTTATTTTTATCGGTTCTTTTGTCTTTGGGTCGTTATATTTCTCAGAGATTTCTGCTCGTTCTAAATCAGATTCTGATAAAGTAGCACAGTAAAGATTACATTTATATGAATGCATTAGTGAGAGAGCGATTGCTTGTGAATTAATTCTACCTGGCAGCATGTCTCTACTAATAGTGAAGCTGTGTGTTTTAGTTACTAAGAAATAAATGCTAGAACTTTTCAGTTTCTAAGCTATTTTTATTGATAAATCACATAACAGTGTTGACAATACATGTCTGAGCTACTGAATGTTTCTGTGTACGCGGTCTGCGAGCTACTGTCTGTATGTGTGTGAGTTACAATGCAGCAGCACATTAGATCAGAATGGCTATTAACTTACGTGTACATTAAGTTGTTTAAAACGTGCATTCACCAGATTAATTTTGAGCATCCAGATGGTATAATCAAACATATCTTGTGGAGCGTTCTCGGAGTATGTATTTAATTGCTATTTTAATTTAATTTAATTTTTTATTTTTTTAAATGGAGCTTATATAAGTGGACTTAAATATTTCTTATCCTGTTGCGCCCTCTGTAGGCCATGATCAGCGACTAATCGACGTCAAGCTTAAAGCATAAGTTAATTGGGAAGAGCATGTTTTCTGCTTTTTCTGGGGGGGGGGGGGGGGGGGGGGGGGCTTTTTATTACCCTAGCTGCAGTCTGCCACCTGCTGATTTCATGCAGCTGAGTGTAAGGAAGTCAGCTAACTGCCTTTCCCTTATCACAACACTATGAGGGGGGAGGGGGAGAAACCTCAAGAAAAACACAAATTCTTGGAAGAACACTTTAGATCCCTCTACATCCCCATCTTTGGCCTATCAGAGAACTGCATGCACAGCCGAACGCAGACCACAGGAATTGAAAACACCCATCCCTGCTAGGGTGTGTGTGCATGTTGATCTTACCTCAGTACCTATATAATACACCCTTCTCTGCTTCTCCTTTTTCACTCTTCACTCTGTCCTTGTGTGGCTTGCCATAACTGTACCGATACAGGGGAAAACGGCTCTTTGCAGCATGTTTGTAGTGTATGTTTTGATTTCCCTTTTTGACAGGTGTGAATGTGGTGGGTAAACATGTTATGTAGTGTGTACACATGTCTGTTCAATACCGCAGCTCCCCCAAGGTATTCAGCAGCAGTGAAAAACTAGTGGTACAACGGATCACAAAACTCACGGTTCGTATCATATTATGGTTTTTGAGTCATGGATCGGATAATTTTTTGGATCAGCCAAAACATTTTTTTTAAATTAAATAAATATTTTGTTGGGGTGAAATGACAGTGTCCACTGTATAATGATAAAGATAGCAACAGGCATTTATAGGATGGTTTTAGACCTAATGATACACATCTGATTTCTCTCAATTGTTTACGTTCACTTAATGCAGTAGTTCTTAAACTTTTTGTAGTGGCGTACACTCTGCAGTCTAAGTGGAAGAGGGGGTACGCAGACGGATGTTAAATTCCTCAGTCATACCTTTTTCATTAAAGGGTTAGTTCACCCATAAAATTTTATTATGTCATTAATTACTCACCCTCATGTCGTTCATCTTCGGAACACAAATTAAGATATTTTTGGTGAAATCCTAGAGCTTTCTGTCCCTCCATTGACAGCAACGTCACTGCAACTTTCAAGGCCCAGAAAGGTAGTAAAAACATTGTTAAAATAGTCCATTTGATTACGTGAAAGAGAAGAGATTGTTGAATAAATCGTTATTTTAGGGTTTTTTGCGCACAAAAAGTATTCTCATCGCTTCATAAGATTAAGGTTGAACAAAGGTCTTACGGGTTTAGAACGACATGAGGGTGAGTAATTTATGACAATTTTAAATTTTTGGGTGAACTAACCCTTTAAGGGACAACATTTACCCCCTTAAAATCGATTTTTCCATTTTTTGCTGCAATACTGCTGTGGCTTTCATTGGAACTATTATTTCGTTGGCAAAATAGAGCCAAAAATACTGACAATATTATGTTTAAAATGAACATCACTTACCCTTTCGTTTGTTGAACTGTTGTATAAAATCAGTGTCACATTTGCAATCGTAAGTTATGCACTGAGGAAATTATTGGATGTCACTTAAGCTTAAAGTAACACTATGTAGTTTTTCAACCTTCATTATATATTTCCAAGACCCTTGTGATGGTACATCGACTTACAAAAGGTTGAATGACACGTCTGCCATAGTCTGACAGTGTCTGTATCGCTTTTACTGGCACTATTGGCGCTTTTCCATTACCAGTACCAGCTCGACTCGACTCGCCTTGGCTCGCCTCGACTCGGCTCGCTTTTGATGCAATGATGACGCAGTGAATAGTGACGATTCTCTCTGACCAATCAGCAGTCGGCATTGTTTTCACGTCACATTTTAGTATCGCCTTAGCTCGCCTCAGCTCGCTTAGAACCTCGCCGGAGGTGGTACGAAAAAAAGTACCCGAAAGCAGATACAGGTACAACTTTTACACAGTGGAAAACCAAACAAAGTCGAGTCGAGCCGAGCCGAGGCGAGCTGGTACTGTGTAGTGGAAAAGCGCCATATGTAACTTCGGGTTTCGGGTAGGCACCTGAGCACAAAAAAAACTACAAAATTCGAATGCTTTACGGCATACGTCACTTCCCCCACTTCCTCAGATTCTGACGTGAGAGCACAACTAGCGTTTGATGCATGTTGTTGTCATGACCGATACAACAACTAAAAGGAAGAAGGCAAAGGTTTTGTCAAAGGAGACTAAAAGAAGAAAAAGGGAGAGTGACAAATTAAAAGACCGGACGAGGATCACTAGTGGAGGGAGAGCAAGACCGTTTGAAGACGGTGAGAGTGTGCGCGCGCGACCGGCTCTCTCTTCTCGTTCTTTCAGTAACATGCACCCTGTCACAAGCGCAGCAGTCAGTCATCTGTAAAGTGTTTATACATTTATAAGTAAATCAGTGAGTCAGGGAGCTGACTATCGTGCGAATTGTAAAAGGATGAATAACATGGCCTGGCCATGTTACGGAATCTATCTGGTCCTCCATTTATCTTCATGAATCAAGTAATGCTAGTAGAGTAGCAAAGTAGAATTATCAATCTGGTAGCAACACTAACATGCTAGTTTACGATGGTTATAATAAATAATCTTTCAGGATAACTATCCTAATGTCTGCAGGCTGATATGTTTGTGTATTTATTTTTCTGGTGAAAGTGTCTTGCCTCTGGCTATAATGCAAATCGATTTTCAAATTTGCAGATTCATCTATATGGTAGCTTGATATTATAATATTGACGATATATGGCTATTACCTACCACACAAACATTGAATTGAATTAGCATATCCGTTATGTAAAACAGTAGACAATAGACTACTATAATGACGCTGTCTTGTAAACGTGAGCTACGCGATCTTTGAAACGTTTGACGTTTGAAAAAAATAAAACCCATGAAATTATATTCATATGACATGCTGAAATATATGCCAATGTACCTGGGATGAAGACATTTCACACGCAACGCTGGCAGTCTGCCCGCGAGAACTCAAGACAGTATCAGCTTGTCAACAAATGCACACGTGTATCGCCTGGTGTAATCATGACAGATTTTATGACAGGAGTAGAAGACAATACTGTTTCCCAACTGTAGGGGGACCCCGAGAGCAAAAACCCGCAAAAACGACAGTGTTGCTTTAAGGATTATTAATAGAGGTATGTTTGTACCCACCAATCGCTGCACAAGTTAAGGTTACGTATGATGACGAAAGCACGTTAGTGCAAGCCCTCCCGGAACCCATAGAGAATGCATTGCAGTGCCTGCAGTTCGAAAAAAATCTATATTTGTATGGAAGTCTAGGGGAACACTCTGGGCGATTCTCGGCCAGAGTGAAATCGCCCAAAAAGAGGCGGTACTCCACAGAACGTGATTGGACTATATCCAGAGGCAGAAAAACCTTGGCACTGATTGGACTATATCCAGAGCCAGAAAAACAGTGACGGCTTGCGTAACTCTGTGGTTGAATGCCAATGTGATTGAAAAAGTCCCTTTCACACTTTGGTGGTGCGTCGCCCAATCGCCCTAATGAAGAAACTGCCCCTAATTAACAGTATACCACTGGTCATGTATTACCCCTAAGCAAAGGATGAAAAAATATATTAAAAAAATGAATATATCGGGGTCTCAAGGTTAGGACAGGACATTTTTGGTGGTATGGTTAGGTTTAAGGATGGGTAAAGGTTTAAGGGAAGGGTCAACGGTGTAATTATAGATTTAATTTACATCTGTAATTACATGGAGATTGGATGTTCAGTTTAGCGGGCGAGTCAATGCGCGAGAATTAAAGCGAAAGTGATGAAAGAACATGTAAGTCAAGACGGCACAGACAGAAGGCTTATCTCATGTTATGTTATCCTACCTGAGCATTCCAAAACACTAATATTTTCATAACAATGAGCCGCAAGTCACACCTTTCCTCATAAAATTGAACTGGTTCCCAATTGCGGCTCGCATCAAATTCAATGCACTGATGTTTGCCTACAGAACAGCCATTGGCTCTGTACCCCTTTACCTAACTCACCACTTCAGACCTATGTGCCCTCCAGAAGCTTGCGTTCTGCTAGTGAATGGCGCCTTGTGGTGCCATCCCAAACAGGCACAAAATCACTTTCACAGACCTTTACTTTGACTGTTCCAAGCTAGTGGAATGACATGCCTAACTCAACCCGAGCAGTTGAGTCTTTAGCCATTTTCAAGAAACTTCTGAAGACTGAAGATCTTTTTCATCAACACCTGACCCAATAATACTAACGCTTATTATTCTATATATATTTATAAATGTAAAAAAAACCTTGCTATGTGTACTGTGCTAGACTAACTGGGACTAGTCACAGCACTTGCATTTTGTTCCCCTATTGTTGGTTTGATTGCTTCTATTGCCCTTCTCATGTTAGTCGCTTTGGATAAAAGCATCGGATTAAATGTAAATATTGATATCTGTCATGGCTTTGTACAACATTAGTGGAGAACGGGTCGGAGTAATGGGCGTACCGAAAGGTACACAAGGCTACAACAGAAACAGCGTTCGCAACCTATTATAAAGACCTTTCTGCATGGACATTATTCTGACCTGCAGAGACCCACACTTGCATCAATTAGCAAAGTGATGTTCCGCCAATACATTTAACACCGTGTCCTAACCAGATGTGATGTGAAAGGATTCTAGCGACAAGAAATTTGTCTGTCCACACCAGACACTACATGACTATGAGACAAATTTAATCAAAAATCACAGCTAATCAGGAGAGCACTGCACCACTGTAAACACTAACCATGTATCACGGAATAGTAAACAATAATAAAAATACATACTGAGTGACTGATACAAGCTTTGTCGTAGAATTGCTTGCTTTTTTGTTTACACTGAGTTCTCGTTTCCTTACATTTATTTTCAAGATCTGACTCGAGATTCAAACTCACATTAAGTTCTTTTAACAATAAATAAAGCACATCATCAGTGCCTGAGATTATCATTGTCATACTTTGTATGTTGTTGTTCCTGCTGCAACGTTTCTAAAATAGAATTGGCATGGCTGATTAGGACAAAAACACTGATTAAAGGGTTAGTTCACCCAAAAATGATAATGCTGTCAGTATTTACTCACCCTCATGTTGTTCCAACCCCGTAAGACCTTCGTTCATCTTTGGAACACGAATTAAGATGTTTTTTGATGAAATCTGAGAGCTGGATCATGTAGTGTACATACTACTTACTCCTCCATAGGCTTCTTGAGAGATTGAACTTGCAAGCCCCGAAAAGTTACTACAGACATCGTTAAAATAGTCTAAGTGACTACAGTGGCTCAATCTTAAGTTTATCAAACGACGAGAAAAAACGCAAAAAAACTAAAATAACGACTTTATTTCAACAATTAATTTCCTTCTCTGTGGGCCTCGAGTCAGTTCACTAGTGTAAAAGCGTAGAGCCTCTGTTGTTGTACGTCACAAGCATCACCCACATGACCAGCGTCGGCCAATAGTGAGCCTACGTGTGACGTAGCTCTACGCTATTACACTAAGTTAACTGACTAGAGGCCAACAGAGAAGGAAATGAATAGTTGAAATAAAGACGTTATTTTCGTTTGTTTTTGCGCACAAAAAGTATTCTCGTCACTTGATAAACTTTAGATTGAGCCACTGTAGTCACTTGGACTATTTTAACGATGTCTTTAATAACTTTTCGAGGCCGGCAAGTTTCAATCCCTTAAGAAGCCTAAGGAGGAGTGATCCAGCTCTCAGATTTCATCAAAAATATCTTAATTCGTGTTCTGAAGATGAACGAAGGTCT
This sequence comes from Siphateles boraxobius, assembly GCF_051911475.1. Classification (NCBI taxonomy): domain Eukaryota; kingdom Metazoa; phylum Chordata; class Actinopteri; order Cypriniformes; family Leuciscidae; genus Siphateles; species Siphateles boraxobius. The sequence goes on from NW_027509042.1 coordinate 18,665,582, forward strand.
TACGGGGTTGGAACAACATGAGGGTGAGTAAATACTGACAGAATTTTCATTTTTGGGTGAACTATCCCTTTAACATAAATACACCAAGTCAGATCTTTTCAGTGAATCGGGTTATACAGTTCAAAAAAACTGGTCTAATGGACTCATTAACAAATACGACTGGTTCGGTACTCAAGTTACTTTATGATTCAGTTGCAGCAGTTACCTGCTGAAGATGATGACACCGAGATGAAGACTCTACATTAGACTTTGAATGTAGTGCGCATGAGTCATATGGGCTACTTTAATGGTACTCAATAATACTTTTATGTTGCTTTTTCAGAAAACGGCAAAAGGGTACAATATTCCTGAAATAATGTTTCTTTTTTATTCACAGAAGAAATCATTTTGTAAATGGTTTCTAGTTTTTCTAGGTGGTTTGCATATTCACTCATTCCTTTTCTTTCTTTGTTTTTTTTCCATTTAGAAAGAGGAAGGAAAGGTCCAAGGTCAGCTCAATAACACAGACTCCAGCCAGTACATCAGAGACCTCAAGGATCAGATAGCAGATCTCAAACATGAGGTAATTTCAATGCGTTTATAAATATTTTGGTATATTGATAAAGCAGAAGTTTATCGTAGTAGTCAAAGTCAACTAGGCGATTCTGATTTTTTTTTTTTTTTTTTTACCCACCTAAGAGATGCTTCTTTTCCTGCCTGATGTGTTTTTGATCTTTACTATTTGTTTTGTGGTTAGCTTCATATTTTTCACATGAGCGCTTTGAGCACTTTGAACAGATTTGTTAGTTTATTTCACAGGGCTTTTTAAGTGTTAACTACGCCCTGTGCATGGCCTCTTCCTGCACTTCAGTTTGCCCTGCTCACGCCCCGTCGCACTCTGTAGCGCTACACCTATCCGCTCACAGGTAGTGTAACCACCCTGAAATCTGTTCCGTCGACCCTGTATTTTAATAAATCGACTGGACCTGTGACTCAAGGTCAACCTAATGGAGTTGTCAGGTCATCAATCAGACAGATAAACGGAGAGGTAAACACAGATTTTACAGTGACACGTGTTCCCGGTTTACTTAGCATTACCTTGGCTCTGCAGTCATTGGAGCTGGCACACTGAAAGAATTATAAACAAGTAGCAGTTAAATCTATTTTTATTTATTTCTCCTTTTTTCTCCAATTCATGTTAAAGTGCATCTATTTTTTTTATTTTTCCTTTTTTATTTAGTGTGTTATAGCAGTATGTGCACGTAAACCAGTACACAACTCAAGGTTGTCTGTAGGTGATGTCGTTATTTTGTGGCTAATGTGTTGTTTTGGTTGTTGCCAACTTCTGGTAGTGGGACTCAATTCTAAACCGTTAAACTTCTCTGTGTTAAATAACTACTGAGGAAGTATTATAAGTAGATGACTTGGCGTCTTGAAAAATTGATGTATCAATAAATTGATCAAAATCAACAATTAGTTATAATTGTTTTAAGGATAACTTAAAAAATAACCCATGGAAACATTTGTCCTATATAGAGATGGTTTGGTCGTGGAATGATTCAAGGGCTCACAAGACCACTTTCTGAATTAAATAAACATATTTCAAAAAGTAAATATAAATAACTATTATCATTTTTTTTAAAGACAACTGATTGGAGTGTTTTACAAAATTGTTAAATTATTCTCATCAATCCAGATATGACATCACTGTGTGGCGACTGACTGCTGTGGTGGCGGCAGTCGGTGTTATCGTAGATGTTACTTAGCTTAAAAGTTTGAGAACCACTGCTTCATGTGTCTCGGGCTTATGGGAAACATGGATAGTGCAAATATGATAGTTAATTGGGTTAATTTACAGTAAGTGTTATTAAGCTATTAGACCATATTCTTAATGCTTATTTTGCCAGCCAGTGATGTTTCTTATGTAGGTGGTATAGGTTGATATAGATTGTGTAATGTTTATTTGGAATTTGACATCACTAGCAGTTGTAAGCGCATTGTGTTGGGAAATGTGTTGACACAATATGTGCAGTGAGCATGACTTAAAAGATGTTTTTCTCCTTTGATGTATTTACGGAACCAGTTTTAAACATCCCTAGTGTGACGTCTAAGAAATCAGTCAAATGTCACATAATTTTTTTTCTTAGCTAGATATTATTTTACATGGTAAGGGAGCTAAATTGAATGTGGAGTGACAGAACAGAAAATGAAAAGCATTTAATTGATTTATACAGAGGGCAGGATGTAGTGTGATTTTTCTCCTCCTCCCTAATACTGACAACAAAAGGCTGGTGGTTTGCGGTCAAACAACTTTCTACTAAATCCATCTCAATCCCTATCTACAAAGTGCAGCAAGACAGCTTTACCTCTTAAAACCTGCCAGGTTCCTCTTCGTACACAATCAAGCAGTAGCATGAATCCTGTCTGTAGCCACAAACCCTTACGAACAAGACTGATTTGGATGTTTGTGAATGTGTAGTTTGAGAGAAGAGCCATTTAATAATAGTCCAGTTAAATTAACGTTTTTTTTGTGGTTTTTTTTGCTTCATGGAATGTTGTGAGGACAATTATAGTTAATTAATTAGAATTTTTGTTAATGTTTTTACATTAAAATTTATTCAGATATATTGCATTTGGTTTCATCCAAAGTGAGCTATAAATGAGGAACATCACTACCAATTTGTCAAGAACCAACGATAATCAGTCCATAACGGCAAGTTTAGTAAAACCTCTCACCTTTACACAATATATATCATTTATCTGCAGATGTTTACTAGAGATTTGTGGAATTAAGTTGTAAAGTTGTGCTTAAAAGATCAGCCACACTAAAGTCGGCTTAGTCATAACCTTAAAACAAAAGGACGGATGTCTGGTATCTGGTTGCTATTTAAATCACGTAGTTGCTAAACAGCGAGAGGTTTCCAATCAGCCGCATTTGCACCAAGCAAACCAGACTCAAGCTAATCTCTCAACATCACAGAGTCATACTTGTGGCCTCGCTTGCCATTTTGACGCTGTCTTCCGGCTTGTTCTCTTTTTTCTTTCTTTAGCCTCCACAAACTCACACATCAGCCCTCTTCTATGAGCACTGCATTCAAATCCCACATGAACACTGTGTTCTCATTTTAAAAAATCTTGGTTGTTTTGTAATTTGGTTAATATTAGCTGGAATGACTGTACATTGTGGAAGGGACATAAAACAGAATGTTACTGATTGTGGTTACACAGTAATACCCATGAATACTTCTCTCCCCACATGTCTGTCTTTCTGAGGCAGAATGTTTCAGGTAAGAGAGTATGCATCTCTATCAACTGTGTGTTATACCACAGAGCAAGTTTCTCAGTACAAAACCACATTTCACACCAAGACTTTTATGTTATTGGCTTACGGGTGGCGATTCAATTTACTTGTTTTTTAGCATGGACTTTTATTTTAATGTAATGGACTTTATAATGAACATTGTATTCTAATATATGATACATGGTTTAGCCTTCAAGTCCAGATGACCTCTTGACTTATTTGTAGTTTCTTAAAGGTATAGTTCACTCAAAAATATTTTGCTCACCCTCATGTTGTTCCAAAAAGCTATGCATTTATTTCTTCTTTGGAACACAAAAGATGATATTTTGAAAAATTACTTTTATTTAAATTTTTTGGTCCATACAATAAAAGTTATTTTTCAAAACTTCTTTGAACATCATCAGGGTAGGTTAATAACAGAATTTAAATTTTTCGGGTGAACTGTCCTACCTGATCTCAACGGAAAACATAACTATTTTACTAGATGCGAATTCGTATGAATTTGTACGATTTTTAGGGAAAAAAAGGTCCACCCTTAACCCCAACACTAAATACAACCGTCACTGGGCTGTAAGCAGATCATATGAAAACATATGAAGGAGAATTCATACGAATTAGCCATCAATTTGCTAACATTTTAAATAGTTCTGATTTGCCATCAGATTGTGTTGTTGACCGACTGTAGTTAAAGTTGTTTGTGTAGAAAACTGATTTTGGCCCTATCATCCCACTATATGTGCTTGTTTATATTTATGGTGCTGTCCAGAGATTGTGCATTGGTGTGTGTTTGGCAACTGTTACCTTTCCTATTATTATCTTTTGTGAAGAAATGGTTTCCTGGTGCTTGTTTGCATGTTGTAAAATGAGATGTTAAAGGCGTTAAAGTTTCAGTTGAGCTGATGTTCTCTTTCCTCTTCTCATAGATCCGATGCTTAAGAGGGCAGCAGGGTTTACCCGACCAACCCAGTTTTGATGGGATTCATATAGTCAATCACTATGGAGGTGACAATGAATCCTACCAGTCCTCTGATGAAGATGGAGTGAAGCTGTCACCCCACCTGACCAGTCATCAGGTAAGAGGCCGGATCACACTACATCCAAACCTCGAGGACTCAGAAAGTGAGGGTGATGAGGAAGGAGATACCCTACGACTTACTGTGCCCTCAAATGGCAGCCATAAGACAACTACAGTATGATCGTATGGATTGGTGACACAAACTGCCATCAGAGGTCTGGGAAGGTAACATGGTCTGTTAGCTCGTCCTACAGCATTGAGCATTGGACTCGAACTGGAGAACTTGAAAAGCCCTCATTCATCTTTACAAATGGACTTGTGGAGTCTTATCTCTCTGAAGGTCATGGTTTACATCTGCATTTGTTTTGTTTTTGCCAAAATGCGTCAGATGTTTGTCCTGGCACTACTTTTAATTTTAGCCACAATAAAGATGGCTATTGTGCCTTTTTAGGCTCTTTGAGACCCTTGTAATAAAAGTAATAATTTTGTGGCACAAGATTCCCAAACCTTAAAAGGGGGTGTTTCTAATACCCCACAATTTTTTTCACATTATGAGAAGCGACTTTGTATAGCGTAGTGTTTTATGCATTAAGATTTTGCATTGTCATAGCTTTTATTTTTTAAGTCATCCTTTTTTAAGAAACCTTGAGAAACCAGTCAATGCATAACTTTGAGGTATATTAAAGAATGGAACACTATCATCTTTATAAGGACATATGTTCCATATTTATACAATGGTGTCATATCTGAAGTTATCAAGTCCTTTTTTCCCTGGCACGAATTATAAGATTGGGTCTTGAACACATTATGAAATGTGGGTCAAGGAACCAGCATCTATGTAAATATGTACATGTTTTGATTTTTTTTTTCATCTCCATTATTACTTGAAAATATGTATTCAGTGGATGTCATGTCTATATTGTAATGTATTGTACAGTTAAAGGAAGTATTACTGAATTTGGGAGGTCTTTGGAGGCAACAACTCTTCCTGGCACAATGTTTTCCAATAACTTTTATGTACTGTAGCTTTGATGTAGTCATTTCTCTTTCACAGGATGGAGTTTTGATTTGTTTTTGTGCCTGGAAAGATTCTATGAAATTCTTGCTGATTTACAATATTTTCTACAAAATGTGGTATGCTGAGCATGTTATGAATCCTTAATACCTGCAAACTGATGCAATTGGAGGCAGAGAGCGGTGTTTATCGAAACAATGTACAATGTTCTCCAATCTCCGGCCTTACTCAAGCCAAGCACTCGCAGCTATCACAGGCAATGAGAATACAAGTATACACACACTGTCCCACAAATTTGTACTGACTAGCTTTTGAATCAGTTTGGATTTTTGCACATATGCATATGACTTCACGACAATGAAAAATACTACTTATCCCTGTTTATGGCAATATATTTAATTGAGCTTCACTCTACATTGTTGTTCTCCAATGAGTTTTTGTGTCTCAGTTGACTTTGGTAGTCATCTTCAAAGCAAAAGAATGAAGTAATTGCAGAGAGCAAGCCTTAATTACCTAGCATGATGGATGTAAAGTTGGTACACTATTTGTCCACCTTGCCCATATACAAAATAAAGACTTTGCTAAACGAGCTTGCAAAGCACAAAACACTAAAGTGATTTAAAGCAATTAAGAAAAAACGTTGTAATATAACTAAAACCTTTCAAAAGTTGAGTGTTTAACAGTGAATTCCTGTGGAATGTTCCTGTGGGCATGAAACGCTTTACAGACTGTTGACAATGCAAGATAAGTGTGTTGAAGATGATGGACGTGTTGATTCATATCACAATAAAAAGACCATTTGAAAGTAGCCTGTGACTCTCATGCTTTGTTAGCTATTTTCAATGCAGCAGCATTAGTCGATTAGTCAAACCAAAATGTGTGGAAATCCAATTTAAAAATTTGTAATTATTCACAACCTTTAATACAATACTATTTTGTAAATCGTTTTCTCTTATAATCGAGAAAAAAAAAACTCGTACCAATATCTGGGCGTGTATTTTTTCTTGTACTGTACTATTAGGGTTTATTTATTTATGAATTATTTTGTGTAACGCTGTTTTTCAAGACAAATTCGAGCACAAAAAATTCAGGGCACAGAAATAAACAGCTTTTGAAGGTGCAGCCCTCTTTACACTGGAATACTATTGAGATGCGTCGCAAATAACGTTCTTCAGGAAGATTGTGTGTGTGTGTGTGTGTGTGTAGATGCTCGAGTCGTGCGCTTAAAACCCATGAGAGGAGATTGACTGTGCGCTCTTTGCCTTAAACGAAAACACCTGAAATCAAATGAAACTGTCCTGAAATCATCTAGCAACGAATTGTGTTAGGCTATCGGGTAAGTAACCTACTGCAATTCATGTCGGGGAATGAGCTCTCGCTAAATTTAAAGTGACTGATAAAACATAAATCTTGAATCAAAGTTTCGCTAGGAGCAATCACAGTTCGCGCGTTTCCAGTTATGCATGACATTTCATACTGTAGTTTACGTATTTAATATGAATAAAACTCGACTTATCTCTGGAACGTTTTACCAGTAAGCAACAAAATGTTTTAATTTGAAACGCTTGGTATTTCGTTGATGACATTGCAGAACGATAAACATAAACCAACAGAAAATAAGCTTTATAAAGATTTTGGTAGCGTTAATTGGTTGCTCATAAATATATTATTTAGCCTATCTTTATAAGAGCAGGCTCTGTAATTTAGAAGTAGAATATTTAAAGCACATCTTTATATTAAAAAATATTTTTTAGAAAAAAGGGTAGCATCAATGGTCAGGATATTGCTTTTTTGTCTTCGTTTGTTTATTTTGTTCTGAGAGTTAATTCATGTATCATGACACTGACGCAGGTCTATGGAACGACATAAAAGTATGCTATTTTGTGCTGTTAATGAGATACTCATTTATTTCTTTATTCCCCTCGTGTTCGGTAGCCATAGCTGGCCGTGTTTCTGTCACTTTCGTTATGTGGGATAGCCTAAATATGATTGTACAGTAGCCTTTGCGGAGTACACAGAAAATGTGAGATAATGTCAGAACATCAGTCAAGATATTGGCAACAGTGTCCTTGCATTATCGGTATCCTATCTACCGGATACCCTGTGGTGGCATGTCTAATCGACGGAGGGCACATTTCGCTTTGATTTCCTGCGCTTCGCTGCTGACAGTAGGCTATCAAACACACTCACTCTTCCTAGGATCCTGGACTGTGCGATTAGGTAGCCTATCTGATGGGCGAGACAGATTTCATAAATCCATACAACTGGTCATTGAAACGTGTCCAAATAACGAGATGAAGCAGAAGCAGTAAAGCTGACGGTTAGCCCCACATCAATTTACAGCGTTTGCCCTAAATGACAGACTGCAATAGAGCTCTAGAAGTGAAGCGATTACAATGCGAGACGGCTGTCACGAGTCAAATGCAGGTGAGACGGAGACTGATTGGCTGATGTACGGGCTCCCACTGATTGTCTGCCGCACGAGCTGAATGTGTGTCCCTGTTGTGTCCACGACAGATCACCAGCGTCCACTCTGAACAAGGACGCTCTGTTCACTGAGCAGGCACGAAACTCGAGATCACCGTGACCCCGCTGGCGTGTGGACAGCTTTATTTCATGTCTACTAAAATCAAGTTTTACTTGATCACCTTGATAAAGTCCGGTTAATGAACCTATAGCCTAGTCAATTATGAATTCAACAGCAGCGTTTTTAAGAACTTTAAACTGCATTCTAATTTCGGACATTAACTTTAGGGGTGAATTCTGGTTGATTGGGACACTTTTTGCCATAGAGATGATTGGAATATAAGACTTAATAAATAAATAAAACTTCATTTTGAAAATGAAATAAGTATATATTTTTTTTAAGTAGCCTAGCCTAAATATTGAATAAAATTTTTAAATTTTTATCAAGAAAAAGAAAAAAAGGATTTTGACTGTTATTGAGTAGAGGTAACAGGGTTGACAGATTTACTGTTCATTCGGCAGTTATTGGCCTTGCGCAAGGTCACGACAATTCAATGTGTTTAATATAGGCTATTATCTAAAAAATCATGATAACGGGGTTAATGACTTCATAGGCGTGTTTGTAGCAAAACATATGATAAAGTGATTAAGGGGGATATATTTTGGCTTTGAAGAGTTTAATAATGATGACGTTTAGATTGTCATATAGTGTTTAGTTTATGGAACTGTAACTGAGAGGGTGTTTTGGCGCATTACCCGAAACTTAGGCTAAAATTATAAATAGTTAATATATTTCAAATTAAATATTTTATCTAGACCTACTTTTTAGATGAAAGTGTGCATATTTGCTACTAGCCTACAGCAAACAAAAATAAATACATTTTGTCTGCACGATTTTTTGTTTGAAGAAAAAAAAGCTATTACAATATATATACATGCCTATAGCCCATTTTTAGCATTTTATATGTTTATATGAAGGACTCAAAATGCCCCCTTGTACATCCATATGTGAACGCAAAAGAAATTAAATAAGCAGTTCCTAAATTGATCAAAAAATGTTATATAAAAAAATGAAAACATAAAACATTTTGTTATAACAGCAAGTTCTTAACATAAAAACCTGCGCAAATCGTTAGCTGCAGAAAGCATGCACAGGATGGGTTGCCGTCTCCTCGTTTCCTCTCCCCCTGCAGCTAGGGATTGAGTAACACATTGATAAAACAGTGTATCACTTATCCTGATAGCCACGGTTCCCCGAGGACCAGTCTGTCCTCTCATAGAGGGGCGGACCAATCACAGGCCTAAGGCTTGGTAGTTGTCCCTTTAAAGCACCTGTCTTCATAACACCTGGCAGACGAGAGAATTGCTTTACGCATGCTCCCACTCTGCCATCCTCTATACAGACGCGTTGCTCTTCAACCAAATAGTCTTCAAATCTTTTCAGAGATAAAAAGCCACCGCATCTGTGGATCTGACAGATTGCCTGATCTTCACTAATGACCGAGGACATCGAAGGAAGGAACTAGAGGAGACACAATGCCTAGGTCTTTCTTGGTGAAGAGCAAAAAAGCACACAGCTACCACCAGCCACGATCTTTGGAGGATGACTACAAAAGACTTGATTCTATTTTAGCTCACATATGCGCAGGTATGACAAAATTACATTTAAAATTCTAAATTACATACGACTAACAGAGAAGAACAATGCACAATGCATTGCAATTGTCAAACAGAAAATGTATATTTGTGTAAAAAAAAAAAACCGCTTGTCTAGCCTATTTACCTTTCTTGTATTTTTTTTCTTTTTATTCCTACATAAACATAATGAATTCATTGTTTATTTGTCTAAGAAAGAAAGTGATGGTAAAATACTGAGAGTACAGCTAAAATTTTGTGTGGGGAAAACTCTGGATTCTAGATTTTCGTTGTAGCCTATCCTATCCATAGCCTATGTTGTGAGATTCAGATTCAATGGTTTACAGCTGTGGTTTTGACGAAGAAAAAAAAAAATCATTACAGAAAGCAAAACTTCATACGAGTCAGAGTGCTGTACGGATGCTCTGACAGGCGACACGACTGATGCTTGTTCACCGGACTCTCACCTGGTGGATCAAGCTGATATTTCCTCCAAGTCTCCTCTCAGCTCTGGGGGAAGCGTGTGCGACCGCTCGTCAGATTACGAAGACTTTTGGCGTCCTCCATCACCATCAGCATCACCGGGTATGGGTGTACTTTATTGAAGATATCTAAATATTTTAAGCCCATCAAATTGTACCTATAGTGTAAAAGCATGGGATAGTTTTTTATTATTATTTATTATTTATAGGCTAATCTTAATGGCTTTCGTTCATTTCAGATTATTATCGGACATAAATTGAATAAAACCATGTTTATCAAATATCAAATATATATATATATATATATATATATATATATATATATATATATATCACAAAAACGTATGTTTTGTTTTGAAAGTTGACCTTATAAGCACAAAACGTACGTAAAAAATAAATAGCCTACCCAGATAGCACATAGGCTATAGCCCCACGTCTCTAAAATGTCTGTTACAGAGCGCTTAATCTGAAAAAAACATCTAAAAGACATTTTAGATAAAGCAGTTTTACATATGCTACATTCTTAATCATACTAAACAGATATTTCCTAAATGTCTATTTAACATCTGACAGGAAACGTCTTTGAGACATCCTATTGCAGATGGGCAAGCAATCATCTTGCTGATAGCTATCATAGTCACTTTATAATTGTACACCGAATAACAGCATATTTAAAACACGGAAATCATTAGGCTAATTGATCGTTTTTCTCTTTTAACAGAGTCAGACAAATCTTTTTCACCCTCTGTTGAGGAAACACAGCCCTTCGCCGTCCCTTTCAGGCCTTACCCGTGGAGCAGGTACTCGGGATGTGAAATCAGACAGCTGGTACATACTCTCAATCATCACCACTCTCACGAGCGGCCAACTCCTCCAGCCTATTACAATGAGCGCGTGCATGTCGAGCCCTCTCTATTCACTGAACGAGGATCTGGCGCAGGCATTTACGGCTCCACTGCCACCCTATTCGAGCGCGCCACTGCCTCTGGATTTTACGATGACAGCAGCATACTGGGAAAAGGAACTGAGATAAAGTCCAGCTCCGAAGCGATGTGTAGTCGTCTCCTGCTAAATGGCGCATACAAATGCATCAAATGCAGTAAGGTAATGTTTAGGCCTATCGCGCAAATTAGCTTGACTGTATTTAGAAATCACGATTAGACATTATTTATTAAAGATGGTCCTCTCTGCTTCACAGGTGTTTTCCACACCACATGGCTTGGAAGTTCACGTCCGGAGGTCGCATAGTGGAACAAGACCCTTTGCTTGCGACATCTGTGGGAAAACGTTCGGACACGCGGTCAGTCTGGAACAACACAAAGCTGTTCACTCACAGGTGCTCGCATCATGTTCATATTTAGGGATACAAATCATAGCACATTAATGTTTAATTATTGTAACTGAAACAAACACGCCTTTTATCCCACAGGAGAGAAGTTTTGATTGTAAAATCTGTGGGAAAAGTTTTAAAAGATCGTCCACTCTTTCCACTCATCTCCTTATACACTCCGATACACGACCCTACCCATGCCAGTACTGCGGGAAGAGATTTCACCAGAAATCAGATATGAAGAAACACACATTCATCCATACAGGTGAACGAAATAAAGGTGTAGCCTATAGGAATGTATCTAGAACTTTATCTATAAAAATAGAACTTTTGACGAAAACGTTGACGAGTGCATTTTCTCTCCTAGGGGAAAAGCCACACAAATGTCAGGTGTGTGGGAAAGCTTTCAGTCAGAGCTCCAATCTGATAACGCACAGTCGAAAACACACTGGATTCAAACCGTTTGGATGTGACCTCTGCGGCAAAGGATTCCAGCGCAAGGTCGATTTAAGAAGACACAAGGAAACACAACATGGACTGAAGTTAGGAAACATTGGTTAATGAGTCAAGGACTTTACCAAACACTATTGAAAAACCCGTTCAGGATTTTAACAGGCTTTTTAATTTAACAAGCTACAAATGCTCATTCATAAATCAGTGTTTTAGAGTTGGCGACTAATAGCGTTTACATTAGTTGTAGAGCTGTTTATGCTTTGTGAGATTTGCCTACGAGTCAGCAGCAGGCCAGCAGGTCTGACAACAGGGTATCTTCATTCAAATCAATAGTCCGCTGCAGAAACATGTCAGGCATCGTGTCTGAACCCAAAATATTTTCACCAAAATAATCAGGGACGAAATATAACCGCCGCGAGAAAGGACACTGTATCACCCAAAATATCAGCTGAAGGAGAGAAAATCACCGCATCTCAAAAGAATGTCACTTTGTTTTCAACGCTGCAAATGGGATGCTGGCAAAACAAGCACTACAATAGACTGCGAGATTTCATCAATAAAAGGATTGTTTGTGTATTATAGCCCAACTTAAATTGTTTGGCTTGTCGAACCATTGCAGTCATTTCTTCTTTTCGTTTTCTTTAGCGTAATAAATAGCCTCAATATACCTTGTCAGATCAATTAAATTGACCAATACCCTATTTGTTTTATATAATTTACACTATTTATTGAAATAAAGAATATTACGAAGAGATATTTCTAGCGTGTATTTTGTGTGTGTGTAATAAACAAAGTTGTTGTTTCATACTGATTTGTAAAATCTCTGTAGGTTACTGCGCGCATCGGATAACTTGAGCTAAGCATAGGCCATTTCATGATTGTAAATAAAAGCATTTCATTACGTTTTAAATAAAAATAGCCTATATGCCTATATTTATTCGCAACAGAGCTGTGGGAAATTCCTCTTGTCACTTGTTTCGCGATCAGTGCATTCGCATTATCTTTTATTTTCAAGATAATAATTATTAGAACAACATTAATAGCCTAAGTTAATGGGAATCAAGAATTATTCGATATTTGAAAAGAAAGGGACGAGAAAAATAAAGACACCTGATCAATTATTCATAAATCTCAGTATTTAGACCGCAAAGAAAGTGTCACATAATAAGATAGGCTACACTGAAAAAACATTGAAAAAGGGAAAGCTAGGCCACTCCATTGACCTGATGTAAAAAATACAATTAAATCAACTTTATACATTTATGTTTGAAGAGAACATAATTATAGCCTAAAGTTTAAATGAAATTCAACACCGTCATCAAAGTGATATGATCATGTTGCAAATAATTGTTCTTTTTGATTCAGGCCTGATTTTTTATTGCTCTTCAATTTACTTGATTAAAATGAGCGAATGCAGCACAATTCTTTTGAATTTGATCTCAATTTAATTTCAGTTTCCTCTAGCTACATTTACTTAAATAATTAAAAACTGTATATTTATAGGCCTATTGTTAGTTATATTTAAAATTTTATGGCAGATAATTTTTTTAACTTTATGCTCAGCGTTAATAAAAATAAAAAAAAGACACAAGAAAATATTTTTCATCTAAAATTTGGAGTATAGCCTAAACTTTTTACATCTGTCCATTTGGTTTCAGACGCTGCCGTTAATTTTACCACTGATTTATTCCTCGGTCTGAGAAACACATTTAAAAAAAATCGTATTAAAAATCGTTATTTTTAATGCTTAACAATATTTATAATTGCATCGAATCATTAATTATATGGCACAATAGCCTACTTAACTATTAGTCCTCCTCAGAAACAAAGTGAACCTGACCAAAATCGCCATATTTCTTATAATTAATTTTTTTGCGCAAATGGTGCAGATATCTTCAAATCAAACGCCGTGTTGCCCCGTCTTATCTGACCATGACAATTATTATTCCCTTTTATTTACACACTAAACACAGTTGGATCTCCGCTGTTAAACTAGCCTACGTGTAAATAAAGGGAGTTTATTCAGCAGTAACAGTTCACTCATGCCCACGGAATATGGCGGGTCACTGCTTTCTGCTGCCCTGCAGTCTAAAATGGCCCCGGGATATAACGTCAGCTTAAAGGGATCTGGCACAATCAAGGTAATATACGGTTTAAATTATGTTTCCAACAACGCAAACGCGCTGCATTAGCCAGGAAAAACTGTAGCCTATTTCTCATTTTCCAAAAGTACCCTAGCCTCAATACTTTTCGAGATGCCATGATTAGTTCTGTGTTACAACTTAGAAGCACAAGTTTTGGTATAGTGTGAAGAAACAATCAAAGATTGAAATCACTGACTTTTTATAGCTCAAATCTTAATGCTTTCAGGCCCGCGAAAATACTGAATATTTTAAACCCCCGAAGATTTGACTGAGAGGAACAGGAAAATGCATTATTCCAGAGAAAAGAGAGATAAGCACATGCATGGTTGTGGGATTTACATGTCCTCCTGCTGTGAGGGAAAATCGAACATGCCTGGAATTAGGATAATATTTAGAAAGTAACAATATTTGGAATGAACCAAATATTCCGTCATTTCACATTCAGAATTCGTCATTTCCCTTCTAGACTAAAAAATATTTTCATGATTTGTTATCACAACTTTTTATCTTTTGTAAAATCAAGTAGACTAATTAATGTGGTTCAGATAACATAATATTTTGAGTTTCTATGCATTAAAGCAATCTTCTCTGTTTGACACAACAAGTTGTTTTCTTTGTATACAGATGAGAACATTTTCAAATGATTCCCGTTCACGCAGATCTGCTGAAATGACTAAAACGCTATTATCACTGCACAGCTGCTTTGAAAAAAAAATCTGTATTGTAAAAAGCGCTATAAATGGTGACCTGACGACTTTTATTAACTAAAATGTTTCATTTCAATGAACTCAAAATTTTAAGGCAACCAGGTAACTTACTTTAAGTTAAACCAACAATCATTTTATATTACAGTGGTCTGAATTAGAGTAGACAGAGTGCAGTATGGATGTTGTTTCGAGTGGATTGCAATGCCTTTACGCAGGTCAGTATCCACCACAGTTTCAATCCTCTGCAGTTCACTCAGAGGGAAAGTGCAAACTTGGAGCATTAGGCCAGGCCAGATTTCAGTGAGGTTTTTAAGACCGTTGCCCCACAGCCTCCAGGCATATCAAATATGAATAGAAGAAGTCCTGGAAAGAGCCCAATCAATTTCAGTGGCGAGTAATCAGAGCACTTCATTCTCACACACACACACACACACACACACACACACACACACACACACACACACACACACACACACACACACACACACACACACACACACACACACACACACACACACACACACACACACACACACACACACACACACACACACACACACACACACACACACACACACACACACACACACACACACACACACACACAAAATGTCCATTTATTTTGTCCTCATAACTTGGGGTTTACCTGAACTTTCTTGAACATATTTTTGAAGAAATAATTGGTTACCATTGACTTTCATTTTATGGACAAATCAACAAAAAGTACATCACCCTGCCACAGTGGTCTCAAGACATGTTTAATGATAGACAAACAATGTTTCTATCTATGAAAGAGTGAAATATCACCAGCACACTCTCCTGGTTTATATGGCCAATAAAAGAATATTAAGGACTGAATCCTAGCTAGGAATCCTCCAAATTCCCAATCATCATGACATCCTCTGCTGACTTGAATAATTCAGTTCAATTCACATTTATTTGTATTGCACTTTTCACAATACTGTGTTACACATGTGGAAAAGGGGAGATCTAAAAAGAGGGAAATCTGGATTGCTTGGTGTGTTGTTTAAAAAATAATTTCAACATTTCCCAAGCACAAGTATCGTGCAAGCAATCAAGCATAAACAAGGTATGTATGTATCACCTGTGAAACATATTCTGGTATTTTGATGAATTACACAGCAGTCTCTCACTTGGAAAGATAAACAGAGGTGACAGAAGAAATGCAGGGCGTCTACACCTCTGTGACTGGAGAGCAGTGGAAGGTCTCAGGGAGACAGAGCTCAGATACGGTGTTCTTTTGTTGTTGCGCTTGATTCATTATTTACTTGATCTGAAAAATAAACTGCAAGACAACTGCACAGCTGTCATCAGGCAGTAGGTTGGTGACACAAATTATTCATGATTTTAGAAAGAACAGTAGAAAAAAAGGGAGAAAAAAACATAAGGAATTTGGTTGACACACATAACAGACCCTCACACTATCTGTGAGAAGAACAATTTGAACAGGATTACATGAACTATGCTTGATAAAAAGGTTTGCTTTATTTTATGTACTGTATATGAAATCTGTAAACTACAAAATTCCATTAGTTAATAAAATGGTTTTGTGAAAATGTTGTGCATTGTGAAAAGTGCTATACAGATATAACTTGACTTTTTTCATGAAACAGGATACATAATATATGCTAAAAAACTGAGAATAAAACGGACTCACTAAGTACATAAGTACACAAAGAAATACAAAAATTAAAAAGTTATCTCAATAGAAAAGTCTGATTTGTCTTAAACTGCATCAGGTTACAGTGTGTGAAGCCATCAGAGTACAGTGTCTGTCTGCTCCTATTCCAGCTTGACATGACACCTCAGCACAGACTCAGGGGAACAGGGAGCATTTTCCCAGTCTGCTCTGGGATGTCCCAGCTGAGCCTGAGTACCACGCTTTTACTGCCTAAACTCTGCACACTTTTGTTTTGCGGTCCTTGTTGTTTTCAGGACTGTTTAACAAGGCAAGTCTCCAGAGTCCTGGCATGCTCTAAAGTCAGTCATTCCAGAGTCCAATGGGGCTGGAGTACATGTGTGTGAGAGAGTGTAACAGAGAAAGGCTGTGTGTGTGCGTGTGTGTGTGTGTGTGGGGGGTGGGGGTGGGGGTGGGTTTGTTGTCATGATAAAAATGGGTGGGGGGGGGGGGGGGGGGGGGTTGTTGTCATGATAAAAATGGGGGGGGGGGGGGGGGGGTGTTGTCATGATAAAAATGGGTAAGAGCAGCGGTGATTGCCACAATTGGGAGACATTAGACCTGGGTGAGCGGCCAAATGTGAGCTGACATTTTCCTTCAGGTTAAAGCCCTGAAAGCTTTTCCATTAGTTCTCTCGCAGTGGGTCCCACCAACCCCAGCACAGCACGCAGTCGGGTTAGTCAGCTGCTGAAAGGTGGGTGCAGTAGGTTGCTGCTCATTTAAAGACATGTTTATCTGCTTCATTTAGCATTACATATCACTACCACTACTTGGATGCTAGCTGTCGCTCGAATGGAGCCGTAAGGGGATGTTTCATATTTGTTGGATTTTTCAGTGCACCTGTAAAATTTTGTTTAAATAATATGTTCATAAAATATAATTTAATAATATAATATAATTAAAATATAAAAACAATATATTCATAAAATTGCTAGATATGTGTAAATAGCACTTGATTTTAGTGTCAGATAATCAGTTTTCCACATCAGACAGTTTCACAAGATGGGATTGAGACTATTATGAATGGAAACTACACCTAAAAACTTTTTTTTTTTTTAAAACATAAAAAAAAAACATTTGACATTTCCCAGAAATCTAACCCTCACTCTTATTAATAAGTCAAATTTCCATGACATTATTCATCCTGCTAGGCAGCAGTTTCTTTAGCCGTAGAACGTCGGTTAAGTTCTGTTTCATCAACATTTAAAGAGTAATCTAATAGCATATGAATCCTGACAAAAGCACTAAAAGGATTCATGTTGGTAAAAGGTTGGACAAAAAGAAGCTTTCTGGTCAGAAACAAATACAATGTGACAGACAGGCCCAGGCTGCACAGTTACAGTACAATTAAAAGCTATAAATATATGTAAGAGTCTTTTTTCCCCACTCTGTTACCAAAGCCCTTGTCTACATTTCAAGAAAGATAAAAATAAAGTTCAAGTGAGTTTCGTAAGGGAATGTTTTAGTATACTTGGGAGTGTATAACAGTAATATTATTAGTAGTCGTCCATCATTATCGGTAAGCATAAATCCCTCTTCTATAAAGAGTTTGATTTTTGAAAGTGCACACATGCAGCCTAAAAGGTTGCAAATTGATACAATCCTCCACTTAACCAGGCCTGACTAGAGCAATGAACCCCTCTGAAAAATTCATAAGATCCATTTCACAAAATACCATGCCAAAGCAAAAGGATGTATCAAACTAGAAGAGAGAAGGAGAGAGGGATGCAGGCAAGCTGATATGCAGAGACAGAGAGGGAAAGAGAGAGAGTGCAAAAAGAGATGGTGGTGTTGAGAAAAAAAGACAAAAGATTTATTCTCAGTAATAATAAAAAATTGATGTTGAGGCATTCAAGTAAAGTTCCTTTTGATGTTCTGATTTAATGAATGATTTGAGGCTCAGATGTAGGTTTGCTGAAGCTTGTGCTAATGTCTGTTCGGGGTCTGTGTAGTCATGTGTCAGTCTGTAGCACCATCAAGCCATTGCACTGCTTCTCAACAGATCAAGCAGTCTACAGTGAGCTGGTAAGTACTTCCAATGTCCCCGAGGTCCAGCACGCACACGCGCTCGCATGCACAGCCTCCTCCCATAGACACATTCTGACACTAGACGCACAAAATACACCAACACGTTTGCTCACTAACTCAGACACACTGATATGTTCCTGAAGCACTAGAGATAAAAGGCTGTTTCATGTATTGGTGTATGTGGGAACAGCTGTGATGTTTTTCTGCTGTTGTGTGAATGTGGTTGGTGTTGACTCTCTGATGGGCAGTGAAGTGTGAACGGAACAAAAGAGCAAGCTTTAACAAAACTAACGCAACGTTTATTTGTGTAGGGTCCGCTCTATTTAAAAATATATGGCAAACATGATCTTTTGGTGGA
Organism: Siphateles boraxobius; assembly: GCF_051911475.1. NCBI lineage: Eukaryota > Metazoa > Chordata > Actinopteri > Cypriniformes > Leuciscidae > Siphateles > Siphateles boraxobius. The sequence continues at coordinate 18,684,194 of NW_027509042.1, forward strand.
TAAATCTCACACAATCTAATTGCATTAAATAATAATGGTCTCATGACTAACAGAAAAGGCAAAATTAAACACAAGAGTCAACATGTTAGAAATAAGTAAATTAAATTTAAACAAGAGTGTAACAATTAGTTAGTAATTAGTCATTTATTTCTGACTCAAGCTATTTTATACAATAAAACTGGGGGCTTATGCAGCTACACATATAACTATAAAATGAATGTGTCACACATTAAATATTTCAAAGAGAGAAATTAATCTTAAGCTCCAAATTAGAGACTGCTTCCATTTGATTCTGGTTACTGTAAAAGACTACAGAGATCTGAGGACAAAGATCTGGGTTGCAGGGGTAGGTGAGACTGGCCCTGCTCGTTTCCCTGCTGTTGTATGCTAAATCATTAATGAACACAAGCAGTACCTGATCTGCTCAAATCAACTCAGAGTTTTTCCAGCCTGCTTTCCACACAGTCCAGTTATAAATGTTTGCACAACAACAGTGTGAAGAAGCAGGTGTGGCTAATGACCTCCAAATTATATTTACCTGATTTATCACATTCACTTTGTTGTAAAAGAAACCTCAGAGAGAGAGAGAAAGGTAACTGTGAGATAAAGTTTAAAAATAATACATAAATTCACATTGTTAGACAGAAGTCACACTGTGAGATATAGAGTTGCAATTGTGATAGTAATATTGTTGAAATTGGTAGAAATACAGTTTGAACTGCAAGATAATGTCACACTGCAAGATTTAAAATGGTATTGATGTAAGATATAAAATCACAATCTAAGTAGAATTTATGCAACAAAAAAAATATCACAATTGAAAGACATACAGTTATAATTGCGAGATGTAAAATCACATGGCAAAAAAAGTAACACTTTATTTTGATGGTCCCTTTTTAACATTCTGTTGACTAGAAGTAACTTTGCAACTACATGTCAACTTACTCATATTAGAGTAGAACTGTCTGCTGAATATCTGCTAACTCTTTATTGTGATGCTCCTCCAAAAGACAATCTACTGACTAGAAGTAAATTTGCACCTAAATGACAGCTTATTCTAACCCTAACCCTACCAGTTTACTAATACTCTACTATCACTCTAATGAGAGTTAGTAGACACTTAGGTGCAATGTTACTTATAGTCAACAGAATGTGTGAAAGGGACCAACAAAATAAAATGAAATAAACAACAACAACAAAAAACTTGCTGAATATAAACTTAAGGATATAGCCACATTGTAAGATTTAAAGTAATATTGTGAGGTGGAGGCAGAAACAGAAACATTTTATGGTCTGTTGTGGTCAAAAAGTTTGGCCCAAATATTTGACAAAAGACCAATATCACCCAGCTCGGCAAAGTCCAGAACAGGATATAATAGGACATGACACTCGATAAGTGTCAATAAAAACCATCACCTGTATACATCACACAAGTTGTTAATTTAAAGTTAAACGAAAAAATAATAAAACTGATGATCTGTTGACCTGAATGACAGGCAAACAAGGTGGTTCAGAGACGTATTTGGCAGGAGGAATACAAATTAAAACACTTGTACATGTACTCGTGGATAAAAGGAGAGAGGGAGGGAGAGAGTGGAAAAAAAACACGCCTAAAAGCTTCCATCACCTTAATAAAATCATGGGAACCAGTACACAGTGTGTCAGCATCTCTAAACACCAGAGAATGAGCAGACTGACAAAATTGCTTTGACAGCCTATTCACATGTAACATCCCAGCCTCTTCTGCCATTGGGGGTTGCCTACAGAGATGAAGACACAGGGTACCCGAGCGCACAAGTGGACTCTGTCGTGCTGGTGAGCATGGTATTGATCAAAGGCAGACAGCGTGTCTCTCCTTCAGAAAAGAGGCCAGCGTTATCCTTGTCAATTAAGGTTCACACACTGTACGTATTGATTTGGAACAACTCAACACGGGGAATCGCCATCAAAATGCCGATTTACAAAAGGACAAGCAGGCATCGGCAATAGAAGCACCTGTATGGTTGTATGGATCTGTTGTTTTCTCCTCCTCATGATCCCAGTCACTCTGGCAACACTCTAGATCTACCATTTTAGCTTTACAAATGCTGCTTCTCCCTTGAAGATTGAGCACATAAAAACATATGCTGCATGTTTTCATTTGCACGTTTTAAATAAGGGAGTTAACTTAAGGGAAAACACTAATTTGTTATCTACGATATACCATACATAAAGGCCTAGCTGATTTTACTTGACTCTGATCCCTCCTCTGTGTATGGTAAAGGTTCACGCAGGGGCTTATAGCTATTACTTGAGTAGTTTCCATTAATCTAATATTTATTGTTTCGTTTTTTTTTTAATCTTCCTGCAGTTACCAAATCATGGGGAATGGAAAATCTGAGCCATGTCCATATAAAGTGCACTGTTGCAAATCAAATGCACAAGTCCATCTGTAGGCAAGGCAGTGAAAGCTAAGGCACAGACTCTAGGGAGTGACCCCTAAACAGCACAGTTTTTCTTGACATGCTCGCTAGGGTTTAGGGAGGGATTTTGGCAGACAGCTTCAGCTCCAGACATGGCCTCTAGGGGCCTTCAGGGCCACTCTATTGCCAAGAAATAGGCAAGAGAGTGAGAGAGTGTACAGTTCTGTCAACAAGCCATTATAAAGAATAGCAAGTGCAAAAAAGCATAGGTGTCTCACAGTATGTGTTTGTGATGGAAGGTGCATTAAACTCAAATATACTTTGAGAGATATGATTGTTGTTTATATAATTTCATAATCTTTAATGTTAGCTTTCCTTATGCAAAAGTTTAAAATAAAAACTATTAAATATAACATAATGCCTTATTTCTCTTCGTTCAGAAGTCTAAGCTTGAAAAGCTGATGTGTCCATCAGATAGTCAGGTTACACTTTTGTTGTCCTGTTGCAGTTCCCTATTAAAAATACATGGATATATGATAGTAGTGACCTGGGACAGGCCTATAACACACATACACTCAAAGAAATGCTGCATAAAAGAGGCTTCAAGTGAATTTAGTGCATCTCATGCAAAAATATTACAAATATAATACTCAAAAGTGTCACCAGAAACAGTATACAAATGTCATCATACTTCTGCCAAGGCAGCAGTGTACAGAACACACCTTTCTCACTAAATGCAAAGCCAAAAATGTTAGTTAACTAGCAAATGTTTTTAAAATATTTTATATTAATTTGTTTTATGTGGTATCATATAAATAAATTAGTCAAGTCAAACATTATTTAATATCTGAAATAATTTGGTGACATAAGGTTACACCAACAAAGGGCCCGAACAAAGGGCCCGAACAAAGGGCCTGAACAGGAAGAAATTGCTCCTAAAGATATTGATTGCCTGTCATCACTTTTTTACAGTGTATTCTGAAGCGATATTGTGGCTTGTCTGTTAATCAAAATTACAAATGAATGACTGATTTGTCAGTATAATATCTGCTTCTTTGACATTTAAAAAAAAAGTACTTCATTCCATGCTATATTAATATATAATTAAATAATTACATTCAAATTCCCTTTGCAACACCTTGTGAACATACATTGGCCCTCATTTATCAAAAGTGCGTACACCAAATTTCCAGCGTACACCTGGCGTACACCCAAAACCACGGTGACTTTGATATTTATCAATATGGACGTTGGCGTACGGCACGCTCAAATCCTACGCCAGGTCAGGAGGTGGTGTACATGTACGCACGTTTTGAGTAAGTGCGGAAATGCGCAGAAAAACAATTCCTAACACCACAAAACGCACTGACAAACTAAAAGATATGAGGAGCTCTTTTCCAAAACACGATAAACACCATTTTTAAAAATACATTTGTATTTTATTTCTATTAATAAACTAGTGTTGTGTCTGCAAAGATGAAATTGATGATCACCATCTCTGTAGTGAACGCGCCTATAGAGAGAGTAGCCTATTTCTTTTCATTTATAATTGTTTCGTTCAAAGACATTTCAAGCTTTCTTTATAGATATATTTCTCATGTCTGTGAGGCATATACTGAGTTTCGGTTAATTTGTGATGAGATGCGCTCCAGTTCACGTGCAATGCAAGGGACCGCGCCTGCGCCTCCATGTCATGACTCTTGATTATATTGTCTGCTATTTGCTTCTTATTTATTAAATCCAGGCAATTGGTTGATGAAAAAAATATTAAAATTAAGATACAATTTATACAAATCGAAGTTCACTTTAAAGAAAGGCTTTCTACAAAACAAAACTTAATTAAGTGGCCAAAATCATGTCTGAGCATGTCTCCCGATATATTGCGCATCCTATCTAAGCCTATGTTCACTTTTCATAATCAACAAAGATGGGGAAAAAATAACATTATTATTTTTTAACAAATATGAAACTAAATGCACTTAGTTAATGGCTACAACACGTAGCCTAATAGTAGGCCTGAATATTGTTATTACTTTTTTCAAGTTCGGCACGAATTACTTATTAGCCTAAATGTGTTACTAAATGATTTGGATGTATTTTTAACATTGTTGTATTTAAGGACGTTTTTGTGTGTTATTTTTAAATTATTTGTTTTATGTGGTGGACAATATTGGAACGTGACATTGGAAATATTTATTTTTACTATTTAATTTATTTTACTATTAATTTTGTTTGGCTTTTATTTATTTCATGCAGTTGCACTTATTTAATTTATATTAATTTATAGTATGAGTCCCTGATTATATGTTGCATGTTCTCTTGTTGTTGTTTTTGTTGTTGTTTTTTTAGACAAAAAATGGATGGATTTATAGCGTTTTGAAAAAAAAATACAATTAACTTTGAATTTATCATCAACAATATTGTTGTTTGATTTAATAATAATTTTTCATGATGGTGATGGTCTCGATCTCCAGAGAAGTGTCTCCTCTTTGCCGTCTTCCGTGTGGCCATGGCGTAAAATGAGGGCGTGGGGGAAGCGGATACTTGAATATATAGGGGCGTGTTTTCTAATGACGATCGTTTTCAGCCGCGGCATTTATCAAGGGCAGGTATTGCGCACACCTGGATTTCAAAGGTACGCACAGCTTCATAAATCAGACGGTGAGAGGAGTGTAAGCGTAATCTTACGCCAACATATACGCCCGTTTCTACGCAAGAATGATAAATGAGGGCCATTGAGTGCAAAAGGATATGGGCTGACCACGCAAAAACAACAAACCTGTTTGTCTGTCAGCAAACTGTGAGAGATCTTTTTTTTTTTTTTTGCACTTCGACTTTCATTACACACAGTCTGTTCACTGTCAAAACACTAAATCAGCAGTCTTCAATTAGCCACGGGCAAATCTGAAGCTAACAGGCAACCAGCCTGTCCTTTCCTGTTATATTTACATTGTGCCTTTTGTTAAAGCCTTTCACCACACTGTAATAGACAGAGCAAACTTTGCAGCTGCTGCTTAAATCATATTGCTCAAACCAGGTTTGTCTCCATACACCTGAAATCAGGGTCTACAATACCTGTCCATGCAGGAAGTCAAAGACATGGATCATATCAGGTTACATGTCCATTGGAGCAATGCTGGACCTATTAGGGATTTAGCTAAGGGTTAGTACACACATGCTCACCAAAGATTAACTAAGCAATTTCTGATGCGCTTTCATTATTTTCATGGCATGACTTGTTTAAATAACGCCAGGGCTTATCTGAGAGCAGTCTACTAAGGTTATTATGAGTCAGCATGGTCTTCTGTATAATCATATGTATGAGAGCGAAATGTTTAACCAGTTATACTTGGAACCTCTAAAAGTCAATTGAACAAATAGAATTTGTTTGAGTAAATATTAATTGACTGTAAATTATAATGAGAAATCTCATGACTGTTTTCCAGGGCCTTTGAGAGAGTTCTTCTGTCTGTCTATTTTAGATTGCTTCTTAATCCTATTAGCAGACACTCAGCTGCAATGCTTACTAAGAGGTTTACAAGGGTCCCCAGTCAGATTGCCTCGTGCCCGATTCTTTTCAAACATTCTGACCTCCATTGTAAACCTAGCTATCCTATTCTTTTGTGCTGAATTTTTATTGCAGATGTCATTCAGATCTTGAGCAGAAAAGCCTCGGTTATAATCCTGACCTTGAAGAGTCACTTGTATGGACTACTTTTGAAAAGACCAGCTCTGAAAATGGCAGTGAATCAACTAGAGGATGTAGTTCAAAGATGGGTGAGGAAACAGAAAATTAAGTGTCATATTATTTTGCTGCCTTTTCAATTTGTTATAAATGTTTTGCGTTTGTATTTATATCAAGCATAAATTTAATATGTGTAAATCAGTATGCATTATGATAATGATTGTAAAGAGCATAACAAAAAGGGAACATGCAAGAGCGAATATGCTCTGAATAGTTTGTGCATTTGTTAGTTATTATTCATTTGAATGCCATAAACATGACAATTTACAGTGTGATTGTTCTGTTGTTTTTTAAATCAAAGATTTGACAATGACTCTAGTCCACATTTTCAGAGAACAACAGAAGACTTTAAACCAGAGGACCATGAGCTCTTTCTGAAAGCTGGTCGTACCTGCATTGCCCAAGGTGACAGCAGTCAACTACTGGACTTCATAAAAGAGGAGGCCAATCAGGTAAATCTGGAAGCATTGGCATAATGCTTTTAAAAACTCATTTTAAGATCTTGGTATTCGAGGGCATTGGAAAGTATTTATGACCCATTTTATCATTTAAAGCTTTTTGCATCAACTCAGATTCTATAACACACTACTGCAAACAAGAAGGTATCCTTAAGAGACAGACATGGTGCCACAACATATAGATATATCACAGATATATCCCGGGCTCATTTTTATGACATTAATCCACTGGGATTGGGAGACTTTGATGGGCTGTATCTGTACTAAACCGCCACTTTGTCCTTCTGCCAAACTGACAGGCGCTATGACCCTTGGGTGTGGGAATGCAGTTTAGTGGAGAACCAGTCAGATTTCTTGCTTCACTGGAAGCCCTCTCAGGAGCAGCACTCCATTAAGTGCTGTTGATTTACCAATTTCTTGCACTGCTCCACTTTTCCATGCATGTAGAACATACTAAATAACACGCCATAGCGGTTTTAAAGCAGAGCTTAAATGCATCAAATATACACCATATTTCCAAATGACAGATTTCAAAATAATAACAGCCAGTATCCATCAAATGCTAAATTGTCATGAAAATGATTGTGAATCAATCAATTTCAGGCATGTGAGGAATATAGGTCAACATATGCAAATACATACAAAAATTATAAAAAATACAAAAATGTTTATTTTAAAATAAAAATGTAAAAGGATAAATGTCTTTCTAGCACATATTAAGGTCTATGGGCAGTGGCTTACTGCCTGCACTGGTGAATGAAGTGCTGAGAAAGGACCGGAGTCCTGCCCACTGTCAAGCTATCCTCAGTCAACTTGTACAGGTATGATTGTGCTTACTCAAATATGTGACCCTGGATCACAAAACCAGTCACAAATAGCCCGGGTAAATTTATGGAAATAGCCAACAATACATTGTATGGGTCAAAATTATTGATTTTTCTTTTATGCCAAAAATCATTAGGATATAAAGATCATGTTCCATGAAGATATTTTGTAAATTTCCCACCGTAAATATGTAAACCATTTATTTTTCTGCGTAAATGCAGCATAATCGCGAACATAAATGGACAACTTTAAAGGCGATTTTCTCAATGTTTCGATTTTTTTGCACCCTCAGTTTCCAGATTTTCAAATAGTTGTATCTCGGCCAAATATTGTCCTATCCTAACAAACCTTACATCAATGGAAAGCTTATTTATTCAGTTTTCATATGATTTCCAAAACATTTACCCATGTGACTGGTTTTGTAGTATAGGGTCACATATGGTTCTTAAATACTAGGAATAATAAGATGATGACAATACATAAGCATAACATCTATTGCAGATCTGCAATGTGAAAGAACTGCTCGATATTTTACTTCACCAAGTGGAGAACACTGATCCAAATGCCATCTCAGACTCCATAATTGTTCTCATGCCTCTTATTCAGTCAGGTAACTGAATTAAACCAGTATAAAAAGCATGTTTATAACTTAAAATAAAAGCCAAAAACAAACACGGCTCCCTCTACTGCAACTATAAAGAATGAACACATTTCCTGTTTTTTCCCTTTCTAGTGCTGTTGAGAATGAGCGAGTCGAAGGCCCATGGACTGGCTTTGGCCCTTGATTCTTTGCAGAAACAGATTTCAAAACTGCCTGTACCTTACTCACACAAACAGGAAAAGGAAGATGTGCATGGGCTCTGCCGATGCTGCACTGCAGTACTGACCTTTGTACAACCCTTTGTACAGGAAGCCAAGAATCAAGACACAAACTCAGTGTCCACCAAACTAAGGGCTGCTCTTCTGAAGTTGTATGTTTTCAAACCTGTTCTTACTAATGCAATCACAATATTTGTTTAATGGAAAATATGTACTGCTAAAATTAGCCATTCATCCAAGTATGTCAAGTCAGTTTATTTGTATTGTGCTTTTCACAATACATGTTTCTTACAGCTTTACTGGGCTGGGCAATATGACACTATATACCAATGATAGAAGTAATCCTCTCAATTTAAATCTAACTATACTGCATTTATAGTGCTGTCATACTGTATATCAGTGCTGCAGTTGGTATTGTTATGTTAATAGATTTTATTTTTAATATTAGTCGGTTTGGTTCTAAACAAGAGTAATCGGTAAACAAAAAGTACTGATGAAATGAAAATATGATCGTTGTCACAGGTGAAAAGTCTGAAAAAACTTATCAGAAATCTTATCAAAATCTTACCCCTGATGCCTAGACTGATGCCTATAGGCACATGTCTGAGCATTCAAAACTAATGGATTTGGATAATGTTCAGTTTTGTCCTAAATAAGAATAAACAATAATTTGTCTTAAATGAAAAATAGCCTGTTGTCAGAGAGTGAGTGAACATTTTGCAAATTTAATTAGCAGTCATTTAAGCAACAACGTGGAGAAACATGTTACCCTTCATAGATTATAAGCATATGATCTTAGGCAATATTTGACCTAATTCTTGACAATTTTCTTTCTTTCTCTAATGGCTCAGTTGCATGAAGAGTCTAAGCGAACCTCTCCTCCAAGTTCAGCTGGACAGAGAGGCAAACATGACAGAAATTTCACCACTGTGGAATTTTGCCACAGAAATAATGGTAATGATATCAGTCATTACCTTGGTACTATTAGGCATGGTACTTTTGGAAAAAGAATGACCTTCTAAGTGCTTCTTTGCTTCTAATACTAGGCAATCTTAGCAGAGATCCAAGAGTCTCTGCCAAAAATGCTGTTCTACGATCCTTTGAGGGGGAAAGAAGATGATATACTGGAGAAAGGTGATTGTCATCCAAATGAATCAAGAGCTTGCATGGCTTACTTGCTGTTTGTCCAGCTTATTGCCATAGAAGTGTTTCCTGCAGTTTTTAGGTAAGTTACAGTTAGACCTAAAAACTTTAAATATGTGTTTTTTCCCCTCTCGCCATGTGTTTACCAGACTCAAAGAGTGTGAACTGTTGAGACCACAGATCTCATGGGATTGCAAAAGCAGTTTAAAATCCCCTTCATTTGAGAATCTTGTTTTGTGCTCAGGCCTTCAGATACACCAAAAGGGTTTAGAGCTTCTGTTTTTTTATTTTTTATGCTACACAATAACAGTGTCTTTATGAAAATGTTTTACATGACTGGTATACTTTTAATGTACCAGAGCTTTTACGTAGGTTTTATTTGACATTTTATTTCAGCCCTGTTTTCGTCCTGCAGTGCAATATGGAATACATCAATCTTCTGTTGAGTAGGTGTGTACACAATGCAATTTTTATTTTAATAAAAAAAAAAGCCAACATTGTGTACCATGTATTTAGTCCAACTTCCCTTCCTGCTTTGTATCCCTATGCAGAAAGGATGAATCTTGGATTTTGAAAGGACTGGTAAAGTGAACTTCCACCAAAAATAGTTAATACAAGTGCCGAAAATTATGTACATACTTAAGTACTGAGTAGTAACTTACTAGCGCTGTATTTTTGCATTTTAAGGACTTATATGTTAAAAGTTTGGAAAGAGTAACAGACTACAGTCTTCCAGCGGAGCTCTTAGAGCTGAGACCGTTTCATGAGGTTCCACAGGTATGCAACACTATGTATTGTTATGGAATAAACAAAACAAATACATTTTGAGTTGAAATGTACTATTGTGTTTTATACTGTGTATGTTAAAAACTGAAATAAACATCACCCCACTTCTTAAAACCTACATAATTACATGTGGGTGAAAACTAAGGATACACAATATATCGGTACCATCAGTTTTTCTTTTCCCCAGAATTTGAATAATTGGTGAATCCCTGTTGAAATCAAAAGTGCTTTTCAGCAATGTTTACTTTTTAATGACATTGTTAACTTACAAGAAAACTTTTGTTATTTGTTCACAGAACTTAATTAAAATTATGATTGACTGTCCTATCCAGCATTTGGTGAGTATAGATGAGACACAACCTGCATGTAAATCTGATCTATGTGAATTAAAGCCAGTTTTATTGTTTGCTGTCATTTGAACTCTTTCATTAAGAGAGCAAGAAGTCTTGTGGTGTTCCAGCTCTTTATTGAGAAGCTTAGTGGTGAAGCAAAGCACACATTTTTCAGGTATGGTATCTAGATAGTTTGAATCTATGTTTAATTATTTTTAACTATCAAAATTTGAATGGAATCTGTTGGTGTATGTCAATATAAAAAGTCAGAACATCGCTGAGTATTAATTGCTTATTTCTTCTTTGTGAATGCTCTAAGACGCATCATGAATACTACCCATCATGCAGGGGTAGAAAGTATCATCATCAAAAACATAAGGTATCAAGTGGAACTGTGCAGAAAGGTAGTGTACAAAACAATCAGATATATATTAATGAATCACATGCTTAAATGTCCACTTGTCCAATTGATACGATTGTTATCAACTCTGAATCACTGATGTTAGAAATATTTATTTTCTTTTGTTATTAAAGTCAGCCTATAAGGATGGCTGGTTTGAGGGGACATGGCTCATCTCATTGCTCAGAGACACCATCACTCTCCCACAGGGCCACGAAACTGACCTGCTACATGGGATGGACAGGTGAACAAGTCCTGTATTTTTACAAAGCTTTTACTAAAGGACAAGCCACTGAATGCACATAACTGCATCTTGATGGATCTAATCAACTTTCATATCAACAAATCATTGACATGAATCGTAACCCAAGCACAGAACATATGGCAGCTGTCTCTATTTTAAATGTTAGATCTCCTACTAACTAAATACAATCCATCCCTAACCATAATTTATTTATGAGTGTATAGTCCAGGTTTACTGCCACGATCCCACAATGCAGAACAGATGGTGAGTAGTCCAAAATTTGAGGCAGATCCTGTGTCATTCCTAAAATGATACTAAAACCTGAGTGATTGACATACCTTGTCTGGATAATCTGTCCCTGATAAATTACTTAGGCCTTGCTTCAAATATCTAAAGACAATTTTTGACTAAGAAATAAGAAATATTTGTGTTTGTATTTTTCCATATTAATATTTTCTTCTTTATTGTTTTTAAAGGGTCATGGAGTCTCTGAGTCTCCTGCGGTATTTATTGATAAAGGAAAGAGAAATTTCCGTAAGATTTTTATAACAGTTTGTCAAAACACCAATATACTATATGTGTGTATAATATATATATATATATATATATATATATATATATATATATAATATGGTATTTTCATCATGTTCTGTTAATAATTAACAGATAATAATTAATAATTCTGTTAATACCCACCCTGTTATTTTCAGACTGGAATATGGATAGACCTGTGCCACATTGCAGAAAGTTACACAAAATTATTACGAGTATGTCTAAGCATGTCAAAATCATACTATGGAAAAGAGTTAAAAAGACTTAGAGAGGATAAAAAGATCAAGGCTAAAGGTAATACATGCTTTGTGTTCTTTCTCAGTTAAATGTATATATTATGTAGTGATAAAAAATAGAATATGACTTGTAGTAACATCTTTGTTTCCCCACAGAATTTAAGGAGGCCTCTGGGAAGAGATCAGTTCAGAGCTTGATTGTGAAAAATGAGACACTTGGCAGCATGCCACGCGAGGCACAGGATAAGGTTAGATTATCAGTAGGCCTACGACTTATCTAAATTCAGTTTAAAAATAGTGACAATAAGTCATACATAACACTAAATATATCATTTGCAGGTCTTGCAGTGTGCCCTGGTCACATATGACTTAATGGAAAGTCTTGTGGTTCGTATAGAGGAGATCATTGAGGAGAGTCAAAAATGAACAAGTGGGCACAATTACTGTGGTCTGAACTAAATAATGTATTTATTTATTTATTTAACGTTCCCTGTACCATGCTGCATTTTGCAATGATAAAAAAACGATGTGAGAGCTACAAAATCTATATTTTCAATACTGTATTAGTACTCTGAAGTCTTTTCCAGCTAAGTTTACACTTTGTTTTTTAATGGTTTATGAACTATTTTGCTATTGTGAAGGAATTTTTTTTTTACAAGGATATGAACAAAATAGGAATGGCAATTAACAGTTTTTACACAACTTACTATGAAACAATACTGACATCTGCTGTTAAAAATAAGTATAGCAAACATTAAGAAAATAAATGGACATGAACATAAATATCACTAGAACTGTATCTCTTGAAGCATCCCCCAAACTGAGCTATGATCAACGATATGAGTACAAGCCAAAGACATCTGATCTCTCAAATTCTCCACATTGGGTTTACTTGTGGCCTGGAATAAAAAGGCCATTATACCTTTTGCAAGCACCATGCTAATACACTTCTTATATATGGAAGATAAATTATGATTTTTTTAGTATAAATACTTTTATAGTATAACAAAAAAAATTCACCTCTAGACAGCATTCATTGTGAAATAAAGACATTACTAGAAAATTATAACAATAAAGCAAAATCAAACTGAAGTGCAAGACAACACAGGTTACCTTAGCGATGATCAGCATTCCCTTCACTACATCAGCAGTACTATGCACGGGCATGACCCTGAGGTTACAGCCAAGGAATCTGTTGCAAAAATTAAAATATCAGAATTACACCATTTATTACATATTCTTTTTTTTTTCTTCCCCAAAATAAAACATTCGTAACTGCTGGCCAGAGCTGAGCTCTTCAACACAGTGTGTTCATTAGCTATTTATTATTAATCATCTTTGGAAAATAATTGTGCCACACAGGCATCTTATTCAATGAGTCTGAATGAATCTCTAGATGCCATGTCTAGAATTCTGACTGTTTGGCTGTGTGTAATGTATGCTTTCAAAATAATGTTGTACATTTGTAGACTTTAATTGATCATGCACCTGTTCTGCACTGATGAGAATATGTCCCACTCTCTTTTTCCATAGACTGGGGCTTGAAGTAGAAGAAAACTGTTTCTATGGACCTCCATAAACTTCTCAATTCTCTCAAAAAGTTCTGTATTCTCAAGCTTAGCGGAAAAATCCTCCAGTGTGACCAGCAAGAAAGCCGTACCTGTGCAACAGAAAAGTGAAGAGAAGGCAACTCTTCAGCGTACACCTGGAATCTATTTTCACAGACTGTGTTTCCACATCAGTTATTAACTTCATTAATGTAGTTTTTTATATTTAAATTTTGTATTTATTTATGTACATTTACAAAACTTTAAGTAATATATCATTGGCATTAAATAAAAAAAAACTAGGCATCACTGCAGCAAGGGTGTTTCTACAACTGAAATTTGACATCTTTTTCCCTTCTGGCTGCCATAATCAATCTCTCTCTCTCTCTCTCTCTCTCTCTCTCTCTCTATTTTTTTCCTGCTTTGGAAAGTCGTGGAAAGGCTATTGTGGATTTTTTCTTTTAATATTGGGACAAATGAGAGTGTTAGAAATCATATTGGCTGTAGAAGTTTACTCACCTATGACTAGTGACTTCACTTTTGAGAATTCCGGAAATGTGAAAAGAGTTCTTAATAAAAAACAGTGTTGAATAGTTCTCTTTTTGGCTTTCTACTAATTAGGCCAAACTGATTAAAAAATAAAAAATGTTTTGCATACTTTTCTAAACATTCTAACCGAATAAAATATCAAACTCTAGGAGTTTGCTACAATACTTCTGTCGTCAGTACTTTAGTAACTGTGTAAGTGCTTGCCTGAACTTCTCAGTGGTTTCCTAACAGAGAGAACAACATACCGGTAGTTCTGTAGTGTATGCCAATTGGCCAAACCACAGAAATAAGTTAGCATTTTAGCACTTCCAGCTGAAATCAATAGGTTTTTGTAATTGTTATTGTGTTAAATGCCAGAAATAAGGTCTATGGTAAAATATTTTTAACCAAAGACATTTTCACATTTTATTTTACAACATAAAATAAATATATCAGTAATACCCCTTCGAGTTTTTTGATGATTTGATTTTGTCTTGAAAAAGGCATTGCTAACAAGTGGCTAAATGGGACTATCGTCCTTCTGCCAACTGAATTTAGGGTTCAAAATGTATCAAAGTTTTTGGCGATGCTAACTTCCGGGCTGGCCTAGAAATATTGTCATCACTGCAGGAGCACTCTACATGGGTTGCATTACGTTTAAATAATAATAATAATAATAAATATTTACAAAGTTTACTATCAATATTAGACACTAACAAAGATCTATCCACAGTGAAAAAGGTGTAAGAGAATCCAATATTTATCCCTCCCACGTAACTTATCTCGAATATTTTCGCAGCGATTTGGACTACGACTACGATTTCCCAAGCGCATGTCAGTTCGAACTTACAGCGTGTAACGTTACATGTTCTCCGTCACAGTTGGCATTGTCCTATTACATTTTGTTGCAAGGCTGATTGGTCTACATTGTGATATACAGGCAGGACAGCAGTTCTGAACTAGCGGAAGCTTCTGCACATTGAGCTGCAATGCTGCTGCATACAAGTTTTCGTTCGTTATTACTACTTTGAAAAAATAAAAAATAAAGTAGGACATCGTCTATAAAGGATTAA
This sequence comes from Siphateles boraxobius, assembly GCF_051911475.1. Classification (NCBI taxonomy): domain Eukaryota; kingdom Metazoa; phylum Chordata; class Actinopteri; order Cypriniformes; family Leuciscidae; genus Siphateles; species Siphateles boraxobius. The sequence continues at coordinate 18,699,284 of NW_027509042.1, forward strand.
CTTTACCGATGAAGTTTAACGAACGTTACTTTTTACCTGACAAGGGGAAAACAAAAGAAGAGGACAGAATGTTGTCCGAGCGGCGAATCCTGTGCTGCTGCGCAAGAATCTGTGAAGGTTCATCACACTGCGAAGACAACACAAAATAAAATCAGATACGCGCATAATTAAGTGTGATTCAGTCGGTCAATAAGTCAAATTAATACAATCTAAAACAGAAAAAAAAATATTTTAATTAAAGCTATGGCAACTACAAACTATATAATGTAACAGCAAGCTGTAGCCTGCCAACGTAAACACGGAAAACCAACCTGAGGTGACGTGCTGATTATAACGGTTGTTTTCCAAGAAGGGTTGGTATCGCTTGCCATTTCCAGTTTGTTGGCTTGATATTCAGTAACGATAACGTAACTAACAGTTTTCTTCAACAAAGTAGCCTAAAAAAAAGAAGAAGAAGAAGAAGAAGAAGGTTTTAACCATAGACATAATAAATACATAGACGCCCTATTGGCCGCTTTGGAACGTTGCTGCGATACGTCAACGTGTCCGCCATTTTGCGGAGGGCAAGACTGCTCTGTAAACAAATGCAAGTAAACGGGTGAGCTGCGGTTTTCCTGGATAAAAACAATAATAACGATTACATTTATCAGCCGATTTCAGTGGTTTGTATGTGGTGTACGTTTCTATTACTAATTATATAATGACCAAATACAACCAAAAAAAATGTCAGTCTTGTTTGTGAAAGGTAATTCCCCGAGACCTGTTTTCAATTGTGTGGCGACTTGTACAGCCCACGCAGCGCACAAAACATGCATTTTTCTCAATTCCCATAATGAGAGGTATGGGAAAGTTGCCCTCCTTGATATGGCGGCGCCATTGACGTACGCTCCAGCAGCCAATAGGGTGTCTATGTATTTATTATGTCTATGGTTTTAACCAGTCCGTCAACTGACGCACAGTCGGCGCCAGAGAGCCATTCCACCGAAAGGGTGACATTTATGTCCCCAGGACATTAAATGTATAAAATTGCATGAAATTTAACTCTACAATACATTTTATTATTAATGTCCTGCACATTAAGCTAACTACAAATTTAAAATGTATAATTAAAAACATTAATAAAAACTACATAGAACACTAAAAAATTGCATTTTCTGCATGTCCCCACTCTCTATCTCTAAAATGTACCATGAAATATGATGATTAAAATCCTTCAGAAATCTTAATTTGTTTGGTTTGCATTGTTGTAGGGCTGCAACTAACGATTATTTTGATAATCGATTAATCGGACGATTATTTTTTCGATTAATCGATTAATCGGATAGAAATTAAATTAGATTTTTTTTTTTATTATAACTAAATAAAACCGTAAATCAGGGTATTTATGTGTAAAAGTGTACTTTAAAAAGTGCAAAAGCCACACATTGAGTTTTACTAATATCAATATTTGCATTGTTTTTAATGATAATTGCTGATGGCAAGTTGACAAACATGATTATTGTTAAAAAAATGATATCCAACATATTATGTTTTAACACAATTTTTGTTAAAACAAATTTACACAGACATGTTGTTCAGATGTGAATATCTGAACTAAAAACAAACTAAAAACATCTAAAATATATAATTCATTTAATTTTTATTTAAAATTAATTATATATAAGGAATATAAGGATAAAGAATATAATATATATTATATATATAATATATAAAAGAATATAATATAAGGATAAATTGATTAAATAAATATAGAAAGACTGAAAACAATTGTGTGAACGTAGAGCCGCAGTAGATCGCGTTTGAAAAACAATTAAAACTTAGTAGACAAATGCTATAAAAAGAGAACGGAATGGAGGTAACGTTACCCAGCAAGCTAACAGGCTTGAGTAAAGGACAGGAGAAATTATGCATTAGTGCACAAGCATTCGCTGAAAACCACTGAGTACAGTGACTAAAAAACAATATTTTACTGCTGCTGTTATTAACTGCCTTTGTATTTAATGCTTCACTTTGTAAACACCGTTTTAATTTAACCTATTTCTGCGGTAGCGCTATTTTAATCCATCACTTACGTTGCGAGCGAACTGATTGCACAACCTGATGCTCGAGACAAAATACAGACATCCCGGAAGTCCCGGGAGTCTCCCGCATATTGATTGCGGCTCCCTGATGCCCGCGAATTAGTTCAAACTAATGCTCGAAAATCTAGAGCGCGCAAGCAAGAGCGCGCATGCGAGACAGAAGAGACTGCTCCAAACCGTGTAGCGCGCGCGCTCGGCAGAGCGCCTGAGGGAGAGAGACCTTGCGCGTGTGTGCGTACCAGTAAACGCTCCCCGTGACGTAAGCAGACCAACTAATCGATAATGACATTCGTTGACAACGATTTTCATAATCGATTATAATCGATTTTATCGATTAGTTGTTGCAGCCCTACATTGTTGTGTGACTTTATATCCAATCTATGCTTTAAAATGTTTTTTTTCATGAGAAAAAAATATTTTAACTAATGTTTTAGATAAAATAAAAATGTTAGTCGTGTCTCCGGGTTTTCACTCTGTCCTGTTATCCTAACACCCCCCCCCCCCCCCCTCTGAAAAACTTGGAATATTCCACAAGACACATTTTCAACAGGGAGTTGCATCATCTGGATCTTCTGAAGGCAATGGGAAGACCATAAGTAAGTCCTCTCATTTTAATTTCTGTATATTCGATGAAATTGTAGCTATGACTGAGAAGTAGTGATGGCGAGATGAAGCTTCATAAAGCATTGAAGCGTTCCACCCAATTGGTTCACTCATGTGCCGAAGCTTCATGGTGCTTCATTTGCTCTATTGTGCCATCAAGTGGACAATAAATGTAAAACTTGCAGTGTGATTATAATTAAGGATGGCTGGCGCGAAACAGACGTTCCGAAGCTCTGCGAGATCCCGAAGCAAAGATGATTCGAAACACTGATCCGAAGCGTGATTCAAAACACCCACGTCACGTGACAACGGCTAAATGAAGCGTCTAAAGGCTTGTTCGACTTCATGCAGCTCTGCGCAGACCGATCGGCGGCAGACTTGAAGCAGTGCATGCCGGTTAGAAATTCTGTCCGACTTGATGCAGCGCTGACTCCACATGACTGTGACGTGTGCTATCAAAGTACCGCGAGAGCGATGCGATAGCAGCCGCAGGATTCAGCCAGCGCAGATTCTCAAGAGCGGCTGCACAGGTTCTGATGACGACACAACTGATCCACGATTGGCCGGATTCACTGACAACACCGATGACGTGCGTTTCAAGTTTATTGCGAGGAATTCAGTTCCAGAAATTCTCATATATGGACTTTTAAAACAGTTCATTACGTTTTAATGTCGTCTTCATCTTATAAATCATATTTATTAAATATTGTTTTACTGTATTTACTTTATTGTTAAAAGCCTATAGGGTTTGTGTATGTTTATTTGGCATTATTTTTCATAAAACCTTTTACAGTAGCCTATTCAGCTGCATAACCTATTCAAATGAGCTTTTTTTAATAACTCAAATGTTAATCTTAAAAACATACAATCTAATGTGGTTATAAATGTATGCTCATATACAAATGATGCATAATAGGCTACATCATGTTCCTCCATTTGTTCATATGGTTTCTTCATATTCTCTAGTTTATTTTGCTGTGTTTATACTTCACCTGCATGTGGTTAACAAACTGCTAACAACTTGCTGTATCTTCAACTTAACAACAGGACAACATTCTGTTCACTTTCAAAGAGTTGGTCTAAATCACAAAATAAATCCAACAGAAATGTGCTTTTTTTGCATATGAAAATGAATGGTGTTTTGTCTCAAATGTTAAAAAGAGCTCAGGTGGAGGGTAATGTAAATCATGTTGCTAAAAAAAAAAACATACCCAGCAGGGAATATAGCCTATATATTTTTTTAAAGGTAACTTTTATCATTTTGCATTAGCAGAAACACCCATGTCAAACTGCTAAAGTATATATCCAATATGTTATCTTGTCCAAAACACCACTTATACACACATCTCAAAAGTGTGTTAATACCATGGTTAATACATAAAGTTACTTAAAATCACTAAATCACGAAAACAATGGAAATCACTGCTAATTAATGTTGAGCCAAAACTGAAGGTTGACTTAAAATGGTAATTGCATTTGTTGCTAACTATTAGTAATAATGAATGCAACAGGTGTCGGCTATGGTCCCATGGTTCCTTAGGATATATAAATAACCTGGATTACCCTGTGTAACACACAACAAAATGGACAACATAACCATTAATGTGTTAGACAGCAAAGGTAATGTTGTCATGCTAACAGTTTCCAAGGACATTGCAGAGAGGATGCAAAATGGTAAGTAAACAGCATAACTGAAATAATTACAAGTCACCAATGATTTGTGCAAGTGTTTTATTTATCATTTATTCCCCCAGATCAAATGTTCCTTTCTTCTGTCATGGAGCAAGTATCAGCTGTTGAAACAAAAGGTATACATTTACTTAATGAACAAGAATATACTGGAATTATTTCTTGGGTGACACTGACCACATCTTCTCTCCAAACAGCTCTCCTCAGTGGCCCAGCTTCTGCTGCAAAGCTCCTCCAACCTCCTATTTCATGTCTCACTAGGTCACCTGTACCCCTAAACCTCAGTTTTGTGAAACCATCATCCAGCCAGTGCCCCACTAGGCCCTCTGTACCACCATCATCCAGCCAGTGCCCCACTAGGCCCCCTGTACCACCATCATCCAGCCAGTGCCCCACTAGGCCCCCTGTACCACCATCATCCAGCCAGTGCCCCACTAGGCCCCCTGTACCACCATCATCCAGCCAGTGCCCCACTAGGCCCCCTGTACCACCATCATCCAGCCAGTGCCCCACTAGGCCCCCTGTACCACCATCATCCAGCCAGTGCCCCACTAGGCCCCCTGTACCACCATCATCCAGCCAGTGCCCCACTAGGCCCCCTGTACCACCATCATCCAGCCAGTGCCCCACTAGGCCCCCTGTACCACCATCATCCAGCCAGTGCCCCACTAGGCCCCCTGTACCACCATCATCCAGCCAGTGCCCCACTAGGCCCCCTGTACCACCATCATCCAGCCAGTGCCCCACTAGGCCCCCTGTACCACCATCATCCAGCCAGTGCCCCACTAGGCCCCCTGTACCACCATCATCCAGCCAGTGCCCCACTAGGCCCCCTGTACCACCATCATCCAGCCAGTGCCCCACTAGGCCCCCTGTACCACCATCATCCAGCCAGTGCCCCACTAGGCCCCCTGTACAACTTACCTCCACTGTCAAGTACCCACCGCCTGCCACTCTGCAACCTGGTGCAATGTGTGGAAACCCTTCAGAATCCATTCAACCTTCATCCCCCTCCTTCCAGTCAGACAGGCATGAATCTCAAGGTATTGCATCAAATAATATAAGGAAGATTAATGTCAATACTGTGGTTAATTTACATTTTTCTTTGTTTTGTAGTGTTAATCTATTTATCTCCTTATCCCCTCCATTTTACAGAAATAACACATCAAATGACACTATTTCTACTGGACCTTACAAAAACTCATCAGCAACTTTATTTTAGGAACAAAATGGCCTTCTATAAAAAAATGCAAAACTCCTTCTCACAAAAGGGCTACAACTTATCAAGTGAGAAAATTAGAAAAAAACTAGCAAACATGTTAACCACATATAAAAGGGTAAAAGACAGGCGCCGTGCAACTGGGGAGGGGAAGATCACCTGGGAGTACTATACAGTAAGTTGAAGACTGCTTTACTTTGTTTCTGAAATAACATTGTCATGTCTTACAAGAAACATTGGTTATTTTTCATTTTACATTTGAAATTCACCCCCACCAGCTAATGGATGAGTTATTTGGGTCATCGGGAATCGGTACTGCACCACCTGGCACCATCCACTCCACACCTCTGGGTTTGGAAGAGACCTCCTCCAAAAGTAGGCCCACATCATCTTCCCAAGACCAGCCAGCAAGTGCTAGTATAGATGAACAGCCAGGAACCTCTACCATACCAAATACAAACATCACAAACAGGCAAAGACGATCACAACCCTTACAGTTTCTGGAGGCGTATGAAGAGCATGCCGAGAGAAGGACTGCTGTGCTTGAGTCCCTGGTAAGGCCAGATCTGGAGAGATGGCGGCGACTTAAGGAGAGGCGCAGAAGGTCCTTTGAAAAAAAGATGTTGACCAGCTTGGGAACAATTGTTGAGGAGCTAAAGAAAATGGGAAAAAGACAAGAGCAAATTATGCATCTATTACAGAACCCATGAACCTCAATAATGTAAAGGTTTTTTTTTTTTTCTTGATTTGCAGCTTTCCCCAAAATGTTTTTTTGTTTTTGTTCCCAAAGAACACAATTTCCAATGACAAACTAATCATGTTCAATAAAATATATTTCCTAATTTCAACACAAAATCTGTTTTTTTTTTTTATCATTTGTTGACTATTTCTGTACATTCAAATCTTTTTTTTTTTTTTGTATGTTTAGTATACATCAGTTAGATCTGGCCACAAATCTGGTCTCTATGATGACATGCATTAGTGTTGTGGGGTTGCTGGTGGTGTGGTTCATCATCAACACCATCTACCACAACAACTTGATCACTGGGCTCTAAACAAAGATTATGCAAAATGCAGATTGCTGAGACTGCTGAACTGATATTAGAAATGCTTCTCATTTGCAGGTAATGGAGCCTCCTAAACTTAGATTTTAGAATGCCAAATGCATGCTCAATGACCACACGAGCTGCATTGAGCTTTCTGTTAAAGTATCTTTGCCTAGCAGACAAGTGGCCATTGTCTCTATAAGGCCTCATAAGTTGAGGCAACAAAGGGTAGGCAGAATCCCCAATTATGTGCATTCCCTGTGGAACAAGGGAATGAGGATCTTCTTCAAGAAGACGACAAACTTCTGTCAAGCGAAATGCTCTGGCATCATGCCAACTCCCAGGGTGACCCACACTGATGTGACAGAAGCGTCGCTGACTGTCACAAAACCCAGTTAAATTTACAGAATAAAACTGTTTCCTATTCATGTATGCTAGGGGATTATCACAGTGGGGTCTCATTATAGGAATGTGACACCCATCCACTGCACATACAGTGTTGGGGAAACCTGCTGCGTCAAACCCTAACTTTGACATCTCCAGCCTTTGACCTCTGGGCCAGGAAATGTGGTGGGCCATGTATGTGTTCACATTAAAACAAAACTCATGGAGATGCTTGGCAAGAGTGGATTTTGACATGTTGAATCTATCTGCCACCCCACGATATGACTCCTGATTCGCCAATGTCCAAAGGCAGGCAAGAACACTGTTTGTGAGTGGAAGTTTGGTCTGTTGTAAATTCATATAAACAGGACCAAGGGTAGTAATGACATCCTGCAAAGGTAGAAAAATAGGTTATCAAGACAACATACTAACACTTGTTTTCAATTAATTGTATATTAACCGATATTAACCAGTACAAACCTCCACTTGTTCTTTGGAGAGCCTGAAATGACCTCTAAATTCTGAGGGACTGTAGAGAGGGACAACATCTTCCACAAAATTGTCTATTTTTGGAACCATTCTATATAAGAACAAAAGGAATTGTACTCATATATATATATATGTAGCCTAACTGAACACACATGTAGTCAAAATTTTATTATCAGTGTTTTATGTTGAATGGGGATTTTAATGAAATAATTAGTGTATACATAAGTGTTGAAATTGGAGTAACACTCCATTATTCTTTGTAAGAATGAGTAATTTTCTATTTAAACCAAAATAATAATAATAATTATTATTATTATTAAAAGGCAAACAACAGTAGCTATTGATTACAAAAACCACCCATTACATTAGTAATACATTGCAAAGACTACAGTACAGTATTGTAAAGACTATCGATACAGTATTTGTATTCAACATATAATTGTCAGATATAGTAACTTGACAAGTAAATTGATAATGTGTCTATAATTTGTTTAAAAAGATACTCCTTACATTTAACCTTTACTCACTTTCGTTGCTCATTGTGCTCAATGTCATGCAATAATAATGGAATTTCTATCGCTTCCAGCTCGTCTGCGATAAAGAAAGCAAACACCACGTGATCTGCCATGACTGACGTAATTGCAGCAAACTACGGCAGCCACAACGTGTCCGGCTTTATATCTCCGTTTGCAGCTCCTCCCCGCCTGCACGAGGCTACTCTCGCCGATCGCTTACATCCAGCCGCAGGTTACTAACGTAACCTCGGTTCCCTGAGAGGAGGGAACGAGTATTGCGTAAGTAGCTTACGCTATGGGAAAACTCCTTTTCTCGATAATATTGAAGTCTTTATGTAAAACGCATTGCAGCTGCACAGCTGACAGCAATGAACGAAGGCAGCTCGGTCATTGGCTGTGCTGCGGCAACTTGCTCGAACCAATGACGGGGCGACTCTGAATGCGCGACCAATGAGCGCGCTTCGCGCCCGCGCGTCAGAGCCCGCCAAGATGGGCGTGGCCAAGAGCTATATATTGGGCGCCCCGTCATGAGAGTTCTTTAGGTTAAAACGACTGAAGCGAACTAACCAAGCACAAGCACGGCAGCTTACGCAATACTCGTTCCCTCCTCTCAGGGAACCGAGGTTACGTTAGTAACCGAGTCGTTCCCTTTCGAGAGGTCTCTCCTATTGCGTAAGTAGCTTACGCTATGGGAACACCATGCAAAACGCCGTGCGTGCTGAACTTCGCCTTATGATAGCCAGAGGCAGGTGCCTGAGCTAAAAAAGCAAAGTTATCATCCAACTAGCCGGCAGAGGCGAGCTTTATATGTGGGAAAGAATACAGAGCGGCTAGAAGGCGCTCAGTGTGACACAAGCACATACATAATCTAGATACGAACTCGTAGTTCAACTAGCATCATGCTGATAGTACATTGGAATGCAGTGTCGGGACCTGTAGGTTGTAGAACCTGATAAATGTGGACGGTGAGGCCCAGCCTGCCGCCGCAGAAATATCCTCGATCGGTATCCCGCTCGACCATGCCCAGGAAGAAGCCACACTCCTGGTGGAGTGTGCTTTGACTCCCCAGGGGCATTGAAGTCCCTTAGCTTCATAAGCCAGCGCTATAGCTTCAACTATCCAGTGAGAGATTCTCTGCTTTGAAACGGCGGAACCTTTCGTACGGCCGCCAAAGCATACAAACAGTTGTTCTGTCTGTCTGAATAGGGCAGAACGCTCCAAATACACTCTGAGAGCCCTAACGGGGCAGAGTAGATTAGCGTCGTGTTCGTCTGCTGGGGACGATAGCGCAGTTAGGGAGATAACCTGTGCTCTGAAGGGAGTGGTGAGCACTTTAGGAATATACCCATGTTTCGGTCTAAGGACGACCCTGCAGTCGTTAGGTCCGAATTCTAGGCAGGCAGCGCTTGTCGAAAGCGCGTGCAGGTCGCCCACTCTCTTGACCGAGGCGAGTGCCAGCAAGAGCGCAGTCTTGAGCGAGAGCTGTTTAAGGTGCACGGTTCGGAGTGGTTCGAACGGAGGCCCTTTAAGAGCGTCTAGGACAGTAGCTAGGTCCCAGATCGGCACTGAGGGGGGGCGTGAAGGGTTCATCCTCCTAGCGCCCCTTAGGAAACGAATAATTAGGTCGTTTCTTCCCAATGGACGTTCCATTACAGGGTCGTGTGATGCTGTGATGGCCGCCACATATACTTTGAGCGTGGAGGGGGCGCGGCCCGCCTCCAGAAGCCCTTGTAGAAAAGCGAGTACGTTCGTAATCTTGCATGTTTCAGGGTTCAGGCCCTTGGCATTACACCAGACACTGAACACTTTCCATTTCTGGGCATATAAGTGTCTCGTGGAGGGCGCCCGCGCCTCAGCGATGGTTTTTAGTGCTCCGCTCGTGAGGTTCCTGGGAACCCGTTGAGGGGCCATGCATGAAGGGCCCACAGATCGGGGCGGGGATGAAATATCATCCCGTTGGCCTGACTGAGGAGGTCTGGCCTCAGTGGAATCGGCCGTGGTGCAGATTGCATTTGCATCAGATCTGGAAACCATGTTTGGTTCTTCCAGAGTGGGGCTATCAGCAGCACTGCGTCTTTCTCCTCTCTGACCCGACTGATGACCTGCGGTAGCATCGCGATCGGGGGAAAGGCATATAAGGGACGGCTCGGCCAGCTCTGGGCGAATGCATCCATGCTTTTCGTGAAGAAAAGAGGGCAGTGCGCGTTCTCCTTGGAGGCGAAGAGGTCGATCTCCGCTTTGCCAAAGGTTTTCCATAACCAGTGAATCGTCAGCGGGTTGAGAGCCCATTCTCCTGGGAGAATTTTGTCTCTGGATAGCATGTCCGCCCCCTGGTTCAGGGCACCTGGCACATGCGCTGCTCTCAGCGAGCGCAAGTTGTGCTGGGACCATAAAATGAGTCTCCTGGCCATTGAATGCATGGAGCTCGACCTGAGTCCACCCTGGCGATTTATGTACGATACTACCGTCATGTTGTCCGTTCGGACCAAGACGTGTTCGTTTCTCAGCTGTGGGAGCAGGGCTCTGAGAGCCAAAGCGACCGCTTTCATTTCCAGACAGTTTATGTGTAGGCGCTTCTCCGGGTTTGACCAAAAGCCGGAGACAGGCCTGCCCTCGTAAAGGGCCCCCCAACCTATTTTGGAGGCATCTGTCGTTATCATCTTTCTCCTTGTGTTCACACCCAGACTCACGCCTGACTGGTACCAGTCGGCGGCTTTCCAGTGCGTCAGGGCTTTTATACAGCCGTGGTTCGCTCTGATTAAAAGGTGGCCCGAACGCCACGCGTGAGTAGGGACGCGGCTCTTGAGCCAGCGTTGGAGAGGGCGCATATGCAACAATCCTAGCTGGAGTACGGCCGATGCTGAGGCCATGAGACCGAGCATCCTCTGAAACCGCTTGACGGGGGCGAGCGCGCCCGCCCTGAATGATGTTGCAAGGCGCCGGATGGTGAGCGCGCGCTCTGATGAGAGACGCGCTGTCATTTGCATCGAGTCTAGAACTATTCCCAGGAAAGAAATCCTCTGGCTGGGAGATAGTATGCTTTTTGCAAAATTGATTCTTAGACCCAGGCATTCTAAATGGCTGATAATCCAAGATCTGTGTGTTATTAACTGACTCTCTGATTGTGCTAGAATCAGCCAATCGTCGAGATAATTCAGTATTCGCACTCCCCTTCGCCTTAGGGGGGAAAGTGCTGCATCCATACATTTCGTGAATGTACGGGGAGCCAGGGACAGGCCGAACGGAAGTACTGTGTACTGGTACGACTGTCCCTCGAAAGCGAATCTCAGAAACGGCCTGTGATGAGGCGCTATTGGAATGTGAAAGTAAGCATCTTTCAGATCCACTGAGAGAAACCAATCTCCTGGGCGTACTTGCGCGAGGATATGCTTGGTTGTTAACATTCTGAACGAGCGAATCATTAGTGCTTTGTTCAGGTGTCTGAGATCTAGGATGGGGCGGAGACCGCCATCCTTTTTCGGGACGAGAAAATAGCGGCTGTAAAAACCTGCCTCGCTCAGAGAGGGGGGAACAGTTTCCACAGCGCCCTTTTCTATTAGTTTGCGCACCTCGGTGCGTAGAACATGTGAGCACTCTTTTCTCACTTTCGTCTCGACCACAGTCGTAAAACGTGGTGGTCTGCGAGCGAACTGGAGCGAGTATCCGTGCTTTACTATATTCAATACCCATTTCGGCATATCTGGAATATTTTCCCATGCCGCTGCGTGTACAGATATGGGCTGAATACAGGCTAGGGGCGGGCCGCTGTGACGCAGGGACCCGGCCAGCGAATCGCCTGAGCTCATAGCTCTCAGAGGCGCGGGCGCGCGCTGAGCAGCTGAGTGAATGGGCGCGTGTGTGATTACAGCAGCGCGCGCTGTGTCTGTAAAACTCGCAGCCTGGGCTGGGGTTGTGTTTGACACTGTAAGGACAGTGTTTATAAGTGGGGGTGCATAAACAGTGGTAGGCACACGCGTCACTTTTATAATGTTTCCCGCTTTTACTGGGGATGAATTTATAACTGTGTGAACAGTGCTTGTGTGTAGTGGTGCGTACATGACCGTAGGCACGTGATCTACATTCATGGGGTGCGCAGCTTGAGCTGGGAATGAATTTGGCACTGTTTTGACAGTATCTGGGAATGCACACCTTGTGGACATGTGAACCCTTAGTGACACAGGCAGAAAAAGACTCTTTTTGTGTTTTCTGTGCGTCGCCGTAAAAACGGCGTTTGTTTGCAGGTGAGCGAGCTCTGTGACTGGCCCATTGACTGCTGTATGAACATATCCAGCCGCCTGTAAGGGGACTGGGTAATGCTTGAGCTTTTGCAGAGAGAGTGGTCCGGCTTTTGCGAGACACGCACTCTCTCTTTTCATTCTTGTGGCTAGGACGGCTTTCGAGGCTCGGGGTTCAGCACAATCTTGGGCCGAGGACCCCGTCGCTCAGAAGGCGGCTTGCGGTTGTGAGAGCGCGAGCGGCGTCGAGCGTCAGCCTGAGGCGCGGGCTGAGAGGCGGTGGGGGCTGTTCTAGCCCGCTGCGGCTGCGGCGGCCTCTGTCTGCTCTGCGATGAGCTAGAGCGCTTGGGCAGGAAATGCCGCATAGCTTGTGAAGCATTCTGGGCCTCAGTGAAGCGTTCGGCGAAACCCTTAACCGCCGGTCCAAACAGCCCGCTGGTGGAGATAGGCGCGTCGAGAAATGGCGCCTTATCCGCGTCCTTCATCTCAGTCAGAGTCAACCACAGATGGCGCTCGAGAACAGTCAAATTAGCCATGGCACGGCCGATAGACTGGGCGGTGGCCTTCGTGGCTCGCAGGGCTATGTCAGTCGCGCTGCGTAGGTCCTTAAAGGCTTCGGGTTCGGGGCCAGACTCGTCCATAGAGCGGAGAAGCTTGGCTTGGAACACTTGAAGTACCGCCATTGAGTGAATCGCTGATGCAGCTTGGCCGGCGGCGGCGTAGGCGCGACCGGCGAGAGCTGAAGTAGTGCGGCAGGGCTTCGAGGGGTGGGAAGCTTTGGCTTTCCATCCGGTGGTGGAGGGCGGGCAGAGATGATTGGCCACGGCCTCCTCGAGGGGCGGTGTTCCCTCGTAGCCTCTTTCCTTCGCGCCGTCCACAGAGGAGAGCGAGGAAGAAAAAGAAGGCTTTAGGCGCGCAGAGTGGGGGGCTTTCCACGACTTGGTGAGTTCGTCGTGAACTTCCGGGAAGAAGGGAGAAGGCCTTTGCCGAGGGGCCTGCTGGCGCCCCTGCAGAAACCACTCATCCAGTCGGCTCCGGGTTGGTTCTTCGGGAGAAGACCAATCGAGCCCGAGGTCTTCCACGGCCTTAGAGAGAACGCGGATAATCTCGCTATCCATGGTGGAGCCCCCGCTCGCGCTAGCTAGCGTCGACGGGGCGGGGTCGAGAGTGGAGCCCGGCCAGTCGTCCGATGCAGCGTCGATTGACAAGCTGTCATCCATTCCCCCGTCGTCCTCGGACGCGCCGAAAGTCACAAGGCCCACCGCTCTGCTAGAGGGGTGTGGGTCCGGCTGGGTGAACTGAACCGGCGGTGGGGAAGGCAAGAGCGGCGGTGAAGCACGCGGAGACTGGCTCGGCGTGAAGTCACTGAGCTCAGGTTCAGGAAGCCTCTGTGAGCGGCGCTTTTTCTTAGTGCGCGGCTCGAACAGAGGGATGGCGGCGATGGGCTCGCTCACGGCGAAAGCGGCGAGGCGAGCCCGCAGTGCGGAGAGACCCAGGTCGTCACATTCGGGGCATCCGCCCTTGGTCAAAGCAGCTTCTGCGTGGTCCCGGCCCAGGCAGCGAGCGCAGATGATGTGACGATCCCCGTCCGGGAGAAGGTCTCTGCACGACGCGCAGGAAGGCATTTGAAACAACGCCTTGGAAAATTTGCTCTTTTACAAGTGTCGCAGAGCGAACAGATGTAAATACTTGCGTGAGCAGTACGCCGGATGGCTCAGTAGGATCGCGTTAGAAGGCGGCTGAAGGTGCCGACGTCCTCGTAGCAAATCCCGCTGGTATGCTTTTCGACGGCGAAGCTTCAATAATCCGGAGGATCCAGCGAAGAAGGTGTTCGCTGAAGGAGATTAAATCTAAAGAACTCTCATGACGGGGCGCCCAATATATAGCTCTTGGCCACGCCCATCTTGGCGGGCTCTGACGCGCGCGGGCGCGAAGCGCGCTCATTGGTCGCGCATTCAGAGTCGCCCCGTCATTGGTTCGAGCAAGTTGCCGCAGCACAGCCAATGACCGAGCTGCCTTCGTTCATTGCTGTCAGCTGTGCAGCTGCAATGCGTTTTACATAAAGACTTCAATATTCTCGAGAAAAGGAGTTTTCCCATAGCGTAAGCTACTTACGCAATAGGAGAGACCTCTCGAAAGGGAACACACAATCACACAGTATAAAAGTTTTGTCAACGCATTTTCATATCGTGGGTTTTTGTGAGAGGAGTTTGGTTTTGAGATAGCGGATTTTTGGTGATATAGTGACATTTATAGTGCGATTTGTTTAGTTATATTTAGGATTTAATTTACATTTACACATTGACTTAGAGACATATAGTACATATAGTGACACATTAATAGATGCATTGATAGAAATATATATATATATATATATATATAGATTAATAGATAGATGCATATATTACAGATACATATAGATTATTAGATAGATAGGCTACATATAAGATAGATAGATAGATAGATAGATAGATAGATAGATAGATAGATAGATAGATAGATAGATAGATAGATAGATAGATAGATAGATAGATAGATAGATAGAAATGGAGGCTCCATAGAAGAGATGCCGTACATCTGTGGTGTGGGAGCATTTCCATTTGGAAACCCCAAATAAAGTGAGATGTGTGTATTGTGATCGGCAGCTAGCCTACTGCAACAATACATCATCCATGATGCGCCATTTGAGGAGCATTCATCCTGCCATTCTGCAGGGTGCAGAGGATGGTAGTGTTCCCCCTGTACCAAGGCCTGCTACTGACACTGCTGGGCCATCTAAGCAAGGTATGCATTGTTTGAAATATAGGCTAATTATAAGTGAAATATAATAACTAAGTGTTGGGCCATTGTTTAGAAAGGCCATGGACTAAGACATGCCTAACATCCCAATCACAACTGCCAATCACTTTAAAAACAAATGTTGTCAATATAATATTATACTTTGTGAATATACATTTTATATGTCTACATATGAGTACCCAATCTACAGCCAAGACATCATTTTGTTTTTTTGTAATTGTTGTATTTCTATAATGCACTTTATCTTTCTCTGCACACTGAGCATAAATATTCATAACATAACTTTGTTTAGGAAGGTTTCCAAATGAACCAGTAGACTTTTTTCACGGTAGGCTACTATTTTTCCAATATATTTGTCTGAAAGTATGTTTTATCTTCTCTTTTAAAAGGCAGACAGAGGGAATTGGATGAGGCTCTTCTGAACATGGTGGTGAAGGATCTGCAGCCCTTCACCATCGTGGAGGATGAGGGTTTCAGGGCCTTTGTGAACAAGCTTGATCTAAGCTATGTCCTCCCATCCCGGAAGGTGCTTAAAACAATGGTCAGCGAAAGGTACAACACAACCAAGGAGAAGACAATGGAGGACCTACAAAAGGCGGAATTTGTTAGCCTTACGGCTGACATGTGGTCTTCCATTAATATGGATGGATATCTTGGTGTAACATGCC
The DNA here is from genome assembly GCF_051911475.1 of Siphateles boraxobius. Lineage (NCBI taxonomy): Eukaryota > Metazoa > Chordata > Actinopteri > Cypriniformes > Leuciscidae > Siphateles > Siphateles boraxobius. The sequence goes on from NW_027509042.1 coordinate 18,715,012, forward strand.
ATACACCAGAGGCAACAATGGCAACTGTTTTACTGGGTGTAAGGAGGTTTTACCAAACCCACACAGCCCAGCATCTCATGGAGGCTAAAGCCTTGCTAATGGCTGAGTGGGGAATAACCTCCAAAGTTCACTGCATGGTGACTGACAATGCATCCAACATGATCCTAAGTGCCCAGCTACTCAACCTTCGCCATGTCCCATGTTTTGCTCATAATTTGAATTTGATAGTGAAAAAGGCCCTGGATCAAACCCCAGTCATCAATGAAATTCGCCAGAAAGCCAGAAAGATAGTGGGGTTGTTCAGATCCAGCTGCAAAGCAAAGGACAAGCTTGTGGAGATGCAGAGCTTGATGGGCAGACCAAGTCTGAAAATGATACAGGAGGTTGAAACGAGATGGAACAGCACATTCGACATGCTACAACGCTTGTATGAGCAACGTGAGCCAGTGGGTGCTGCACTTGCCAATTTAAACAGTGATACTGCTCCCCTGACAAGTCTTGAGTATGACATTATTCAACAGTCATTGACACTTCTTCAACCATTCAAACTAGCAACAACAGAGATGTCAGAGGAACAGAGAGTGTCTGCTTCAAAGCTCATACCATTGTATAGGATGTTCCAGCACAAGCTTGCACAGAAAAAAGGAAATGCAACGCAGGAATCAACTGTACAATGAGGTAGGACACTATGACCATACGTGTAATTGGCCATAACTCTCATATTGTTGTCATTATTGTAATTAATATGGTTTTCTCTTGTGTTGGCTCATAGGCTCACATCTACAAGAAGGTCTGCACTCCAGATGTGGAGGGTACGAGACTTTTAGAGCCTTGGCACTGGCTACACTGCTGGACCCAAGGTTTAAAAATGTGGCTTTTGGAAATCCTGCCAAAGCCCTGGATGCTGAAAAGCACATCACACTGGAGTGTGCTTCACTGATGCGTTCAAACACAACTCCTGGTGAGTTTCAGTCTATGTTATCTTATGTAATGTGATTCATGAAATTTATACTTCATATGTGTTGTCAGTTTATGATTTGTTACTAATTGCCGTTTTCTTTTAATTCAGAACCACAAATGTCAACATCAGGCCCATCATCATCAACACCAGTTGAAATACAAGACAGTTTATGGGAACATTTTGACAATCGTATCCGTGAGACCCAGATGATACACAATCCTACAGCTGATGCCACAGTGGAAGTGAAAAAATACCTCAGCGATGCGTTTTTGCCCAGAACTCATGATCCTCTAACTTACTGGAAAGAGAGAGCAGTAATCTTTCCTCATTTGTATGTCCTAGCTAAAAAATATCTTTGTATGCCAGCAACAAGTGTCCCTTGTGAGAGAATTTTTTCAAAGGCTGGAGAAATTATCTGTAAAAAAAGAAGTAGGCTGAGTCCTTCAACAGCAGAGAAATTAATATTTTTGAATAAAAATCTATAAGAAAGGGAGACATTGTGGCTTGATTTATTTTTATTAATATTCATTTTTCATGACCAAAATCACATTATGCAATGTGAAGAGACTACAGGTTACAAGCTTCATATATTAAAAAAATACAATAAAAAAAAAAAAACCAACACATTTTTTTTATTAGCTCTTTGTAAAGGTTGTTTCAGATCAACACCTGCAAGTGACCACTAGGTGTCACCGTGGAGACGGGTTTCGGATTGATTCGAAGCCTCGAAACAAAATGGCACATTTGCTTCGACTGTTTCATTGCTTCACGAAGCCTCGATCTGCCCATCACTAATTATAATGACATCGCATGGTTCCATCGAAAAAAAAAGAAGCTTGAATAGATCGCTAAAAAACTAGCAAAGTCCCAAGTCAACAAAATGTGAGGGGGAATCCATTGCATTTTGCTGGCCCTTATATTTCAAATAGACCGCCAAACCAACCGCGAACCACTTCCTGAAGCAGTCACGTGGTACAGGCGGTTCGCGAGGCTTCAAACGTCACCACATACGTCACTGACACAAGCCTCGATACGCGCTTCACAGAAATCATCCCGGATTACTCGACACACGCTTCGAAGCCTCGATACGGGAGGACACATCACTACTCAGAAGGTAATTTATTAAATCCAGGCAATTGGTTGATGAAACATTGATTAAAATTAAGATACAATTTATACAAATGAAGTATAATGAATTAATTAGTATTAATGAAGTGGTCAAAATGATGTGTCTCGATATTGCGCATCTTATGATTAGGCTACTCACGCTGTTCACTTTTCATATAATCAACATATAATATGAAATGGAAAAAATAACATATTATTTAAACATAAATATGAAACTAACTTTTCTTTAATTGCTACAACATGTAGGCCTACAGTACAGAGACATTTTATGTCGGAGCGAACGCCGTGTTACCGGTGAGCATGAGGGGCAGAGGTGCGTTTTTTGAATAATAATCAAATAATTCCCAGCGATTGTCGAATATTATTTTTGCTTGAAATGCCCATCTCTACAAAATACGAAATGTCTTAATCCGACAAAATACAAGCATCATAGCATAAGAAAGAAATATAAACAAATAAAGAAGTAAAATAAAGAAATAAAATAAAAATACATTAAAGTAGGCCTAAATAATAAATAAAGAAATAAAAGAGGCTCAGTAGCTTCTGAAGCATGAACTCAAGCAAGTAGTCGCAGTCTACTGATTTAGCGCGTCTGACTAGTCGACACGTGGGTGATGACATCATCGTTTCACAAAATATACGGATTGGCCGTACGTACACACGAAGACGCAAGGGTGTCGTTTTCAGATTTATCCACCCTGGGACAAGGTGTTGTGCCGAATTTTGACTCCCTGCCAAATTATTACCCCCCTCGTTGAAATCAGTATCTGATTGCCTAATCCTAACCCCACCCCTAATCCAAACCCCTCCCCCACAACTAATCCTAAACCTACCATACTAGGGGAGTCAGAATTTGGCGGGGGTCAGAATTCGGCACCACACCGGTTTCAAAAAATAGCGGTTTCAGTCTCCCAAAACGCCGGATCCGTCTGGACGAAACGCCGATCCGATAAAAAATTTGTACGTAGGCCTATACAGCTAAACGCGTATCCGTGTGGACAGGGCCTTAAACGTTTTGTCTTTGTCTTTCTTATATTTGTAGAAGATGGAGAAACCCATACTATGCAGGTGCCAGAAACACCCACCTATGTCATATTGCAATGGAAGGAGCGAAACACACACCGCAACCCTCTCTTTTCCCCCTTTTTTATCTTAACTTCCCTTTTTCTCCCTCTCTCTTCTTCTCTCTCTCCTTCTTTCTCTTTCCGCCTCCTCTGTGAAGTAGGCTACTACTAGCACATAGTAGGCTACATCACTTCAACAGAAATCGTATGCACACACAGTCATGTACACTCTCTCTCGTGCACACACATGGACACTCATTCCTGTTACATTTTTTTTCAAAAAAAATTAAACCAGTGTTTTTTATCAGTTTGGTTTGGTCCATTTATACAATAGTTTAATACATTAAATTATTAAAACAATTATAAACTTGAGGGTTCGGTCTTCTTTAAAATGAAAAAATGGCTTTGTGTTTTTTATTAAAATATATATATGTGTATATTGCACTGCCGTGCCATTTGAGAAATATTTTGACATCATAGTCCAACACAGCAGAAATGCTATTACGAAACACCTTTTTATTATTATTATTATTATTTGCGAATTTCCCCACCACTTTTTACCAGGGTCGATATTGTCCCCACCACCTTGGAAACATCTCGCGGCACGGATGTAACGTTAACTAATACAAATAAATAAAACATCTCCAGTTAACTAGCAGAGCATTCATTTCATTTGTTTGTTAAATAAGAGGCTAGCACGCTGAAATGTGTTGTTTTTTAAATCAAGTGATCAAAGTGCCTTACGGGGGCGGGGGGTATGGGGGTCAGTGGGGATATTTGCCCTCGCTTTTACTATTTGTAAAAAGTTTTAATATATGAAATAAATTCTAAATATTTGCTTTCACTCCACTTGCTTTTAATATTTGTAAATAGTTACATATATTTGAAATCATTTTGAAATATTTGCTTTCCCTCCATTTGCTCTTAATATTTGTAAACCGTTGTAACATTTTATATCATTTCGAAATATTTGAAATATTAAAACATTTCATTATAAATTATTGCAATGGATTTATTTTAATAGAAAATAAGTTGCCCCTGGTTGTATGTCTGTTGCGGTTCACCAGAGTGAATTTGGAGAACATCACATTCATTCTGGGTGAAATCGAGGGGGGTAACGGAATTCGGTGACCTGTAAAATAGCCTTATCAGATTTGGTGACCCTATACACCAGGCATTCTCAACCCTGGTCCTCGAGGGCCACTGTCCTGCAGAGTTTAGGTCCAAGCTTGATCAAACTCACTGCCTGTAGCTTTCCAGTAATCCTGAAAGCCTTAATTAGCTGGCTCAGGAGTGTTTGATTTAGGGTTAGAGCTAAACTCTACAGGTCAGTGGCCCTCTAGGACCAGGGTTGAGAATGCCTGCTATACACTGTATGTCTGTTGCTGTTCATGTCAGCCCAAAATTATGTCTACTGTATGAAGCTGAGGAGATCAGACATCACCAGAGTGAATTTGGAGAACATCACATTCATTCAGGGTGAAATAGAGGGGGGTAACGGAATTCTGTGACCTTTAAAATAGGTTTTTACGAAATGTTTATTTTCATCTGCGGGAACCGATGCTTCTTCGTGGCTAGTTAAGTTTGATTAAACAGCACAAAAATAGCTCATTCACACATTTTGAGTAAAATAGAGGTGTGTAACATAATTCAGTGACCTTTAAACCAGATTTCTTACTGCCATTCTGAGTGAAATTATTGTAATTATTCTGTGCATTAATGTAATAATTTACAAAAAATAATGTACTGTCATTGTATTAGCCTTATGTTGGTTATTCGATAAATAAATATTATTCTGAATTGCAAAACAAACTGAAAAAAAAACCCTTTCCTAAGCGTGCTCTTGTTAAACGTGCACGTCTGCCAGGGTCTATGATGTGAATAACCAGCATTTATAAACAAACGTTCCGCAAAGACTTCACTTTTGGTTTAGAGTCGGAAGTTACGCTATTTGCGTAGATCACACAGCACAGTGACAACCATGCCCTCTACGGTCACAGATTATGATGGTCACAGAATCTGGTGTAACAGGGGGGTTCTGGGAGGTATTGCACAAAAGTAGAATTAAGAAAGCCAGGATAACAGAACAGTCGCGGCTTGACCTAGTTTAATCAGTACATCCTGGCTTAATCTGTTGCACGTTTGCTATGGCGTTATTTTTTTGTCAAAAGTTATGAGCGTGTAAGACATGCTCACGAGCACATTATGTTATTTCACACGCGCAAAAATGAACCTTCAGCTGGCATGATAAAAGTACTCGCGCACAAATTCAACAACCGAGAGGTGTACAGGTAGCTGCGAGCGAGCGCCTGGCATACTCTCATAGGTTAACTCTGCTTGTACAGTGGAAACCTGCTCGCGCGCAGCGGGCTTCTGCTCGCGGAGTGCTGTTTTGCTCGCGCAGTGGATTCCTGCTCGCTCAGCTGATTTCTGCTCCCTCGAGTCTACATGACTTTTGACAATTTGGGGGCGGAAACCAAGGAGGGCACTGACCCTCTTATGATTGGTCACTTTCATCGTAATGGCAACCACAGGGACATCTTTGTACCTTGATTGACAGCTCTCATTACAGGAAGTCAGAGTCAAAGGATCTGACGGAGTTTTTTTTTTTTGTTGTTGTTGTTTTTTTAAATGAATTTAAACTGTATATAAAATCCTTAAAAACTTTGAAAGGTCCTAAAGCACAAAAAATATATGATACCCTAAAACACTTCCCAACTAAGATAGATGGATGAACAAAGACTGAATTCTCCCCTTATGTCATGTTATATTATAATTCCTTACCGTTTATTTATTAAAATGTTTATTTTGCTTACAAATATCCTTATTTTTGTACTAAGACTAAATTTATATTCTTGTTATATTAAGAGCTGCTCCCTCTGACTATATTGTCCTTGTATCCTATTCTAAAGAAAAGGAAGTTATGCAGCCATGTTTGTCTGTAAATCTTGATATTTCAATAAAATAAAAAAAACTCCGTCAGATCCTTTGACTCTGACTTCCTGTAATGAGAGCTGTCAATCAAGGTACAAAGATGTCCCTGTGGTTGCGATTACGATGAAAGTGACCAATCATAAGAGGGTCAGTGCCCTCCTTGGTTTCCGCCCCCAAATTGTCAAAAGTCATGTAGACTCGAGGGAGCAGAAATCAGCTGAGCGAGCAGAAATCCACTGCGCGAGCAAAACAGCACTCCGCGAGCAGAAGCCCGCTGCGCGCGAGCAGGATTCCACTACAAGCAGAGTTAACCTATGAGAGTATGCCAGGCGCTCGCTCGCAGCTACCTGTACACCTCTCGGTTGTTGAATTTGTGCGCGAGTACTTTTATCATGCCAGCTGAAGGTTCATTTTTGCGCGTGTGAAATAACATAATGTGCTCGTGAGCATGTCTTACACGCTCATAACTTTTGACTAAAAAATAACGCCATAGTTTGCTGAGCCAGGATGAGAACGCGCGGATATGTCAAGCCAGGTGTATATAGTTTGGATAAATGCACGTGCACGGCATTCTTAAAAAGAGCACGAAATCGATCACAGAATCACCGATCCAAAAATGGACAAAATGCGTGCGGCATACTTTTCGCCCAATGAGCCACAGCTTCTTATGGAAACGTATGAAGAAGTAAAACATATAATATGTAAAAAGGCAATACAGCTGCTGTAATAAAACAAAGAGAGAATGTCTGGCAAAAAATAGCAGACCGATTGAATGCGTGAGTAGTCCATAAATAAATAACCAGTGCTCCACTGAAACCCTCATAATTACAATTCGAGGAGTTACTTGTCATTTAAAAAAATAATTGTATACTTTGCCTTAAATGGAGGGTGGCCCTCCAACCCAAGACTTCACCACAGCAGAGGAGCTGGGCCTGGACTTAAATAAAGGGAAGCCAGTGATTGAAGGGATCCAGGGAGGGACAGCCACTGACTCTGGCCCAGCAAGCGATACTGGCCTCTTCATACAAAGTACATTATTCCATGTTACTACTGCACATGGAAAATATTGAAATCTCTATATATTTTGTTATGTGGACTGTGTGACTTTGCCTTGCCTTGCAGTGGCTGGTAGCACCCTTACACTTTTGGAGCCACCAGAATATGATTCGCCGGTGAGTACTCTTTATTAAATGATAGTCTTTGCATGTCCTGTCAAAAATATCAATACAAGTATTAAATATGGCAGAGGGAAGCCACATCTACAGCAGTGGAATGCACTTCTGCCGATGATGAGATCGTGTTGCTGGATTCCAGAAGGCTTGAGGTATTTTGTGAAAATAGACACATTTTTTTTATAAGTTCATAATAGATAAGTCAGGGAAGTGGTACTAATAGAAAATATCATTTGTTACAGGATCCTGACATTGGATAGCCTGGTAACATAGTGAGTATTGCCTAAAGTCAATTTACATTACGCAAAAATTCTGTTATGCTAACTAAAAGGTGTTCACAGAATTCACAAACTGTCAGATATCTCTACACAACGCATCTAAAGAGACAGATCGAGCTGACAGAAGTCAAGATTGATGTGAACAAAAGAAAGCTGCAGGACATGGACCTTGAGATGCAAATTAAACGCAAGACACTAAGAAAACTAGAACTGGAAATCCAGAAACTAGAAAGAGAAGTAAGTGACTTTAGTTTATACTGTAAACATGACTGTAACAGAATGTATTAATCATCTCTTTTTCTCTCCAAAGCTCCAAGCTGACAAGTGATAAAAGCAAAATAAGAAAAATATTCCAAAACCATTGTGGTCTTGTAACTTTTTATGAATGTCAAGTACACTTTATAGTTATTGATCCAGTGAAGTGGAATTAGAATTTGGGAAGATAACCACAGTTTGTGCTACCGATGCCAAATAAAATGCATGTACACATGAATGTTATATAGCCTATACATTATCCTTTATTAAGAGATGGGGTAAATCAAAATTAAATTAACTGAAATAATTTGCAATGTATTGTTCTCTAACAAGTCTACCATTTCTGTTATCTGGGAATATGGCAGCATTGTCCCAATCAACATCCAAAGCAACTCTGGGAGCCCTTTCTTTTCTTAGGCTGGCAATATTGTGCAGCACTGTGCAGGCAACAGTCACGTCACATGCTCTGTCCGGGGAGACCCTCAGGTGGTGCAAGCACTGAAATCCTGATTTCAGGAGGCCGAAGGTCATTTCAATTCGAGCCCTGGTTTTGGCATGGGCATGGTTGTAAGCTTGCTGTGCTGGGGTTTGGGGGTCTGTAAGGGGAGTCATCAGAAATGTCTCACAGGCATAGCCTTTGTCCCCCAGGAGCACACCAGAGAACTCACCTATGAAATACAAAACATAATTCTTACAAGTACTGTACTCTTGCTTAAAAAAATAAAATGGGGTGGCTTACCTACAGAGAGTCTCTGGTAATTCTACTGGCCCGAAAGATTCTGGAGTCATGCACTGAGCCAGGCCACTTTGCCTCTAAATTTGTGATAAGGCAGTCAGCATCACAGGTCATCTGTAAATATGTATTATAGCCTATTAAGGTCATTTAATGCACAGAATAATTATGTAGCTAACAGTAAGCATAACTCATTCTTACCTGAACATTGACACTGTGGAAGGAGTTCCTGTTAACATAATCTCCCTCATGTGCCCCTGAGGGGCGTTGGATACGAATATGGGTGCAATCCACTGTACCAATTACATTAGGAAAAGCTGTAACACAAAATAATGAGTGTCATAGACTGTGCTAATGTAAGATTTTGTATTAATCTGTTGTTCGTGTTACCTGCAATCTTGTAGAACTCCTTGATGTGGATGAATCTTCTGTGACCAGGGAAGGTGATAAATATGTGCACAACAGATTTCAATGCCAGACTTACATTTCTTATTGTGCGGCAAATAGTGGCTTTATTGAGGCTTTCTGCATCACCGACAGAATACAGAAACATGCCACTTGCAAAGAATCGCAGTGCTACAAGACCATTGTCCTGTCCTGTGCTGTATGTTTGACCCAGCAGCCTACACTAATATCTGATGCCATCACCTGAGAATCTGTACCTCTCAGTCAGATATTCGTCTGAAAAGGCCACTGGGTCTGCCCTATCTCGGAAGACTCTTTCATGCCTGAATGCTCGTCTGAGTATTAAAACTTCCTCATCAACTACATCATCCAACAAAGGGCAAGCCATTGTGAATAGGAAAAACAAATCTTTAGTCTATATATACTACATATTGACCTCGTTACAGACTTAATTGAAACCACATTTACAACTTAATGAGCCATTTCTTATTATCTCATCTACTGCAATAAAATAGCCTATAATATATTGATATTTTTTCTCCTTCAACTGTACATTTCTACTCTATACTTGCATAGATAGCTATACATAGTCTATATTCTATTTCTCATATTGTTGGAATTTATTGTGGACAGCAAAGGAAATTATAATTGCTCAGGAAAATCTGCTTTCCTCACTGCAGGTGTATGCCAATAAACACTTTAAATCTTGAAAAATATATATATTCATCAAACCTCTGACAGTGAAATGAACAGCAGTTTTCAATAATAACTAAAATAGCAGTACGCATACTTAGATGAATGACAGTATATCTAGTATTTTAATGCAGGACCATGAAGTGACTAAAACATTAATATCTAGTAGGATTTAGGGAGGAACTAGCCGATAAATCACTAAGGATGGCTGGCGCGAAACAGACGTTCCGAAGCTTTGCGAGATCCCGAAGCAAAGATGATTCGAAACACTGATCCGAAGCGTGATTCAAAACACCCACGTCACGTGACAACGGCTAAATGAAGTGTCTAAGTGTTTCATCAGGTGGAGTGCTCCTCCGAATTCATTGATTCGTTGGTTCGGGAACAAATCACACAGTATAAATGTTTTGTCAACGCATTTTCATATCGTGGGTTTTTGTGAGAGGAGTTTGGTTTTGAGATAGCGGATTTTTGGTGATATATAGTGACATTTATAGTGTGATTTGTTTAGTTATATTTAGGATTTAATTTACATTTACACATTGACTTAGAGACACACAGAGTACATATAGTGACACATTAATAGATGCATTGATAGAAATATATATATATATATATATATATATAGGCTATATATATATATATATATATATATATATATAGGCTATATATATATAGATTAATAGATAGATACATATATTACAGATACATATAGATTATTAGATAGATAGGCTACATATAAAATAGATAGATAGATAGATAGAAATGGAGGCTCCACAGAAGAGATGCCGTACATCTGTGGTGTGGGAGCATTTCCATTTGGAAACCCCAAATAAAGTGAGATGTGTGTATTGTGATCGACAGCTAGCCTACTGCAACAATACATCATCCATGATGCGCCATTTGAGGAGCATTCATCCTGCCATTCTGCAGGGTGCAGAGGATGGTAGTGTTCCCCCTGTACCAAGGCCTGCTACTGACACTGCTGGGCCATCTAAGCAAGGTATGCATTGTTTGAAATACAGGCTAATTATAAGTGAAATATAATAACTAAGTGTTGGGCCATTGTTTAGAAAGGCCATGGACTAAGACATGCCTAACATCCCAATCACAACTGCCAATCACTTTAAAAACAAATGTTGTCAATATAATATTATACTTTGTGAATATACATTTTATATGTCTACATATGAGTACCCAATCTACAGCCAAGACATCATTTTGTTTTTTTGTAATTGTTGTATTTCTATAATGCACTTTATCTTTCTCTGCACACTGAGCATAAATATTCATAACATAACTTTGTTTAGGAAGGTTTCCAAATGAACCAGTAGACTACTTTCACGGTAGGCTACTATTTTTTCAATATATTTGTCTGAAAGTATATTTTATCTTCTCTTTTAAAAGGCAGACAGAGGGAATTGGATGAGGCTCTTCTGAACATGGTGGTGAAGGATCTGCAGCCCTTCACCATCGTGGAGGATGAGGGTTTCAGGGCCTTTGTGAACAAGCTTGATCCAAGCTATGTCCTCCCATCCCGGAAGGTGCTTAAAACAATGGTCAGCGAAAGGTACAACACAACCAAGGAGAAGACAATGGAGGACCTACAAAGGCGGAATTTGTTAGCCTTACGGCTGACATGTGGTCTTCCATTAATATGGATGGATATCTTGGTGTAACATGCCATTACATAACACCAGAGGCAACAATGGCAACTGTTTTACTGGGTGTAAGGAGGTTTTACCAAACCCACACAGCCCAGCATCTCATGGAGGCTAAAGCCTTGCTAATGGCTGAGTGGGGAATAACCTCCAAAGTTCACTGCATGGTGACTGACAATGCATCCAACATGATCCTAAGTGCCCAGCTACTCAACCTTCGCCATGTCCCATGTTTTGCTCATAATTTGAATTTGATAGTGAAAAAGGCCCTGGATCAAACCCCAGTCATCAATGAAATTCGCCAGAAAGCCAGAAAGATAGTGGGGTTGTTCAGATCCAGCTGCAAAGCAAAGGACAAGCTTGTGGAGATGCAGAGCTTGATGGGCAGACCAAGTCTGAAAATGATACAGGAGGTTGAAACGAGATGGAACAGCACATTCGAACATGCTACAACGCTTGTATGAGCAACGTGAGCCAGTGGGTGCTGCACTTGCCAATTTAAACAGTGATACTGCTCCCCTGACAAGTCTTGAGTATGACATTATTCAACAGTCATTGACACTTCTTCAACCATTCAAACTAGCAACAACAGAGATGTCAGAGGAACAGAGAGTGTCTGCTTCAAAGCTCATACCATTGTACAGGATGTTGCAGCACAAGCTTGCACAGAAAAAAGGAAATGCAACGCAGGAATCAACTGTACAATTAGGTAGGACACTATGACCATACGTGTAATTGGCCATAACTCTCATATTGTTGTCATTATTTTAATTAATATGGTTTTCTCTTGTGTTGGCTCATAGGCTCACATCTACAAGAAGGTCTGCACTCCAGATGTGGAGGGTACGAGACTTTTAGAGGCTTGGCACTGGCTACACTGCTGGACCCAAGGTTTAAAAATGTGGCTTTTGGAAATCCTGCCAAAGCCCTGGATGCTGAAAAGCACATCACACTGGAGTGTGCTTCACTGATGCGTTCAAACACAACTCCTGGTGAGTTTCAGTCTATGTTATCTTATGTAATGTGATTCATGAAATTTATACTTCATATGTGTTGTCAGTTTATGATTTGTTACTAATTGCCGTTTTCTTTTAATTCAGAACCACAAATGTCAACATCAGGCCCATCATCATCAACACCAGTTGAAACACAAGACAGTTTATGGGAACATTTTGACAATCGTATCCGTGAGACCCAGAAGATACACAATCCTACAGCTGATGCCACAGTGGAAGTGAAAAAATACCTCAGCGATGCGTTTTTGCCCAGAACTCATGATCCTCTAACTTACTGGAAAGAGAGAGCAGTAATCTTTCCTCATTTGTATGTCCTAGCTAAAAAATATCTTTGTATGCCAGCAACAAGTGTCCCTTGTGAGAATTTTTTCAAAGGCTGGAGAAATTATCTGTAAAAAAAGAAGTAGGCTGAGTCCTTCAACAGCAGAGAAATTAATATTTTTGAATAAAAATCTATAAGAAAGGGAGACATTGTGGCTTGATTTATTTTTTATTAATATTCATTTTTCATGACCAAAATCACATTATGCAATGTGAAGAGACTACAGGTTACAAGCTTCATATATTACAAAAATACAATAATAAAAAAAAAAAACCAACACATTTTTTTATTAGCTCTTTGTAAAGGTTGTTTCAGATCAACACCTGCAAGTGACCACTAGGTGTCACCGTGGAGACGGGTTTCGGATTGATTCGAAGCCTCGAAACAAAATGGCACATTTGCTTCGACTGTTTCATTGCTTCACGAAGCCTCGATCTACCCATCACTATAAATCACTAGGATTAATTTTAGCCTGGTTGTTAGCCTGCTCCAGAGCAGGCTAGCTGCAAAGTGTAAATCTCCATAGTAACTTAATGTAGATTAATTTAGCCTCCCTTCATGCAACCGAGTCAGGGCTAAATTCAGCCAGGATAACTGGAAAATCCCAGTTTAATCCCTTATCTTGCTTTTGTGCAATACCCCTCAGGTGTTACATTCACAGGTGTTGTGCCGAATTTCGATCCCCTGCCAAATTATTACCCCCCTCGTTGAAGTCAGTACCTGATTGCCAGTCCTAACCCCACCCCTAATCCTAACCCCTCCCCCACAACTAAATAGTAATTTGGGGGGTGTCAAAATTCGGCACAACACCGGCCCTGAACTGACGCCAATGTTAGAGCGGGTGCGGGCAAACTGTGACATACAAAGAAATGCTGAATGTTCACCTTGTTACTCATCATTTGGTCTAGTTTATTTGAGTTTATTTGGCAGGAGAAAAAAAGACACACATTGTTCAACTGCTTTGAAAATATGTTTTTTAAAGGAAATTATATTTTTACTCACAATAATGTTCTAAATTGACGAAGAATTAAAGATTCTAAATACACAATATTTTTTACATGGAGTACATTTTTTGTTTTGTTAAGCAGTGACAACTTTTATCTTTTCGCAGTTTTATTTCTAATAAAGCTAATCAGCCTAGGAGAAGTGAGAGCAATTGTTGGATTTTGTTGGTTTCTTTAATAGAATCATACAAGTTAATACAAATTAGGCTATACAATGCAATGGCCAATTTACAAGCTACATTGCAGGTCACATATTGTACTGATATCTCAAATAAACAGGGAAATGTGTACTCTTAAACCATACTTCTTTTTGTTTTAACTGTTAAAATCCTTCACTAAACAAATCAAATGGTGAAGAGTCACACAAAAACCCCAAACATTATAACATGACATACACATTTGAAAATAAAAAAGGTAAAATGCAAAGTACATAAAGATAAAGTACACTGAACAAAATTATAAATGCAACACTTTTGTTTTTGCCCCCATTTTTCATGAGCTGAACTCAAAGATCTAAGACTTTTTCTATGTACACAAAAGGCCTATTTCTCTCAAATATTGTTCACAAATCTGTCTAAATCTGTATCAGTTAGCACTATTCCTTTGCCGAGATAATCCATCCACCTCACAGGTGTGGCATATCAAGATGCTGATTAGACAGCATGATTATTGGACAGGTGTCCTGTTGTGGAAATTTTAATAGTCATTGATCCCAAACAGGTATCATAAGAGAAAGAACCTATTCAATGTATAAAAGTATATGTGTGTACGTGCTTGTGCATGACTTTTCAGGAACATATGGGACAGGACCTCTGACCTTAGGGATGGTCAGTTTTGGCCAGTTTAGTTTGTGTCTTTAAGTAGAAACTGAACAGCAGTAAGGACCTTATCTGAGTGGGTGAAAGGTACAGCGGGTGAGGAGGAACCTTGAAAACAGTATAAAGGCTGTCTCATGTCTTCCTGTTGTGTGTCACTCTTCTGCACAGGGTAACAACTGTGTATTAGACTGCTCCTATTCTTGCAAGAATAAATACTTCTATTTTATATAATTTGACTCTGAGTGTCTCTTACGCAGTGATGTTTGTTTAAGATGAATTTTTGCCACAACAGATTGGTGTCAGAATAGTGGGATTCCTTGGAAGTGCCTTCTGGACCTGAGAGCGGACGGTGTTTGGCCACCTGGACTGAGCAGTTCCAGCTCTACCTCGTAAATTTCAGAGAGAGGGGCCGACCGCTATCAGGGCCAGGAGAAACTCCACTGGAATCAATTGAAAGAACCCGGTGGCAACAGAAGCATCTCTGGTAAGAGACAGTTAAATTTATTTTCTTTTGGGTAAGTTAATTAAATTCAGTTTAATTGGGAAGAAGAGTGAAATTGAACCATATTGGCTGAAGGCTGTTTCTGTGGTACGTAATCTGAGATTAATTGAGATCTATATAGATCAAGAAATTTCAAACAGATACGAGGGAAAATGATCTGAGATTAATTGAGGTCTGTAACAGAACAAGAAATTTCAAGCAGATAAATAATCTGGGATTAAGTGAGAACTGTAACAGATCAAGAGATTTCAAACAGATAGGTACCCTGAAAATTATTTGTTCCACGACGGAGCAAATTGTTTTTAGGTACTGAGGCTAATTAGGGGGAACCAGAACAGTTTTTGGTAAACCTTAATTAGGAGGGCACTAATAGTGCAACCCGACCGATTTGGGTTAAAAGAAAAAATCGGGTCTGTTGGGGACGCCTAACAGATCAGGAAAACGCGCGTTGAAGAGAAATCCACAGAGAACAGAGAAGCAGCCAATATGGGGAAGTCTCAAGGTAAGCATGCAAAATTTGATACACCGGTTTTTCTATCAAATGAGAAAATTATGGGGGAAAATGTATGTTTTAGATATTGAAAAAACTGAGAAAATACCATGATTTCCCCAGGGAGGGAACACTGAGCACAACTAGACTGAAAGTAGTGCGAGAATCAGTTGAACAGGGCAGTGAGAAACAAAAAGGTTGTTATGGCTGCATTCAACATGTGTGAATAGGCAGATAAAAAAGTCGAACTGCCAGGAGAAATAAAGTTTTTACTTCTTCATCCAGTAAATGGATGCATGACATTAGATGTCTGAGAACTTAAATTTACATGATAAGGATTGAAGTAGCAAGCAGCAATAAGGCTGCCTGTGTGAAATAGAGGGAACTGTAAGTGAGAGACTTGATGGAAGAGGGAAGTGAAAAACAAAAAGGTTGGTGTGTGAGATATGTGTGTGGGGATTTTTAGCAAACAATCATGTACTGGTTAGATAATGAAGGAACTGGCATGTAGAGAAAAGAAAGAATTAGCATGTAGAACAGAGGATGCAGAAGGAACTGGACATGTAGGGAAAGATTGAGAAGGAATATAGTAGAAAACTATATGTGATGAAAATAAAATGTCTGACAGAATTTATGGAAGTCAAATTAACTGTATGAAAAATGAGTTTCAGAATAAAAATAAGGCATTGAGTATGATTAACGGGGATTAATGTGATATAAAGATAAGGAATGCTTCATTAAGCAAAATGGGGAAAAATTCTATATTTTAATGGTAAAATAATGATTGAAATTAGGTTTAGTTTTAGTTTGATAACCATTGTGTTTTGAACCTAGGGTCCAGCTATGCTGGGGGTACAGAAACAGGGTTTGCTTATTCACCTCGGTTTCAGGATGTTAGATAAAAGTACTTGTTCTGTAATTAGGGTTGTTGATGATAATACCAAATTAGTAAAATGTAAAGACAACTTTGACCAAAAATTCTGAAAATCAATAATGTATAATTTTGGATATTTGTTGATATTAAGTAATTGAAGCAAAAGATATTGTCTGTTTTATAAATGAAATTATGGGTCGGGGATAATTTCCCTGGACAAGTATGACTAAAGTTAAATGAAAACTTTGTGAAAACAACTTAGAATATTTTGAGCATTTCGATGCAGCTTATTAAAATTAATGTGCGGCCAATGATAATGATGAAGATTATGATTTGGCTATTGTGATTAAATCCGCCACTGGTGGACTGTAAAAGAATACAGAGAACTGCTTAATCAGTGGCTCTGTTTACATTCCTGAATGGGACACACACTGCTTCAAGGGTGTGCAGTAAGTTGGAGCCGTTTGCAAGCTCACAGTGATCAAACTATAGTCAAGGACAGGTGTCTGATGCTGTAGTTGAGGCTGACACATGAACCCACTAGATGACAGAGAGTGTTTTAATTGTGGTCAGCAGGACCATCTAACATGTAACTGTAAATGCCCACCGAGAAGGTGTAATAAACAAAGGGTAATTAAGTGATATAAATTTCTGGTGTTAATGTGGGCTTGAAAGTAGATCAGTGTTTAATATGATGATATTAACATTTTCGTCTGAGAAGGAACAAGAGATAAAAACAAGGTCAAGAGATTGAAGTATTAAAGTGAATCCTTTTAAAGAAAAGATCTATAATAGTAATTTTTAAAAGTGAATTGATGAATACAGGTTGATGTAAAATTAATGACTCCAACAAATGTGAGTAGCAAAATATATCAAAGTAACTAACAGGATGATTGTGTTGTAATTAAACATTTAAAAAAGGATTTTAGAGTATATAGAGAGACTAATCTCACAGATGATTTACAATAACTGCAAAAGTATCACAAGCAGAGAGTGCTTGCCTCGTCAAAAAGTAAATCCTAATTGGAGATTGAGAAATGTGAAACGTTATTGAGAACTAGAATAATTATTTTTATGTAAGAACAAATAAGCAGAAGTAGTAGGCTACCGAATTAACAGTTGCTAAATGTAAAATGTGTTGAAAGGCATCTGATTAAACAAACAGCTTGAAAAGTTGACCATGAAAGAGCTAGAAGCTGATGTTTTGCTTTCAAAAGATATGCTTGTGATTTGGCTGAAACAGTTCGCTTATCTGAATCTGGTGTGTGCTGTGGCTGAAAGTGCCAGGGCGACAGAGACTCAATCTGAATGGAAATTTGTAATGTCTAGATTCCCTGACGTGGGCAAAAGACAACTGTAAAACTATGTTTATTTGAAAACACATGTAATTTCTGGCAAAGATGCCTTAAGCTGGGCTAGAGTTAAAATATGGTAGATAAAGTCTGATGTTAAAAGTTTTATGAAAATGCAGTGTACCAGTCCTGAATGCCTCAGAGTCTCTCTCTGGTTCAATGTCAGCTAAAAGCTGTTATCTGAGCCTGTGTCATAAGTAAAGCACAGTGTTTAATTTGAAAATCATAGACATGGAGAGGTTAAAAGAAATCATTGCCGTTCAGAGGGCAATTTGTATTTGTAAATGGATTTAAGTAAAACTGAATGACTTTAAAGAAGTCTTTAAAATAATGCAGACCTTAAACGATAGAGGTGACATTTTGATTAGCGTATTTTAGGACCAGTAACAACTTTGTCTCATTTAGTCTCCACCATTCAAGACCGATGGCTCCGGCTACAGATGAAGTACGCTGAATGTATGGTTGTTATCTAAATTCACTGAGTATAATCTAAGCAGCTAGGTTTCTGCTTTTAAGATAGTTAATGGATTTAAGTGATTAAATACTGTTGTTATTGACCTGTCTCCCTGTGTGAACACTATTAGGCAATCCGAATGGCCCTGGTGACTCTTGAACGTGCCTTACCTAAGCTCCAGAAAACAGCTGAGGTCTGTTGAAGAGAACTGATTGTGTGATTGGAAAGAGCGGTCACCAGTGGGCACGAGTGACCATCTCGATGACGGGTAAGACCTTCTTTGGCCAGACAGGGGGCAACCTAAGCCAGAGTGGATCACGTAAAGTCATTGGGCATCTCCTGAATGGAGGTGTGTTATGTGAGACAGGTTTGAGGGTTGAGCAGGAGCTGTGAGGCCAGCAGCGTACTTATGCCGTTAAGGGGAGATGACGCGGTGACGAGTCACGGCATGTCTCCTCAATAAAGCAAAGCTCCTCTATATATACCACTCACCGGAAGAAACCGCATTAATTGTATGGCTTGTTTTTTTATTGTGACAAGTGTCTGCAAATATGCCAGGGGAAAACACCCTGATGGAGATTATAGATAAAGGGCTAACAGGAGTGGGCTTTCAAGAGCCAGCTGAGGCCATGAAGTGATTCCCATTAGTTGTTGTGGAGACAGTAGCAAAACTTTTTATGTACTGGTTTGCCTTATGGGCAAGGAAAAATCATAGTGTTGATTTTGAACTAATAGGTCTATGACATAGTTTTAACTCTTGAAGGTCATTAGGCATGGTGGTGGCTAAAGATGAAGACAGGCTTTTGTAGATTTGAGAAGAGTCTGGATAACAAAGGTGAATGGTAAAAGGTTAATGTAATAAATTTAATATTACAATTTGTCTAAATTACAGTCTTAGGAGGCTGTTGAAAAAGATTATTTGTTTATAGTGAGAGAGACTGCTTGAGTGGAGGAAGGGATGGTAACTGTGTCTGTCTTTCTGTTATCGGCCTGCTAGAGCAAGCTAAAGAACAAAATAGTGATAATGAACCAAAACAACCCAGCTGACTTTGCTAAGATGAAATGAATAATTAACAGACATGCTTTGAAACTGGTTAAGAGACCATGTAAAATTAGGTAAAAGCTACAGTAAAATGTGAAGTTTAAAATCTTAAAATTTAAATCTTTTTAGAGATGATATAATGAAAAGCGAACATTGAAGATGAACAGTTAAAATATGTGTCTAATATGAGTGTGTGTGATGGTGACTGCACTCTATGTCTTGTATGTGTTAGTTTGGGGTACGAATACTGTGTCTGAATAGTGTGTATATTGTGTCATTAACCTCTGGAATGAGGGTTTTATCATTACAGATGGGTTAAGGCTAATGACAAGTTTTAAGGAAGCTAATAGTTTTGAGTCAATCTGATGACAAGATGATGCAGAAAATGGGACGAGCTTTAAATGGATTAGTTATCCAGCTCTGTCTGCTACTGGTAATTATGAATCAATCTATGGATTAAAAGCATTTATGTAAATTGGATTTGTGAAGTTGTAGAGAGATGTCCATCATGGGTTGAGATAAACTAAAATGTTATAGATTTGCAGGCAATAACAAAGTGACATATTGGCTAAGTCAATATCAAATTATCCAGAGAGTCCTTCACATTTATGAATATTGTGAACAAAGGGGGAAAATGTTGTTTGACTGACATTGACGAAGTCTGCACAGCACGACCTGACCTGATAGGGAAAATTGATGACTTTGGAAAAGTTTGTAGATGACTGACTTGAGAGACCAAACAACAGGCCTGAAAAGCAGAATACGCTGTGAAACTGAGGGCCGTTGCCTTTCAAATACTCTGATAAGAAGATGTGTTTGTGGCTTTAAGTAATATTTTTGTTTCAGAGGCAGAGAAAGATGTCTGGAGGAATTTTGGCTTTGGGACAACGTTTGGGTTAGTGTTGATGGCAAACTTTATCCAAACACCATTATGTTAGATTGATGCACGAGATGATTCATGCATCAAAAGGGGGGATGGTAACAATTTGGATAACAATTGACAAAATTTGGTTTAATAAGGGACGGTATATGTTGGGAGGACAAGGGGCTTAATAGGGTAAAAGCCTGGCAAGAAGCCATTCTTCTCCCTAACAAAATTGCTGTCTGTAAGTGTGCCGCACACGCTGATAACAAAATTGCAGGACTGTTTCAACAGGAGACGCCAGGGCAGATGCAGCAGCGAAGGCCGTGGCAGCACAGCAGACAAAGGAAACTACGTGTACTTTACTATCTGAAAATAACTTCGACATTTGTTTTTCTTTACAGAGCATGCAGACTTTGATGCAGGGCAGAATGTGCCTAATAAAATAATGGTTATGGATGAATTTGACTAACTATCCTGGCCTGGGTTATTAGTGTGGAAGAAAGAAACAAGGCCACACCTGCGCAGCGCATAACTTAAGATTTTCCTTTTGCAGAATGTCAGGAAGGATTGCAGAAAACAGAACTAATTCTGTTCCAAATGTATACATATTGTGTTGTGGACATGAGCAAAGTGGATTGAGTGTTTTTCATGGTAAAAGGACCCCGAGTGGTATTAAGTGAGCAAGAAATTATCCGGAGATAATGTTTCGGGTTGTTGATTACACAGGTCACACCAAAGGGGACGAGCGGCAAGACAAGCGGTCACTAACAAAGTACTTAAGGTCTCCATTCACAGGTGAAAGCAGGCAAGAGATGGTTCACTCCAGTAGGGGTGCATCGTGATCTAAGGGGCAAATCTGGTAATGATCAGAAAATGGTTGGAGAGTGGGACACCGGGGTCGAAGCCTCTCACCTTAGACTACACCGACAGGCCTCAACAATCAAATATGAGGACAACGTGATGGGTCAAAGGCTCGTGCTAGTAACAGCCTCCCTCACCGGCGATGGAAGACTACGGCAACGACTCGCAAAGAGTCACCCTGGTGAAGACGGAATGTCCATGGGGCAAACGAGATGACCAACACACCTGGAGGAAGATGCACCAACTAATGGTTTGAGTTTAGCAAAATAATGAGTTTTTGTGATGATTTTGATGATTTTATTTGATTGAATCAAAATAGGGCTTAGATCAAATGATTTGATTGGTTAAGGATTCATTAGAAAATATTTCAGGTAAATTATAGGGATTATTATTGAAGAAACTTGATTAGGCTTTCCATTAAGGGTAAGAAAGGCCGATCATGGGAGAATATGTATGGTAATAAGCTAAAAGATGGTCCGTATTTGAAATATTAGAGTTAATTTTGAACAACTACATTGGTTAAAAGAATGGATAAAAAAATATAAAACCTTTTCTGGATAGATTTTATTAAATATGGTGTTAAATAGAGCTTACTAAGTAAAACCATTGGCTGAATCGAGTTAAAAGTTAAGAAAATATGGTTAGGAAAATGGAGGTGATATATGGAAATGGGCGTGGACTGATGGTAAATGGATAAGATTGGTTAATCTTTGGGGGGTTGGGGGTACTGTACTACCAATTTCAGCGATAGGATTATCAATATTGTTATGTTTACCATGCATTATAATGTGTTTCCAGCTCAGTACAGAGACTGGTTAAAGCTGGGAGTCTGTTCAATTGGATGAACAAAATATGATGATGCAAGTAGTGGGAGCTACTGTGACATGTGTTAAATTGTATGGTTTCCTTTTCTTTTTTTTTCTTTCTATGAATGTTTTTGATATGAACAGAAGGTTAAAAGCTGTGGTTATCCGCTATGTGATGACGTACAAGGAGAGGGGTCGAAATGAGGGATTTTATTCTACTTTATTTCTTCGTATTTCTTAACCTGTTGAAATGCCATGTGGGTTTCAAGATGTTAAATTGATGTGTTTCCTACTTAAACTATACACTATTTCTTGTTTATACTGAGGTGACTGAGGGTCCGACCTAGGTCGGAAGTGCAATAACAGTGCTTATTCATTCAGCCCGGCTGCAGATAAAGTCTTTACTTGCTTGCTAATACTTAAGGGACTATCCCCACAAAAACAGCCTAAGCTTTTTACTTTTCCAAATGTTATTTCACAAATGTTTAAGAGAGTGGTCAGTTATGTGAAAACCAGAGATGAAGAGCATAAGTGTGATGAAACGACTTAAAATTTGTTCTATTATTTTTATTATTGTGATTGGGTAATCTGAATGATAAAAAGGGGGGAATTGTTGTGGAAATTTTAATAGTCATTGATCCCAAACAGGTATCATAAGAGAAAGAACCTATTCAATGTATAAAAGTATATGTGTGTACGTGCTTGTGCATGACTTTTCAGGAACATATGGGACAGGACCTCTGACCTTAGGGATGGTCAGTTTTGGCCAGTTTAGTTTGTGTCTTTAAGTAGAAACTGAACAGCAGTAAGGACCTTATCTGAGTGGGTGAAAGGTACAGCGGGTGAGGAGGAACCTTGAAAACAGTATAAAGGCTGTCTCATGTCTTCCTGTTGTGTGTCACTCTTCTGCACAGGGTAACAACTGTGTATTAGACTGCTCCTATTCTTGCAAGAATAAATACTTCTATTTTATATAATTTGACTCTGAGTGTCTCTTACGCAGTGATGTTTGTTTAAGATGAATTTTTGCCACAACAGTCCCTTAGGCTGGCCACAATAAAAGATCACTCTAAAACGTGCAGTTTTATCACACAGCACAATGCCACAGATGTCGCAAGTTTTGAGGGAGCGTGCAATTGGCATGCTGAATGCAGGAAGGTCCACCAGAGCTGTTGCCCGTGAATTGAATGTTCTTTTCTCTACCATAAGCCGTCTCCAAAGGAGTTTCAGAGAATTTGGCAGTACATCCAACCGGCCTCACAACCACAGACCACGTGTAACCACACCAGCCCAGGACCTCCTCATCTAGAATCTTCTTCACCTCCAAGATCGTCTGAGACCAGCCACCCGGACAGCTGCTGCAACAATTGGTTTGCATAACCAAAGAATATTTGCACAAACAGTCAGAAATCATCTCAGGGAAGCTCATCTGCATGCTCGTCGACCTCATTGGGGTCTCGACCTGACTGCAGTTGGTCATCGTAACCGACTTGAGTGGGCAAATGTTCACATTCGATGGCGTATGGCACTTTGGAGAGGTTTTCTCTTCACGGATGAATTAGTCAGGTTCACTATATATTTTTGTGGGAATTTTTGGGGGATTTGCTAAACTATACACTTTTGGAAAGGTTATTGTATAAGGAGTCAGAAAATCAATGTTTGCATTTGCCCAGATGTCTACGTGGTGGCCATATTGAATTTTTAAAAAATGGCCGCCGTAAAACTTTAATTTGTACTATCTCGGCTTCTGAATAAGCTTGAATGTTGATTTTAACTGATAAACCCACATTTTCAGGGTCAGGGAATCCAATGGTACTAGTTAAAAAGCTACAAGACGTTACCACATTAACCCAAAGATGCATAAGTGGGTAAAACTTGTTTTCTTGCAATATCATTGTAATGAAAAGGTGTTCGTGTCATGATTCTGCCTTCTCGTCCCAGATCTTCTCTTGTCTTGAGGCAGGATCATGACAGACTCATGTTTTTATGTGTAAGGACATGGCCATTTTTTTGGGCTGTGTGCTTGCGTTGTCCTGTCACCCCGCCCCCTTGTTATCTCATCTTGTAATTATGTTATCGCTTTCACCTGTGTTCCTGATTAGTTTGCTCCCTATTTAATCCCCTCATGTTTTCTGTCCTGTGTCGGTACATTGTCAATCATTGCGTGTTAATCTCTGTGACCGGCCTGTGAGTACTTCGTCTGAATCCTGTTCAATGAGAATTGTGAGTTTGTGTAGCTGTTTGTTTCCTGTCTAGTCATCGTCGAGTCAGTATTTATCATCTTGTCTCCTCCAGTCCTGTTTTGCCCCCTCGTGGGTTTTGTTTTCTGTTTTGTGCCATAATAAACCTTGTGTGTCTGCATTTGGGTTCTCTCCTTCAACCACATGACAGAATGTACCGACCAAAGAAGAACCCAGCAGACTGTATGTCTTCTCCCGCTAAACCACAGCCGACTGACCAAGAACATTGGTGGCAGTTGGCCATCGCCGACAGTAGAAATGGAAGACTTCCATTCCCTCCCCAGGGTGAGTTGTCCCTGAAAAGAGAAGAGATTCTTCCTGCCTGAGGTCCTGGTTTCTCGCTATTTCATCGTCGGTCTCAATTCTCCTCTGCCTGAACAAGAGGAGCTGATTTGTCGCCCATTTTGAGCATTTGTGGATTGCTTATCTCCGAGAGAGCCAAGGGGTCCCACAAGGATTTCATCTGCCATGCTTCCAGTGCTCCCGGAGGGTCGAGTCCTAGCTGTCGTCACTCAAGGGGATCAGGGTCTCTCCGTTTCTTCTCCCGAGGTTTCATCCACACCCGCTGATCTCCGTGGCAAACAATATGTATTGTGAAAAACGCTATACAAATAAATTTGAATTGAATAACTAGGAGTTCCTTTTATTGAAGAGTTTAAAATTAGCTAATGTAAAATGTGGATGTTCTGGAACTATCGACATGCACATTTAGACCACAGTATGATTAAGCAACCTTTTTAATTAGACAGTTTCTATACATCATCGCTTTCATACATCACGGCTTGGGAATCGTCATTGTTCTGGCACTGGCTGCTGCACTGACACATGTCAGTACAGGCTAAGTCCTTAGCTCTGCAGGAGCATCTCTCAGAAGGGCAGTCAGATTTACACTTGCATTGAACCAACTCAAGGATGGCCTTTGGGGCTGGGAGGACCTCTGTGGTCACTAGTTTGAGCATGCCATCCGAGTGTTTGAAGTATCTGTTTTGCAGAGGTTCCAGCGGTGGATCCTGCAGAGCAATGGCTGCCTGTGCCCATACTCTTGTTTGGACATGGACTCTCAAGATGTGCTGCTTCAGAGTTCCAAGTGTGCTGGTCATCGGGACTACCGGGAGCGAATTCTTCTCCCTCAGGATGGTAGAGATTCCCGGTGGGCTGACGTGCTTTTTGGGCTGATACATAATACTTTTTTTTTTTTTTTTTTTTTGTCTTAGTGGCCCATAAAACTCGTATATCGGCCCTTTTATTTTGTTTCATTGGCGGCCCTGTGTACCAGATGTTTTGTAAAACAATGTTCTTGAGGGATGACACAGCTGATATAATATGTTGTTCATATAATATATATATAAATATATAGCTGATATAATATGTATAACTATACCTGTATATCAGAAGTTTGAGGAGCAAAAGTCATATATGACACACTATACAGAAATATTATCTAGCTTAGTTAGCTTTAGTCATATGTGTATAACTATGTTGTTGAAATGTATAACATTTTCTGAGGTAAAATAAAAATAATACTTACTATACATGCGTTCGATGCTCTGTTAAACAATGTTCTTAAGGGATGACACTTCTGATATAGCAGGTCTGAGGAAGAGCCATTGGCTCAAAAAATCACTGCAAATAAAATCTTTCAACAGGAACTTTGCTATTTTGTGTGGGGATCACTCTCAGCATGCATTCTAGTAGGTTTGCAATGTGCATTTTTTGTAATTATTCCCACAATAAATGTAATAACAAATTGATATAAAGTGATATAAATTTTATTTTATTTTTTGAAGAACAGCTGGAATATGAAATAACTTTTCATTACAAACATACTGCAAGAAAACCACACAGGGTAATCTTTTACCTACTTATGCATCTTTGGGTTAATGTGGTAACATCTTGTAGCTTTTTAACTAGCACCATTGGATTCCTTGACACTTACAGTGTGGGTTTAGCAGTAAAAATCAACATTCCAGTTTATTCAGAAGTCGAGATATTACAATTTTAAATTTTACGGCGGCCATTTTTTAAACTTCAATATGGCTGCCATAAAGACATCTGAGAAAATGCAAACATTGATTTTCTGACTCCTTATACAATAACCTTTCCATAAATGTATAGTTTAGCAAATCCCCACAAAATTCCCACAAAGGTTAAAATCTGAATATAACGAACCTGACTATAGAGTATTGGCAGCCCTGGTGAAAAAGAAAATCCCAAGTATTCTTGCAGCCAGACTAATTATCAGTATACTATTTGTGTTATATCATACTATAAGTGTACTATTTTGAAACAACTAATTTTGTATATTTTAGTTGTAATTAGATTGTAGTAAAGCATAACTTTAAGTGTATTTAGTGTACTTTTGTGTGCTAAATTGGACCAACTTCAAGTATATGCCTGTGTAGGGACTAATTACATGCTTGATTGGTAAAGTGTACTTTATTAAGTTGGCTTGTGAAAGCCAACTTACTGAAATCCTTTTTAAACTTATTATTATTAAGTTGGCTTGTGAAAACCAACTTACTGAAATCCTATTTAAACTTATTAAGTTGGCTTGTGAAAGCCAACTTAATGAAATCCTATTTAAACTTTTTCTTCTTCTTCTTAACCAAAATTTTCTGACTCTAACTCCTCCTAGAGTTTTAACTCTACAAACTCCAAACTTGGGTCAGACCTTCAGACTGTTCTGACTCGAGTTGCTATATCTTTTCAGACTGATTTGACTTTCAGTTTTCTTAAAAATTAATATTAAAAACCATAAAAATACCATTGACTTTCATTGCAACAGTTCAAATTGAGCCAAGACTACGGTGGCCCAGTAGTGTACAACACAAAAACTCAAATCTAAACTCCCTGAAGCCCTAGATTCAATTAAACAACCATTCTATATGTACTAATGAACTTATCTATCTATCTATCTATCTATCTATCTATCTATCTATCTATCTATCTATCTATCTATCTATCTATCTATCTATCTATCTATCTATCTATCTATCTATCTATCTAATAATCTTTCTTTCTAACTAATCTTTCTTTCTTTCTTTATTTCTTTCTACTTAATCTATCTTTCTTTCTAACTAATCTATCTTTCTTTCTAACTAATCAATCTTTCTTTGTCTTTCTTTCTTTCTAACTAATCTATCTTTCTTTCTAACTAATCCATCTTTCTTTCTTTCTAACTAATCTATCTTTCTTTCTCTTTCTTTCTTTCTTTCTTTCTTTCTTTCTTTCTTTCTAACTAATCTATCTTTCTTTCTTTCTAACTAATCCATCTTTCTTTCTAACTAATCCATCTTTCTTTCTTTCTAACTAATCTTTCTTTTTTTCTAACAAATCCATCTTTCTTTCGAACTAATCTTTATTTCTTTCTAACGAATCTTTATTTCTTTCTAACTAATCTATCTATCTTTATTTCTTTCTAACTAATCTTTCTTTCTTTCTAACTGATCTATCTTTCTTTCTAACTAATCTATCTTTCTTTCTTTCTAACTAATCTATCTTTCTTTCTTTGTTTCTAACTAATCTATCTTTCTTTGATTCTAACTAATCTATCTTTCTTTCTTTCTAACTAATCTATCTATCTTTCTTTGTTTCTAACTAATCTATCTTTCTTTCTTACTAATCTATCTTTCTTTCTTACTAATCTATCTTTCTTTTTCTTTCTGACTAATCTATCTATCTTTATTTCTTTCTAACTAATCTTTCTTTCTTTCTTTCTTTCTTTCTAATGTGGTAATGTAGGTGATTTGGTGCACATGCATGGTCACATGACCAGGTCATGTGACCTACAGCTAATCAGGAAGTGATAAAAGGCTTGCTAGTCTCAGGGGAGGGTATTTTACTTCCCACTGAGCACACCTTGCAGGGTGACAGCCAGACCTGAGTTTCCCGTCCTCCCTGGAGGGAACTGGAAAAGATTGATGGTAATGCCTTACAGCATTGAAATCTGTATGGTGTAGCATTGAATGGTGTCAGCTAATTTTGTTTGGTTTTCACTCATGTGACTGCTTGTTTGTGTGATGCTTGCTATGTTAATAGCATTTGCTCAATCTGTAGTTTGTTCTGTGTAGTAAAGATTATTTGTATGTTTCAGTCCACAGCTGACGTAGCCACAAATTCAGCTGCTGTGGTTGTAGAGACCCGGAGATACGGTAAACGATATACATGCATCTATCTGTGTATCTTAATGAGTTTAGCCCTATATTTATAATGTTGTTTTATCTTTAGCATCGGAATCCCCCCCCCCCCCCCCCTTGCTGCATTACTGTGCTACAGGACTTTGTGTAACCTTGCAAAGTAGGCTTATATTCTATTCCTTTGTTGATTATGTGCAAGGCAATGTAACTTTTGAACTTGCAACTAATGTTCTAATGTGTTTGTTTGTTTAAAGGCGGACCAGGCCAGCCACTGTTTTCTATTGTTATTATTTATTTTTCTTGTGTGTGTTTCGTTGTCAAGTGGTTTCTTTTTAGTCAATTTCAAGATGTCTAGTGCCCTACTGTGATTTAGAATTGATATCCTGTATTGGGTATCTACGGGGTGTTATATTTTGAATGGTGGTTTAAATACAGGTTGCTCTCCTCTCTCTTTGTATATCCACAGCGTGATATTGTACAAGGCTGGGTCCGTATCGGCACACGGCCCCTCTTTTCGTGGTGAGACTGCACTGGTTGACATTTTGTAGTGGTGTGTATACTCAACTTCGACGTTGCGAAGTGTGTAGTGAATAGTTAGACGTTGAGTGTTTAGTGCATGTACTTCTTGGTGTTGGGTTTGCTGTCTCCCTCTTCTGTCTACCACAGTCACTGATCTGGGTGGCGTGTACGAGCCGACCTAACCTTCTTATCCTGAGGAGAGTAACACTGTTTTCCCCAACCCATGTATTTTCGGGCTAATTTTAATTATGCTGTTGGTATTTGAATTGTTTTTTAACGAAACACTTGTAATAAACTTTATTTACTTTTGTATAACACATGCCTCTTGTTCCTGTTCGGGGGTAAATCAGAGTTCACGACATACAACCTTATATACTAAGGGTTCAAAAGGGTTCCTCCTGCCCTTACCAGGAGGTGGCGTAGTCAGTATAAAAAAGGGGTTTTCTTTCCACCCTATTAGTTACTACATTTTGGCGCAGTCGGCAGGGTTGACTTTTTAAAAAAAAATAAAGGGGCATGAATTGTTCTATGTATTTTGGTTTATTTTAAATTTTTGCTGGAAAAGAAACAGTGGCTGGAGCTGGACTACCGGAAAAAGGCTGTTGGACTGCGTGACGACAAGTTCATCTCATTGCTTGTTTTTTTGTTATTGTATTTTTTTTCCCTTTGTTTCTCATTTTAAAGTCGTCAACTAAGCTGTCAAAATGAGTGTGGATCAGGAAATGGAGGAACTCTTGGCTCTGCGTGAGGAGGTACAGAGGTTACGGGTGGCTAATGAGCAACTCAATCAAGGAAGAGGCGCCAGCTCAGATATAGGTACTATTTCTGCTAGTACCAATGCTGATGGCTGGTCTCCCGGGGATAATTTGGCTTCACCAAATTTACTTGTAACACAAGCAGAACGTTTTATCTACATTCAGAGAGAGAGAAAATGCCCCCATTTCTCAGGTTCTAAATCTGACCTATCAATTTATGATTGGATAGAAAATGTAGAGTCATGTTTGAGAGACAGGCAGACGACTGCCCGAGAAAAGGCCCTCTTCCTTTATGATCATTTGGAGGGTGAGGCAAAAGTGGAGATCAGATTTCGTTCATTGGCAGAGCGGGAGGATCCAGACAAAATTTTAGCAATTTTGAAAGAGCTTTATGGTTCCTCTGTTTCCTTTGTTAGCCTGCAAAAACAGTTTTTTGATCGCAAACAGAAAGATGGAGAGTCTTTAAAAGAATTCTCTCATTCCCTGCGTGCATTAATGGAAAATGTTCAGCGTGCTTATCCCGATAGGTTGACTGACCCAGATATGCTGGTTAGAGACCAGTTTGTTGAACATGTGCATGATGTATCATTGCGGCGAGAATTGAAGAGCATTATAAGACAACGCCCCTCCATTTCTTTCTTAGCCCTGCGACAGGAAGCTATTAGGTGGGTGGAGGAGGGTGAGAGACCCCTTAGGCAAACTCGAGTTGGACTTCATCGTTGTGGGGTTGATGTGAATGTAGAGGGGGTCTGTAATGTAGTGGGGGCTGGAAAGGGATCAGAGCTCCTTGTTTTGCAAGAACAATTTAACAAACAACAGTTGCAAATGGAAAGCATTATAAAGAGTCTATCTAAGATGGAATCTGCATTTGACCAGGCTGCTTCTCGTTCCCATAACCCCAATTATCACCTGGACATGTCCTCCGCCAGTGTCGCCAGGGGCCGAGGCAACGAGCATCCAGTGTGCCCAGTGTCCAGCCAGAATCAAACCCTGCTCCAGCGACTATGGGACCTTCAGGTACGAGCTCTGTGGGAAATGCAAATGGTGGTTATGTAAGTAATTGTGAGAAAATGAATGAGAGTAATTTTAGGCAGATTCCCCCTGTTGCAAACATTTCACAACCCCTCATAGGAAGATGTCCTGTGGTAGAGGTGGCGATGGGTGGTGTGAGGGTCAAGTGTTTGTTGGATACGGGTTCGATGGTAACTACCATTACGGAGTCATTTTTTAAAGAAGTGTTCCAGTGCTGGGGTGCTCCAAGACTTAGATCATGTGGGTGGCTGGCCTTAAAGGCAGCAAATGGGTTGGATATTCCGTATGTGGGATACCTGGAGTTGGACATCCAAGTGCTAGGTAGAAAAATTCCAGGTCGGGGGGTTTTAGTTGTGAAAGATACCCCCTGTGCATTGCAGCAACACACTGTTCCCGGATTATTGGGGATGAATGTGATCATAGAATGCTACAAAGAGCTGTTTGCAGAACAAGGGGGTGCCTTATTTGCCTCTTTGTCTGCTACGCAGGCAGAGGCAGGTTGGGAGCCAGCTCTCCGCCATTGTCACAGGCTGGAGGTTGGCCCATGTGTTCCAGAGGGTCGTGTCCGCGTTTTTGAAAGAACTGGGGAGTTTATTCCAGCTGGTTCGGTAAAGTTTGTAAAGGTTACCTGCCCAAAAGTCCCACACATTCCGCCCACCGCCATGCTCTTGGAGCCCGGTGGTTCAGATCTTGCTCCAGGCCTTTTGCTATCTCCCTCTCTTGTGACCGTCGACAATGGCTTGGCTTATGTACCTGTGGTTAATGTGGGAGCCACTGGGGCTACAGTTCACTCAAAACAAGTGCTGGGAATGTTGCATCCAGTTGGGGGGATAGTGGAACAACAGCTGAGTTTTGAGGGAGGGAGTGAAGAAGTTGCCCAGGTGACTGTAAACAGCGCATAGGCTGCAGGAGGCCCACTTGTTACCATCTCTGACACCATTGCAGCTTTGAAATGGCCAGGGCTTTTACCTGTAGAAGAAAAACAGGCAAAAGAGTTATTGGAGAGGTATAATCATGTCTTTGCTAAACATGAGGGAGATATAGGGTGCACAGATGAGATTGTACATGAGATACCCCTTCTTAATGAGGCCCCAGTCCGTCAAAGGTATAGGCGAATACCCCCTACACAGTGGCAGGCAGTGAAAGATCACATTCAGCAGCTCCTTAATAGTAAAGTGATTAGGGAGAGCAGCAGCCCTTTCGCGTCGCCGATTGTCTTGGTGCGGAAGAAGACAGGAGAGCTAAGGATGTGTGTTGACTATCGGTTACTAAACGCTAAAACGAGGAAGGATGCTTATCCATTACCCCGCATCGAAGAGTCTTTGGACGCCCTTTCTGGTGCTCAGTGGTTCTCTACACTTGACTTGGCAAGTGGCTATAATCAAGTCCCTGTAGCTGAAGGAGACAAAGCGAAGAAAGCCTTTTGTACCCCATTTGGCCTCTTTGAATTTGAGAGAATGCCATTTGGCTTATGCAATGCTCCTGGGACCTTTCAGAGGCTCATGGAAAGGATATTTGGTGATCAGAGCTTCCAGTCAGTCCTCTTATACTTGGATGATGTCATTGTCTTTTCCTCCTCCATTGAACAACATTTGCAAAGGCTGGAGATGGTTCTCAGCCGCTTCCAACAGAAGGGTCTGAAGGCCAAACTAAGCAAATGTCATTTCTTTAGGAAGGAGGTGCAGTACCTTGGGCACCGTGTATCCAGTGAAGGGGTGGCCACTGATCCGGAGAAGATCTCCACTGTGGAGAACTGGAGGCAACCTCAGGATGTTACAGAAGTCAGATCATTTCTTGGCTTCTGTAGCTATTACCGCCGCTTTGTAAAGGGTTTTGCACAGTTAGCAGCCCCCTTGCACCAACTTGTGGCTGATGTGATCAAAGTAGCCAAACAAAGCAGAACAAGGCCAGCTGTAGTCCTACCCAGTATGTGGACTGAGAAGTGTGAGCAAAGTTTCAGTGATCTTAAGAAGATGCTCACAAGTACACCCATCTTAGCTTTTGCTGATTTCACCAAGCCGTTTGTCTTAGAGGTTCATGCTAGTCATCAGGGGTTAGGGGCAGTCCTTTCACAAGACCAGCAGGGCAAGTTAAAGCCAGTTGCCTATGCCAGCCGTTCATTGCGAGGTTCTGAACGTAACATGGAAAATTATAGCTCTATGAAACTGGAGTTCTTGGCACTGAAGTGGGCAATATCAGAGAAATTCAGGGAATATTTGCTAGGTAGCAAGTGCACAGTGTACACTGACAATAACCCCTTAAGTCACTTTCAGAGCCTCAAACTGGGTGCAACTGAACAACGATGGGCAGCCCAACTAGCGGCTTTTGACTTTACTGTACATTATCGACCAGGAAAGAATAATGGTAATGCTGATTCTCTCTCCTGCCAGTACAGTGACCAGGCAGAACACGAGGAGCCTGGCCAGCAGGCCAGGAGTACTCTAGACACTTGCGATGCCCCTAACGGATGTGAGCTGGTGACACCGCAGCAAATTGAGGCCTTTCTGAGTCGATCAGTTGCTCAACTGTCAACCCTGCAGAGCGCTGATCCAACTCTAAGGGTCTTTCTTTCTTTCTGGAGGGTGGGAAAGCCACCAAACAAAGAACAGCGTTTGCATCTCCCAGAGGATCTCCAGCGTCTACTTCGGCAGTGGGATCGCATCCTGGAAAAAGACGGCTTGCTGTATAGACGTGCCACTGCTCCTCATGGTGAGTCGTACACTCAACTGCTTCTGCCCACATGCCTTCGTCAGGAACTTCTAAACAGCTTTCATTAACCAACATGGACACCAGGGTGTGCGGCGGACCACCGATCTGGCGAGGCAAAGATGTTACTGGACAGTGATGGGGGCAGAAATCGAAAAGTACTGTCAAAACTGCCAGCGTTGTGTACTGTCCAAAGCTGTCCAACCTAAGGTAAAGACTTACCAGGGCGCCCTTCTTGCCAGTCAGCCACTGGAGATACTCGCCATTGACTTCACTCTGCTTGAACCTGCAACGGACCGGAGGGAGAATGTGTTGGTCATGACAGATGTCTTTTCTAAATACACCCAGGCCGTGCCAACCAAGGACCAAAGTGCTGTTACAGTGGCGAAGATCCTGGTTGACAGCTGGTTTAACCGGTTTGGGGTGCCCAGAAGGATACACTCTGATCAAGGGAGAAATTTTGAGAGCGCCCTTATCCGGCAACTCTGCCAGCTATATGGGATTGAGAAATCCAGGACCACAGCATACCATCCACAAGGAAATGGCCAATGTGAGAGATTTAACAGGACACTTCATGACCTGCTCCGATCTCTCCCCCCTGAAAAGAAGCGTGTATGGCCAAAGTATATCTCTCAGCTGGTCTGGGCATATACCACCTCCACACATCGCTCTACTAGTCATTCCCCCTATTTCTTAATGTTTGGGGTTACACCCCATCTCCCGGTGGACTTTCTCTTGGGGGCACTTGCGTCTGAAGAAACGACCAGCTCTTGTGACGAGTGGATTCAGCAGCACCAGGAACGGCTACAGGTAGCACGAAATCTGGCCCGGAGAAACCTAGAAGAGGCAGCAGAGTACCGCCAGCAACATCATAACCAACATGCATGCGACCTTGGTTTTAGAGAAGGACAGTTGGTCTACTTGAAGGATCATCATAGTCAAGGTCGTCGCAAGATCCAGGACATTTGGTCTCCAGTCCTTTATCAAGTGGTTAGAGTGCCAACAGAACCTGGTGGGCCATATACCATTACACTAGCTGATGGCACTGGCAATGTGAGACGGGTGAATAGGACTGAGATGAGGGCAGCACAGCTTGAAACTCTGCCATCCGCACCAGTGGTGCCTACGCCTCTCATACCATCTAGCCCTCAAGACAGTAATACCATTACACTAGCTGATGGCACTGGCAATGTGAGACGGGTGAATAGGACTGAGATGAGGGCACCACAGCTTGAAACTCTGCCATCCGCACCAGTGGTGCCTA
This sequence comes from Siphateles boraxobius, assembly GCF_051911475.1. Lineage (NCBI taxonomy): Eukaryota > Metazoa > Chordata > Actinopteri > Cypriniformes > Leuciscidae > Siphateles > Siphateles boraxobius. The sequence goes on from NW_027509042.1 coordinate 18,749,354, forward strand.
TGCCTCCCCTACCATCTAGCCCTCAAGCCAGTAACATCGATAGTAGCGAAGATGAGGATACCCTGGCATGGTTGGTAAGAGAATCGCTCCCTCAGCCAGCTGCTGTAACCCCACAGGACGTTCAAGAGCTCATCCCCAATAGAACATGGGGCCCCCAAGGACCGGATTGTGGGGCTCCTGAGGATGATCCTGCCATCTTTCTTGGCAAGCAGGAGACGTCAGCCCTTCGGCGTACCAACCGGGCTACTGCTGGGAAGAATCCTAACCCACACAATCTGCCCAGGTCCACAGTGGCAAAAAACAATGTGGTGGTGGAAAGGGCTGCTGCTCCCCTGAGGCCTGAGGTAGCGAGTAATTCCCAGTTTAGGCCATGGTTGTGAGTGAGTTGAGCGTCGGGACGACGACACTTTTTTGGGGGGGGGTGGATGTGGTAATGTAGGTGATTTGGTGCACATGCATGGTCACATGACCAGGTCATGTGACCTACAGCTAATCAGGAAGTGATAAAAGGCTTGCTAGTCTCAGGGGAGGGTCTTTTACTTCCCACTGAGCACACCTTGCAGGGTGACAGCCAGACCTGAGTTTCCCGTCCTCCCTGGAGGGAACTGGAAAAGATTGATGGTAATGCCTTACAGCATTGAAATCTGTATGGTGTAGCATTGAATGGTGTCAGCTAATTTTGTTTGGTTTTCACTCATGTGACTGCTTGTTTGTGTGATGCTTCCTATGTTAATAGCATTTGCTCAATCTGTAGTTTGTTCTGTGTAGTAAAGATTATTTGTATGTTTCAGTCCACAGCTGACGTAGCCACAAATTCAGCTGCTGTGGTTGCAGAGACCCGGAGATACGGTAAACGATATACATGCATCTATCTGTGTATCTTAATGAGTTTAGCATCCCCCCCCCTCCTTGCTGCATTACTGTGCTACAGGACTTTGTGTAACCTTGCAAAGTAGGCTTATATTCTATTCCTTTGTTGATTATGTGCAAGGCAATGTAACTTTGGAACTTGCAACTAATGTTCTAATGTGTTTGTTTGTTTAAAGGCGGACCAGGCCAGCCACTGTTTTCTATTGTTATTATTTATTTTTCTTGTGTGTGTTTCGTTGTCAAGTGGTTTCTTTTTAGTCAATTTCAAGATGTCTAGTGCCCTACTGTGATTTAGAATTGATATCCTGTATTGGGTATCTACGGGGTGTTATATTTTGAATGGTGGTTTAAATACAGGTTGCTCTCCTCTCTCTTTGTATATCCACAGCGTGATATTGTACAAGGCTGGGTCCGTATCGGCACACGGCCCCTCTTTTCGTGGTGAGACTGCACTGGTTGACATTTTGTAGTGGTGTGTATACTCAACTTCGACGTTGCGAAGTGTGTAGTGAATCGTTAGACGTTGAGTGTTTAGTGCATGTACTTCTTGGTGTTGGGTTTGCTGTCTCCCTCTTCTGTCTACCACAGTCACTGATCTGGGTGGCGTGTACGAGCCGACCTAACCTTATTATCCTGAGGAGAGTAACACTGTTTTCCCCAACCCATGTATTTTCGGGCTAATTTTAATTATGCTGTTGGTATTTGAATTGTTTTTTAACGAAACACTTGTAATAAACTTTATTTACTTTTGTATAACACATGCCTCTTGTTCCTGTTCGGGGGTAAATCAGAGTTCACGACATACAACCTTATATACTAAGGGTTCAAAAGGGTTCCTCCTGCCCTTACCAGGAGGTGGCGTAGTCAGTATAAAAAAGGGGTTTTCTTTCCACCCTATTAGTTACTACACTAACTAATCCATCTTTCTTTCTAACTAATCCATATTTCTTTCTAACTAATCTATCTTTCTTTTTTTCTAACTAATCCATCTTTCTTTCTAACTAATCTATCTTTCTTTCTTTCTTTCTATCTAATCTATCTTTCTTTCTAAATAATCTATCTTTCTTTCTAACTAATCTATCTTTCTTTCTAACTAATCTTTCTTTCTTTCTAACTAATCTTTCTTTCTTTCTAACTAATCTATCTTTGTTTCTAACTAATCTATCTTTGTTTCTAACTAATCTATTTTACTAATCTCTTTCTTTCTTTCTAACTAATCTTTCTTTCTTTCTTTCTTTCTTTCTACTTAATCTATCTATCTTTCTTTCTAACTAATCTATCTTTCTTTTTCTTTCTTTCTAACTTATCTATCTTCCTTTCTTTCTAACTAATCTTTCTTTCTAACTAAGCTATATTTCTTTCTCTTTCTTTCTTTCTAACAAATTCATCTTTCTTTCTAACAAATCCATCTTTCTTTCTAACTAATCTTTCTTTCTAACTAATCCATCTATCTTTCTTTGTTTCTAACTAATATTTCTTTCTAACTAATCTTTCTTTCTAACTAATCTATCTATCTTTCTTTGTTTCTAACTAATCTTTCTTTGTTTCTAAATAATCTATCTTTCTTTCTAACTAATCCATCTTTCTTTCTAACTAATTTTTCTTTCTATCTTTCTTTCTTTCTAACTAATCTTTCTTTCTTTCTTTATAACTAATTTTTCTTTCTTTCTAACTAATCTATCTTTCTAACGAATCTATCTTTCTCTTTCTAACTAATCTATCTTTCTTTCTTTCTACTTAATTATATATCTTTCTTTCTAACTAATCTATCTTTCTTTCTAACTAATCTATCTTTCTAACGAATCTATCTTTCTCTTTCTAACTAATCTATCTTTCTTTCTTTCTACTTAATTATATATCTTTCTTTCTAACTAATCTATCTTTCTAACTAATCTATCTATCTTTCTTTCTCTTTCTTTCTCTTTCTCTCTTTCTAACTCATCTATCTTTCTTTCTTTATAACTAATTTTCTTTCTTTCTAATCTATCTTTCTTTCTAACTAATCTTTCTTTCTTTCTAACTAATCTTTCTTTCTAACTAATCTATCTTTCTATCTAACTAATCTTTCTTTCTTTCTAACTAATCTATCTATCTTTCTTTCTAACTAATCTATCTATCTTTCTAACTAATCTATCTATCTATCTTTCTTTCTATCTACTCTATCTATCTTTCTAACTAATCTATCTTTCTTTCTTTCTAACTAATCTATCTTTCTTTCTAACTAATCTATCTATCTTTCTTTCTTTCTAAGTAATCCATCTTTCTTTCTAAGTAATCCATCTTTCTTTCTAAGTAATCCATCTTTCTTTCTAACTAATCCATCTTTCTTTCTTTCTAATTAATCTTTCTTTCTATCTAACTAATCTTTCTTTCTTTCTAACTAATCCATCTTTCTTTCTTTCTAACTAATCCATCTTTCTTTCTTTCTAACCAATCTATCTTTCTTTCTAACCAATCTATCTTTCTTTCTAACCAATCTATCTTTCTAACTAATCTTTCTTTTATTGAAACCAATCTTTCTATCTAACTAATCTTTCTTTTCTTTCTAACGTATCGTTTTCTTTCTAACTATTCTTTCTTTCTAACTAATCCATCTATCAAACTTCAAACTATTTTATACTTCTTCAAACTCTCTGGTCTGGCTTTCTCCAGCCAACTTAAAGTTTGTCTCATCAAACTTTTTTTCTAGTTTGTGTTAATATTGCAATTCAGAAATGCATACATATGCAGTTCTGAGGTTTAAAAAAAAACAAGCAAAGAAAGTATCACATTGCTTGGAGATGCTGGGGATTAACCAGGACCTCATACATGCAAAGCATGTGCTCTACCACTGAGCTACAATCCGCTGATTTAGTTTTTGTTTTTCTCTTGTTTAAATATTGTTTTCTTTATGCACAATGGGTCTCATTCATGAAACATTCGTAAATATACGAGTAAATATGCGAGTGATTTGCGCATAAAAGAGACCTTCCCGAAAACTCTTCTCCTGATTCACAAATACTTCGTAAACGTCAGATGTGATCGTGAAATGTGTGTGTGTGTTAATGAATTCCAATCAGTCGTAAATGGGATGCGCGTGCACGTTCATTCTCAATTAGGCCTACCATAAATCCCGCCCATTAAATCCGACTGACAACTATATATGGGCATCATATTATGACATGAATGCGAATGAAAAAGAAAAATTTATCAGATGCAGAAATTGAAGTTTTATTATCAGAAGTTAATTCAAAACGCTACATTTTATTTTCAAGCGTACATAGTGGCGTATCGGGTCCTAAAAAAAAAGGAAGCTTGGCAGCATATTACAGACGCATTCAATGGAGTCTCATCTGTTAATCGAACATTCCCAGAAGTGAGAAGAAAATGGTTCGACATTAAGCTTGAGAGCAATAAACGAATTAGTTCACTTCGGAAAAATCGTATTTCAAACTGTAGAAGGACCACCATCGCAGATGCTATTACTGGCTATCATAATAAGAAAAACCGTATGTAATTAGCCTACTATATATAATATTTTTTCAAAATGCTGTGTAAATATGTACCCGATTAAGGTGAATTAAAATGCAGCCTTATTAATGAGCAAAACGCTCGGGTGTTAAGCGCACTATTTACGCGTGGCTGGGAGCAGGTGTAGATTTCTTGCGTACCAACTAACATTTGGAAAATATGAACATTTTAATGAAACCGAAAATTTACTCGAGAACCACTTTACACACGATTTACACAAAAATTCGTTCTGCTCGTTTTTCATGAATGAGACCCAATGTGTATGTGATATATGCCTTTGACTTAAAAGGCTAACATTGCTTGAAGATGTTAGGGATTGAACCCACCTCATACATGCGCTCTTCCACTGAGGTACATCCCCTGATTTAGCTGTAGTATTTCTCTTGATTAAATAATTTTATCTTTATGCACAATGTGTATGTGATATATGCCTTTGATTTAAAAGTCCAACTTTGTTTCTAGATGCTGAGGATTGAACCAAGGACTTTATACATGCAATGCAAGCTTTTAACTCAAAATTTATAGGTAATAATGTTCAACACTGGAATGCATGTACATGTAGTTCAGATGTTTAAGAAACGGGGAAATAAATGAACGTAAAGTTCCAAATTGCTTTAGAGAGGGAACACAGGACCTCATGCGCTCTACCACTGAGCTACTTCCCCTTATGTTGAAAAGAGTCTTCTGTTATTTACTTACATGTGCCTTTAAATCAAAATGTATAGGTGATAAAAGTCAGCACTGGAATGCATACATATATCTTTAAGAAAGAGAGAAAGAAAGGAATGGAAAGTTCCATTTTGCTTCGGAGATGCTAGGGATTTAACCCAGGAACTCATACATGCGAAGCATGCGCTTTATCACTGAGCTACATTCCCTGCTTTAGCTTTTGTATTTCTCTTGTTTAAATAATACTATCTTTATGCACGATGCGCTATATGGCTTTGACTTAAAAGTCCAGCATTGCTTGGAGAAGCTGGGGATTGAACCCATGACCTCAACATGCGCTCTACATCCCTCATGGTGATATTCGTGTCCTGTTATTTACCTACATGTGCATTTAAATCAAAATTTTTGGTGATAAAGGTCAACACTGGAATGCATACATATGCAGTTCAGATGTTTAAGATATTAAACCATATTGATATATAACCATAACCAAGATATATAACCATATTGCTTGGAGATGCTGGGGATTGAACCCAGGACCTTATACATGCGAAGCATGCGATCTTCCACTGAGCTACATCCCCTCAAAATGGTTAGCCTGTTCTGTTTTTTACTTACATGTATCTTTAAATCAAAATTTATAGTTGATAAAGGCTAACACTGGAATGAATACATATGCAGTTGAGATCTTTAAGAAACAGTTGAAGAACCCCATTGCGTGGAGATTGAACCCAGGACCTCATACATGCAAAGCATGCACTCTACCACTGAGCTACATCCCCTGCAGTGGCTGTTGTATTTCTCTTGTTTAAACAATATCTTTATGCACGATGTCTGTGTGATATATGGCTTTGACTTAAAAGTCTAAGATCGCTTGGAGATAATGGGGATTGAACCCAGGACCTCATATATGTATATCATGTGCTTTACCACTGAGCTACATCCCTTGCTGTGGCTGCTGTATTTCTCTTGTTTAAGTAATATCTTTATGCCTGTGTGATATATGGCTTTGACTTGAAAGGCCAACATTGCTTGGAGATGCTGGGGATTGAACCCAGGACCTCATACAGGCAAAACAAGCGCTCTACCACTGAGCTACATCCCCTGCTTTAGCTGTTGTATTTCACTAGTTTATAATATCTTTATGCATTATGTCTTTGTGATATATGACTTTGACGTATGAGTCCAATACATGTGAAGCATGCGCTCTACCACTGAGCTACATTCCCTCATGATGATGATAGTGTCTGTTATTTACTTACATGTACCTTTTAATCAAAATGTATAGGTTATAAAGGTCAACACTGGAATGCATACACATGTTTAAGAAACAGGGAAAGAACCATATTGCTTGGAGAAGCTGAGGATTGAACCCAGGACCTCATACATGCGAAGCTTGCGCTCTTCCACTGAGCTACATCCCCTGCTTCAACTGATGTATTTCTCTTTTTTGAATAATATATTTATGCACGATGCCTATGTGATATATGGCTTTGACTTAGAAGTACAACATTGCATGGAGAAGCCGGGGATTGAAACCAGGTCCGGGCCTCCGTAATTTTTTTACATTCAAAAATAAAATGTCAAGCTCTCTGAATGATTAATCAACCGTTTAAACCACCTCATATGAGTGTTTGCAATTGATTTTGCTGAGAGAAGCTAGCCCAGTGAACGGGGCTTGAGAGCGCGTTGTGAGTGAGGGCGCGCGCGGGTGCAGCCTCCGTGTTGCCAGATGCACCTAATGGAAAGGTGAAAGTAGTATTCTGGACCTGTTTTTCTTATTTAATGTGACACTTTATGAATTTATTAAAGTGTAAAGTTGCATGTTAGGGTTAGTGATATATTAATCTTATTTCCAAAACACAAGCTTTGAACTTCTTTCGGATTATTATTATTATTATTTTGTTTTGTTTGTTTTTCGTAGCAATATCTGGCAACATTTTACTGTCGGCATTAATAAAAATAAAAAAAAGCTTATTGAAATGAAGAGGTTCGATGGTAGACTAATTTGAATGGATGTGAAACGCAGCAGGCAGTCGGTCAGAACTGTATAAGCTGACACTTAGTTGAACAGACACACCAAGCAGAGTTCAAACTTCACTTATTTACTGAACAGCTGGTAGATTTACATATGGGGTATGTGGGTGTGGTTTTGGCATGTACGCACACAGCAACTCAATCTATATGTATACCAGCTGAATAATCGTCGAACACTACCGATTAACTAAACTGAAACTGTTGAGCATTTCCACTAACATTTGCGATGCATCTTCTCTCTCCCTCACACTTCGCCTCAGCACGAATGTCACTATAGCAACCTTGTGCGCTGTGATTGGTCGAAATCGTCCAGGCCATTTAAGGACATCCGGGCCTTTTGTACAGCCGCCCCCGAATTCAAGAATTGAATTCGATCATCTCGAAAAGGCCTATATTTTGTCCTGGTCATCCTCAGGTAGAGCCAGAAGCTGGATGAGGCGAGCTGCGATCCGCGTATAAGTCCTACCCTTGACATCTACGCTGGCTGTCCGGACCCGCCCATCGGCGCCTGGAAACACCTGAGTGATCTTGCCTACTGGCTAGAGAGCACGAGGAAGTTGGGGGTCGACGATCATGACCACATCTCCACTCTCCAACAACTTCTTCTCGGTCCTCCACTTCTGACGAGCTTGGAGACTAGGTAAGTAGTACTTGAGGAAATGTCTCCAAAAATGGTCGGACAGCAGTTGGCTGTGGCGCCAGCGTCTGCGACTCAGGATCTCGGACTCTTGGTAGACTACTTGAGGTAAGGATGAGTCTCGACGGCCGATTATGAAGCAGTATGGGGTTATTGGATCGGGATCAGCCACATCCGAGGAGGTATACCCAAGGGGCTTTGAGTTGAGAATACCTTCAACCTCGACCAGAACTGTTTTTAGGACTTCCTCAGTGACAGTCTGAGCCCCGATAATCACTCTGAGGGCTGTTTTGATCGAGCGGATCTCTCTCTCCCAGCAACCGCCGAAGTGCGGGGCGCCTGGCGGGTTGTAAACAAACTTTCTCTGCTGGCTGGCGAGGTGACTCTGTAGCTCATCTTGGAGGATGGCGAAAGAGTCATCTAATTCCCGTTCTCCTCCCTTAAAGTTGGTGCCTTGATCGCTCATACGGTTTCATACGGTTCCCCTCGTCGTGCAATGAACCGTCGTAGGGACATCAGGAACGAATCAGAGTCAATACTTGTGAGAAGATCGAGATAGAATACCCTGGTGGTCATACACTTGAAGATTATGCCCCACCTCTTCTCGTTACGACGGCCGGTCTTAATTATGAAAGGGCCGAAACAGTCCATGCCAGTTGAGTAGAAGGCTGGACGAAAATATCTCTGTCTGGTCAGGGGACGGTCAGCCATGAGGGGAATTTCTGGACGACTCTAAACTCTAAACACTGGCGCTGGTGTCGGCGGACAGCTTCTCGGCCTCTCAGAATCCAGTATGTCCTTCTGATCTCTGTGAACAGTCTTTCTGTTCCGGGAAGACGCAATCTCTCATCATAATCCTTGATAATTAGCTCTGTAGTAGGATGTTGAGGGTCGAGGACCACTGGATGAGCAACATCCGCTTCTAGTACTTCACAGTGTCGGAGACGGCCTCCAACATTAATCAATCCAGCAGCAGCGTCAAGCTCAGGGGAGAGTGAAACCAATCTGCTTGAGGCTGACACTGGTTTGTCGGACTTCAGAAGTTTCAACTCAATGGGAAAGGACTCTGACTGAGCTTGGCGAAGGACTGCTTGTTGAACATCTCTTTGGAGATCAGCACTGGAGGAGTAGGCCGCCCCGTGAAGCTCCTGCCCATAGGCATTCAGACACTCTGACAGCGTGTTATAGTGAGGTGACTGAAGTGATTGTGCAGTTGTTGTCACTAACCCGGAGAATGCTGACTGTCTTAACTTACTGCTTGGCTCTTCAAACGACAGAGGGGGCTGCCCGGGCCAATTAGCCGGTGGCAGCTTGAGGAAGGCCGGTCCCTGGCTCCACCGGCTCCCTGTAGCAAGGTCACGTAGAGGCTTGCCTCGATTAATGTCATCCGCTGGATTATCTGCGGATCTGACATAGCACCAGGTGGCCGAAGCTTTTATCTCTTGGATCTCTGCCACCCGTGTTCCTACAAACACCTTATAACGACATGAGCTGGAAGTAAACCATGTGAGCACGGCGGTGGAGTCTGACCAGAGCGTGGTGGAGTGAATGGGAATTGTAAGCTCTGTAGTCAGGAGTTGGGAGAGTTGTGCTCCAGTAAGAGCGGCACACAGCTCTAAGCGGGGTATAGATTGCTGCTTGCGGGGCGAAACGCGGGATCTGGCGGCGATAAAGATGACTTCTACTTGACCTTCTTTGTCTTCTGTCCGCAGATAGGCCACGGAACCATATGCCTGCTCAGATGCATCACAGAAAACGTGGATGTCGTATCTACAGGACGGGTGATCCATCTGTGAGCTGACATAGCATCGAGGTAAGGATATCTTCTCTATTCCACTCAACTCTTTCTCCCACTCGAACCATGAAGTAAGGAGTTCCTCAGGTAACTGCGGATCATCCCACTCACGCTTCTTATCCCATAAACGCTGGACCAATACCTTCGCTCGGGTGGTGTAAGGGATAATACAACCGAGAGGGTCATATTGGCTGGCCAGCACGTGGTAGATACTGCGCATTGTCACAGTAGAGCAGCGGCTACCTCTGTGTTTGTAACGTAGGGTGTCAGACAGACAATGCCAGTGTAATCCGAGCGTAGACTCATGGACGTCTTGTTGGCCGTGACTAAGCCAGAGGTCATAGGTATTTGATCTTGACTCAGAAGGGAGGTGAGTAATCACTGACGGGCAATTGCTGGCCCATTGTCGAAGCTCAAACCCTCCGTTGGTTAAGAGAGAACATAATTGATCAACTAGGTCTCTGGCCTGTGTGGGGGAGTGAAGACTATGTAGACAGTTATCAACATAGAATGATCTCTCGATTACTTCTCTGACTGGGTCTCCAGACTGGCTGTGATCTATGACGTGCCTCTGCAGGGCATAGGTGGCACAAAAGGGACTGCAGGTGGTACCAAAGGGGAGGACTTGCCACTGGTACACGTCAGGGGGTATTTCTGGCTTCAGGTCACGCCACAGGAATCTGAGTAAGGGCATGTCATCAGGGAGCATCCTCACCTGGTGAAACATACCCCGAATATCACTGCTTATGGCTACCGGATGCTCTCGGAAGCGGAGCAGAACTGCTAGCAGGGATGAGCCTAGCGTGGGTCCTGGAAGAAGGAACTCGTTCAGACTGTGACCTTCATATTGGAAGGAGCAGTTATAGACGACCCGATTCTTGTTATTATGTTGCACCATGAGGCCTTGTTATTATGTTAATGAGGCCACAGATACTATCACCGATTATATCAACTTTTGTGTTGACAATGTGCTGGAAAAAAAATGTGTGACTGTTTATCCAAACAATAAGCCATATATCACAAAGGAGATAAAAGACTGTATCAATCGGAAAAAACAAGCCTTTCGAGAACATGATCGAGTGGGTATGAGATTGATCCAGAAGGAATTGAATTATCTGCTAAGAAATGCTAGGAAAAAACAGAAAGATATTTTAGAACAGAGTTTTATGTCCACAAATTCTAATAAATTATGGGACACCATTAAAATTATGAGTAATATGAATACAAAGGTTGACCGTCTTATTACTAATGATGACCTGAGGAAGGCAAATGAATTAAATGACTTTTACCTCAGGTTTGACACACAGGACTGTGCACTGGAATGTAGAGAAGCTTTGGATTCACTTGTAATTGAGAACACATCTGATAGGATCATTGTGGACCAGCAGAAAGTTTGTTCAATCTTCAGTCGACTGTGTACCAAGAAGTCCACAGGTCCTGATGGTATCTCGGCATTATTGTTAAAATTTTGTGCCGAAGAACTAACTGTGGCATGGTGCCCAATTTTTCAGCAATCTGTGGATTCTCATGTCATACCTGATCTATGGAAAAAATCTATTATTGTTCCATTACCAAAAAAAACAGGTTCAAGTGATAATAAGGACTTCAGGCCAGTAGCCTTGACATCATGTGTGATGAAAAGTTTTGAGAAGTATATCGTTTCTATTTTAAAGACTGAAGTTAACTCTGTACTTGACCCATTACAATTCGCATACAGGCCGGGCCGCAGTACAGAAGATGCTGTTAACACTGTGACTTATTATATAACTAAACATCTGGAAAATCCAAAAGCTTATGCACGTTTATTATTTGTTGATTTTAGTTCTGCTTTTAATACAGTTCAGCCCCACCGTTTAATTCAGAAATTGAAGATGTTCAATGTTAATTCCTTTTTAATTAAGTGGTATCTTTCTTTTCTGACTAATCGGACCCAACAGGTTAGAGTCAATCATACTTTATCGGAGTTGAAACATATCAGTATAGGCGTTCCACAGGGATGTGTTAGTTCTCCGATTTTATTTACATTGTATACTAACGAGTGTTCAAGTTGTGATCATAACAATTTTATAGTGAAGTTCTCAGATGATACAGCGATACTTAGTCTTTTGTATGAGAAGAATGATTTGTCAGTTTATTTCTCAGTGATATCAAGGTTTGCAGAGTGGTGTGATCTAAATCATCTTATTTTTAACACAGAAAAGACTGAGGAGATGATTTTTTATCTTAGATCAATAGGTGATCACACACCAGTGCTTTTACATGGAAAATCAATTAAGCAAGTACGTTCCTATAAGTACCTTGGTATCTACGTGGATAATACACTTAGTTGGGGGATTCACGTTGATATAATTTGTTCTCGTGTGCAGCAAAGACTGTATTTTTTACGTAGACTCAGACTTTATGGAGTTGACCAGAAAATTATGTGGTTGTTTTATCAGGCAGTTATAGAGAGCATAGTCAGATATGGCATTACAGTTTGGTTTGGTAACCTTACAGTTCAGGTAAAGTCGAAGCTTGCACGTTTGGTTAGAATAGCGATGAAGACCATTGGGAGAAAAGAATTTTTGTCTCTTGAGTCATTATATGAACAATCGGTCCTGAGAGAAGCACATAAAATCGTGGTTGATCCATTGCATGTTCTGTACACTGAGTATGAATTGTTACCTTCTGGAAGACGATACAGATTTCCGATGTGTAGATATAACCGTTTTAAGAAGTCTTTTATCCCTTTTTCAATTAAATTGTTAAATGATGAATGATGTGTATATATGTGTATGTATATGTATGTGTATGTATGTGTTTGAATAGGAATTGTTATTTATTATAATACTAGTGATTTTAATGTATGCATTTGAATGTTTCAATGTCAATGTAAACACCTTGAGTCCAACACAAATTTCCCCTTTGGGGACAATAAAGTGTATTTCATTTCATTCATTCATCACCATATGGTGGGGAATGTACCATGACTCTGCAGATCTCATCAGTTCCCTCGGTGGCAGCTTGGCTATGTAACCTGCCTCCTTCAGCCTAGTGATCTCCACCTGGTAGGCCGAAGCCTGATCTAGATTCTTAAGCAGTCTCCTCTCGACACTCCTAAGCTGAGGGAGAACGGCTTCTTTGGCCATGGTTAGCTGTGGCATGCTCTGACTCCTCAGCAGCGGCGTAGCATACCGTATAGTCCCTTCCACCTCCACTCTCACAGTCTTCTCCTGCAAGAGCCTAATAGCTTCTTGGTCTAGCTTGGATCTCGTCGCAACCTTGTTGCTGCGGTACGGAATCACATCCATCTGCCATAATCTCTCTACGTGAGCAAACAGATCTGCGTTAAGGGTGACAGAGATAAAGAAGCACTGGTGCGTGTTAATCTCACGACGAATCTCATGCGTAGGACCTTGAATAGTCCATCCTAAGCGGGTCTCAACTGCAGCGGGTCCACCTGGTGGGCCTAACCGGACTGGTTCAACAGGCGTAATGAGGTGTGGGCAATCTGACCCTATCAGCAACATCGGCTGCACTTAATCCATCCGCTGCAACGGAAGGCCTGTTAGGTGTCGATACATCTTCTTTAAGGAAGCCACCGAGTAGGTATGTTCAGCAAGACCTAGTTTTTCAGCTGTAAAGACATGTTGGATGAGGTATTTCTTGTGAGGATGAGACACAGATGATACATTGAAGGAAACGGCCGCCCCATGAAGCACCTGCTAATCCTGTCTCACTGTTCTGAGTATCAGATCTTCTGGCTGTCCTCTGAGATTCAGCTGCTGTGCGGCTGCTTGAAGGAGGATAGTCCTTTCAGACCCGTCATCAAGCACTGCATATGTCTCTAACGATGCATCTCCATTCGTGATAATCACCTTGCTCACCTTTAAGACTATTCTACGGCTACTGACAGAACGGTCAACGTACAGGATGTCTTTTGTGGTACTCACAAGACAGGAGTTCTCTGGGGGTTGGAGCGTTGTACTGACAGTCACAGCTTTATTGTTCAGATCATGCAATATAATGAGGTGTTTCCTGTTGCAGGTCTTGCACAAGGCTTTCAGTGTGCATCTGGAAGCGTGATGATTGCGGCCGCATCTCCAACAACGATTATTCTTACCAGGCCTCTTTCTGGTCCCTAGTTAACTCTTTGAAGTTGTGACATCCATTAAGGAAATCACTAGCATTATCACAATAAGGGCAATAGGCACGTAACTTCTCTTGATACCTGGCGGAGCTGGGCCGGGACTCTGGAGCGGACACTCTGCGTTCACTGTCTACAGCAGGCTTCTCTGTACCCAGCAGGAAACTTGTAGATCTCCCAGGAGGCTTGGGGTTGTAACGACCTTCTCGCTTCCAAATAGCTAAGGGTGGAGCATAAGTAGCTGTCTTGGCAGTGTCATCTTGGACCTGGAGCTCATACTCTAACCAGTCCGCAAAGTCTATAAGGGTGGGGACTGTGATCCTAGATGGGTGGACATATCTCTTAAAGCTGATCTGGAGCTCGTGGGGAAGCTTGACCTGGAGTCTGGACACGTGTGAGCCGCATTCCTACACGGAGGGCGAAGAACTTGAATGCTTTAACATCACCTTGCTTGAGATTGGGACCTTCTAGTACTTCAGCGATATTTCGCAGCACAAGCTTGTGGGGTTGACCATACATCTTCACAAGAGCTTGCATAGTGTGGCGGCCATGGATTGTTCAGCTAAACAGTTTCCCATTCATTTTCAATGGTAGTGCTAAAACACTACGGATGTAATATTCCTTTGGCCGCTACGCCCTTTTGGCGCTGTTCCGAGTTTTTACAGAGCGTTTTTGAAAACCTTTATTCTAGACAAACTTCTGCGGAGACATCGAATCACTACCATCATTCTTCACACTGATTTTTCATCTATCAAAGGTAAGATATGTTTTTTGAGATTCATTTAAAACTAAAGGGTAAATTTACAGTCATTGGTACAGTAGCATCGGTTGCATGATAAGAGATGACGTGTTATGAAATGAAGAGCCGAATAATTAATTAACATGATCGTTTTAATTATTCATGTGTATAGTTTTCATGTCATGACGTTAAATAAATAATCTTGTCAGTCCGTTTCTGACAAGGTTATGTTGATGAGTTAGCTCAGCATCGCTCATTTTAGATGGTGGGGTGAATACGAGCTAAATAATGAATGAACATGATAGTTTTTTAGATTCATGTGAATGGTTTTCATATTGTGACGTTAAATAGCATACATTTAATGTGTTGATAACTCGCCTACAGATAGGCCTATTGTCTGATTAATTATACATTGCACTAACCAAAATCTTGACTACCAAGTTATCAATACAATCTCAGACTGAACCATTATTTTTTTATGCCATTAAAAACATTAAAATCATTAAAACAATTTTTTTAATTTATGAAAAAGTATTGTCTTCTTGACCTTTTGAACTACAGTATGTGACTGAAGTTTAGAGATCAAAGATTGAATCAAACATTGATCAAACCTTGTGTGATCCATTTCTAAATATTTGTAATTTTTTCAAAACTCTACGCAGTTCTCCAAACCAACTTTCATCTAGGCACATGCACAGCAATTAATTTCACATTCAAAATGCACTATATCTATCAATACACTTTAGCCTATATCTCAAATCAGCTCATTCTTACAGAACACTAGCAAAGTTTTTCAACCAACAAACACACTTTGGCAATCATAAAACACAGACCAAAAAAAAAACACACTAACATCAGGAGCATTATACAATGTTTTCTTTTTTACAATTTCTTTACAAAACAAAAAGAGTCTTTAATGTGTAATGTGTAATTCACTGCAGTTTATGTTATTGATGTTTACATTACAGTACAAAATGATCCTTAAGTTTTCCCTTTTGAATGGATAGTAATTAAATTGAAAGACTAACGCTTGTGTAGGTGTTCAGATTCATCTAATTGCTTTGATAGTAGACAAAAACATTTTTTTAGACTCAAAATATATTTTCATTACAATATTACTGTAGAAATGTAGCACATTTCTTTCTTATTCAGTTTTGTATTATGTTATTACGTCGAAGTGAGAAAATAATTAATGTAATTTGAAAGATGTAGTCATTGAATGCATTTTGTGCCAGCACAATGATAAATGGTACACAGTTGAGCCCACATAGATTTCTGTTGTGCTCACTGTGTGAAGAGTTTTGCAAAAGTGACCTAAGAATTGAGAAATGTGTAAATTAAACCTAAAATTATCTTATTCTTTCAAGGTAGATCAAGATGCAGAAGAAAATTATGTTCTTCCCAGGTTGAATCTGTGTTGTGTTCCGCAAGGGACCACTCGGATTTCTACTCCAGGAGCCTTCTAACGAAGCTAGGGCAGATTAAGGACGACCCCACTCAGCGGGACAAGTCTGTGGCCATGAGGGAGGACCTTGTGTGGCAGAATGCTCTGGCTGTGGTCCGTCAGAGAGGAGGGGATGCCTCAGACAAGACGGAGGTGTTGGGAGACTATATCCTGCAGTTTGGAAAATATAAAGCGAAGTCTTTCAGGTGGCTTTTACAGAATGATGTTGGGTACACTATGTATCTCATCAAGAACCTCCGGAAGGAGGAGGCATCAGGCATCTGTATGTCTGAGGGGCATGGCAAGGACAGCCTACAGTCATTTGTTAATTATGCTCTTAGTTTTGGAGAGATTCAGTCTCTTCTCGCCTATGAGGCCAGTGGAGTGGGTGTTGCGGCAGCCTCATCGGAAGATGACCAGTACCTGCGGAAGAGGCAGGAATCTGCCACTGCTTCGACATCTGCTGAGCATGCCTCAAGGGCCCCAGCTAAACCCCTTGGTAGGTTATCCTATTAACATTTTTGTTCACACTTTTTTAGATTAAAATTACTATTCATGTATGACCAGATTTATTATTATTTCATCTATACATCCATGTTTAAATATACATGTGAAAAATGCGTATAATTCATCATAAATTTGGAAAACAAATGATTGTCTGTGCCACAGTGATGGATGACGATGAAGAGCTGGAGAGGGCGATGATGGGCATCTCACCTTCTAAGCTACAAGTGCAGAGCTGTAAGTACACTGTTATTACACTGACCAAATATCAGAATTAATGATGATCTATGGTCTATTTTGTATCTGCTGTCTTCCACATTTATTTCTCTGTGTTTGTGTGTAACCAGTTGCTGTGCCAGTAGCTGCAGCTGTCAAACCCAGAATGTCATCAGGAGCAAAGAAAGCTGTTTAAATAAAAGGTTTCAGGGCTGGAGTACAATTCTTTTACATAATGAAATGACCTCCAAAACTGAACCTTCACTTAACTGGTTATATTGTTTGTGTTCTGGCCATGTTCTGGCCATGTTCCTCTAACAATATGGTTGAATGCTGCCGTTATACAGGTCCTTCTCAAAAAATTAGCATATTGTGATAAAGTTAATTATTTTCCATAATGTAATGATAAAAATTAAACTTTCATATATTTTAGATTCATTGCACACCAACTGAAATATTTCAGGTCTTTTATTGTTTTAATACTGATGATTTTGGCATACAGCTCATGAAAACCCCAAATTCCTGTCTCAAAAAATTAGCATATCATGAAAAGGGTCTCTAAACGAGATATTAACCTAATCATCTGAATCAACTAATTAACTCTAAACACCTGCAAAAGATTCCTGAGGCTTTTAAAAACTCTCAGCCTGTTTCATTACTCAAAACCGCAATCATGGGTAAGACTACCGACCTGACTGCTGTCCAGAAGGCCATCATTGACACCCTCAAGCAAGAGGGTAAGACACAAAGAAATTTCTGAACAAATAGGCTGTTCCCAGAGTGCTGTATCAAGGCACCTCAGTGGGAAGTCTGTGGGAAGGAAAAAGTGTGGCAAAAAATGCTGCACAACAAGAAGAGATGACCGGACCCTGAGGAAGATTGTGGAGAAGGACCGATTCCAGACCTTGGGGGACCTGCAGAAGCAGTGGACTGAGTCTGGAGTAGAAACATCAAGAGCCACCGTGCACAGGCGTGTGCAGGAAATGGGCTACAGGTGCCGCATTCCCCAGGTCAAGCCACTTTTGAACCAGAAACAGCGGCAGAAGCGCCTGACCTGGGCTACAGAGAAGCAGCACTGGACTGTTGCACAGTTTTGCATGTCATTCGGAAATCAAGGTGCCAGAGTCTGGAGGAAGACTGGGGAGAAGGAAATGCCAAAATGCCTGAAGTCCAGTGTCAAGTACCCACAGTCAGTGATGGTCTGGGGTGCCATGTCAGCTGCTGGTGTTGGTCCACTGTGTTTTATCAAGGGCAAGGTCAATGCAGCTAGCTATCAGGAGATTTTGGAGCACTTGATGCTTCCATCTGCTGAAAAGCTTTATGGAGATGAAGATTTCATTTTTCAGCACGACCTGGCACCTACTCACAGTGCCAAAACCACTGGTAAATGGTTTACTGACCATGGTATTACTGTGCTCAATTGGCCTGCCAACTCTCCTGACCTGAACCCCATAGAGAATCTGTGGGATATTGAGAAGAGAAAGTTGAGAGACACAAGACCCAACACTCTGGATGAGCTCAAGGCATCGAAGCTATCGAAGCATCCTGGGCCTCCATAACACCTCAGCAGTGCCACAGGCTGATTGCCTCCATGCCACGCCGCATTGAAGCAGTCATTTCTGCAAAAGGATTCCCGACCAAGTATTGACTATTGAGTGCATAACTGAACATAATTATTTGAAGGTTGACTTTTTTTTTGTATTAAAAACACTTCTTTTATTGGTCGGATGAAATATGCTAATTTTTTGGGTTTTCATGAGCTGTATGCCAAAATCATCAGTATTAAAACAATAAAAGACCTGAAATATTTCAGCTGGTGTGCAATGAATCTAAAATATATGAAAGTTTAATTTTTATCATTACATTATGGAAAATAATAAACTTTATCACAATATGCTAATTTTTTGAGAAGGACCTGTACTTACTGTCCTAAGGACTATGAATTGATCCTACCACGATGAACTGATTCCAACCGCAAGGAGGGTAAATATGCACTTTTTGTTTTCCATTCAGGATGTAATAAAAACAAATTAAGTAGAGTTGGGTACTAACACTTGAATGCATGCTTGTTCATTGAGTTCTTACTAACACCAACACTTGCATATATTGTGAATTCTGAAATGACTGATGATTTTGTCTGTTATAGTTTTATCTGAGGCACTGTCCAAACCAAATCCTGATACAACTGCTGAACTGCAAGCATCACCAGTTGATGGTACAAACACTGTAATCAGGTTCATGTAGCCAAATGTTGAGTTAATTTTGGTTACATAAAAATAATAGTTGGTATATTTACGTTCATGTAGCTCCAGCCACTCCTGGCCTTAAGAGGAAAACACCTGTGCCCCTTCCAGCAGAGCTGGAGTTCCTAGTAAAGGAGACAACAGCAGAGATGCCTGAGTCAACTCTAGGTATGTTCCATTTTAGTTTAGGACTGATACTCAATTACACATCTGCTAAATGTGCAGATCTGCCCAGGATCTGCCTTCCTTCTCTTTACCTCTCTTTACCTTCTCTTTACTACCCCTTCCATTGTTGCTGGGGCGACCTCTGGACCGCTGGAGAACACCTGTGCCTCACGGTCACATTTCAATCACAACATTGTGGTGAAGCTGGACTTGTTCCACTGCCTGAGGCGTTTTTCACGGGAGTGCACCTCTGAGTATCACCCTCTGTTCAGCACTTTCTGCCAGCTCCTCTCCGCAGCCTTCTCTGTGGTTGATCAGGAGGATCTAAAGAGGCTCCAGGATGCCTATAGGTTCTGTGGTATCCATCCAGCCAATCCCACCAAACAGCACATACGGGAGCACTGCAGGACCAAAATACCACAAACCCACAGAGGTGCTGGACAGAGTGGAGAAAGTCCTGAAGCATCTGCACCAGGCCATGGACCCCAACAGTGTACCACTCTTCAAGCCATCCATGCTGAAGACTTGGCGCATACAGAGAGTGCACATTCTTCGCGGTTGCCTCAGTGACCCTGAACTCTCTGAGGGCATAATGTACCGGTATGGTGGAACTCTTCAGCTAAACCACATACCCGGTGAAGGCGCCAAAGTCCCCATCTGGATCCCCGTCAGAGGTACGTCACTTCCACCAGGCCCAGTGGATCACTGGGACTCATGTCTCCACTGAATTGTTCCAGGCCCAGGGCATGACAGGGGTGGCACGCTGGAACTACCAACGGCTGGTGGACCTTAAGCAGCCAGGTGTCATCCTCCCTGCTGTGTTTGACCCAGCACTAATGGTGGAGTTAAATTCTGCCTCAAAGAGAGTGACTGGGCAGGAGAAGTACCCAGCACTTCATCTCTCCGACAGAGACACCGGAGAGAGGTTTGGCCTAAAGTACACAGAGCCAGGCTGCCGTCCAGTTCCTCTGGATTGGGACAAACACCGAACCCAAAAGAGAGACGAACCAGCTGCTCTTGTGCCTCTGCCTCCTGCACAGACATGTGGTCCTGCCCAAGCCCAGTCTCCAGATTCAGCACTTTCCCCCAGCTGGACACCGCTTTCCGGCACGGCATCCCCAAAAACCGCACCATCCATCGGTCATTCGCTCTTTGCTGGTGCACTGCTAAAGCAGGAGATGCCGTCAGAAGACAACCAGGCACCGCCAACAGCGATGGGTAAGTTAACATAATCATTTTAGCCATACATTTTTGCATTATGTTTTAATGTAACATCATGATCATCTGATAAACTGTTATTGCTTTATTGTGTTCCAGAAATCTCACATGCCATGCCCCTCCCGCTGAGGTCCTCGCAGAGGAGCGCTCGCACAGGACCCATAAAGACGGTTGGACGGGTTTTTGTGTTGGACCACACACGCTGGACGCCGAACATGAAATAAGCTATCGACAGCTTGCTGCAGAAGTACCAAGGGGAAAAGGACATTCTGAAGCTTGTGGATCGAGACTATGCTGAAATGGTCCATCAGTCTGCCACAGATCCCAATAGCTTGATGCACCCCACAACCAAGCTGCACATATCCCGCAATGTGAAGCACCTGGCAAAACTCCTCAACACCAGTTCTTCTTTGAACACAAGCCAGGAAAAACTTCTGGAGACTCAGCAGCTGTGGCACTCTTTAACAAAGGGGA